>NC_135734.1:19354062-20008750 GCF_041903045.1 Epinephelus lanceolatus
AACATCTGCTGAAGAAGACCAGCATTTTCTCTCCTGATGAAGCCCAGGATGTGATCCTCTCTCTCATCCAGACTCTTCTGTTAGTCGAGAACCACCTGATGAACACACAAGAAGCTGATTTAAAGGTAAAGCAGTGCTGGTTATTGGCAGCCCAGCATTCATTTTGCTTCTCATCCCTCATGTCATCATGTGAGGGACTGGATAAACTGAAGGAAAAGTTGTCTTTTCATTTCTCTTAGAGGATCCAGCAGAAGTTGTTGTGGTGGGAAGAGCTGACGGGACTTCTCCAATCCCAACCTGCCTTGCTAAAGCGGGAAGTGTCTCTGAGGCAGAGCCTGATAGCAACAACACTGGAGCAGCTGACGAGCGATGACATCTTGACCTTTAGTCACATGGAAAAGATATTTGCAGAGGTTCAGGCAGCTCTGACTGAAGGCCTTCAACAGTGCACTGAGGGTAAGATAGTTAAAGTTTTTCTGTTTTCCTTCTACCAAGTTGTACACCTGCTAACCAAATCACTGCACAGAAGCAAGCATGCATCTGTAACGTTATCTAGCTAAGTGGTGCTAGGTCTGGTAGAAGGAAAATGGTTCCTACATGAAACTGCTCAGAGCAAGTTCTGTAGATTAGCTTGAGTAACTGGGTTGGATTTAGCGGTGATCTGTCCCCTTTAAGCAAGGTGATTGCAAAAGTTAGACATGAAAAGAAGTGTAGTGACACGTATCCAAATACTGACCAAATGAGTGTGTAATTTTCTCACAATGCACTCATCTAGTTTCTGATGGCAGGTAGCAGTGGACAATGTCTAGCCTACTTTTCAAACTTAAATGACGTACTCTCTCAAAATAGACCATTTTCTGGGAATCCTCTTTAGCTCCTTAAATAAGGTCAGTCTCTTTCAGGACAGAACAGAATATCTATTGCACTATTACTGCACCCCAGACTCTCATGCAAAGCCTTCCAGCATTAACACTTGACATAGTTTGTTGCTGCTGATCTAATGTGTAATAAAAGCAAGCTAATAATACTTAAATTAACAGTGTTGACAATAGTGAGGCAAGGTACTGCATCTTCTGGGCTTTTTTTACTTTTCTGTTGTGTTTTTATTACTCTCATGGGCAGCTTGCCCCTCTATGTACAGACTATAACTGATAGTGAAAAGATCTTTTGAACTATGTAACCACTTATAACAATAATAAAGGCCATATTTTAATGTTGGTCCCTCAGAATCAGAGACACAGGGATGCTTTTTAGACTTGAATGTTCAACAGCCTCATAGGAAACCAATCTATCATAGAGCATCATAGTTTTCAGTAGCCCCTTATTCAGTCTTTAAAGAATATCTATCTGTTTATCTAAAATCTATTAAAAGAATATTATACCATTGTCATCCAGCTGGCTTTACAAACTGCAGTTATTTTAAAGAGTCAACTTGTTCAGCTCATCCAAAAGTTGATCAACCATGTTCCAGAGTGCACGAGGAAGACGAAGGAGCTAGTGAATGACAAGTGCAGCAGAATGGAGTCCAAGAGGAACAAGCTGATGAGGAGCCAGACCAAGGAGAAGAGCCGCGCCCTGGAACTGAGACAGACTCACGGTGACCTACAGCAGCTCACCAAGGTCTCCTTTACCTCAATATGTAGATCTGGGATTACTGTTTCATAATAAATAGGCCAAGCGACTGCTTGTAGATTCCACTGGTATCTAAGTCTGTTCTGTAACTTTTCCTTTAGGTGTACCAGGAGCTGCTGACAAAACACAGGCAGCAGATTTCTGACTTGGAGCAGCAGCAGGACAGCAGAGTGGCTGAAGCCCTCTGTGATCATTGGAAGGTTAAAGATTGAATACTGCATTTGTATTTGTGTGCAAAGTGCATTTCCATTATTCTTATGCACTCTTTTTGTGTCTTCAGAAACTCCGTAGCTCCTGGTCAAAGAAGCTTGGAGAGCTAGCCAAGGATGTTTTTCTCACCTCCGTCCCTGCCCAGTCAAGTGTCTCTGCTGAGTGGTGCGAGAAGCTGTGGTTGTACCTGGAGGAGGAGCTGGCTGTACAGCTGCAGCAGGCAGAGTGCACTACCAGGCTGCAACTGCAGGACATGAGGGCTCAGCTGGATAACGATGGACAGGTAGACACTATCTGGTGGATCAGATACATACAGCCTCTCCATCAGAGCTTGGCACCTTGATTGTTTGATAAATTATTATTTCACGTTTACTTTAAAACTCTCTCTCTTTGACTTTTTACCCCAGAATCAAAAATACATATTTCTCCTCTTACCTGTAGTGCTGTTTATCAATGTAGATCGTTTTGGTGTGAGTTGCCGAGTGTTGGAGATATCGACTGTAGAGATGTCTGCCTTCTCTTGAATATAATGGAACTAGATGGCACTCTGCTTGTTTATGTAGGAACTATTTTCTTTCTACCAAACTACACTCGCCAACCGTATCACCACGTAATTTTCAACTATCCGCCCCGTTGAAGGAACAAGGATTCCAAGAGTTTCAGCAAGCTTTCTAAGGGTGCCATTACGTCTAACGCTTTCACGAACACACATCACTTATCCATGAGTAGATGCACACTTCTTCTGCATGATGATACAGCTGGCGGGTGTAGTTCGGTAGAAAAAAAATAGTTCCTACATGAAACTGCTCACATCAAAGTTTGTGAATTATCCTGAGTGTGCGGGTCATGATATATGGAAAGAGACATTGCTGTTGAGTTTAAAATAATAATGATAATAAAAAATTTGGCACTTTCAGCACCACAGGCAGAGTGCCATCTAGGTGCAATATATTCAAGAGAAGGCAGACATCTCTACAACTGATATGTCCAACACTTGGCAGTTCACCAAAACGATCTAGACTAATAAATAGCATTAAAGGTAAGAAGAAAAATATGTTTATATGATTTTGGGGTGAACTGTCCTTTTAAATCAAAGTATACAAGATCTTTTCAAGTGTTTAATTATGCTAAAGGCCGACCACTGTTTCTAACTGAACCTCTTTCTCTGTAGGTGTGGAGTGAGGAGATGGCTCTGGTGCAGGCCTGTCTCAAACACCTGAGTGAACAACAGATGACGATCCTCCGAGCCATGGTGGCCAGACAGAGCTACACACTCCACAGGTGAGACTGGAAGACCTCGGTCACAAAGTATTTATGGTGTATTGAGTGCATGAAAGACTACCTGATGATGATACAAAAATTAAATCTGCACAAACACAGCTTTCTTCTAAGTGGCCATATCCACTTTTGGCTCCCACAGTATCAAAATCAATGTTTATGAGTTACTTAGAAATAATGCAATATGATCTTCTTCTCAGCCACGTCGGGAGGTTGATAGAGAGGAAACACGAGCACCTGTTGGTGGCGGTGCAGAGGCACTTTGTGGTCAGGCACTTCTGTCTGCACATGCTGAAGGAGATGAGGCTGTCCAAGCTGAAGGCACTCTCTCAGACTGATTTCAGAGCGGTGCTAATGGAAGATCCCAGTAAAAGCCAGTCCTGTATCAATTCAACTCTCAAGGTGCGAAAAATGTATTGTTTTTAATAATGCATTCTCGTAAGAACTTCAAAACCATTGCGAAAATACAGTATGTCTCTAATGGAATAGCTCAAGTTCACAGCAGATTTAAAGGGAAATTTCGGTTGATTTCAACCTGTCTCCTATCGTCCTAAATTTGTTTCAAGTGACTAGTGACATAAAAATAATAGTTAGCATGTTAGCCATTAGCCTAGATACAGCCGGGGCGCATAGTAGCGTCAGACCTGTTAAAACCTAAGTGAACGGGCAACCTTCAAGTGCAAAGTTAGTCCACTAAACAAGCTTTTTTTCCACAAAGACCGCCTCATATCGTTAGGATAAATGTCAGAGAACATATAGAAAACGACATGTAAACGTGTTGTCTTACCTTACCGGTGTGGTGCCATGTTTGTTTTCCATCTAGCTCTGCTTTCCAAAGCACGGCCGAAATATATCTCGCCAGCTCTAGATAAAGCCCAGCTGAATGCTAACGTTACTCCAGGTGGAGGTGTCTCGTCCTCGGGCACTGGGGCACAGCATTCACAGGTACACCACCAATCTCCAGAGCTACGCAGCCTTGCAGCAGCCATTCCTCTTCTCTTGTCCTCTACCTGTTGCGCCTCTCTCTCTCCTCCTCCGTTCTTCAATTTCACGAAGCTCTTCGTCAGTGTATTCTGGCTCAAATAAATAAGGGTGGCCATCAAACGCTGCGAAATCAAATTCCTCCTCCACAAAGTCGAAGTCTGGCAAAAAGTCAGCCATTATTCTATAAATCTTTCATAAAATAAATGAATGAACTTTTCAGGCTACTGTCCGGTTCTGCCTTCCAGCTGTTGCTGCTTGTTGTCGCGAGATTTCAGGCACAGTATGAGATCGCTGCTTGTTCTCGCATTATTTCGGCCGCGCTTTGGAAAGCAGAGCTAGATGGTAAACAAACATGGCACCACACCGGTAAGGTAAGACAACATGTTTACATGTCGTTTTCTGTATGTTCTCTGACATTTATCCTAACGATATGAGGCGGTCTTTGTGGAAAAAAAGCTTGTTTAGTGGACTAACTTTGCACTTGAAGGTTGCCCGTTCACTTACGTTTTAACAGGTCTGACGCTACTATGCGCCCCGGCTGTATCTAGGCTAACGGCTAACATGCTAACTATTATTTTTATGTCACTAATCACTTGAAACGAATTTAGGACGATAGGAGACAGGTTGAAATAAACCGAAATTTCCCTTTAACACTGTTGTTGTGCCTTACCATTCACAGAATAGCAGTGCCAGCCTAGCAGAGAGGCACCTGGGTCCAGAGAGTCAGCTTGTGGGCCACAGCTTCCAGCAGGAGTTGCTGTCTGAACTGGAAACCGGGACAGAGCTTCTTCAGAGCCATGCACAGCTGGTGCTAGGCAATGCTCTCAGCCATGCCATCCAACAGATGATGATGATCTCACCTACTGAGACGCAGACACAAGACGATGGGTTGAAGGTAGAGTTTTGGTTATGAATTAGAATCAGCTTTCTGCTGTTTGTTGCTTTAGGGTTTGTCAAGCACATTGGAGTGACATGTTGTTTCCTCATCAGCAACACCTGACAGAGGCTGCTTCGGAGAGTGTGTATGTGACCAAAGATTCTCTTACCGCACTGGTCCAAAGCTACTATTCACACGTACGGGACATTATCAAAAAATTACAGCAGGATGAGTCAAACGCAAACCAGGGTGAGATGACAGCACACATTTACATGTCCACATCTGTGTAAACTCTGATTTTGGTGCTGTTACAGCTGCAACCTTACCCCCCATCTAGGCTAAATGAATGTAATAGATGCTATATTTACAGTGTTTCATTAGTAAGTCAGAGGGGAAATATTTGCAACAGCACAGTGATTACCAGCATTGTGTTAGACTTGTTATATATATATATATATATATTACCTTGATATCTTAATATTCACTGTTAAGGTAGCATGATTTAATTAGCCAATAGAGAAAGCAGTTTTCAGTAGATAAAACACTTCAATTTGCAAAATCTACTGTGTGTTAATTTTACTGTTCCTTCAGAGGTGAATGAGAATCAAGAGAGCAGCAGTCAGCTGACCAGATCCCTGCTCAGGGAGCTGGTGAACTGGGGCAAGAAACCCACGTCTGCTGAGTTTCAACAGAGGTACAGTGACTACACTCTACGTCTCTGCACTACACACTTGTCTGCGTAACACACTTTTGTCGATCTCAAATACATGAAATGAGAGAAAATTAGGTTGTTTGTTTGTTTTCTTGTGTATCAGGGTTGAACTCCACAAAAGGAGGGTGTTGGAGCAGTGTGATCTGGACCAGGAAATGATATATGAGGAACTGAGGCGGAAGAAAGTAGTTCAGGATGTGGCCATGGAAAAGATGAAAGCACAGCTACTGGTTAGTATGTTTAATGTCTTCTCTACTTCCCTGCCTGACAATAGATTTACGACTTGATTTATAAGTAAGTGTAGTCACTGTCTGTAAGCATTGTGTTGCTGTGTCCATTAGGAGGCAGAAGAAAGCTTCATAACTGAGCTGGCAGCCTTGGCACGGATCTCCCTCCACAGTCCAGATCCAGAACCCAGCGGTGAAGAGGACAACACTGGTAAGCACCTTTTTTACCTCAGAAAATAAATATATGTTTGCACCAATCCTCTGTCTCTGTCCTTCAGGGTGTCATATTTCAGCAGGTGCTAATATACTGGACCTGCTGGCCCTGAACCCAGCGTTAGATCCTGCCTTGAATCCTTCACTGACTCCGACGATTGTAACTCCAGCGGTGAAATCAAAACCAAAGAAGAAAAGAGAACAAGAATCTCATCTCAGCTGAAATCTTAACACAGTGAAGTTTACATATTCGCAGTTATGTCCTGTGAAAAGTTTACTTTGGTTTTATAGTTTGTGTATTATAAAATAATACTGGTCTGTAGGTACTGTTTCTGTTGTTAGGAAGGTACCTCAGATTTATTTGTGTTAAAGGGACAGTTCACCCCAAAATTAAAGGTACATATTTTCCCTCATACCTGTAGTGCTGATCATCAGTCTAGATTGTTTTGGTGTGAGTTGCAGAGTGTCAGAGATATCAGACGTAGAGATGTCTGCCTTCTCTCCAGTATAATGGAACTAGATGGCACTCAGCTTGTGGTGCTCAAAGCACTAAAAAAATACATTTGAAAAACTCAACAGCAATACCTCTTTCCAGAAATCATGAAAATCATGACCTGGTTACTCAAGATATTCCACAGACCTTGTTGTGAGCAGTTTCACTTAGGAACTATTTCTTTGTACCAAACTGCTCACATCAGCCGTATCACTGTGCAGATGGAAGTGTTCATCTGCTCATGAATGAGAGGTTCGTGCTTGTGACAGCACAGGATTTGGACATTATCGACTGCTCTGTAGCTGAGTTGTAATGTTAACTAGCTCAGTCGTGCTAAGTGAGATAGCAGTAGCTGCATGCTTCCCTCTGTGTGGTGATACAGTTGGCTGCTGTAGTTCCCTAGAAGGAAAATAGTTCCTTCATGAAACTGCTCACAGCAAACTGTGAGATATCTTCAGTAGCCGGGTCATGATTTCTGGAAAGAGACATTGCTGCTTCAAATGTTTGGGGTTTTTTTTCCTATGTTTTTGCACTTTGAGTTTTTTAAATAAATAAATTGGCGCTTTGAACACCACAAGCCAAGGGCCATCTATTTCCATTATACTTAACGGAAGGCAGACATCTCCACGGTCGATACCTCCAAGACTCTGCCGCTCACACCAAAACAATCTATGATAAATAGCACTACAAGTAAGAGGGAAAACATGTATTTTAGATTTAAAGAAGAGAAATCTATTCGTAATTTATGTATACATGGACTGCCCTGTCTCATTTCTAATGTTTCTAGAAGTGTGCTTCAGTGCTGCAATACTGAAAAAAAAATCTGTTTCTCCCCAGTCAATATTTTTGTAAATGCCAAGTGCAATTAAATAAATGAATTTAAAAAAGCAGATTATGTTTTGAATGCATTATTCAACTTTTGTACTTTTTTTAACCTGGTATACAGAAGTGCCATGCTACTGTACAGGCCTGACAGTAATACATTACTGCCTGATACCTACACCCACATACCACAGCTCATTCACCTCATTGATTCCCAGTGATTCCTGAGTACATGGGATGATGGATGTGCTCCTTTGTGAGCTGTCAGATAATTTAGAGATGTCTTTTCTGATTGTAGCAGAGTGCTGCTACACACCAATGAAAGCCTTGCCCTTCTCTTGCTCTAATGGAGTTTTAAGTACAACCCTTTATGGATGATAATGCAGAGTAATGGGGAAAGTCTGGGAGGGCTGAAGTCTGGCAGACAGCTGTGTGTGTAGGCAGCAATCTAGCAGGCAATTTACCTTGGACCTGATAGTTTACTGTCAGTTTGGAGTGTCAATTAGCAAACATCAATTTTTAATCTGTCCTTTATTCCTGCGCTCAACCTGCACACATAACAAATTATTGCTATGACACACTGAGAAAATATGCTCCAGGACCTGACCTACTCATACACAGTGGGGTGTCCTGCCAACAGTGGGTTTTTTTTTCCTCCCGTGTATCAATTAGAAATATAGGTGCACTGTTGACTTTGCAAGTGTCGTCGCTGATCTGTGGTGAGGGGAAACCGTTTGGATGTATTTTGAGGTCCCTTAGGGGACTGCAAGGACTTGTGGGAAGATGACCTGATTTCTAATTTTCTCCTCTCCTGCCTGTGCTGTGGGCTAGTCGCTGCTACAAACAGAGAAGCCCATGAAAGAAGTGTGACAGCATGAGCCGCCCCGGATCTGTGCGGAATATGGCCTCGCTATCTGCGTAAAACTGGATTTTATTTGGCGTTTTTCATGGACGCAGGCGTCACTGTATTTATCCTTTAATAGATTCAGGTGAGTGGAATACTCCTTGGCTTACCTCTGCTCGAGCTACACCTTCAGTAGTTAGATGTGGACAATCCAAAATGCATTTTATCATTGATGTCCCAGCTCAGGGGATTCGCAATACAGATTGATGCGCCTTTTCCAAAATAATGTCCTGTCATTATCTCATCTTCAGACTGTTTTCAAAGGTGCCTGGATAAAGTTACTAGAGGGATGTCAGTATATTCATCCATAGCCTACATCCCACATTTGTTCAGTAAAGTGGAGAGTATGCCCTGGAGCTGTTAATAGAAATGAGAATATTAAAAATGTCAAGTGAGGAGATGTGCGCAGTGTGACGGCGTCATCGGGTCAGATGATCGGTTATTTTAGGGCCCAAAAATAAGGTCGCTTTCCAACTTAAAGGGCTTTTTCTGTCCGAGCTGAAAAAGTCCACGTTGATTGTCACGTTTCATATCAAATATATGATTTTATGCCGAAACAATATCAGATCTGTAACACTGATGATATTATAACTAAGTGAAACTTGTCATTTAAATCACTGAAAAAATAACTGCTACTACTACTAGAATGGTTTTATTACTATGATTAATATGTCATATAATGATAGCATTAATAATGACTCATGATGTTTTAAAGATAAGAATTAAACAAATACGCTATAGAAGACCCAATACATAACAAAACCCCATAATCCAATAACTATGTGATATTTCTTACTGTTAGTATTTTACACACTATTTTATACAACATACATCATATTCTAAATATTATATTGTCATTCAATGCCTGTGTTAGAGAAAGAGAGTTATTGTTAAAGTTTTACACACACTTATCTGATTGATAATAGGACTTAAATTCTGACTGCAATCATTTTTTATGTCTTCTTATATTGACTTATGTTTCTCTGATATCTTAATAGCTCTCTATGAGTTTTGTATTTTACTTTGAATTGCCACAGTTTTTAAATCAACTTGCTCCTCTTCACCAACTGCCTGGTTTTCCCTCTCAGGTGAGCAGACATGGCTAACCCACAGCAGGAATACCCGAGGGTCCTTCTGGGGATCCTGGAGGAACTGGCCAACATGCGCCAATGGCTGAGCTTCCAAGACCTTTGTCGCATGGTTAGCACCCGTTTTGACCTGGAGCACCTCATTGAGCTCAGGAGTTTGCTGTTTGCAGCTGCCAGCCAGGACCCCTGTTTCCCAGCTACTCTCTTCAGAGACCGGGTGTCCGCCAGAGGCCAGGGGCTATCACCCATAGGAGTCGCTGCCGACATTGTAACTATCTTCAATCTTATTCAGATGACGGGTGGGGCCCCTGATGACAGCCAACCAATGAGAGGCCAGATGGTGCTCCCAGTCGACCAGTCCCCAGGCCCCAGTCTGCCTGGAATATACCAGCTAAACATTCCTGGTCGAGAAAGAGCACGTGCCCACTCTGACTCCAGCGGCAGGCCTATCGATCAGCATTTGCTTTTTCCGAGATCTAATTACTCTGCCCACAAGCGAGGAAGTCTTCCCCCTGATCCTATCTCACTTGTGACATCCCCTCCAATCAGGGCGAGGGCTGTGTCTTTCGACTTGCCTCACACCACACTTTTGTATCCTAGTGGTCAAATCCCTAACGAGGTAATGAAAAACCTCTACCTGCCTTTGGAGACAGACAGTGAGTCCAGTGGAGATTCTGCGCCCATGGAGGTGTTTGAAGCTGAACAGGGACCGCCTGATGTCGACCAGAAGAGAAACATCTTTAGGAAGGACTTCCATAACCAGCCACCTCTAATACCCCAGGTAACCGTTAATAGTGAGTCTCCCAGTCCTGGGCCAGGGCAGAAAGGCTTCGATAATCAAAGCTTTGAGACGATCCAAAATCCTTACCCATCACCAACAGCAGTCCACCAATCACCAGAGCAGCGGGCTAAACATGAGAGCATTGATGACCTACAGGACTCAACTTACTTCGGACCCCGGCCAATCCGAGAGTGGTCCCCCCGGCACCTTCAGCCTCCCAGGACCCAGAGGCCCATGTGGGGCAATAAAAGTCACAGTCTAGAGGACCGGATAGGCCTGGACAGCATTGGAATGGGGATGGAATCACAAGGGGGGCAACTTCCAAGACGATCAACTCCGGCTATCAGCAATTTGGGGGGGTCCTCAGGAGGTGAGAGTGGGGATAGTGGACTGCCATTTGGAGGCGACGGAGTCAAGGCTCAGGGAACTCAGACAGACCCACCGGACACCCGACGCCTCCGTAGCTTGGTCCATGCTGATCGCCTCTCTTTCATGACCTCATTAGACGACCCTGAGTTTGGTGAGGATGACATCAGTGCCATCTTTCGTTTCTTAGATGACATAAGCATGTGTGGCTCCACGGGAGTCCTGCACCCTAGTGATGGAACGGCGTCCATTAATCAGGACACCCCTGAAGCCAGACGAGGCCGCCTAGGTCAGCTCCAAAGGCTTTTCCACTCTCTGGAAAGCAGCGATGACGGGCTCAAGGCCAGTGTCTGTAAGCTGCTGCTCCGTATGAGCCAGATAGAGAGACAACTGGAGTCACTGAATGATGTAAAAGCTGAGATTTCCCAGGTACTGTCTGCACTGCAGCGGCTGGATGAAAAGATCCAGCAGCCTATTGGGGGTGATGCACAAGGCACTGGAGGACGATGGCTTGAGCCTCTCAGTGGTGTCTCCTCTTTTATGAGCCACCCTATAACCCCGTCTGAGTCATCAGAGCCTCAGCCTCTGTCTGTGTCTGAGCATCTGTTTCCGGGGACCAGCACTAGTAGTCTGGACTGGAGCCGGTGGAACCCTCACGGAGAGCAAACAGAAAGCAGCAAGGGTCAGGCTGATTCAAAGGGGGGGAGAGAAGGGAAGAAGGATGCATCATCTCGTCGTACCTCCAAAACCCAGCCTGAAGAGAAAGGTGTCTCTGACTCCAAACAGCTGAATGTCCCTAACTCTGCAAGAGACTGGGCAGTGTCATTCTCGAAAAGTAAAGATGGCAAATCTTCCCATGGACAGGTAGAGTTAAGTTTATTGTGTGCATTTTATTCTGTATTTTCTATTATACAATAAGTACCTAAACAGATTAAACAGTAAACCATTTCGAAGCCCAAAGTACAATACTCACACCATGTGTATATCCATGCCTTGCAGTCACAAAATGCATTAAGCCTGTAGCTGGTCTTGTGGTCTGCTGAGTAGACACATGTGATTGTGTGGTCATTTGACAAGCTTATCATGCTGCTTTGTGGGGTATTGGTTCAAACCTTTACAGTGAACACTGTTTGGTCAGGGCTGCGAAGAAAAAATCTCATTCATTCAAATTAATGTGCATGTTGAGTGGTGGCATTTAGTTAGCCTGAATTTCACATCTTTTTAAAGGTCCAATTATGTGTTGTGAGTACAGTCAATTTAAAAATAAATCTGTCATTGGCCCATTTTCCTTCTAGGCAGATCAATCAGGCAGCACAACTAACCTACTCTCCAAAAAGTCCTCTAACCTGGTGGAACAAGTATTTAACTCGTCCCTGTTCCGCCACAAAGACAGCAGTCTGACCGGTGGGCTTACCTCCGGGAAGATCCTGGACCCCAGATTGTCTGAGGGGAGGGGAAGGCCCATATGGACTGTAGACGACAGAGAAGCGCGAATCTCTCCTTTGGACCTACAGGTATGACTTGTGACTTTGAAAGGGCTACATTATTTTAAAAACACTGAATTAGGTTTTGTTTTCTAGCATGTCTTTTATACAGAGTCAGTGGTTCTAGTCTATAAATGACTAAATGGGATGTGTTGTCTGGATTGTTTTAGTACAATATACTTTTCATGATTACATCATGCCGGCCTAAGAAAAGTGGGGGTAGTAAAATTGAATTTTTTGTCATAAAATAGCACATCATGGTGATTATAGTGATGCACAGCAGGAAATAGTTTACAATATTTAAATTTCCTTTTAAATATGTTTAACTTTCTACTCTGAAAATCTTTAAATGGCATCATGTTCCTCAGACCCAGGAGTCTTTAAATCCCAACAACATGGAGTTCTGGATGGATGACATCTACACTCCAGGCTACGATGCTCTGCTCAGGCGTAAAGAGGCTGATCTCCGCCGGGCCAAGGTCTGCAAGCTGCTTGCGCTCATTGCCACTGCAGTGGTGATCATTCTCATCATCGTCATTCCCATATGTACCATGGGGTCGTGAAGACTCTTACAGGAAGCCCACTTTGTTGCCTGTTTTCTTTTATTTATCTATTTTCAGCAGCTATGTGCTGCACAAAGGAACTTGCACACCATTCCCATGGAGATAAGTAGATGAAAGACTGTGACGCTAGGACCATAAAGCTGGATTGCCAAACAGTTAACATTCAGTAACTCCTTACACATCTCTGCATGCAGCACTGTTATTTATGACATCGTCAAAACAGGAGGATTCACACTGGAGCTTACTTTGAACTCACTCCCTTATGCAGTGACAACAAATTGTAAGTAATCTTGTTAATCTTTCCTCCAAGGGCATAGGTTTCATTTTGACATTAAGGGGCAGGGGCATCCATATGACACTGGGGGTTTGGGAGTCCTCTGCCAGAAATTTTTGAGCATAAACCACATTATTTCTTGCTTTTTGGTGAATTTTTTTATACACCAATTTGTGCATTTCCTCCCCAATTTGTGGTGCAAAATCTTTAATTTTGTAAAGTATGATTACTCTGCTCCCTTTATGTTTTTTTTTTTTCTAAATATAGAGCAGGATGTGTCCCCTGCATCTCCTTGAAACCTATGCCTCTTCTTTCTCCCATTTACTGTCATTTATTTCACGATTTTTGGACCTAATAATTTCAGGTGACTGTAAAAGGAAGTAAATAAGGATGAAAGTTTTAAGTAGTTTTGAAATATCTCTGAGAGCATATGTCTTAACTAGTAATACTGAGCCAATCTCTCTTATTTTGCCTGCTCTTTTCTGTGAAACAACACTGTTACAAATGCATTATGTATCAGCTTCTGCCTTGAGCACTGCCTGACTCGTTCTTGCTGTTTCCCTGAGAACACCACAGGGCTTATTTCACTTCTGTGTAAGATAATAGTTTTATCAGTACATAAGAGTTTTACACCTACAGTTCATTATGGATTCTGTCGACAGGAGCGTTTTTACTTTCTTTTAGTGTGTATGTTCTTGTCCGTTCTTTAAGCAACAAGATATACTGCTCCAACAGACTTAAATCAATAAAAATAATATTTTTCTAGAGATCCCTCCCATTTTTCAAACTGGAGACTATAAGTCTTTTAATCCACTCATGGATGTGTTTGGGTTGGAGTGTTTACCAAGTGTCAGGTTTCAAGAATCTTGTTGTTGTTGTTGATGCAGTGAAGGAAGGATGGAGCTTTTTCCCGTAAACACTTTCTGAGTGGGAGATTCCACTTGTAATTCAATTGATGGGATGTTTGGAGTGCACCTATGCACATTATCTTTTCACTAGACTCACTCGGCCAGAGCTTTTCCACATACCTGCAGACTCACTTAGCACCAACAGTTTCATCTGCAGTCCTTTTACGGATGATGAAAGTAGTCTTGCCAGTGGTGTGACATTCCATTTTGTAAGAACATCCTGTTAACTCAGGAGACATTATATTTAAATCGACTTTTGGTGCCAGCTTGTAAAGTCTATGTGGGGCTGACACAAAAACATGCACTCTTTAAAAATATAATGAAATTCAACATAAGCTGCAATATAACCTTCCTGTGTGAAGCTTGCAATGTTTGATTTAAGTTGAGACTGGTGTTGATTGAACTCTAAGTTAAGGCTGTAACCTATTACAACAACATCAGTAACCAAGTAGTGAAATTTAACTCTTGACACTATCTCAAAACTTGCATTTATTGCAGGGCTATTGTTCTGGATTGAATTATATTTACTAGGTGTTCATGTTTTTTTGTCCCCTCTCTACATTGCTATAAATGGGTGGTTTTGTTTCTGTTCAACAATGGAAAAGCACTTTTCTCCCTTTAAATACCAAAGTGGCAGAAACTATCCACGTCGTTGGGAAAAAAAACACTATATCAAAATGTTTGTTTTCTTTATCTGTATCCGGACCTTTAAACTTCACTTTACTTTGTGTGCACAAATATGCACAGGATGTATAGAGGGTGTGTTCTGCTCCAAAGCATCCTCCTAAGTAGATGTATATCTGCCAAGTGTTCCCCCCTGAGGCTGTTTGTGGATCCATTACCCTTCAAATGGTGCCACTGACGAGGCCTAACCCTGTAGTCAGCACAATCTGCAGGTGCTTCGTCTGAAACTCTGGTGCATTACAGCCTCCTGACGCTCTTTTCACTCCTGAGATGCGCTTATGAAATTTGGAACTTGTTGTATTATCCATGCACCTTTTAGACAGACGAAAAATCTGTGAAGTCATTATTCAGGTAAACACTTTGTCTTAAGAACTGCTTGTAAATGAAAGAAAATATATGCAGGTATTACAGTTACTGGTGTGCAATGCTTTATATTATTGTGGGGGTTGACTTATGTTTCCTGTCTGAATAAACTCGGCAAAGTGGTAACGTGCCTTTTACAATATGTTGTCTGATCTGATAAATAATATATTTGCACCATGCTATAAACATACAGTTAAAAATATTGAGGTGAATGAAAAAATTGAAGACTGAAGGCAACTGCTTTGTTTTGCAAAATGAACTATGTCCCTTTAATATTCTCTTAGTGATGCACTCGGCTGATTCCAGATTATAAATTAATGCAGATTACAGTGATAGTTCACTCAGTTTAAGGAAGGGCAGACAGTGATTGGTGTAAAAGGAGAATTCTGGCAGTTCAATGAACTGTGACTGGAGGAAATGTACATATAGAGATGAATAATTGACTAAGACAGAGGTCTCATATTGACTGACAGATTCTATTATCTCAAATCACCTCTAATGGACCTGAAGAACACACACACACACACACACACACACACACACACACACAGACACACACACAATGTTCTGGAGACAAGTGTGATGCTAAATCAGACTGCCAATGTGTTATAAAAAAACACACAAGCACACACAAATCAGATTTAGTCTATTGTTGAGTTGTTTAAAAATGAATGATGTGTTATGGACACATACATGTAAATTGTTTGCAACTGATTTAGTGTGTGTGTGTGTGTGTGTGTGTGTGTATACCCTCATTAAATGTTGCACAGTAGAGCTGCTGCTGCACCCAGATATGCCATCCGTGGCTGATTAATGATGCTGCTGTGTGCATCCCATGTGCCAGGCCCACAGCAACAGGACACAGTTACTGACTGTTACAAAGGATTTTATGATTTCACACATAATTTCACCACACTGAATTAAGTATTTTGATACACAGTCAGGAAAGCAGGAGGCACACACCTCAAGCAGAACTAGCTCATTTTTATTTCTTGTGCAAACAATGGCTTATATATCAAAGTTATTGAAATTACTGATGGGGTTACCAGGTGCAGTTGATATGTAGATATTTCAAAGAAAGTGACCTCAAGCACAGATCTCATTTTGAAACACCCTGGAGACCCTAAAAGCTACACACACAGCCTGATTTGACACAGATTTTAAGCCAGAGATCCCTATCTAAAAAAATGTTTCTGTATACAGTAGATGAAGAGATACACTGGGTCATTATGAGCAAAATCATGTATTATGTATGCATCCTGTGTCTTGCTGTAATGCATGGAGGACATCAGAAGTCTTGATGTGCAATTCAATAATAATAATAATGAATTGGACGATAGAAAGAGAAAAAACCTTTACAAATGAATATGTTATGTAAACAAATCCATATTTAATTCAACAAGGACTGGGGTTCATGAATTGATAATGAATTGGACAATATAAAGAGAGATTCATATTATTTATTCATTTATTTATACAGTTGAATATGTTAACAGAACCAGTGGGTCAAATTCAAAAGAAATGTGTGTATGCATGATGACATACAATTGATATTTATATTTCTGTAAGATAGACATACTCATAGACTAAGTAACATATTGGTTTGGTATGATACAACTAAATTTCAATGAATGCTGCTTGCTAAAGGTATTTCTAAGACTCCTGGGGAAATATGTTATAATGATAGATGATGCCATATAATAAATGTATTTTGAATATTACAAATATAACATATTTTCTCATAGGTCAACCTCCCTTAGTGAAATATGCTGAGACACCTAATAACCCCCTGTTTTGGGAACCTAATGACATTTGTCTCCACAACCCCCTGCAGTTACACCTCTGTATCTGTGGGGGCGATAGAGCGCTCTGAGCTCCGCCAAATCAGCCGACGAAGAAGAAAACCGGCGCTGATTTTGAAGTTTGAAGAAGAATGTGCAAACTTTATCAGGCAGGTGTGGCTCTGCTGTGGCTGCTGTGGGAATAAACCCTCTAACCTCTGCTTTTAACATTGGACGTTGTTACATTACATGTCAGCCACACTGTCACAGGACACACATTGCACAGGTAAGTGTTTTGTTTTTTCCTTTGACCGGCGTAACGATAGTTAGCTAAGTAAACACCAGCTTGCTAATGATAATGTTAGCATGCCGATAGCGTCACCTCGGGCGCAGTAACGTTCAACCTGGAGCAACAATAATTTAGCTAACAAGTTTGAGAGGTTTGTTTTGGATACAGTGGGGATAAAATCATGGCGGAGGCAAGACGTTAACATTAAAATGAACTCTGTTGTTTGTCTTAAGCACTATAGCTAATGTAGGTTTGTTTCATTTCACATGTTTGAATGTTGAGCCACTGACATAAATGTGTAGTGTCAGTAACGGGCTAATTCAGCACTGACAACAATATAAGACGTCAACAAGATATATGAGGTGAATATGAATTAGCGTTGTCTTCCAGCTCTCTCATTTCTCCCTACTAATGTGAGCAGCTGCAGTAGGACACGATGGAGTCGTCAGTGGTGAACCTGTACAACCAGTTCCAGAGTCTGAGGGCCCAGATGGACTGTCTGAATGAGGGCATTGAACCACGTAAGTTATTTCCACACTGTGTTTTGGTATGTGCCACCTCTTTACAAGGCTGTGACACACAATGGAGTTTAAGTGCTTGTGTAGCGTTCATGAAGTTAAGCTGATCTGCTATGGCATGGTGCTAATGTCAGTAGCAGTAATCCTGGGTGCATTGCCATCCTAAAATGTGTTAGGTGTTGGAATACATTCTTTGCCACAGACTGTGAATGCTAAACTGAATATAGAGCCTTTGCTTCAGGAAGTAAAAGCTGATAGGGCCACAACTGCAGACATGCTGTGCAAACTGATGGTGCAGCCCATGACAAAAAGGGGGGTTAAAACAGCTATTGGGGTGAGGTAAAAATTTCCATTTCAATAGTCCAGACAATGCAGGCCATTTCCGTTTTAACTAACAGGAAAGCACTGTCACTCATTTGTTCACTTTACAGCAGAGGAGCACTTTGACTTTTTGTCTTTAAGGTAATGTGTAATAGTATATTGTACCCAGCAGCAATACAGCAATCTATTTTTCCACTGTCTTTTTCAGAGTTCCTTCAGATGGCACTGAACTTTGAGGAGTGCCGTAAGAAGTGGCTGCGGACAGATGACGAGCTGGTTTCCTGTAAAGAGGTGCTGGCTAAAGCAGAGACTGAAAGGGGAGCCCTAGAGGTCAAACTAAAGCATGCTCGCAACCAGGTGGATGTGGAGATCCGCCGTCGACAGAAGGCTGAGGCAGTCTATGAGAAGCTGGTTGGTTCAACAGTGTTTATAGGTCTTGTGTGTTACCACAGTTGCTTATGGAATAAATAGGAAATTAGAAGAAAGAACAATCTATATGTTTACCTTCAGATAATGCCATTTGTCACTGCACTTGGTAAAGCTCATCTTATCAGTCACTACTTGTTAATATTTTTGGTCTAACTGATGATTGTTCATTATTATAATAATGCACGTTCTGCATTTTTCTGTGTTTTATTTACGGAACTGTCTCTGTCAACCCGCTCGTTTGTGGTTGTAACAGGAACGTCAGCTGCAGCTGATCCGGGAGCTGCTGATATCAGAGAGCAACAGTAATAGTATTCACCTGAGTGAGGAGCAGCGCTCCGCCCTGGCCTTCCTCAGTGCCCACTCCCAGGCAGCACAGGCTGCTAAGGGCAACCTCAACTCCAGTCGAAGGTCAGATCCTTCTTGTCTGGTTCTCAAACAGCTCAACGTGCACCATTTTTTTTTTAGAGAGTAATACAGTAATTATGATTTTAGGCATTTATCTGACCACGCTGCCTCATCTTTCTAGGGCTGTCACTTATATTAAGGGTACTGTTGCACTTTATTTAGCTAGTCAACACACTGTCTGCTATTAAAGAGGTGCAACGTGTACAATGTAGGGAATTCAATATGTAAAATGTAAACGTTGTGTCATTTGCCAGCTGGCCATTAACACGAGAAGTACTTCAGACCTTAAGGTTACATGCTGACTTTAATCTATTTTACAGGTTAACTACCATCGATGAATCGGCTTCTTTGCTGTCAGACATCAGCTATGACCAAACAGATGACTCTCTGGTATGTTGACACATTTTCTTAAAAAGCGTCATTGTAAATTTTTGGAATAACTGCTGACTTGGAGATTGGATAGTGGGACAACAGTATTTGTTAAGTTCATTAGGTGCTAGGGTCTATCTCTCCACTTTACCTGTAGGACTGGGATTCCTCTGCAGTGAAGACTGTGAGACTGCGGAAACGCCCAAAACGAGTGAGTCGTGTCTTCAATCGTATTTTCAATAGATGCCTTCTTGTGTGCGTTAATGATAAAATAATCTTGACATTTTTTCAAAGAGGCAGTTAGTGGCTTGATTCATGTGTTTCTTTGCATCAACACAACTTTGTCTTGCCATATGGTGTACAGTTTTCAGTAGCCAATCCATAAAGCAAGTGATTTTAAAAGTTATTGTACATTCTAACCCACAGCGTTCCTCCAGGAAACTCTCTGAGATTCCTCCACAGGCAATGAAGAAACCACGCTCCACTGGGCGTGCATCAGATAGGGTAATGCTGACCTCTGCTGCTGAATGTACTTTATAACACTGAAATAGTTTGTCTGTAAAAACTTTGGGTGATTAAATTTATTTTATTTTACACAGCAGACAAATAAAATGGTGAAGAGATTTCTTTTAATGTTCATCAGTTTGTTTAAAAAGAACATTTATTTATTTTTTCTTTATTTCTGATTCAGATGAATGAGTCCATAGTGGCCAAAACCACCATCACCCTGCCGGTGAATGGAGGTGCTGTTGAGGCTGTCTCCACCATTGAAACTGTGCCTTACTGGACACGCAGCAGAAAGAGCGGTGAGAACTTTGTGTCATTCCTCTTTAAGGGTCCACACAACAACAAAAAAACAATAACATTAAGACTATAATCAATGCATGATTAAAAAAGTCATTTTGTCAAATTAGTTTCTTCACTGATTTTGGGAATTCACCACCATGTGATTACGTCTATAGTCGCTCCAGCATGGGCTGATACAACCACTACAGACCAATCTGAGACCGCCAGTGAGGCTCCCAGCACACCAGTATCAGATTTCCCAGCCAAGCGCCGAACTGTCAGAGCTGACAAAGGAGGAAAGAAGCACCACTTCATCCCCAAAACAGTAAGACTCTGTACCTATTGATGTGAGAGTTAAGTGTTTCGGATTTGGACTGTAAATCTATCTACTGGCATCGACACTACAAGCTGGTTCACCTTGTTTAAATACTATTACTGTGCTCCCTTTATCACTAAGGTTATCAAGTCTGAGGTCTGTGTACCATGTGGAAGAAGAACAAAGTTTGGCAAGTTGTACCTTCGCTGCCAGGACTGCAGGATTGTGACCCATCCAGAGTGTCGTGACTGCTGTCCCCTGCCCTGTAATCCCACAGCTGTTAGCACTCCTATCAAGAATGCAGAGGTACATTTTTTCTCATTGCTTTATGGCACACTGTTTCTCATCATTTTATGTTTAGATTAATCATATGTATTATGTGTGCAGACCACCCTGGCAGACTTTGCTCCAGTCACCTCCCCAATGATCCCAGCTTTGGTTATCTACTGCATTAAGGAGATTGAACACAGAGGCCTACACGAGGTGAGACAGACTTTATTAAGGTCCTTGTTTACTTGTCACCTTCGGGTTATGCTCTGATCCTTCTCCCTTGAGCGATTACAATAGATAATTTCTCTCTAATTAGTTATCTTGTTCAGTAGTACGGTATCACAGGCAGCCAGACAATGAGAGCTGGTTTCTTTTATCTTTTCCTTGCCCCAGGTTGGCCTGTACAGAGTCTCTGGCCAGGAGCGCATGGTGAAAGAGCTGAAGGAGAAGCTGATTAGAGGAAAGACTCTGCCTCCACTTCACAAAGTGGACGACATTAACGTCATTACCGGTGTCCTCAAAGACTTCTTCAGAAACCTCCCAGAGCCACTGCTCACCTTCCACCTCAACAAAGTGTTCATGGAAGCAGCTGGTGAGTTTCTGAGGCTTGTAGAATTACTTGCTGTATCCGCAGTGGCCTTTATCTGTCTAATGTTACGTTGTTTCTTGAAGAACAAGCTTTTTAAATTGAGGGATTCAAGGTGCTTTTAAATGACTGGTGTTAATGTTGTTGTAGAAATCCCGGATGATGGCAACAGTCTCGCCATGCTGTATCAGGCCATCAGTGAGCTGCCTCAACCCAACCGAGACACTCTGGCATGCCTGATGATCCATCTGCAAAAGTAATTTTCTTTACATTTAAGCAGTGCTATAAAGCTTTTTGTTTCATCCTGTCCCTACTCCCATCTGTTCCCATTACCTTCCACCCGTTAGACGGGAGAAGTGTAAGCAACTACTTGTAAGCCAGAGGCACTTTTGTCCAAATTGTATAAGGTTTGAGAGCAAGCACATTGTAACCTCTTAGCCTGCGGCAGTACAGATCAGCTTTCATTTTAGTTAAGACTGTAACATTTTCTACGTCTTTTTTCACAGGGTCTCAGAGTGTGTAGATACCAAGATGGATATGACCAACCTGGCGAGGGTGTTTGGCCCCACTCTTGTAGGTCATGCTGTCCCTGACCCAGACCCTATGACCATCCTGCATGACACAAACAGACAACCAAGGGTAAAGTGAATAAGAGTAAAAGAATATTTGCTCTGACTATACATTACATTCAGAGGGTTAGGGTTTTATAAAGAAGAACATAGTTGGAGTAGATGGATGTGTGTGCTTTTGTTAACTTCCAGATCAGTGTTTCTGTTCTTTAGATTCTGGTTTTAACTACAAATACTGGATTTAATTTATGTCTTTCCAGATTATAGAGCGCCTGCTCAGTATTCCAGCAAACTACTGGGGCCAGTTTGCTTATCCAGATAATGTAGGCATGGATGGTGTTCACAACACTGATACTCCAGACTTCCAAGGTAAATCACTCAAAGGAGATTACCCAGAATAAAAGCTCCTCCAAAATGTATGGCATGAGTATAAGGCGATGTGTTCTGTTCCACTTTGAAGATGTTTGTCCACATGATATCACAGATAAGAGATTAAAACTACTTAAAAATCAAGCATTTGAACTCAGCATCTTTGGTGGACAAATATAAAAAATCCACTGTGTTAAACTAAGAATGTGTTGATCTTTAATTTGTTTGTAGTGAGCATACTGGGACCAGTGACCACTCCAGAGCACCAGATGATGTCCAAAACACCCTCCTCCAGCTCTCTGTCCCAGCGCATGAAGCAGACCCTCTCCAGCACCACCATGTAAGTTCACACACACTAAAAAACAGAAAAAAACAGGTCCACCAGGTCCACATTCTTCAAATTCTTTTTTTTTTTTTCCAAAAAGTATTTACTCAACTCCATTGTATTTTTTTTAGTCAGGTTTAAGTTGAATTTAGGTCCGGGTATTTTAGTCTCAGTCAAAGAAATGGGGTATCTACAGGTCCTTAAAAGTCTTAAAATGTCTCAAATTAAGTTTTCTTAATATAAAGTCTTAAAAAGTCTTAAATTGTCCTTAATTCAGATTTATTGGGTCTTAAATATTTCTGGTCACATTACCGAGAAAATTTCTCCAGCTGGACAGACCCCCAGTCATTGGACAAATGAAGAATTGCAATAATAAATAGCATACTATATGAAAGCGATGAGATTTTGTTTTCTTTTTACATTGAACACGTTAAACTTAAACTCATCCAACTGCTGTCATTTTTCCTTACTGCTCATTTTGAACTGACATCAGTGTGTTTACTTGGAAAGAGTACATACCCATGTAAAAAGTCTTGAATTTAACTTGGTTATATCTGTAGACACCCTGAGAAAACCATAACTATTTTAGTGTTGTTTTAATAAATGAAAACTGTTGACATTTTAGTCATTTTTAGTCATCAGATTACTCATCAGTCATCAGTTACGTTGAGTCCTCCTGACTGTGCTTATTGTGTGCTGCTGGTGTAGTCCTAATATGGCGTGTGCGGCACAAACAAAACTGCTGCATTAAAAAAAAAAAGTCAAATATTTAATCGCCTCTTTATTGTCAACAAAAATTTTAGTCAGGTTTTTAATTTTTAAACTACACTGAAGTCTAATCTCTTGTAGTCAACAGTATTGCATATTGACACAGTCACAGTTAATGTTTAATGAAATCGGTACCGTCTCACCATTATCTCAGCTTAGTCATGGCGAGGTTGTTGAGAACCGTATTTAGTCGTAGTTTTTGTTAACAGAATTAACACTGTTTGGAATTAATGTGTTGTCCTTGGATGAAATTATCTGTCAGTCGTGTGGTCAGTTAAAACTATAACCCCCACTCATGACTGGCTCCTTGTTAACTTGTGAGCTCCTGCACATTGCTGCTGCAAAGGACAGAACATGAAGGAAAATGCTATCTCTCTCTCTTTGTTTTTAAATTCTCAACTCTCTCCTAAAGGTCATTTACAGATTTTCACTTCTAAAGGGGCTTATGAAACCAATTTCATTCCCCAACATTCGTTTTCACAGTTCTGCCTGTTGCATTTGTTAAAATTACTCATATTAAACTTAAAATTTACCCCCCCCCCCCAAAACCCCTGACCCCGCATTTTTAGATTTGGGAACAAGAGCAAAGCATCAGCTGCCTCTAACCGCCAGTGCAACTTCTTCGCCTCTCCACAACTGAAGTAATGGCAGAGAAGAGAAAAATTCACACATACTGTATGTCTGAGTTACTTACTGCAATAACTAAATATATATATACACATAATCAAGTGGGAAAACTACTGTGCAATTTTAGCATGTAACAGTTTATCACTGAGTTTTTTTTATTATTGAAGTATTTTATACAAGACTTTCTAACAACAGTTTTTCTTTGGAAAAGATTCCTGCATGAGTGTTTGAGTTTGTTTTTATATCTTTGATTACTAATGATTTATTACTGACCAAAACTGTTGTGACATCTATGTGATTGTAAATGGTTTGAGGGCTTTGAACAAGCAACTACTCTAAACCAATTCAAGGATCATTCTTCAGCTCTGTGTTTAACGCTTGGGTTTAATGTTTAAAAGCTATGCATTCACTGGTGTTGGTCCATCTTTGAACCTGTGGTTGTAACCACAGCAACAGGGATGCTCAAGCACTGTGAAATACACAGCTGTATCGGATAAAGATGAAAGAAATGTTGTATAGTATCGGCCAGTGTCTCTTTGTCTTTAGCGTTGGTTGCTTTGTCTCTGCCCTGAAACTGGCATCTTTTATGATTTTATATTTTGTTTTATATTTATGTTGATTATGTGCTACGACGTATACGAATCATGACAATTTATATGATCGATACTGCCATGTAAACACTGATACTGAATGGGAATAATGTTGCATTTTGCACTGTATAACAATCGGTATTCTACCTGGGAATATGTGCCACTAGAGGCTGCTGTTGCACCACTTTTGATATGCAAGCCATAACCAATGAAGATGAGACTGTTTATTATGCACAGAACCAGTCAGTATTACTGACACTCATTGCAATCATCAGATCACTGGAAATGCTTAAAGTTATTTCTGTGACCAATTACAGTTCTGTCAGTATTTTCTCTCTCATAAGCCAGAGAGTTGGGACTCACATCTGTACACTCATCACAGATAAAATCTGGAGCTTCTTTATGAATGTGAAAATTTATTTGCATGCACACACACTATTATAGGTTATTGTATCCACAGTAGCTTTCTTGTACAGTGAACAGTCACCATCACCAGAAATACACAAGACATGACACTCCCTCTGAGGAAATTTCCTCTCTGCTGCTTTCATTGTCACCTTTTCACAAGCTCCAAAATTTGGTGTGATGACTACTGATAACATTACTGGTTCATGTGTTAGAGAAGAAATGTTGACTAAAGCTAACTCACAGTATATAGTCATTAAAACCAAATCTAACCATGTTTTGCCTGCCAACTAAGAAATGTGCATTGTTTGAGGTTGTAAGACTCATCGTGTTTTATACATTTTGTGCATTTATTCCATTATATGGTTCTATTTCTCTGATGAAATACTGTCTAACTAATGTTACTTTCGCCAAAGATTTTGTGGACTGAATGTTAACCCTCATATTTCTTTGTCTTAGCTCATATAAGATCACACAAAAGTCCACAGCTGAGCTAAAAATAAAACATCAAAAGACTGGTTCTTTTGTCTTGGTGGGTGTTGTTCATGCATGAGGTGGGCATGTGGGGTGAGGAGCCCTGCTGAAATGAGGCCCTAGAGCATGTGAAGCACACATGTAGAATGTGTGGGTTTTGTTATCAGCTATTCAACCTATAAAAAAAACCTCTCAGACCTGGACATGGATTAGTGTTACCCTATTAACTGAGTATGCTATTAATGTTGAATCCACGCAGCCTAAAACCTTCATGTTTAACACTCTTCATCTTCATTTTGGTGGTAGAAATTGAATGTTGGCCATTGTTATTCAAGATCTTCAGTGAAAGAGCAAAAGCACAGCGTCAGTTATTCCAAAGCCGACGTGGCACTGAATGATAATGCAATTTGGCTCATTGTTCCAATAGTCATTACAGCTATTTCCATAATCTATTGGGCTGAGTGGGCAGGCGATGAGGTCCAACATTATTATGAATTAAAGCAAGGATCATTTATACATCTTATAGTTATTCCATTAACAGTAACTGTGGAGAGTGCTAAGCCAGGCTGAACCCATTGACATACATTTTGTATGGCCTCATTCAATACAGAGCTTCAACAACAGGAGGCCCTTTGAGATCTGAGCCCAGCTGTTTGGGGGAGAAATGAAAATATGGTGTGCAGAGTTCATCCAAATGAGTTCGTGCTTGCTTCCTTCCTTTCTTTCCCACTCGCACACACACACACACACACACACACACACACACACACACACACACACACACAAAGAGCCACGAACGACTGCAGAGAAGACCCTCGGAAAATGTTTGAATTTCAAATCAACATTAATAGTTCATTAGCCTGAAATAAGGTCTCCTGTGTGTCGATCTGTCCTCTCATCGGGGGATTGTGTGTTTATTTATGCTGTACGGTGCAGCATACGCTCGGCGGCTGCAGACATCAAACAGCTGGCTGTGTACAGTGTATCTCTGTAGCTCCATATTCCAGCATACCCCAGTGTGCAGTGATAGAGCTCCACTCTGCTGTGGGACCAGCGAGGGCCAAATGAGTAACTAGTCCAATTAAGAGCTCTTAAATAAATTACAATGTAAGCTGGTAAACACACAACAACAACGGCACTATTTAATTCCCCTATTTATAAAGTGACCTGCAGGCAGTGATGCCAGAGGAACTGTAACAATCTCTGGACGGCAAATACAATCAATACATTATTCAATTCAAAAGGGTTAGTTATGGCTGTTATTGACTGATTGAAAATACAGTGTATGGGTGTCAAGCTCTTGCTGTGGGTGTCTGCACGTTGGCTGCTCGTGGTCGGGGTCAATAATGTCAGCACCTCAGAGGTGTCAACTCAATAACTGCCAGTCAAATCCACCCGGCTGATCATGTATCTAATCAATACGTTTAAAGCAAAAAGCCATGTTAACCAGTAGACAAACAGTTCCTGCCTGTTTTGTATCTGACTGTATGTACATTTGCCACATAAAACACAGTGTTTTACATATTTTGTCACTTGCTGGGAGGCATTTCTGTGCTCCTGCTGTGCTGTTGTTGAACCTGCTCACTATTTTTGGAAGATTTTACCGCTGGATTAGACCAGGCATCATGAAGATTTGCTTTTGAAATCACATCAAAATAGGCTGAGGAGAAGGAGCTGTTTGTCAGGTTTAGAAAATAAAGTCTAACACTGCACATGTATAAACATGAGGACCAGGACTGATATTCCTTAGCAGGCTAAGCATGTGCTTGAAAAGTGGTCCTCCAGATTTGTTTTTGACACTGTTTTCAGTGAATTATGTGACAGATTGTGTGATCAATATGCTTTCCATTTGGTGAATTAAACATACAACGCTGAAATACCAAACTGTGCTCTGCTCTGGGCCTATAAAAGCCCTGAAAAACAAGACAAGAGTCATTGTCCAATCTACACCCACCTAAAGCCGGGGAGTTTTTTAACTGCAAATAATTGTATGGCTTGTTGGCTTTCAATGCTCTCGCTCTCTCACTCTATCTCTTCTTCCCTCGTTCCTTCTGTTTTTTTCCTCCCCCTCTCCACCCCTCCTTTGAATCGAACCGCCGTCTTAGCCAGCTACCACGCGTGGTCGATACCTTGTTACCACAGAGAAATCAATTATCTCGACCAAGCAGCAGGGGAAAGAGGCAATAATGAAAGAATGCTCCTCCTTCCCAGACGATGGCCGTGGTCATTAAATATGAATTTATCATTGGCTGAGGAGATTTATGGAGCGAGATGTGGGCCCCGAGTTCACGCTCTCTTTACAGCATAAGTTCAAAGTCTGGTAACAAATTAGCGTAAACTAAATGGCTAACAGGTTGGCAGGCTCATGGTGTTGTGTGTCCTAAAGCTTGAACAGGGTGTGATTATTTCAGTCACTGACATCTGGATGCGACTGACACAAAGATGTCGCATTAAACTGTCCCTTAAAAATACCCACACAACCTAGGCATGCCTTTACATGACAAGAATGTCTTCATACATGTGATGACACACCTTTCAGCCAGATAACTGGCCTCTGAGGGGGGATGAGGGACAGTAAAACACTGAAACCGTTCAGCATAGATAGGGTGTAGTGTATACTGTGAGCATGAGATGCTGTCACATGGACAGTGCAGGCTCTTTTCAATTTGATGTCTGAGCATAGCTCACTCAGGTGACAGTGGAAATGACCGACAGGTAGGTGGGCATGCCAGCCATACCTGCCTATTTGGGTCTGTAATGAGCTGCTCTGATGACTTGTCTGACAGCTGCTGGTAGAAGTGGGAAAAAAGCCCCCACACCACTACCATCACCACAGCCGGAAAAAAGAAGAAGTGCAAATGAGTGAGAGAAAGAGGGAGGACAGAGCATAGAGGGAAAAATGTGTAATTCGGGCTTGCTCTTAAGGCAGCAATAAATTCCATTTTAATGGGGCACCACAAGCAGTAGCAGGCACTCAGCAGTCTGTTGTGTTTGATGCCAAATTGTGCAGAATAAACAGATTTGCTGTGCAGCTGGTCCAAACACACACTTTCTCTCCCTGACTCCCTCTCTGTCTCTTCTCATCCCCCACCACACACACCATCTCCTCACTCTCCCGTCCCCTCCCTGGACATACCAGAGAAGAATTAGACAAATCATCACAAAAAAGATGGCAAGTGCTTTGATTTATTTTCTTCCACTTAACTGAGTACTCATCTCCAGCTGTCATCCACAAAGTCAAGGCAGAGTATTTGTTTTAACAGGGAAAAGAGTGAGCTGCATGTCACTAATGAGGAACAACATGCCGCATCTGGCTCATTTCTCTCTAAGAAGATAAATCTTTGGTCGTCCCGCACAAGTTCATTGTAGACAAAACTGCGCACAATGTTTGAAGCTTCTGTATTCAGAAAAAAAAAAACACGGCACATTGACCATACTGTGGATGATGTCATGCAAAAATAGGATGTTGCTGGCTGTCGAGAATCTCAAACTAACTCCTTTAATAGTAGCCTTCTACAGTAATTACCTCTGACAGTGCAAAGGCAATGCTGACTGTATGTGAGGTTAAGGAAAGTTTGACTGTGTGTATGGTGATGTTCTTTAAGTTGTGGCAATGTCAGTGTAAATGTTAATATGAAATCAGAGCAGCAGTCTGTCTGATGTATTAATAAGACTACAAAAAAGCAGCATTGTGAGGTTGTGCTCAGGCGTAACGGTGTTTTGAGCAAAATGGTAATTTAAAGGAGAAGTCCGGTATTTTGCACGTTGAGCCCCATTTCTGGGTTGTTTACGATGAAATAGAGTGGCTAAGACCAACATTTTGACAATTGCTCCTTTTCTGCTGCCTATGGCCATGTGTGAATCTGTCCTAAAACCACCCTTAACATTAATTTTCAAAGCCATGAAACTCACCAAGTGGTCAGTGGTGTTCGTTGATGTTCTGACATAAAAATCGTAGAAAACTCAGCCTAACTCGGTGAGTTTCATGGCTTTGAAAACAAACGTTTAGGATGGTTTTAGGACAGATTCACACATAGCCATAAGCAGCAGTGTTAAGCCAGGCAGGGGAAAGCCAAATTCTCCGAAAATGAGCAATCATCACTATTTTGGTCTTAGCCACTCTTTCATCATAAACAACCCAGAAATGGGACTCAAAGTGCGAAATACTGGACTTCTCCTTTAAGCTTGCTAACAATGACAATGCTAACATGCTTATATTAAGCATGCATAGTGTTTATCATGTTCACCATGGCAGTTTTGCATGTTTGCTAAGTAGTATAAACTGACGGTACAGCTGAAGACAATGGGAATGTCAGGTATTGAGAATTAAAATTTTGACTTAGTGGTTGCGCTATATAGAAAGTTAAGGGATCACCCAAGTTATTACAACTTACTCTGAAGGGAACATGAATGTGTGTACTAATTTTTATTGCAGTCCATCCAATAGTTGAGACATTTCACAGAGTCTGGTGAGGGAATCCAGAGGATCCTTCCTCTGGGAACCTTACCAGTTCACCATTAGATGTTGATTTTCAAGTGGTGCAAATGACAATACATCCACTCAAGAGATTTCACTAAAAAGCAAAACTAGAGGAAAGGTCAGGGGATCACCCTGTTAGCAGTCTTGGAACATGACGGCCGTCGGTCTGACAGGGATTTAGCTTCTGGGGGCAACAGCCGATATTTCAGGGGTTCTGGTGAATTCAACAGATATCTGAATAGCAGATGTCCTCTTCAATGTGCTGGTCAGTGTTTACAGTCAGATTAGAAACTTGAGATGTGAGAATGGAGTTGGAGTTGATTGTGCACTAATTTTTATGAAAAGATATCTACATATGAATGCAGATAATTCTAAAAAAAAAAAAGTAATAAAAAGCTAAATCGTTATCAGACAATCGTCAGTGGGTTCTGGTATTGCAAGTTGGCCAAAGTGTTCCGCCTATTCTGCTCTCCACCAACGCCACCAACGCCTGCTCAAACATAATTGCTTAATACTACTCAGACTAGAAACACACACCAGAATGCTTCCATAACCTAAATTGTCCCATTACCTACAGATTCTGCAAACATATGCAGGCAACTGTTTCAAGACATTACCCAGTCAATACAACTCATCCTCTTAGGACCATGAATCTTTGCACAAATTTTCGTGTAAATCCATAAAATACTTGTTGAGATATTTTGGTTTGCATCAAGGTGGTGGACCCACCGACAGGCCGATGTTGTCTTCCCTTGAGCTGTGGCGCTAGCTTTGCTAAAAATAATTCTTCAAAGAATAAAGATCTTCAGTTGTAAGTTTCCTGCTGGCAGAGTGACACCATGCCCTGTTTGGCAGCACTGAAGGCGCTAGTGGGTGCATTCACATCCACACATGCACACCATTGACTGCTGCCATGATTTATGTATTGTTTTTAGAAACTGAGCTTTCACATATGGATGCACACACACACACACACACACACGTACACACACCTAAAATACCTGCTGGACGCATGCAGTGGGGCGTTTGTGTGTGTCCCCTCCTGCATGAGTGCATCTGAATTCATGTAATTGAATGTGAATGTGTGTGCACGGGTGCATGATATGGAATAGTGTGAGAGGAGCTGTGGGCATGAATGGCTGAGTGTTTTCTAGTGAATGTGTGCAGCGACCATGTGTGCAGGTATGTGTGTGCCTCCGAGTTTGGGATTGTTTTTTCTGCATGGATGGACACAGCTATAAATACTGTATATATACCATATATGATATACTCATATCTTCTAAACCACACAGTCCCAAATCTCATCTCTTTTGTAGTCTCTTTTCATGAGCTTCACTTGTAGACTATCACTACACCACTGGCATCACCAAGTGGTTTTGTCAACTTGGCTGAAGTTGGACCTCAGCAGTATTAGTAGAGCATTATAAAGTAATCTGGTGTTAATGATCTGGACCTCTTCCCACGACGGTTCCCCACAGTTAAAAAAGACACAGGCACCCTTAAATAAGTTTTGTCTAAGCTTGTCGCATCAGAAGTAGGAAGGCATTCGATCACTGCTGCTACACACTGAGACCATTTGCTGCATTTAATCAGTTTTTAAAACACTTTTCAACATTCAAACTGGCAATAAAAACCCACAAAAATATTTTAACCTGAGCACATTTTCCAAATGCTTCTTGTGATTTTTCTTTTTGGCCACTAGAATGCACTGTTGCACCCTGTAATCCACCTCAGTGTCACGAAGCAGCTCTTCTCTAGCTGAACACACCCATTAATTTCACCCATCTCCACAACTCTATCATGGTACGGTTCCCCTGTGGTTGTTAGGATACGGGAGTGATACAGTGTTGTCAGTATTTGTATCATTTGCACCAATGAGGCTTTAATTTGAATTGATAAAGTTTTGCTTTTACTGTGGCAGCCTGCTCAGGTGACAGGTATGAACATCTTCTTCCCCTGGATTTCACCTCTGGGAGAAATATTAAATTGGGCGGATGAGAGTTCATACATAAATGTAAGCTGAACAGGGACCAGTCAATGTTGGAGCCATATCACGCATGGAAATCACATGTTCCTGGTTTCATCTTGCATTTGCATTGCATTCTCCTGTTATCACACCCTGCATGTGTTAGGTGATACCTGTCACTAAATGTTCAACAGCCAGCTGTCGCTATTGTCAGTTTTCTTGTGATCTCACGTTCTTGCTGAAAATGCAGGGCAAAGTATGTGAGCCAGTGATAAATTTTGAATAGGCTCAGAGTGTGCTGCACTGTGATGTGACATTCAACAAATTTAATAATTCCATTTCATTAAAATGTATCCTTTTGTTTACAGTGTTGGTTTCAGGTCAGCTTGTTGTGATACATGAGCATTTTTGGGATGGTCCCTAAATTTGCAGCACTCTGATGATTGATTACTTAAGTGAAGTCAAAGTCGTAGGCTACCAATTTTCTTATAACGACGCACACTGTTACTCCTCCTCTTTAGATTCTGGGTTATGGTAAAATAGGACAATGTTTTGATGTCACATTTTCATGTGTTTTTGGATTTTAAAGGCTCAATGAGATAACAATGTTCAGTGTTTTAAAGTCACGGCAGTTATATTGTATATTCAGCCTGCTCTCACTCCTGAGCTCACTCCCAACCCAACTCGTCAAATCGCGCCACTTTTACAGTGGACCCTGGTGTCAGATACCGATGCACAGAGGCGCCTTTGTGGTGGTATGCTATGCACTGGACAGTGGCAGTTTGTGACGCTGCCAGCAACTACCGTAGTGTAAAGAGTAAGAAAATCCATACAAGGCGGGCAGGAGGGGAGGGGAATGGGTCAAACAAACTCCTGTCACTGTCACCTGGGAGTCCGCTGTTTGTTTTCTTGCTCAAGTCTGGAGTTGTTTGAATAAAAACATAGTGTGCAAGCATGTGTAGCATGCTTCTAAACCTAATCCTGGGCCTATTTTGAAATTAACCTATAAATGAAATGTTTTACTTACCTCTGTAAGTGAAACCGTATGCATTTCATGAGCAGAAACAATACATTTCCTGTGAAAACTGAGGTTTATTTTGAAAAGACACAAAAGATGTAACAAGCATAAATTGACACACCGTCCCTGAATGTCCAAAACGGATGCAGGAAGGTACCTAGTGCGTCATATTTTTACGTGTACAGCAAGCATACTGCAGTATCTGATGAGTTGGGATGAGAATGGGTTGGTATATTAGTGCAGAATGGCTGTGAAACACAAATTCACATTAAAAAACACCATTACGAACACTAAGGCTAAAGTAAAACTACAGGTCAGTCAGAATTCTTTCTAAAATCAGATCTTAAAAGATCCAGTGATAAGGATTTAGCAACACATTCTCACTCCGAACTCTTCATATATCGACATTTGGTCATGGACTTTCCACGTCCAGATACGACGTAAAAGGTACCCTGGGTGCGTTGATTGTTGACGTTTTGGGATGCTGTGTCAATTTCTGCCTGTTCTTTCAAAATACTTTTCTGTTTTGACAGGAAATTTAATGTTTACATACAGTCTCTTTCACAATAAATGCACTACATTGGTACAATACCGCAAATTGACTTTTTTCTTCCTTCGGCAACAAATGCATGTGGGTAGGTTTAGGAAAAAAGAACAGTGTTTGTCTTTATAATCTTACAGGACACGAACACTACTCTCAGGGTCAGGGTTTGTTGGACCCATCCACCCTACTCGGACTTCTGCTGTGTATCATGCTGACGTTAAAGGACAGCCTTTTTCGTCAGTGTCTGAGACCGCAAGCGACTGCCCAAATGCTGGATTTTGAGGACATCGAAGTGAGACCGGGTTGGATTTTGTGACATATAGCAGTGAGGTTGCAGGACTGAAACTTCTGTCATGTGCCAAGAATATAGGTGAACTACGGTAGCCGATGCAAAAATGCGAAAAACATGAATGGCCTTATCTAGAGCCAGTGTTTGATTTGTGTGTTCTGGGCCACTGTAGAACAACATGGCAGTCTCCATGAGTGAAGACCTGCTCAATTTGTAGATATAAACGGCTCATTTTAAGGAAACAAAAACACAAGGATTCTTAGTTTCAGGTGATTATAAACTAATGAAAAAAAAGAGAGAATATTTTACATACCATTTCTGCCAATAGATGCTCCTAAATCCTACACATTGGACCTTTAAGACAGACTGTATACACTGTTATTTGTGAGTGATCTGATTGGATTTGTGTAAGCATGTAGGTATCAGTAACTACACTGGTGACAATATAGCGTGAGAAATGGAGGTCCATTATTTTCACGCTGTGAAGTGTGGTTGTTTTGAGGTGCCTGCAAAGTGCCATTAGACAGTTAATCTCTGTGTCTGCCCACGGACTGATGTTGTCCATGTTGTCCTCCATGAGGCTCTGCTAGAAGCAGCATGGATTCTGCTCAGCACTTCCATCACTCTAGATTTGGCATCATTGCTGTTGGTCGCATACCGAGTGACGCAAAAGACACTTTGAAATCCAATTTGAGAATCTGGACTGGAATAGAATCACATTTCAAACCACCTCCAAATATGGTTTGGATCTGATTTGTAAAAACCGTATTTCATGTGGGTTTTTGCCGTCCAGACTTCCTAAAATCAATCTGGATACAATATGGATACGCCAAAAAACAGATTTAGGCTGGCAGTCTGAACAAGTCCTAAATACAACTCACCAGTTGCACAATTGATTCCTCACAAACACAAACACCTGCTGCTTTTCAATTAGCAACAAGGCTTCAGGAATAAAAGGTGAGCTCTCCATTTATGTTGTTTTTAAAGGTTGATGTTAGAAGAGCCATGTGTATGAATGCCCATGAATCCACAGCCCTTTTATACAATCAATGGAAGAAGCATGTGGTGATGTAGCTGGTGAAGCATACCAAGGCTGCATTCATCATGCCAGGTGTTTCTATCCCTGCTGTTTGGTCAGAGAAACTGTTGCCTGTGATGTCAGTGAGGTCCTGTGGTCAGGCGAAAACAAAGGGCAGCCTTATTTTCATACAGCAACAGCACAAACACATACAGCATTAATGTGCAACAGTTAAATGTACGTTAGGGAAAATGCAAAAGACTGTAAAGGTTGAGCACATCAGAGTTCAGCTGATTCTTGCTGATCAAATTACCACAAGACGACCTTAATAAAATGTTTCTCTTTTCAGTTTGTGACAGTTTGGAGCTGCATAAAGATGAGCTATTTAAGATTTCTGCGAAAAGGATGAAATCAGACCTAACTTTACACCGTGTATTTCCTCAAACCAAAACCAACTTCCTTCCTTTTAGAGACATGCGAGTAAAACCCTCAGAGCAGAAGCATACGAGGCAGTGTCAAGAGCAGCGGTGAATATCAGCCCAGACCTCCTCACAGCAGCTCACGATGGCGCAGGAGTTGGAGCTCGGTGACTACGCCACTGTACATGAGCTTCAGGGAAATGAAACAAGAAAGGCAGGCACTAAGCAGCCAGGTAAGAGCAAAACTAAATACATACAAATTAATATAGAGATTCAGTTGAAAAACACTATTATTCACTCTATTGTTCATCAATCATTGCCTCTTTTTTTCTTTTGTAAAATGTACCTTAATGTTTTAATAATTTGCTGTCAGAATGATGAAGCCTCAGGGAACAATCGACAATGATCGGATTTGTTGCTCAGATCATCAACCTAAAAGAACTGTGATTAAAAAAAAGTCAATCTTACATCAAAGTGGGATAGTATAGTGTCTTTACCCTGAATTGCATAATGATCTCCTGAACTGTGTGTGTTGTGCAGGTATGACGGCCACAGAGAGAAGACTTCTCAGAATTGGGATTTTAACTTTAGGAGTGTTGTGTATCGTACAAGCCACTCTCAATATCTCCCTGCGCCTTGCCTGTAAGTTGTGAACACCTGTATGTTTTCTTAGAAATGCACGATAAGTCACAGCACGTTGTAATGTATTCCACGGTACGTTTTGCAATCATGACCCGCAGTTTCTGCTTTTTCCCAGTTTATTCGAAAACAGACACCACACATCAGTTTCCTTTTGACGGCTCCATAAATGCAGACGTGTGTGAGACTGACCCATCTCAAGAGAATTCAACTCACTCATGTACCTGCTACAAGAACCTGGTGAGAACACTACGGGAGAAATATAATGCCTTGGAAATAGACAGAAATAAATTACTTGGCAAGATTAATGAAATTGAAAGGGATGACTCTTTCCCGGATACTGGGTCTGGTATCCATGAAGAATTCATCCCTTATGGAAAGAGCTGATGATGATCAGTGCAGAGCACATTCAAGTCTCAGGAACAAGGGTATAGAGCTTCAAGCATGCAAAAGCAAACTGTCCACTGTTGCCAGCTATAATAACTGTATGCTACAGCCTATGTGCTTGCCAAGTGTCGTCATCAAATGTGTCCTGCATGGTCCTTTAAATCAGGAGACTTCAACTATTTCAACACTGTGGAGCCTCAGTTGCATAGAGGGACAATACATACCATATGATGTGATGCCATATTTTTGGGTTGTCAAGTAGCGCTGCACAGTTGCAGTCAGTTTAACATATTATCGCTAATTTATTTCCAGTCACAATGAACTTTAATCTGTAAATGCAAATTACAATATAGGATATTAAAACACTGGTAATGGATTTAAAAAAAAAAAAAAATACTGACCATTAAGTGACATGCTGTCACGTCTCCGGCTTTAAAGGTGCCATAGTTAATGTTTTTATCTTAACAAAAGGCAGGGGTGGCTACAGTACTTTTATTAATATTTCTTTTTTATATTCGTACTTCTACATTTTACTTAAGTGCACTTTTAAGACATTAATTTGTGCAAGAGAAGCACTGTTACTGCAGATGCCATGTTTCCAGCTGCTTGGGTGAGAAAGAAGCACCACTTGTCTTTTGACCATGATGTGGTGATGATGGAGAAATACCCAGAACAAGAGGCTGCCTCCAGCCACATCTGGCCACACTATTTATACCAAAAATTAAAAAATAACAACAGTTACATGATGGAGTCTGTGCTGTGCCTCCCAAAAAACACTGAGACCTCTGCTTTTTAAAACTCCTCTTCTAACCTCCACAAGCTCATTGACGTAAGCTGCACATACTGTGGGTGAAAATGTAGTTAGCTGGCAAAGGTCAGATATGTTAATTTTTCATGTGTAATGGTAATCTTTGATGTTATGATAAGGAGGGGTAGAGAGGAAGAGATGGAGATAGAGGAGATTGGTCATATCTCTGTGTAAGCTCTCCTTATCTGTTTGATTAGACTATCTGCTCTGCTTCATTAGAAAAGTTTTATCAACAAGTGCTGTTTTTTTTAGTATTTTACACTGGCCCTGTAAAAATATTAAAATGAGAAGTAATTTGTACTTTGAGTAATTTGTGAACCAAGTAGTACTATTTTACTTTCACTTAAGTTTGTTTCTCAAATGATAATTTTCACCTTAACTTGAGTCATTTTTAAGGGAGTACTTTTATCAATGTATTAAATGACTGTAAAAGAGGTCACTTTCTGTGACACAGAGAATTATCACTATCATTATAACACTCACTATCTTATTAAACACAGCTTTGTGGTGTCTTTCAGCTCATTGTTTTGGAATTACAGCTACAAATGTACTGTTTTGGTTCACTCTCACGGGTCCCAGTGTAGTTTTCAGTCACAGCAGGCAGCTGTTTAGGTGGAAAAGCTTTGATAAACATGCACTGTACACTACCTGCCCAGCACCCAGTGGAAGACAGGCAAAGTTGGCAGCCAGCTGGTTTACAGTAATAGCATCTAGAAAGCCAACTTAATCCCTCAGGAGTTGGTGGAGAACAAAACAACGCTAAAAGGAACTTTTGAACTTTGGACATTTATTCAACAGGTGGACACAAATATGAATCCAGATTAATACTCATTTTGTTCCATGTCTGCTGGATGTATAAAAAGACAACTGCTTGCTAACATTTACTATATTATGTAATATGTACTATATTATAATATGTATTTTTTTTGTTAAAAAAACAAACAATAAAGGTTTGAATAAACATTTATCCAAGACTGTGAGATTGCTGAAAAAACTGTCTATTTATTTCTGTCTATTTTCCATGTTTTTTTATGTGAACCTTACAACATAAATGATATTTCTTTCTTTCTTTCTTTTTTTTTTTTTACTGAATCACCAATATGGAATTTGTTATGATTTTTTTATTTTGAGTGTCACATCAGTCTTAGCCACAGAAATGAGAAGTGAAACTGATTAAATATTGCTTAAGACATTTTTTTTGTGGTTTTAGACTCACTTCCTTTTAAGGAACGTCCACGCAACTCTGCCTAACCAAGCTGTTGTCTCATCCAGTGTAGCAATGTCAGTCACGTAACATATGCTGTGAGTAATTTTGGGAAACAAATTTATTTATAGAGCATATTTCAAAACAAAAAAAAGCACAGAGCGCTTTACATTTGAAAACGGACATGAAAAACATCAAGACATGACATACCAACTAAAAAAGCAATATATATTAATACATACCTATGATAACTTAATATAACTTGTACTCTTCATAGGTCTGTGAAACCAGACAGTTTACACATACACATAATGTTTGTGCGCACACACACAACACCATAATACTGTGGTAACACATACGTGAGAGAACAGAAAGGTTTTGAGCTTAGACACAGTACATGTAGATCACGGTTCATTCGGCAAGCATTTCAGAGGGCCTGTCCGCCGTAACTAAAAACACCATAACCATCTCCTGATCTTATTCAGGGTGATGTGGAACTTCAGCTTCTGTATCTGATGGGCGTCCTCTGATCCCTCTCCATGAGGTGAGAACTGAATGTAGGGGTGTGACCCAGGATAGCTGCTATAAACCAAGCACTTCCCCAAAAGCCCCTGCATATATGAATCTGGAGAGGTTGTTATTGAGCTAACCTTAATTGGCTAATTTGAATTATGAAATGAGGTTTTGCTATTTTCTTCCTATATCAAAGGCAACCTGCATCACATGGGAGCAGGCACTCAGTGAATTGGGTGCAGAGGAGCTTTCATATCATGCCTGGAGTTGTTCGGCATGTTCTTTGCTGCAGTTGTCCAAGCTTTAAACATGCACATGAGTGAGCAGGTAAAGGATTTAATATCGCAAATCTGACCTTTGTAGCTGTGAAATGAGGTTACACTCGCCACTAATCCACCATCACTCTGTGCAGTGCGAGAATGAGAGAAGGGCTTCTCTGAGTCAATTAATTCTCCTTTGTCTACAAACTTTGTTGAGATCACTGAGTCTTTCTTCGCTGATAGGTTTGTCAAAGGTAAACTGACAGAAATGAGAGCTGCAGCACATTCACTCATCATTTCTCATTAACACTGCTGGCTTTGTTTTAATTAGCCGCTGTGACTGACACCTGTGTTCCTGTGACACTGTATTCCAGGCTGGTTTTATCCTCCTTCCCAGCTGTTGCTTGTCAATCATCCCAAAGTTGTCTCTTGTCTCTATCTCTCAAAATAGAACCACATGTGTAAAGCTGCCTGTGCTGTTCAGTGGCCCTCAGTGGCAGCGAGGGATAAATGCTTGATTTTCCTTTCCTTTTTTTCCAGCTTAATGGCTTTGCTGCATAGAAATGTATAACGTGTCCACTGAATAAATGAAAAGCTCGTCTTTATGCGCTCACCACCACACCAAACACCATAAACACACAAGACTAAAAACAATACAAATCAGTACTGCAAAATGTCACTTATAAGCCCCACAATAATTTTCCACCTGCAACTGAAGTTAAATGATTTATTTATTTTAAGAGTTGTGCTTTAACTGTTTCTGTTTTTGCTTCCTAAATTTGGAGAGTGGGTAGAATGAGACGTAGTGTGGTGTGAGGGTTTGTAGCTGCACCACCTGTTTACACTGCAGTTGTTTTGGCCCAGTAAACACCTTATTCCCTTCACGAATGTAGGTGCAGGAAAATCCTCCTGTAACTTAAAGTGCAGTTATAAAGCAATTATGGTGTGATAATTAATTTATTATGCTGATCTGTTCTGTATGACATCTATTGCACGTCTGTGAGGGTCCAAAGGACAGAGGGATGTCGTATGCTGTAAAGCCCTGTGAGGCAAATTGTGATTTGTGATATTGGGCTTTATAAATAAAATTGAATTGAATTGAATTGATAGGTGCAACTTGACTTGCAGACTATTAATATTGTATATTTTTTTGACATCTGACAATGTTTTTCAGTTTTTTATTAACACACAATATCTGCATAAGCATGCTTATAGTATGATTAGCCCTTTAATAATTTTTCTGTGATCAAATTTTATTCCATCTCCTTGCTGGAGTTAGTTATACAATAATTATTAAGTCAAGCCAAGTCAATATTATTTATCCAATATATCCAAATACTGCAAATGACACATTTTTACAATCTGCACAGCATACGACAACCTCTGTCCTTTGACCCTCCAGATGAGGACAAGAAAAAAACAACAACATGGCAACCAAACATGCATAAGGATGTGAAGAATGTACATACTTTGTATATGTATGTTTATACCCAGTGTTGGGGAAGTTACTTTTAAAAAGTAGTGTTTGTTCATTACTCGTTACTTCTTAAAAAAAGTAATCCCTTACTTTACTTAGTTACCCTCTGTGAAAAGTAACTTTTTACGTTACTCGTTACTTTTATGTTACTTTTATGGTGCTTGACTTTGGGTAGAACCCCATCTCATTTCCTGAATGTGAAAAAATCCGAGTTTCCCACTGGTATTTACCACTTTGGTGATAAAATAAAGATTAAAGAGTGAGAGTTAATTTGTGTTAACTAGGCTACATGAATTTGTTACATGACAGATTACTACTACTAATAGCCTATTTGCCAGACCTGCTGCATCACTGAATGAGGAAAATATTAATATTCACAGACACTATCTTTGAACAAATAGTGTCATATTCATGAATAAATCATTTTCTGTTCTGTTATTACGTGTGTAACTGTGAGACTGTGTTTGTGTAACAGACTCATACTTTGCAGTAAGCTACAGACCTGCACGAATAAATTAATTCATTTTCTCTTCTGGTATGGTATGGTAGGTACTTTATTAACCCCTCGGGGGGAAATTTCAATGTCACAGCAGCAATTTAAAATACACAAAATAGGAGCTGCTGCAACAGGCTGCCGTTCACACAGCGCCAGGAAGGTAGGCAGGTTATGATTGTTCTGTTTTCTGTTAACACAATGCTGCATTTTATTGATGTTTTGGGGGTCGTTTTGATTTCCTTTGAGGTTCCGGGGTCGTATGTTGCCCATGTCTGAGGTCTGACTAGCGAGGTTAACATTACATTAAACAACACTTATCCAGCCATACAAGTGCAGTTCGCTGTCAGTATATAGTTGGTCGACTTGTTCAGAATCGCTCAGGTCTTGTACATTAGTTAATGTTACTGTTTTGTGTCCTTGTCGCTGGCTCAGCAGTACTTCGGTCCGTAGAGCACAAAAACCATCAGATAAATCCCGGTATTCAATATCTTGGACATGACCACAAAGTACAAAATTATACACATCAAGGGATTTATATGCCTTGAGTTTTTCATGCGTATAAATGCTGGGTTTCTCCACAAGATATAAAAAAATGTCTGGCCACTGTAGATTAGGCCATTTCGTTGGGTCGGTGACCCACTAACCCGACATTAAGTACGGGTCAGGAAACCTCACTCCGTTGCTAATTGTTAGCTTATTACAATAAGCTAACCTGTCTTCGGTTGACAAACCATTAAAATAATCCGAGGAGGCGTGTGTATCTTCCATATTCCTCATACGATTATTGATTTTGGCGCTCCTGTCTGCACTGTTGACATGGCAACTGTCACAGTTCCTGCCTAGTGCGCAGCTGAGGCAGACAGGCAGTGTCACCGTCAAATCTGTCCCCAGGAAAAGTAACGTTGTGCCCAACTGACAAAGTAACTACGTTCCGTTACCATATTTTCAGTAGTAACGCGTTACACTACTTTTTACCCAATAAAAGTAGTTATGTTACTGTAACGCGTTACAGTAACGTACAGTAACCTAACTACAGTAACGTAACTACTTTTATTGGGTAACGCGGTAATGCGTTACACACAACACTGTTTATACCCATATGTACCTGTCAGTGCTGCTGTACAGTATACCTGCCCCTCCAAAAACTCCATCCCTACTTACCTATCACTATCTTAACCCGCCTGCCTCTCCCATATACTGGAATCACAGGAAAAAAAATTCAGGAAGCAACAAGCATAATCATAAAACAAATACATAGCATTCCCTCATATATGTGTGCGTGCAGGATGTGTTCAGAAACACTGATAATTGCTGACTGGAGGGGTTAGAGGAAGAATGTGTCATCACGAAAATGTCAACACGGATGACCAGTCTGAAAACGGAAGCAAACTAACTCCCAAAAAAACTTTTTTATTTTATTTTTAAAAATATTTTTTATCTTGGTCGAGTGGGTTCAGGATCTACAAAAAAAAAATCTCAACTTCTGTATTTTATTGTTCCTGTCAGGCTAAATTGGGACTTTATTTGCTGAAGGACAATGATGCCACAGAAATACAATTACAGCATTAAAAAAAAACCTCCACACAAAAGTAGCAGGCCCACTCCAGACTGAGACCCGCGCTCTTCAGCAGGGAGAGACACGAAGCAGTGCCTGAGTATAAACAGAGGCCATGACAGATTTCACACAGTGTTCCTGTGCAAACACAGTGGGCTCACTGTTAGCCACTGCCATGCTGTCCAAGTCCCTCTGAGGATGGAGAGAAGGCCTGCAGATGGTCAAGCATTTTGAAATGATGCAAGAGAGACCTAATTTAAATAGTGATGACAGGATTGTCATATCCTTGTGTGCTCAGTACATGCACATGCAAACACAGAGCCACACATGTGCTGTGCAAACAAGTAAGACTCTGCTTCATATCTGAGACATGAAATGCCAAATCAAACACACAGTGGAGCTAAATCATGTAAAGATAAGGTGTAGGCAGGGGATTCTCATCAGCATAGTCTACCTAAAGAAAAGGAAAAGATGATAACACTTCCACGTCAGTTATCTTGATATGATATCATACTGTTGTAACTCAGCGCATATACACATATTAGGGCCAGTGTGTAATATTTGGCATAGTTTCTTGTCAATCTGAATCTGAATCTGAATATTCTACCCATTAATATGTTTATATAAGTGTATAATCGCTATAAAATAAAATTCGTTTGGTCTTCGTAGCCTTATAATTATGCTTTTACATATATATATATATAGCAAGGGCCTTGCTTTAGAGAGGTCGCCATCTTGCGCCGCCATGTATGTATGGCAGACTGAGCGGACAATCCAGCCAGCCAGAGAACGCGTTTCGTGTGTATAAATGAACCAACGAAGACAGCGGAAGGAAGGAAGAAGGAGGAGGAAACAGCAGAGAGTGTTAGTAGTTCATCGATAGAGAGAAGTGAAAAGTTTTTTTAGTTATAAAGTTTGCGAATGGACCACACTTACCACGCAACAGGAGAGAATGAACCCGAACCGTCATCTGCGAGGAAAAGAAGACGCAACTTCACTCCTTGTGATGCACTCTCTGCGGCGCTTTTCCTCCTGATGATATATCTCCCCAGCGATGGCAGCAGTAGCACCGAATCCCATTCTGTGCATTCAGCCTGTCTTCTCGCCCACTCAGCATCAAACACATGGAGTTCCATCTGTATGCTCCGGCTCAAACAGGTATGGCTCTGGGTCTGTGTCCGCTACAAGAAATTCTTCAAAATCGTGTTCAAAGTCGTCCATTGCAGCTACTATAATCCAGAGATATTGCTAGGCTAAATAAACAGCTGAGCTCTGTTTACAGGCTACGCTGTCAGTCAGTGTGCGGGCTGGAGGTTGGCGGAGCGGAGAGGGGAGGGGGGTCCCCACTTGGTATGGTAAACGAGTATGTGTGTATGAAGTGTGTGTGTTACGCTAGAAGAGTCAGAGTTTGGGACGGAGTCTTTTACCCCCTGGAGTAAGTTTTTGGAGTGCTCAAATAAACGGGCCTTTTTCCCGAACGCTCCTCTGGTCTCCTGCTCGTGAGGGATTCATTACAATATCGTAACATGGTTTAGATTTCTAAATAAACATTCACCTCATCGCTAGATAGACCTACTCCTGAAAAACTCGTGCGCAAGGCTTTTTGTCCCTGCGAGGCCACCGTCATTTACCCGACGGGAGGGGTGAGCGAGTGAGCCCTGCAATCTAGAATTTGACCACTGATGTCACTGTTTTCAACCCATTTTACACACTGGCCCTTTAAGTTCAACAAAATCCATCATTCCTCATCAGCACAATGTGAGAATACAAACAATGAAGAACATATCTACCCAACGTATTGCTTGTCTGAATATGTTTTCCAAGAACAAGGCTCAGTGGCATTAGGTAGTTATGATGGACCCCAGTGCTATTGTGACGGACCCTAATACATGCTAGTTACTAGTTAAAAGGTACACACACACCACTGGCAACTGTTTATAAAGAAATCCAAAATAGTCCAATATAGGAAGCTTTGTTACTTTTTCCTTTTGTATTTAGCTCCTCTCTTGTCTTGCCACTTTTTTTTTTATCCAGTCTTGAGAGATTTTGCACCTAAACTAGCTACTGTATTGTATTATCTGTCAACATCCACATGCATGTTACCCAACAAGAATCACTGCATACCTGTATATGACAAAAATATCAAAGAGAATTAGTAATTATTCATTCAATAAATTTTTTTATATATAGTTTACTCAAAATTTTTATAGAGAAAAGAAAAGAAAAGAAAAGAAAAGAAAAGAACCACACTACCTGCACTATTTATATTTACACCCTTGACAGGGCTGCTTCTTTATTTCCATGGATAATCAGTTGGTGAGGATTTGCAACACATTCTCACTCCCAACTTGTCAAATACCTAGTTTTGGATGCTCAGGGACGGCGTGTCAATTTACTTCTGTTACATCCATTGTGTCTTTTCAAAACTATCTTCCATTTTCACAGGAAATGTAGAGTTTCTGCTCGTTGCACACACTCTCTTTTTCAAAAATAAACTTGGAACATAAATAAAGCACTTTGTATTTACGTTTACTTTCTTAGGTTCAGGCAATAAAAACATGTGTTTAGGTTTAGAGAAAACATCATGGTTTGGCTTAAAATAAGTACCTGACGTATGTTATATGACATATTTCACTAGCATAGTATGCTACACATACTAGCAAGCAGCGGCTCCTGGGTGAAAGTCCGATGTTTGTTTGACCCATCCAGCATGTGGTGGTGGGGCTTATGGCGCATTCCAGGCAACCTGTAACTCGTGTTTTTACAACCTTCTACCCGTGAAAGTGCACTGGAACGGCAGTCAGACCCGTAACTTACCACTGTGAACTCGTACCAGATCGATGTACTCCCAACTACGCTACGCTCTCTGACATCACATAGCCCCCTAAACCAATTACCTTACTCCTCTAAACAACAATGGCAGCCCCATGGATGCAGTGTTGATGCAGGAGATACACGGTGAGAAATAGACAAAAAATAACTTGCTAATGTTAACGCATTATTGGCAGGCGCTCTAACAGCTGGTTTCCAGTGCAAGAATAAATCAATACAAAATACGTTCCCAAACACACTGATAACGTAAAATAAAAAGTATAATAGCATCTGTGACCTTATGCGCCATTTCTCCTCCTCCATTTCGCTCAAATGAGCAAGGAACCAGCACCTTTGACGATAGATGTGAACAAACATAAACCCTGCATGGTCCACCATGTTGCTTTGACAGTTTGGCGTGACATGCCTGGAACGCTATGAAGTTGTGAGTCATGACTTGAAGTGGTGACTTAACGGGCTCAGAAACTTGCCTGGAATGCAGCATTAGTGAACAGTTATTGCAGCCTTAAGTCTAACTGATTGATTTCTGAATAAAACAATCACAGCATGAAAGCTAAATTTAACCATTGCGTGAATATTGTAACCTACTGCAGAACAAAACAATAAAGGTTTTCATAATGTCACTAATGCCCGTAATAAAGTGGAGGAAGAGTGTAATACAGTTACACATGCCCACACACTTATTATGTCTCTCCAGCTGAACTGCACAAGAAAAAGTCTCACACATAACATATTGTGCTATTCTTGTGTTACATACAATTTTTCTTCGAAAAGAACTCAACCCAATCAACTGACAGATTCTCAAACTGCATTTTGGGGAATGGAGATAATTAAAAACTCAAGCGGCAGCTTAATGTTTGGAATTTGCCTCAGCATGTTTATTTACTAAACACCAGCAGTTATTTATGAGTGGAGTTAGTGCTTTGATTTTTCTTTTCTTGGTGGGAGAAGAGGCAGACAGCTTTGGGTTTTCAGGTTTTTTTAATTGACACACATGCACAATAATATGCCAAAAAAGGGCGCCATTAAAAGGGAGCTGATGAACAGCACCAGCTGAAGTCTGTCAGGGTTTAATCAGAAGTGAGGGCTGGCTGTTTATTGCTTTGGAGTAAAAGTTTTGGTAAAGTCTGGACAAAGTATTCCCTAATCAGATCCAATAAAAAAATCTGGGCAAGAGGCGGGGTACAACCTGGACAGGTTGTCAGACTATCACAGGACAGACAGACAACCATTCATATTCATATTCACACTTATGGGCAATTTAGAGAATGGGAGGAGGCTGAAGTATGCGAACACGGGGCGTTGCGGACATGCAGGCTTCACACAGGAGGGCTCCCCCACTGTGGGTTCGAACTGTGAACCTTCTTGCTGTGAGGTGACAATGCTTACTACTGCACCCTACCGCCCTTCACATGGGATACCTGACAAATATCATATAAATCAAGACATGTGAGCTGTGTTCTGCTGGGGTACGGCAACACCACTTGGACAAACCACACACAGAAGTGCAGCACACTGTAATACTAGAACCAGGGGTAATAATAACGTTAATTTGTTGAGTTTTTATGACATTAATTATTTGGTAATGATTAGTTTGGCTATCAGTGTGTGTTTGAATACTGGGGGTGATGGGTGGGTTTGCCCCCAACATATACTATACTATAATTACTGCCTTGCTTTAAGTAATACAATCCACAGTATTTCAATATGAAAATAATTTTTGAGCACAGAGGGTAAAAGTTTACCGGAAAGTCAAACAGTTCTCTCTAAGAGAATGTACGCTCATATTTTTCTTTCTACACAAACTCTCCACTTCTCTCTCTCTCTCTCTCTCTCTCTCTCTCTCTCTCTCTCTCTCTCTCTCTTTTAAATGTCAAAATGCTGAAGTGAAATTGTAATTGGACCATTTGTGGCCTTGCCCTGCCTCTGATGCTTGTGTAATAGCAAGCTGTAGACAGCAGAGAATATACCACACTGGGCTTAATGAACAAAATCAGATCTCTCTGTAGAATGAAAGTACAGCAGGCAGGGTCAAAGTTCAACACCAGCCTTTCAGCAGCTAATTGGCTGAGCTTGTGATCTCTCCCAGAAGGTCCCGTCATCAGAGCCTTCAACTTCCTGCTTCTAGCCCTCTTCTTGTGACAGCTTAGAGCCAGCAACTGACCCAAATCTGCTGTACGACTGGTCATCACCGAGCTTTAAACAGAACACATTTCCCTGTATTGTATTTTCATTAGAGCCTGACGTCAGGAATATATATGAAATATACATTTGGGATGGTCTGAGCTTCAACTGACGAGAAAGGAATTATAAGTGGGATATATACAGGGGTCTATTAGGACATACCATATGTTCCCTAGTGAACTTTCTTCCTACTCTTTCATGTGTAATTACTCTGTAAAAGTGAGGGCTTTAACTAAACAGGTTTGACCTTTACCCCAGCCACCACAGCTCCAGCAGACCTCCAGGAAAACATGGTGAGCACACCCACAGTACTAGCTTAATCTTGGCTTATGTTGGGCTCCTTTCTGTCTTCACTGAAGGAAAAATCAGGAGCTGACAAGAGGTGCAGAGCTAATCTTCCCGCAGTCAGGTTGCAGGAACAAGCTAAAGATAAGACGGGGGTGCAGATAAGGCTGGAGACCCCTACAGCAGAACCGCGAGCTGTGAGGGTGAAGATCCTCGGACCTGATATAAAATGAAAGGAAGAGGCTCTGGAGCTCTGGGGCCAAAGCTCCCAGAAAATTAATTACTCTTACGCCCCCACGCCGCCATCTTCAGCACCCGCTGACATTCTGCTCGCCTCCATCGAGTGCCTTGGTTGGAGACCACAACAAGCTGTTGCGGAGGTTTGTGTGTCAACAGACAGGGTTAATCTCATGTTGGAGAAATCAAGTTGGCAGGGACTCGCGCAACATGAATGTAAAAAAAGGGACTTGGATGTCAGTGAATCTCTCCCGTGTTTTTCTTTCACAGCTTGTTTAATCACAGCACTTTGTTCCTTTCTTCTACATAAATAGCCTGTACATTAAAATAAAGCTTAAAAGGTCTGGTATGTAGGATTTAGTAGCATAGTGAGGTTGCCGCTTGCAACCAATTGAAACTTCTCACATGTGCCGAGTGTGTAAGAGAATCATGGTGGCAGATGCAAAAATGTGAAAACGTGAATGTCTATCTAGGGCGCGTGTTTGCGTTGTCTGTTCTGATTTACTGTAATAAAACAACATGTCGACTCTGTGGAAGAGGAGCCGCCCTGTATGTAGACATAAACAGCTCATTCTGAGGTCAGAAAAATACAACAATTCTTAGTTTCAGGTGATTATGCACTAGTAAAAACATAAAATGAACATTATATTAAATTCTGCCAATATATCCCTGTAAATCCTACACATTGGACATTTAAAACTGTTGTAAGTAACTCCTGGAGGCAAAACATGACTCTCATGACCACAGGACTGTAGGCTACATAGGAGTCTTACAGTGTCATCTCATTGTGTTACTGGGAGCCTGAATAGAAGGAGTCATGGCTCAAAACCTAAATTTTATCACATACCAGCTGCCTCTGCCCGTCACAAAGACAACTATGTTTAAATATGATGAGACAAAAAGACTGGACGAGCCGATTATTAAAATGCTCACATGTGCAGCACACATCTCATATCAGGTTAGGGAAAAAAGTATTTCCTGTTGTAGGGATGAATAACATTACGTGTATTAAGGGTTATCATGTCTACGTCATCAGAAATTGGGGAGGTATTAAAAGGAATATTGGATTCCTCTGTAACGCTAACTTTTTAGCACATTAGCAAACATTAGCTTCAATAGCAAAACAAACTGGAGGGAACCGATCAAGTTCCCACCTATAGCAATCCTGTCAGATCATCCATCCAATGAGTGAGAGCATACGGTTCAGTCAGTCTGGTCCCGTTGGTCAGTCTTTACTTTTTCAAGTAACACTCACGGTCTCAGAGAGTGAGTGACCTGACATGGTGCGTTCTTAAATTCAGTCTGATGCTCTATACTAAAATGAGAGCCCTGTTGGTCAAACAAACAGAGTGATATTTCTATATGAATTAATGAACGGTTAAGTTAATCACACTTTCACTCCGCTTGGCACTCTGCTGCTCTGTCTCCCCAGACAGAGGACCCACAGTGCACTCTGTCACTCTGAGAGTGCGGTGCTCTGGATAACCGAATGGTACATTCCGGCAGCGCTCCCAATTTACCATTGGTGCAATTTGTGCCAGAGTGCACTCTGACACTCAGAATGAGTATTCCTGAATGCACTACTCGCATCATCTTCCACCATTGTCTAAAACAAGCCAACAGAACTTGCTAGCTAGCCCTGGCTAATGCCTGTGGAGAATTGTTTTGCCTCCAGCTAAGTCCTGCCCACCAAAAAACATACTGTTCAGTATCAGTAAAAGGGTCTATTTGCTGAAACTGTCACTATATACTGAAAGACTTACATGGGGCAGATAGTACGTAAAAAAAGAGTCATGTTCATCTGCCTCTTTGTCATAGGCTACTTCTAAAGACATTTGCAAGAATCCACCACGGCCAAAGGAAAACAACCAATCAGGGCTGAGGAGTCTCTAACACAGCTGAAAATCACAGCTTGTGAACTGCAGTCAAACCAGGCAGAACTGATCAAAAATGAATCACGTTTATGTTACTGCACTGCTTATTTCTCACCTCAAATGTTTTCAGGAACATATTTTAGTGTACTGTTTAGCTTTAAAATGAGAGTGCCCCAGCCACCATGTTCATAACAGTCAAGTCTCATTTTACAGCAAACAGTACAATAAAATTTGTTTCTGTAAACAAACAAATAGGCAATACAGTCATAGAATCTTGGATCATATTTGATCAGTGCTGCCTTGTTGGACCCCAGTTCACAAGCAGTGACTGACATGATTGACAGCTGTGTCGACACTCCTTGGCTCTGACTGGTTGTTTTCCTTCAGCTGCAGTGGATTGCAGTGGAATGTAAGTAAGAGCACTACAAGGAGGAGGAGGAACATGATTTTTTTCACAGGTTGTTTCATGTACTATTGTGTGGATGGCGTTGACAGTTTCAGCAAAATGACGTTAAGTTATTTTTTATCAAAGTTACAAACTGCAGCTTTGAGGAAAACTGATTGAAGTTCTTTTTAAAATTTGCTAATTCACTCTTTTCTCAACAATAAATGCTGCATACAATATGTACCATTTTGTTGTTCCAGCATAAACAAGGCAGAGTTAGACATGAGAACTTTAAGGAGGTGGGAAGCTCTGTCAAGCTCTCTGGTAATTAAATGACGGACCCTTGTAAGTACCAGCAGCTGAGGGAAGTTGTGTACTAGATCAGCATCATTACTGATATCCTTGCATCACACACATCAACACAAAATCTCACCAGTCCAGCTCTCGTACAAGGAAGCATTTTGTGCTGCACTGAATGCCGACCCATTATTGAATCCGACATCTTATTGTAACCCCGCTGCGTTTGGCAATAACCTGTCGCGGAGCGGAGTGCAATATTAGGCCATTATTCTATAACTGTGGATGTTCACACTTGCCTTGTTAAGTCCCCCCCTCCTAAAAGAAGCTAGTGCTCTCACTTTGCAGACGGCTTGCGTGTACTTGCAGCAGTGTTCAGGCAGGTCCCACAGGGGCTTATTAGAGGGAATCGTAGGGCTTCTCACAACCTCAGCACACACTCGGTGGTTCCCCTCACAACAGCCAGCGGAGAAAGGGGAGAGAGGTTCACAATTACCAGGCTCACGTCACCCGGACTTCAGACACATTCTCACTGCAGTGGCTCTGCAGCAATGAGCAGAAAGGTCACTGTTTGAAATTCTACTTTCAAAGATTCTAATCATAAAGTGAAATCCACATTCATCGGCGTCGTGCTTTTACTGTGTAAGGACATACCAAGAGAGAGCAACCTGTCAGCATCTTGTTAGCCTGAACTGATGGCAAAATCTGTAGATATCTGCCATAGCTGACAAAGGAAATGAGTTATAATAGAACAGTTCTTTGGGGGGGATTCTTAGGCATTATTTCACAAATGACGGTAAAGATTGACAGGAAAGAATTGACAGGACGATATCAAGTGGGATGGTATACAACACAGGTCCTGAAGCCACAGGGATACCCAAAGTAATGATAGACTAAGAAAGGGCTCGAACCAGCAGTCATCGCTTGCGTCTATATTTTATGACATTTTTATGACATATTGTACTATCACTTTTTTTAATGACATACTATATCATGAATTCTTTATGACATACTATACTATGACTTTTTGTGACATTCTTCATGGCATATATAGTCATATACACTATGACTTTCTATGACATACTATAACATAATTTAGGACATTTTTTGGCATACTATACTTTGACACTTTTTGACACACTATATTATGACACTTTTTGTGTATTACTAAAAAAAATAAGGCGTACTATGACTATGACTTATTTTTTAAACTTCTTATGACATACTATATACTATGAAAATGTAAAAAAAAAAAACTTTTTGGATAAATTGTACTTTTCAGAGTAGTTTTAATGCAAAATACTTTTTACTTTTACTTGAGTTATATTGTTTTAAAGCAACAATACTCTTACTTGAGTACAATATTTGGCTACTCTACCCACCTCTGAGTACATAATTACACATATACAGTACAGGCCAAAAGTTTGGACACACCTTCTCATTCAATGCGTTTTCTTTATTTTCATGACTATTTACATTGTAGATTCTCACTGAAGGCATCAAAACTATGAATGAACACATGTGGAGTTATGTACTTAACAAAAAAAGGTGAAATAACTGAAAACATGTTTTATATTCTAGTTTCTTCAAAATAGCCACCCTTTGCTCTGATTACTGCTTTGCACACTCTTGGCATTCTCTTGATGAGCTTCAAGAGGTAGTCACCTGAAATGGTTTCCACTTCACAGGTGTGCCTTATCAGGGTTAATTAGTGGAATTTCTTGCTTTATCAATGGGGTTGGGACCATCAGTTGTGTTGTGCAGAAGTCAGGTTAATACACAGCCGACAGCCCTATTGGACAACTGTTAAAATTCATATTATGGCAAGAACCAATCAGCTAACTAAAGAAAAACCAGTGGCCATCATTACTTTAAGAAATGAAGGTCAGTCAGTCTGGAAAATTGCAAAAACTTTAAATGTGTCCCCAAGTGGAGTCGCAAAAACCATCAAGCGCTACAACGAAACTGGCACACATGAGGACCGACCCAGGAAAGGAAGACCAAGAGTCACCTCTGCTTCTGAGGATAAGTTCATCCGAGTCACCAGCCTCAGAAATCGCAAGTTAACAGCAGCTCAGATCAGAGACCAGATGAATGCCACACAGAGTTCTAGCAGCAGACCCATCTCTAGAACAACTGTTAAGAGGAGACTGCGCGAATCAGGCCTTCATGGTCAAATAGCTGCTAGGAAACCACTGCTAAGGAGAGGCAACAAGCAGAAGAGATTTGTTTGGGCCAAGAAACACAAGGAATGGACATTAGACCAGTGGAAATCTGTGCTTTGGTCTGATGAGTCCAAATTTGAGATCTTTGGTTCCAACCGCCGTGTCTTTGTGAGACGCAGAAAAGGTGAACGGATGGATTCCACATGCCTGGTTCCCACTGTGAAGCATGGAGGAGGAGGTGTGATGGTGTGGGGGCGTTTTGCTGGTGACACTGTTGGGGATTTATTCAAAATTGAAGGCACACTGAACCAGCATGGCTACCACAGCATCCTGCAGCGACATGCCATCCCATCCGGTTTGCGTTTAGTTGGACGATCATTTATTTTTCAACAGGACAATGACCCCAAACACACCTCCAGGCTGTGTAAGGGCTATTTGACCAAGAAGGAGAGTGATGGAGTGCTGCGGCAGATGACCTGGCCTCCACAGTCACCGGACCTGAAGCCAATCGAGATGGTTTGGGGTGAGCTGGACCGCAGAGTGAAGGCAAAGGGACCAACAAGTGCTAAACACCTCTGGGAACTCCTTCAAGACTGTTGGAAAACCATTTCAGGTGACTACCTCTTGAAGCTCATGGAGAGAATGCCAAGAGTGTGCAAAGCAGTAATCAGAGCAAAGGGTGGCTATTTTGAAGAAACTAGACTATAAAACATGTTTTCAGTTATTTCACCTTTTTTTGTTAAGTACATAACTCTGCATGTGTTCATTCATAGTTTTGATGCCTTCAGTGAGAATCTACAATGTAAATAGTCATGAAAATAAAGAAAACGCATTGAATGAGAAGGTGTGTCCAAACTTTTGGCCTGTACTGTATATATGTACAGTATGTATAAGAATATATTTGTGTTTCTTGTGCCTTGATTTATGTTATGTTTGTCAAGTTTTAATTTATTTTAGTTAAAGGGGTATCGTTTAAAATACATGAATTTGCAGATTATTATTTTTGATTGATTACGTTCATGTTCTTATTTTACAAATAAATCAGACGTTACTCAACAGTTACTCAGTACTTGAGTATTTTTTTCATCAAATACTCTTTTACTCTTACTCAAGTAATTATTTGGATGACTACTTTTTACTTTTACTTGAATAATATTGTTCTAAAGTATCAGTACTCTTACTTGAGTACAATATTTGGCTACTCTACCCACCTCTGCTTGTGACATACAATAATATGACTTTTTAATGACATATTACACTATGACATTTTTCTGACATTTTATGGCATATTATACTATGCCATTCTTCTTGACACACTAAATCATGACATATTTGTGTATGATGATGAATTTTTAAGGCATACTATGCCATGACTTATTTTTAATTTTCTAATGGCATATTTTATACTATGAATTTTTAAAAAACTTTTTGACATAAAACTTAATACTTAAATTACTATACTATGACTTTTTTATGACATACTTTATTTTGACTTTGTATAATATACATTTGTTTATGACATATGATATTATGATTTTTTGTGACATTCTATAAAATTACTTTTTTATGACATATTATACTATGCCATTTTTATGGCATACTGTACTATGATTTTATTTTAAATTTTATACTCTTAAGATGCTTATTATCTACTTTTTATGGTATGCTGTATTATGAAATTTTTCTATGATATACATTTTTTTATGACATTTTATGACACGCCATACTATGACCATTTTTTTGTGACATTCTATGAAATGACTTTTTAATGACATATTATACTATGGTATTTTTATGACATCATTTATGGCATACTATACTTTGCCTTTTTGGTTACATTTGTTATGCCATGCCATACTATGACACGTTTTGTGACATTGTGTATTAGGAATGTTTTAAGGCATACTATACTTTGCTATACCTTTTTTTTTTTTAAATAATACTATGACTATTATACTTTGACTTTTTTATGATATAAATTTTTATGACATTTTTATGAAAGACGTTACTATGAAATTTTTTATGACTTTTTATGACGAACTGTATAATGAATTCTTGTTACACCTTACTATACCATGATTTGTTGTAATGATGGTTTTTAATGACATACTATACCAGGGGTTTTCAAAGTTTTGATGACTGACTGTGTATTTATGGAGCCAGCATGTGATTGAGGACCACACAGGAAAAGTGCACACACAAACAAAATCTATTCCGTCTTCCTTCCACATTAAACTGCTGAGTTGTCCACTGAAATTGCTAACTTGTGCAACACTCGAGGCGCCACCAGTTGCCATGCAGGAGGGTGTGGTTTGAATGTAAGCTATTGAGAATGAACGTATAAAAATGACCTGCAGATAATTAAAATGTAATGGATGTACATTCTGGGGCTGCACAAAATATTTATGAGGGCTGTTTCACCATCATTTAACAAGATGTGCTGATCTTGCCAATGTCACCAGATCAGCAATATGTGGATGAAAATAATAACTCCCATTCATTTTGCACTTACAATACCTCTAGTGTACCAAGTAGCCTTATTTCAGGAACCAAGAGAATCAAACTACACATCGAAGAGATGCAAGAAATTGGAAAAAGATTTACCATTTCACTGATAAAGATAAATTCAGACTTTGTTATGTACACTATTTGGCCCACTTCATACTGGAATATAGCCTAGGTAACTGCTGGTATAAGGCTTTCCCATTACCCACATACATTTAAGTATTTGGAGTTGCTGGATAATTCAATGACTATTAGGTCTATCTGATATTCACATATACTGTATGGTCAGTGTATGCCAATTTGCCGCAAGTAACCCAGACTGCATGCTGGAGGATGCAACATGAACGTTTGGTGGGGGGCACAGCATTAAACAATAAGCATGATTAAAATAAGCATGAGGTTGCTTCTCATCTGTTTTGTAGAATTTTCCACCCCGAATTTTATATCAATTCAAGATGGTTGTTCATTGACTTTAATTTGGCTTGTCTGATATATTAGTTGAAGAACTGTAAACCCAAAATTCAGTTTGCTGGGACAGGTACTTTTTATGTAAATCTATAACTGCCAGCATTATTTTCTCTCCTTTCTACTCTCCCTTATCTCTTCTTTAAGTCTGGAAATAGCTGGCATTATTGAAAATGCAGATCATGGGCATTTTGACAGGAAACTCTGAGGTAGCTGTGAGCATTTTCCTTGTCTAGGTAATGGGGTTTAAATGGGATATTCAGTTGTGTGCATTGTGGTTAATTGGACATCAAACACTGCATGTACGTGAGAGATTAGACTTCTGAGGATATGTCAGAATAGAGGAGAGACTACCGTATTTGCTCTCTATCTGATACTTTGTTCTAAATCTGTATTATTGGACAAGAAAAGCTTCTAATTCAATTTCTCACTTTAATTTACTAGGGGAGGATTAAAAGGAACTCCTGAGAGATGTTGCAGGATTATGCTATGGCACTTTCCTGCTGGTAAATTTTTACTTTTTCTACGAATGGGCTGTGCTGATAGCTCAGCCGGGGGAAGGTGTAGGGAAGATCGACACCCATAAAATATCTTTGCATTCAACTTATACTCTGCTACATAACTTTACAAACACCAAACATGACCAAACTTATTTATGAACAATGGGAGTGATGCTGATGGTTCACTGATAATCATGATATCTATACCCCACACATCAAGTTATATCCATGCATGGTGTAGTTTTTCACGAGTTTCCACACAGATGTTATGCAATGTTCAAGGTTGACATTTTGACCTAGTAGTCCAAAATGAAAAAAGTTCCTAGATGTTGAGATCACTTCTGTAAGAGTGGAAGTTTTGGCTTACATAAGGTGCTGCAAGAAAGGTCAGGTGGTCACCAAAAACATCATTCATCCTCTAAGGAGCACTATTAAATGTTATGACAATTATGGTATTGAGATATCTAGTTACTCACCAGACTGCTGTATGAATGTCTCAGACTGACTGACCAACATCTTTAACCCCTGCCACAACATAAGTTGTTTGTATTGTTATCTGTACAGCTCCTCTATCTAATGTAATATTGCAGTATTAGTTTATTGTAAATACATACACACATACATGCGTGCATACATACCACAGACTGTAAAAATAATGGACTTGGCTACTGTGACATCACCCATTGGTTCGCGGACTCCTGTTCTGAAGCCTCGAGTTCAGCATCTTGTCCGTTGCCATCTTGGTTATTTGGGCGCTGTGACCTATCTGGTGCTGTGGAGGAGCAAGATGTGGATCTGACTGAGAAGCTCTGTACAGTTGTCATGAAGGGTGAAATTAGCTATAGAGACCAAAACTGTTTTTTTGTTCAAGGCTGTAAACATGTTTATTTCTGCTGTGAAGTTGGGCATTTTAACATGGGGATTGTCTATGGGGATTGACTCGCTTCAGTAGCCAGCCTCAAGTGGCTGTTTGATGAACTGCAGTTTTTGCCACTTCAGTGTTGGCTTCATTTTTCAGCCCTGGAGGTTGCTGCTTAATACATACGTATGTACATGCATACATACAAACATACATACATACAGTACATGTGTATTTATGACAGCACAAACATACATAAATACATACTACATGTTCAAACATTCATACAAACATTCATAAATAGCCATATACAGGTGGTACAATAATGGGAACACAGACAATATGACACCACCTAATAAAATAAAAGAGTTATTGAATCAGCACCTCTCAAAGCACAAGTCTCAACAAATATTAAACATAACAATATACACCATATAAGCGTCATGAAGGTCGGATTTCCCAGGGCTTTTGTATTAGGATACATTGTATTATAAGGGTTTTCATATCATTGTGTCCACCCCCAGTAGAAGCTTCTTTATTTGATAGAAACGCTGCCATTTCTGCACATATAAACACTCCCTTATTTCTACAGTATATTGTTCAGTCTTCCATAACAAGCAGACACAATTGTGTGCTCAAAACACACACAGACACACAGACACACACACACACACACACACACATGCACATGCACACCTTTCTTTGCTGATCCTTTTCTAGAAAAGTGTCTAAACTTTCCCCATTCCCATTTCCACAGGGCCCCATATCTCACTGTGGGAAGGGAGAGAAATAAGCAGCGGCGTGCTGCCTCTGCCAGCCTGTCGGATTTGAAGTTTATTAAGTATATCAAACCAGGGCCGGCCCCCTCAGGGAACATTTGCAATCCAAAGCTCTGCTTGCTGTTGCTTCCGCCAGCATCAAGCTGTCACAAACACTCCACTTAATTTGCAAAGCAGTGCACAGAGGGGGGAAAAATAAGAAAATAGGAAACAAGTGTCATTTTCCACCATGTGTGAGTACACCATTTGCATCTAAATCAATCTGATGAAAGTTGTTGGTTTTTGCTCTTGGGGAGAGGTGATGCATTGGGTTGTTAAACAGCACTGGGTTTTACAGTTTGTTGTGCTGTATAGTCTCAATATCGGGACTCCGCATTTCTAGAGGAGTTATATTTACTTTTAGATTACATTTATCAGCAAAAATGTACAATTCAGTGTTTACCTGCTCCGTGTGGAAGACACAGTATATGTTACTGATACCCAGTCATAGAATAAGCTTACTTTAGTCGATATGTTGTGTTTAATTCCTGGTTCTGTATTGAGCTTCATTGACTGATTGATTTTGAGCCACTCATGGCCAGCCAAGCAAACATCAGCAGCAAGTGAATCAGTGAATTTTGAGCTGACACCCCCACAGCCACCAATAGCATCACCACCGTCCTACTCACTCACAAGCTGAGCGCCTCTCAACTCAAAAAACTGACGGACCGTCCCCACTCCACACTCCCAGACCAGATATGCAATTTATCAGCTGGAAAACATGCAGGAGGGCTAAAGGTGGAAGAGCCTTCTATCTGGTCTCGCTACACCAGCCACTGCTCAGTATGCTCTACCTGGGCTCATTTCACCCTCCAGCGGACAGGAGAGTCTATATGGGCCCCTCTGTAAAAGACCTGAGGCACTCCCACCCAGAGTCCCTCCACCTCTGCTCCCCCCCCACCATAGCCTGAGGGGGAGATCAGACTGACAGGGCCAACAGGACAGGGAGTTATGATACTCCTAGCTTGTGTGCATGTGCATGATTGTGTGACTGTTATTACCACTGTGCGTTCATGTGTTAATGCAGGATTTGTCCATCATATTGTGCGCTACATACACTTACAGTGTTCAACAAGCAAGCCTAACATCTCCTCTCAGAGAGGATGTGTTACAGTGAGATAATAGAACTTTTAAGCAGGAAAACGGATTACTCTCGCTCCAGAATTAAACAATTCATTACCGCCTTTCTTTTTATAACTATAGACTAATTACATTAGCCACGATGGTTATGTCATAAGTCTGTCGTGCTGCTTGCACAGTGCAAATGGATGGACTTACTGGGGAATATTTGAGCCATTTTTAATTGGTTCCAGGAACCTATAAGGCAAATGTATAAGCCTATAGAGCATAAGTTATGCTATGGCTCAAGGTTATGACACTGACACAGACGATGATCATACAGGCTGGTCATTACATGACATTAGTCATGTGGAGAATATCTTACAAGCTAATTTCTGGTGTCCTTTATCAATGCCACTTCAGCCCGAACTGTCTCTGCCTTTTTTCTCCTTACTGAGTTTGCTTTTTTTTTTTTTTTTTTTACCACCCCTCCATTAAGATACTGTCTTTGTGAGCCACATGAGGACTCAGTTGACAGTGTGTTTATACTGGAGTGTGACCTTGTCCTCAGCTGATACAGCCTCCATCTCCAGGAGTGACAAATTGTGTGTTCTGCCTCCAATGCTGGATAACACTTATACATAGCACGATTTCTATTCTGCCATGTGTTCTCTCAGAGCTATGTGCTTTTCAGAGCGGCCCTAGTTGTGTTGCTCTAGGGATGGCAATGTCTGTCTTTCGGTCAGCTGGTCCCCCACCCTGGGTCGAAGTACTTCTACAACTGTTGGATGGGTTGCTGTGAAATTTTGTACAGAAATTCATGATTTTTTTCGAGGAATCTCTTGACAAATTCTATACTGACTTTTCTGATCCCCTAAGTTCTCTTTAATTGCTAATAAGAGATCAACATTTGTTATTTTGAGTGAAATGTCTTGACTGCTATTGGATGGATTTGTCAAGAAAGTAAGTACAGACACTCTTGTCCTCCACAGGATGAATCGTAACAACTCTGGTGATTCTCTGACTTTCAGTTTAATGACCATTCATTCATATATTTCTGTAATATTTCTGCTTATCCGCGGGGGGCTGGAGCCTATCCCAGCTGACACTGAGCGAGGCAGGGTACATCCTGGACAGGTTGCCATACTATCACAGGGCTAAACATAGAGACAGACAACCATTCACACTCACATTCATGCCTATGGCCAGGTGGAAAATGATTAACTTTAGACTTAAGTGTCACCAATTAACCTATCCCCAACCTGCATGTCTTTGGACTGGGGGAGGAAGCCAGAGTACCTGGAGAAAACCCATGCTGACACAGGTAGAACATGCAAACTCCGCACAATGGGGTTCCTGCCTGGATTCGAACCAGGACCCCTCTTGCTGTGAGGCGACAGTGCTTACCACTACATCACCATGCTGCCCGTCTAATGTCCAAATATTTGCAAAACTAATGACAATAGCACCAGCCTCAACTGTACCTTTGTAGTATGTTTAGTGCTATGCACTGCATGTTGCATGCTAATACGCTAAACTATGTTGGTGAACATGGTAAACGTTATAACTGCTAAACATCAGCATGTTCACATTGTGAGCATGTTGTCACAACACGTTTTCATCCCAACTCGTCAAATATCACCGCTTGGTCAGTGGACTTTTACGTCTATACATGAAGCACTAGGCATCCTCCTGCGTCTGTTGTTGATGTTCCAGGATGCTGGGTCAGTTTAAATTTGTTATATGCATTGTGTCTTTTCACACTACAGGAAATATGCAATTTCTTCTTGTTGGATACATACAGTCTTTTTCAGAATAAACTTACAACATCGGTAAAACAACTCGCATTTATGTTATTTCCTTGTGCAAAAAAAAAAACAAAACACGTTGTTAGGTTCAGAAAAAGACATAATGGTTTGGTTCAACATTAACAGCAGCCTTTCGGGTAAAAGTCTGGGACTTGTTGGACCCATCCACCTCCCCTACCGCCCATCTGCCCTATATGGACTTTCCTGCTCCTTATATTATGCTTCTACTGGTGGCATTTCAAAGTGATGCCATCACACAATCGCGAATTACCCAGCGGTGTACCATACTGCCGTGAAAGGTGCCTTTTTGCATTGTGTCTGACACCAAAATCACTGAAGAAACGGCAATATTTGATGAGTTGTGAATGAGAACAGGCTGGTTGTCATGCTAGCATTAGCATTTAGTTTAAAATCACAGACTCATCTGTATGTATGTAGTCTTGTTAAAGAGCAAATGCAACTAATCTGTTTGAATCTATTTGTTAGTTATGCCGTGTTGCCTCAAATTTGTGAAGTTAAGACTGTTTTTCTCTCATGCCTCAACAAAAATTGGTGACTTATTGATTTATTGATTGATTGGGGACCATGTTTAACAACAGCAAAACTATATCAAGCATCTGTTTACAAACTCGCATAACTCATGCAATATAATCCAAGTCTCACTTATCCAGTTGTACAATCAGTTCTAGATAATAAGGTCTTTATATAATAATGCATTTTGGAAGTGCTGAGCATACAACTGGATAAATGAGACTTGGATTATACTGCATGAGTTGTGTGGTCATCAATCAATCAATAAATCAAAATGTTCACCGTTTTGTGTGGAGGCATGTGAGAAAAACAAAGTTTCCTTCACAAATTCAAGGTAACACGCCATGACTAACTGATATACAAATTGCTATTTTGCAGGTGAAGCATTCCTTTAAGCCAGTTTGGTTCAGTCATTCACTATTGTTCATGGCATGACAGGGCAACAGCCAAGGCCAACATACCAGAACTAAACCAGGCACTGATGACTACACTTTGTTCAAAGGTCACACATGTTTTATCCCATGTGGATTTTCTCAGTGATTGCCTGTTTCCTTCGAGAGTTGTTCTGGTGAAAGTGATTTTTGGGGTGGAAATGGGAACTGGGCAATGAATATAAACCTTTGCTTTTTGGAAGATCCTGTGGATGATTCCTCCTATTTTGTCTGTCTCTCTCTCTGTCTCTTTTACACATACAAAACATACATTTCTTGTAGCTCAAAGTAGCATTCAAAAGACCACAGCTTCCATCTGCCTATTGGCTTCAATAGCACGAGATGTAAGAATTCATGCAGACATGCCTCCCTTTGATCTCTCAATGACACAAGTGTATTCTCCTTGTCACACAATGTCAAACCCTTAACCAGGTTCTGAAAAACACACACACATGCACGCACACAAAAGATCTGTCTTCTGAAAATGTACAAAGTCTCATTGGAGCTATGCATGTAATGAAGAGAGAGTGTGTGCCTGAAGCCAATGCCAGCACTGGATAAAAAAAAACACAGAAAAAGGAAACTGTCAACTTCACTGGATATTCCTTTGGTTTTATTTTATTTCAGAAATGTTGAATGGAGGATGGCAATGTGGAAAATCTGGCACTATCAAAGGGAGCGCTGAAGATGTGGACAAATACGTCTGCATTTAAATATGGGGATTTTTAATGGTTTTTGCATGCTTTAGGGGTAAAAACAAGGTGGGCATTACAGTTTAGGGTCATCAAAGAAGATGAAAACAGGTGTATTGCAATGATTTTACTTGCATAAAGCTTTGATCTGCTGAGATGAGCAATCTTAGGTTGCGCTATGTCAACAAATGTTTCATATAATAAATCTCACATATGAATTGATGTGCATGTTAAACATTTTGAAATGCACATATTAACGGTGCTCTTCCAATTGATCTACACAGCAAGATGAGAGGGGCTATTTGCATAAGGCAAAATGTGTACAGCACTCATACATAAGTAAGTGTCTGTTGCCTTCTTTTAGTTAGCAACCTAAGGCAAGGGTTAGCCCCTCAGCAGGTTTATGAATGCAGATGAATGCTAATCTTCTGAAGTGAAATTATGCATTGCTTTAAAATTTTAACACCTACAAAGCTACAACAACATACGGTCTGCAGCAACATGTGGTGGAGTGTTGACTATGGAGGGGTTTGAGTATAATTTTTCTACACAGCTGGGAACGGCAGAGGTTAATTAACCTCCAGTGAGCAACATTCATTCGATCATACATTTATTTTCATATTTTTCACAGCAGTTAAAAATAGAATAGCACATCTGTTTCTGACCATGTGTTTTTTATTTCATTACTAAAATGACTGCTGAAACAACCATGAAAACTGACTAATAATATATATATGTATATATATATATATATATATATATATATATATATATATATATATGTGTGAATATAACTAAGAACTATACTTCAGTACACATTTTCAGTAATAGTACTTTAGTAGTTAATAGTTTCTTAAGATTTATATAGCCTAAAAACATGTGATGAGCATATGAAATATGGTGCACTATTGTAGGTTAAACCAATAACAGTATATAAAACCTTTTAGGGCCGAGGTCACAATAACATCATTTTATTAGCTGGAGGCAAAACATGACTCTCCACCACAGGGCTGTAGCTACATAGGAGTCTTAAAATGTTGTTGTGTTATTGGGAGCCAGAATAGAAGGAGTCATGGCTCAAAACTTAAATTTGATCACATACCAGCCGCCACTGCCCATGAATGAAAACAAAGACAACTATGGTTAAATGCGATAAGACTAAAGGACTAGGCAATCATCAAAAATGTTACATGTGCAGCACACACCTCATATCAGGTTAGGGAAAAAGTATTTACTGTTGTAGGGATGAATAACGTTATGTGTATTAAGGGTTATTTCATTTCATTTCATTTCAATTTTATTTATAAAGCCCAATATCACAAATCACAATTTGCCTCACAGGGCTCTACAGCATACGACATCCCTCTGTCCTTATGACCCTCGCAGCGAATAAGGAAAAACTCCCCATAAAAACCCCTTTAACGGGGGGAAAAAAAAACGGTAGAAACCTCAGGAAGAGCAACTGAGGAGGGATCCCTCTTCCTCTTATAAGTTTTGAGACTGTCTGTCCAGATTAAACAAGATTCTTCCAGTTTGGTTAATCGCCAGTTCCTTTCAAATTTTCGCGATATTTGTTTTAACTTACGGGTTTAAGAGTTATACCAAGGAGAGAACTTTCTTTGCTTTTTTAACTTCTTTTTAAGAGGAGCTACAGAGTCAAGTGTTGTTCACAGCGAGCCTACGGCGCTATCGACAAAATGATCAAAGTCGGTACAGGAAACCTCTGAGGGACTTTGTATTGAATTTAAAGACGGAGTAATCTTTTCCTTAAATTTCGCGACAGCACTATCTGATAAACATCTAGTATAGTAACTGTTGCTGAGTGGCGTGTAATCGAGTAAAAAGAAATCAAAAGTAATCAGATAATGATCCGATAGCGAGGGATTCTGTGGAAAGACATTTAGGTTATCAATTTCAATTCCATACATCAGAACTAGATCGAGGGTATGGTTAAAACAATGAGTGGGTTCATGTACACCCTGACTGAAGCCAATGTGTTATCATGTCTACCTTACCAGAAATTGGGGAGGTATTAAGAGAAGTATTGGATTTCTCCGTAGCCCATTCGCTAATGTTAGCTTCAATGGCAAAACAAAACGGAGGAAACCGTTCAAGTGTTGTCCTCCTTTGTAAGATTGGCTTAATAATCAACCACAGAGCCGGCCATCCAAGTAACACTCGGGGTCCCGGAGACTGAGTGACCTGACATGGTGCGTTTGTAAATTCAGTCTGACCTCCTACACTAAAATGAGAGCCCTGTTGGTCGAAGAAACGGAGCGTATATTTCTTTTTTTAAATTTTTTTTAAAGATTATTTTTATGGGCTTTTTGCCTTTATTGACAGGACAGAGAGTGAAATGGGTAGACAGAAAGAGAGTGGGAACTGACATGCAGCAAAAGGCCACGAGCCAGATTCGAACCCACGGCCGCTGCAGCAAGGTGATGCCTCTGTACATGGGGCGCTGGCACTATCCACTACGCTACCAACACCCCAGAGTGTGTATTTCTACATAAATTAATGAAAAAGTTAAGTTAATCACACATTAACTCCACTCGGTGCTCTGCTGCTCCGTCTCCCCAGACAGAGTGCTCAGAGTGCGCTCTGCCACTCCCAGAATGCAGTGCTATGGATAACTGAACAGTACAGCGCTTCGACTTTACGAATAGCCCGGCACTCGGAATGAGTATTTCTGAATGCACCACTTATCTTCCATCCAATTATCTTCCTTCATTGACTGAAACAACCCAACGGAACTTGCTAGCTAGTGCTGGCTAATGTCTGTGGAGAATTGTTTTGCCTCCAGCTAAGCCCCGCCCATCAAAACATCATAGGCTACTGTTTACTAACCTTAAAAGGGTCTATATAAAAAGTTAGAAATGGCTCTGCTTCAACAAACTACAACAGCAAAATGCCACTTACACATCTTGAATCAGTGATAAGAAACCAGTATTACTTACTTTGACACTAAACGCTAAATTTTGGTGAGGGCCAAACAGCTGCCACGGCCATTCTCAAAGGGGTCCCTTTAACTCTGACCTCAAGATATCTGAATGAAAATGGGTTCTATGGGTACCATGACTCTTCCCTAAACTTGAGAAGGCATGTTCACAGTCAGTATTTTGTTCCTTACAGTCACTGTTCTTCTTCAAATTAAAGTTGTATAATTTTCTTTTTAAGGAAAAGTACAAGTATTCTATTTGGACAATATTAATCACTTAAAATATGTACAGGCACATAACACATTAAAACAGGATTGTTGTGGAACCCATAATGTTAACTGTAATGGTATTAGTCTATGCACATCAGATGATAAGTAATAGAGATATAACGATACCAGAAACTCACGATACAATATTATCACGTTAAAGAGTCCACGATACGATATATATCACAATATTTATACAAGGGGAAAAAAAGAGAAAATTTATTGTTAAAAATAGCTATTTTATTCAAAAATAGTGCATGTACACTGTACAGCATGTTATTTTTAACTTGGAAGCGTATCATAAACAAATCAACACACAGTTGAACATGTGCTTTCATTTCCCCCCTATTACTGCTAGGCAGGCAGACATTAAAGTGCCATAACAAAGTCATGTCAATTAAAACTGTAGTGACAGAATATGAAAATGGAAACATTCAGTATTTTTTAACCTACTCTGAACAAAAGTAGTAGTACTATTACTAGAAAGTCATCTGAATGACATCAAATTATGAGGATAGAGTAGTTTTAATATTCATCAAATATACAGAACTTAGAACAATCAGACCCTGCAACAACAACAAAATTAACAAATCAGAAATAATGTAAACTCAATAACACACAATCCCTCACTCACAGATACACACACACAGAGAGAGAGAGAGAGAGAGAGAGAGAGAGAGAGAGGTGGGTAGAGATGTGTGTAAAAGAAAACCAAAATAAATAAAGTCCAGCCATTTCCCTGGAAGTCATAGAAAAACTCAAAAACACACATTCACTCAGTTTGTTCACGCCAGGTTGACAATCTTGACATCAAGGAGACCCTAACAGTTTCTCAGAACAGGAGATGAGGAGAGGAAAGCTCTGCTCCTGCGCTTTCATGTGATATGCGTGGCATTTCTGTGCGACCCTGCATTCGCGAGTAATCCATCCAAAAGTAATGTGTGTGCAAAGCTGTATGAAAGCTCTGTTATACATTATTTTAGTGTAACTTCATCATTTTTTTTCCGCTGTGAAAACATTGGACTACTGACAAGTGCTTGGTCTTGTCGGAAAGCCACGGTTCCGCTGTTTCACGTGATATGTGTGGCTTCTCGCTATGACGAACAGTCGCAGAGAAAATCCACAGAGAAGAACAATCAATCTCCTTACTTTTATTTGCTGTTTCCTCTGGTCATGCACGGGCAGAGTCGGAGGCTGAGCTGCACGAGTCTGCTCTCATCTGCGCGCGCAGTTGCATGCAAAGGATTATGGGGAATGTAGTCGCACAGTCATATTACCGGCTCTGTTGGAGAATGCAGCTATATAACTACCATGGCATTCCCACGACGGTATCGAGAATTTATTTTATCGCGACACTGTGAAATTCGACATATCGTTACATGCCTAATAAGTAATATTAACTGTATAAGGAAACAAAGTATATCAGTATGCGTTTCCTTAACTCTCATATTGACATAGTTTTGAACTAGCCTATGTACGTAACAGCAAAATTAAATCCCCTAAATTCAGTTATGGCTTTTATGGCGCCTCCCCCCACATGACTTTCAGTGGCCCCATCTGGCCACCCCTATAAAAGATTTCTGGAGCCACCACTGCATGTATCTACAGCAGGCATAGGAGACATGCACAGGCATTTATTTTATGTATAGCTATTGTGCACAAAATGGTGCACAATAATTGCATTACAATCTTGCCCAGCATTTCAGGACTGGAAGTATGAACAGTGTTTTGACCCATACTGATGTTAGTCCAGGACCCTCATTCCATGTTGCCATTATCACCTCATCAGATGTCAACAAAAGCTCTCAACCATCATACACCACTGGAAAACCCTTGACCCCTCAGGAAAAAAAAAATGTGTTGACTTGAGAGGCGAGACATCTCTCACCACCACGCTGTTTGGAGTGGCGCGCCGAGCCAGCTGCTTGGAGCTGAGGCTTGCACTGGCAACACCAACACTTGTATTAATGCGCAACCATCACTCTCCCCTGCATCTAAATGTTTCATTACAGGCTAGGCGCAGACACAATTTCGCGGCCTATATGGGGCCGCTCACCAGCAAGCGTGCTCTCTTAAGGGAAAAGTAAAGCATGACAAATTGAAATAAATGAGAGAGGGAGAGAGGAGAAGAGACGTGGAGGAGGAGGAGGAGGAGGAGGACAAGGCCTTTACTCCATCTGGCCTTGCAGGGAGGATAACTCGTGTATTTTTCTGATATCACTGGTTCTGTCTCTAGCAGTCAGAAGTCTTCCCCTCTTCTTTTCTGTCCTTTATCCACCCAAACTAGTGGTGATTGTTATTGTTATCAGTTGTCTTTTATATTGATACAGCCACATTATTGACAAGATTGGAGGTGAAAAACTAAAAATGGTTTAAAGTAATGAAATTTACGTGCACCCAAGATCATTCAAAGACCCTTAAGATGCTTAAGACTGTAAAAATATGATCATTTTCTGCATCATACATGGAAGCAGTCTAGCAAGGTTATCTTCCACCATACAGTCAGAATAATAAATTTCTATGACGGGTGATCTTATCTTTTCAAACAGTACATATGATGCTGGTGTGCTGGGAAATTGAAAAATGGCTGCTGTAAAAAGCCAAACAAATATATCATTTCCTTATCAGTTGTAAACCATGGGGGATTTACTGTATAATAAGTTGTATTATACATCCTCGATCAGTGCTATCTGTGTTTCTTTATCAGCTAAAGGGCTACGACCCTTGGAGCATCAAGGAAATGACAACTCAATTCTGATAATCTGACCAATTATTTAGCAGACTCAGGGCCATGACAGGGCAATCTGTTCATCCCTCAGGTCAGTCTTTGGAGCAAACTTGTGAAACTAAAAGAGCATCTGCAGTGTTTTTTATGATGTTTCATAAATTTAAACACAACGTCGTATAATAAGATTGATGATATTGTAGCATTAAAAATAAGGAATACCAGATATTTTACTGCCAGACGTATGGATTTATGAAAACAAAGAGGGAGATAAAACACCAAATGTAATATGTTTGGTTCGTATCATCAGGAGCAAAGAGGTTGCAGAGAAACTGATAGATGCAGTGTTTTCACAGGTGCATTTCAAGTCAGTATGTGGCAGGCTGTTTGCACACATGTGCAAGTACACAAACACACACAAATGTGCGTGAGCTCACCACCCAACCTCATTCAAACCCCCATGGCCTAAAACCCTGTAGCCCTCATATCAATGAAGCCACACCGATATTCCACCACGGCAGGTGTGTTGCCGTAGCAACAAGGCCCTTTCATCTCCTGATTCCTCATTGGGTATGCATATTCCGTTTGGCGCCCTCATCCCCCCACTTGGCCACCCTATCCCCCCCACCCCCCACAAGCCAGTCAATCACACTTTCGTCTCATCTCTCCCCTCTGATTGGCTTGTTCCTCTCATGCCCTCCTTCAAAGTATTGACCTTCATACAAGGCTGGCTGCCGAATGGCAATGAGAAAAGAATCACCTGTACCGCTCTCGGTGCATGAGAAAGACACAGGGAGAGAGGGGAAGGAGTGGAAGAGAAAGTGCACCTGTTGCATGTTTGAGTACCAAACCGTCTAGGCTCAGGAGGCGCTTGAAGCCACCTCTTCTTGAAAATAATGCCTTAGTTGAGATTGGGGATCAGAGGCAGAGAGGCTTATGGATTTTTCTCTATGCCTCTCTTTCCATCCTCAGTTCAAACAAAAAAACACAGCCTTTTCTGCACCTGAAAGCCACAGCATACTGTTGAGATGAGACAGTGATGAGACAAGGACAAAGAAATGATCCAAGTGAGAGTACTTCTCCAAACCATCCTGGATCTTCCAAAGCCTGAAAGCAAGTTAAAGAGGATGTGTTCCATGCAACTGATGTCTTTGATAGAAATGAATAGAAATACTGTAATTTGGCTGATTGATTGCTCATGTCTCACAGTGTGCATCCGTACGTGCCTCTACAGACTTCTTATTACCTCTGGGTCTGTTTTTTGTTGTTGTTTTTTTTTCTGCTCGGCTTCTTTGGGGGTTCCCAGGGCAGTCAAAGGTATTGACTTTCTCTTCTCTCTTCTCCCAACCTGTGAGCTCAGGTTGTCTGCTCCGCTGAGCTCCAAAGGCTGGCTGCTGCAGTGTGGGAGGGAAAATGCGGAAAAACTAAGTCCTGATTATCTGGTCAGTTAGCTCCTCTTATCTCCCCACTCACCCCATTGCTGACAGCAACCTTGGTGTGTGGATAGTCAGCCGGAAGATCTTTTAGCAGCTTCTATTGGAAATCCTTCTGCTGATAACTATGTGCTTTGAAGGCAGCAAGCTGGTTAGAGAGGCCGCTTATTAATTCAATAACTGTTTGTCTGGCCTGTTGTATTACAGTGATTGACACCAGTGGCAGCAATCTGGTCAATTTGTATGGTCAAAGATGCAGGGCAAATCTAATGACGAAAGAGTCACTGAAGATATTTTATTGTCTTGAGGCTTTTGAAGCTTTGTTCTGGAGGTTCGCATTAAACTAATGCACTTCTCTATTGTGCTATTTTCACCAAAAATAGCATATTTATCTTTAAGTCCATACGAGCAAATTTGTAAAATATAGACCCTTTTAGGGCCGACGTCACAATGACGTCAGTTTTCTTAGCTGTAGGCAAAACACGACTTGCAACCACAGGGCTGTAGGCTACATGGGAGTCTTAAAATGTCATCTTGTTTTGGGAGCCAGATCACATTACCAGCCACCACTGCCCATTAACAAAAACAAAGACAACTATGATTAAATGCGACAAGACGAAAAGGACTGGCCAGAGGTGATCATCAAAACTGCTCACATGTGCAACTTCATATCATGTTAGGGAAAAAGTATTTCCTGTTGTAGGGATGAATAACAGTACAGACAACAGCAATGTCAAAGGGATCACTTGTAGCAGCAAACCCACAAAGAATTATCATTCAACGGTGAAAATCCCCTCAACTCTATTTTAGCATCTTTGCTTTGGTCATAACAATCTACAACTTAACTGTTTTGATTCACCCCAGCACTCTCATCTGCCTCATTTCCCGCCACAGCAGACAGCTGTCAAAGCACAGACAACTAGCTGGTATACAAAGTAGAGCATTTAGTGATGAAAAAGTCGAGCATTTCCCTCTGGAGATGGCGGAGAACAAAAAAAGCTAAATCAAGAATAAACATTGAACATATGTTTCAGATGGACACGAACATGACATGTTTGTTGCACAAGTAGGGAAGAAAAATAATGCAGATTGAAAGTGCTATGGGTTTTAATGGTTACTGCTACTAGCAATGTATGTATTAACACCCCTGCTGACAACTGTAAAATGTAATTGGATTCACAGCTTTGGATTTATTTTTAACTGCAGAGGTGTTAACTCCTTCCAGTTTAACTGACTTTGTTATTTTTATAGTGATGTGTTGATAGGGCTTTAAACAATAGTGTCAGGGTATACCCATGGCAACAGAGGGTTGCCAGTGTGTTGGAGACTTCCACCTCCCATCTGTTGGCTGCGTGCACATACATTAGCTTTAATGGTTCAGTGAGTTTTATGGTAAATGGAGGGACTAGCATTTGTATAGCGCCCTTCTGGTCTTCAGGCCACTCACAGTGCTTTTACGTTACTTGTCACATTCACACACTGGTGGCACAGGCTACCATACAAGGTGCCACCTGCTACTCGGTTAAACATTCACATTCACACACACAATGATGGCACTTTGGAAGCAATTTGGGGTTCAGTATCTTGGCCAAGGATTGAACCACCAATCCTTTGATTAGTGGATGACCCGCTTGACATCTGAGCCACAGCATGTTTAGCAACACGTTCTCACTCCCAAGTTGTCAAATATGGCAGCTTGGTCAGTGGCCCTCCATTTCAAACTATGAAACTCTAGGTACTCCTCTAGCATCAGTTTTGGATGCTTAGAGGCTGTGTGTCAATTTCTGCTCATTACATGCATCATAATTTTTTTAAATAAATGTCTTTGTTCACAAGAAACATAGGTTTTGTCACCAAAACTACTCTATGCTTAGGCAACAAAACTACTTGGTTAGGTTTAGAAATAAACGGTTGGTCAAAGTAAGTACGTTTGTTAGGTAACTTAAGCATGTTATTGAGTATGTCACGTGATGTGTTTGTCTCTTGACATTAACTATGTAACACAGTTTAAAAAACCTCAACCTTTCACATGGGACACAAAAACTGGTCACCTGGGTGAAAGTCCTGTGTTTGTTTGACCCATCCACCCCCGTCTGTCCTGCCCGCCCTTTCTCTTTTTATACTGTGTCATTGCTTTCGATGGGTTTACATTGGAGTTATATGAAAGCCTGGTACATGCAATACAGACTCTAAAGGGAGCCTTATGCATCAGAATCAGACGCCTACGGCCACTGACCAAGCTGTTTTTGATGCCCTGGGAATGAGAACAGGCTATTTGCAGTTGGTTTAAATATATCCATTTTAAAGGGGAGCTATGCCCATTTTCAAAATTCATACGTTATGCATATGGTCTATGACAATACAAAAAATATTAGTAAACATGAACAACTGTCTCCAAAAATCTGAATACCACTCATAGAGTATAGAGTCTGGTGCTGTTCCATAGTCAATAATGGTTAAAGATGTTCTAGATCAGTGGTTCCCAACTGGTGGGTCGCAGTCCAAATGTGAGCTTTTATTTTGAAGTGCTTTTTCCTGCTGTGGAGTGAGTGATTAATGTGTAAAACAATTTCGCAAGCGAATGTAGTCAATGCAAAGACACAATTAGACACGAATTTCCACCATGTGGTGCGATGGATGTGATGCAAATGATGCAAAATATTAAAATTGAGCAGCGGCAAACTACCTTGATTACATGGCCAACCACAAGTATGACGCTGAATATATGTAACTGTGTGGACCTTGAACTAATGACGAAGAGGAAATCTGGACCCTGTGGCTGGACCATTTGAAACCACTGGTCTAGATGACACTGAGAGCAACCAGGGGAATATTTGGGTACATTTTCTGAACTGAGAACGTTACAGTAGAATAAAACTCATGTGGGTATAAAAAACGAAAACTAACGTTTTCCACCTTCACTTGATTGTCCAAAAATGTAACCTAACAGTCTGCTGCCAACCTAACTGAAGATGAACACTTTTATTTATTCTTATTTGTCTGTAGGAAAAAAAGATTCCAAAAACATGTCATTAGTCTGTCTAAAAAATAATATTCCAAAGTATTAAATTCAGCATTTAGTAATTGATCGAGACATGAAAGGCTTAATACTTGTGAATATATTCGTGGCACAGATGGATTTTGCATCATTACATCAGGTCATTAACATCATGTATTGCTACAAAAAAGGAATCAAATCCCAAAGTATTTACCAGTATGCAATATGAAACACATATGTGTATAGAACTGTTGGTGTGTTTACTTGCCTATATTTCTTAAAATCCTAAACTGCATGGAGAGATAATGTATTTAATTGATCTAATTTGTCTCTGGCTTACTTTCCCATTACTTTGCAAACTCACCACATTGCAACAGAATTCAATTAGCGGAGACGTATTTATCAGGAAGCTTGTGTTGCCTTTGATACCGAGGCTAATAAACTTTGTATTTACATCGTGAGTCAACATGCCTCCATTACTGATGTTTGACTATTTGAACCCAGTATTTTACTCACATCTGTCTTCATAAAACCCTAACAACAGTGCTGTTATCTCTGTCCACATTCCCTTCATCTTCACCCAATTCATTATGAAAAGAGAAAGGAACCTCAAACACCTCTCTCTACCCACAGTCCCCCACTCCCACTGATCTGACTACAGATGTATCTGGTTTGGATCACAGAAGGAAAAAAAAAACTGGATTTGTCGACACACCGGCTCTGGCATTTTGAGACAACAAGAGACAAAGATATATCAGAGATGGGAAGAAGTGCTTTGTTCCATCCGTCTCCGGTCCAAATAATCTGATCAAAGAGAAACAGAAAAGAAGCCCATTGGTTCTGTCATAGACAAGCTAAATTTGATTCACAGCAGGGTTTCTGAGAGTAAAAAACAAAAGAAGAGTTAATTTGTAAAGCTCTGAAAGGTAAGGCTGTGTATGTAAAACATAGAGATAAATTAAAACAGTCACATATTTTTCGAATTCATGCTTAAATTTGAACTTTGCTTTTTGCACCTCCTCATCTCTGTCTCTTGTTTTGTTCTTGCTCCGTCTCTTACTCTGTTCCCTTCCCCTCCCTCTCTCTCTCCCTGTGCCACCTGGCTCCTTGTTGTTGATGGATGGGTCAATTTGGCCAAAACCTAGTAGATCATAACATGTTAGTCTATGTGATGTGACATGGCATCTCTTTATGAGATCTCCAGTATTACCCTTCCCCACCCATCCACCCACCCTGCCACACACACCCACACAGAGACACATATTTGCGAGTTTGCTCTAGAATCTGTCAGCTGCAAAAACTAATGAGACTAAAAATACAGTCTTCCCCTCTCCCATGTTTCCCCTTCCCCCACCCTGAATGACATTTAGGCCTCACGTAATGGGGCAGTTCTCTAAACTGTATCATGCATTTTCAGACTGAAAAATTCATACATTTTTAAATATTTTCTGTTTGGTGCAGCATGTAAATTTGAGTGTCCAGAGGCAGAGTGAAATTGGTTGTGTTGTCATTTGCAGGGAGATTTTGAAGTATTCCTTATCCCCCAGCATATAATCACTTCCCATGGTCTGAAGACACATGGGCCAAACGCAAAGCAGCAGCATGCCTTCCTATCAGTACACAGAGTGTTTCAGCACTACATGCATACAGCCATTGAAGGAATATTCAGATATTTTACAGCTTCTGACTTTTGGCTAATGAGGCTTTAAGGCAGATTTATACCTGTGCATCAGCTCTATGCAGAGCTTACGCTGTAGCCTACGCACATGGCCTACGCTGTTATGAGCATTTACACTCGTGCAGTGGTGTGTCTGTATCACTCTGCAGTTACACTTCCAAAACACTAGTCAGCAGCGGGGTTTCTGTAAAGTATTGTAAAGTGTAGTTGATTTAAAACACACCCAAAACACACATTAAACATGGCTTAATAGAGACAGCTTCAAACACAAATACACAAATCAGCTTCAAGGCATTCACAGACAAACACTTGTCTTTTGCTGGACACATTTTCCCCACAAATACAACATGCTTATGTTTTTAGCTCAAGCCTATGGCATTTTACATTGTATAAATCAGCCTAGCAGCTAGCAGACTTTTCCTCTTCTCGCATGAAGCCAGGGACAACAGCAACATTTAACAAAGGTAACATTACAAAATTCGACTCCATTACAACTCACAAGGTTCACCAACAAAACAACTGTCTTATACTAAACATGTTTTCCAAAAAAATATAACACGCTAACGTTATTAGCACAAACCTATGGCCCTTTACATTGTATAAATTAGCCTAGCGACTTCATATGAAGCCAGGATAAATCACACACAAGACATAAAATGCTATTGTGTGGAGGCTTTATTGTCTTCACAATTTATTGTTTCTTATCTGTGAAATAAAAGTAAATAAAAGCTTCACTTCCACTGAGGGAAATTGTTACAGCTTACAAAAATAAACAGGAGGACTGCGTTGCCGCAATGTGTTGTTACATTTCTGGGAAGGTGCACATCAGGCTATGGCGTAGGTACAGCATTGTAAGTATAGCAGTATAAACCCACTTCAGGCTACCAAGAAAAGCAGACAGAGTCTAGAGGAGCCAAATAAATGCAAGCTTAATACATTTTTAAACAGCATCTGGAAACATTCTTCTTCACTTTCTTGTGTGAGTAAGATTATCAATTGATACCACCCCCATATCAGTGTGTTGCTTATGGAGTTCACAATGGGACAATGTATTTTTGTGGGCTGACCCAAAAGTTAGCATCACCCTGGTTCCCTCAACAAAAGGTCAATGGAATTTTTCCACTGGATGTTGGATCATTGCAGAAAATAAGCTCTGTGGCAAACAAAAGTTTATGAAACATACACAGTTGTTCAGCAAGTTAACCTTCACAAATGCACACCACATGTTTGAAGTGTAAAGACAATCACCAGAGGGAAAAAGCTAACGTTTGGCTATAAACAAACTACTCTACAGTAGCATGACTTAACATTGCCACCACAACCAGACTGTAAAGTCGTATGACATTCTATAGACTAATTCAGCCACTTGTAGGCAACCACCTTTTGTAAGACATGTAAAAGCTTCAAAATTCACAAGTGGGATATTCACTGCCGTATTTTATGTCATAGAATAAAACATGAAAATTTCTTAAATGTGTGTTAACCCCAGACCTTATTTCAGACATCTAACCAAAAACCCGTTCAAAAACCACATTCACTTCAAGACGAGGGAAACTACTAAAATACTGACTCATTTCAGTGTTTTAGGAATTATTCCAGCAGCACTCTTTTAACATCTCATTTGCTTATTCCTTATACAAATTAAGAAGCAAAAACAAGAAGTTGTGGTTTTTTACAGGAAATTACTTACAAACTAGGCAGAAAGTCACTGCTGTCCAAGAAGAAGTTGCAGCATGTAACTCCCCAGATCATCTTTAAATATCTATTTGTGGATAACAAATGAGTTACATCATGTCAGTTAGTGAGCTAGAGGTTTTGTTCCCATTCTTTATGTTAAGCTAGGCTAATCACTTCCTAACTCTAAATAATTGTTCAATATTGTGATGATAGTTATAATGTTCCCCTTTATGTAGATCTACAAATACCTGCTTGTGATTTCTCTCAGTTCAGGTAGGACTTTATTATAGCTGCCAGAAGCTCTTACAGTCTTTCTAAGGCAAAAGGTAATTACAGGTAAAGAGAAAATGAATTTTAAGTACCTACACTGCAAGATATTGGAGTTGAGAATGTCGTTCAAAGTGTCCATTTATGCTATTTTTGCAGGAAAAGTTGGCTCTGCCCTTTTTATTACTGACACATTTGAACTTCTCTCTTCCTCTCTGGCTGTAATTATTAGGATGTTCCCTAAAAAAGCCTCAGAGATGCAAAGAAAGAGAAGAGAGATTTGAAACATTTACTCACACGGGGTGCCATGGTAACCATTTGGTTATAATTTAATGTCTCTTTGTTGTGCAGCTGCTGAATAGAAAGAGGAACTCGCCGCTGAAAGGCCGCTCATTGCACCGCTGGATGAATTCTAATAATCTGTCGTCGCTTTCTCTCTGTTCTTTATCCTGTATCCTTCAAACCCCCACGCACTCGGCTCTCCCTCGTTCACTCAGCTTTGTAAAAAGGGTCAAAGAGCAGCCTCATCAAAGGGTCATTTGTGAGTCTCAATGGGGAAGTAGGTTTGCTCCTTTCCTTAATGGGCCCGGCTCAACAGAAGCATTTTTGAGGGACTGTGGAAAGGGTTTTATTCCCAAATGGAGCTTTATGAAAGGGTACAATGAAATCAGGGAACTTTGTTTCCTATTGGTGGGTGGTGCCCATAGAGGTGATTGAATTGAGTGTGTCACCACAAAAGTGTGCTAAGAGGCACTTCAGAGCAGTGATGTGTTCACTTATGAAAAAAAAAGAAAAATGAACAACAGGAAGGGCGTCTCTAACGAGTATTATGTCGTAAAAATATTTGCCACAAAGTATGAAAATAATGATTTAAAGGGGAACAAAACCTAAATTAAGAATTCCAGTCACATGAGCTACTCTCTCTCAAAGCCAGAAACCAGAGAAGTAATTCTCAATGATGTCATCAAGCATAAAGTCTGAAGCTGCTCCATAGACAGTGAATGGGAGCCTGATTTTATTGTTTATTTTATGAGCTTCATTCTGTTGTAGTGTTTTCATTTCTGAAACAGAAAATGCACCTATAAAGGCGACATTACTGTGACGTCACACTACAACAACAACAGCAACAACTCCTGGGTAGACAACTGGCACTTTATTTCAATTGCGGAAATGAGTGAAACTAGCAAACTTGTTTAATTCTGTTGTCATTTTCAGCTGTAATTTTGAAAGATAGATGGCTAAACCTGGTGGTTCAACCTATCTCACATTTCTATTGTGATTATTTTATAGACTGTGGCACTGCATTAGAATGTCTAACAAACCAATTCTACTGGAACACAAGCAAAGCAGTGTAGTCTTACCTTGCACACTAGTTGACTGAGGCAGTGGCAGACCAACATGGAGAGGTGGTGGATGGGTCCAACACTGACTTTCACCTGGGAGCACAGTGTTCGCGTCCTGTATGATCCTAAAGCCAAACCCTGTTCTTTTTTCCTAAACCTAACCATGTGCTTTTGTTGTTGTGTTGAGAAAATGGCTTCAGTTTCCTGTTGGAAAGGGCTTTCTGATGGCAAGACAGTGAAAATATTCTAAATATGGCACACATGAACTAATATTGTTTTTTGTTTCTTTTGTTTGTTTGTTTTTTCACAGGGCCTCTTTTTAGGTTGCTTAAAAACTAATCAATTGAGCCAGCATTTGCTCAGTGGTGTTTGTGACATGGGAGTTTTCTACCTAGAAGTTAGTGTAAACAAACAAACTATTTGATCTTTACTCACAAAATTCCCATGGATGCTCTCATTGTCATGTATCGCATCTTTCCCAAGTCATTTTCTATTCAGCATCTCCCGACTTTATGTCTCATGACATCACAAATTTGATTTTTAGCACTATCTTAGAATATTTATGAATTTTGAAAATGAATTTCAAAAATGGGTGTAGTTCCCCTCTAACAGTTCATACTTATTAAAAATAGACACTGCAAGTAGGCTGATTGTACATTGTCGTACATGGATTCATGATCACAGCAATCACCACATAAAGTTTATTTCCTTATATCATTACCACAAAGTCATTTACTCATTTACAAGAATCCACACACACATGCACATCCACACATGCCAACAGCACCTCAGGCAACAATAATCAATTAGAATATCCTGGCAAAGGCTGGCTGCACCATGTAAATGATTTGATACAAATGAGCTTTTCCTAATTAAACGGTCTAATTTGCTAAAAGGGGTGTGAGAGGGAGGTTGGCGCTGGAGCCAGCTGAAATGCAGAGCAACAACAAAATGCCCCAGGTGCAGTTGAAGATGATAAATGTGAGTAAAGCTGTGTGTTTTTGAAATGAGCTGTTGCGGGAACATGACACGTGCATTTGTATTTTATAGGGTATGATTTATTTCCTGCAAACTCTGTTGTATGGCTGAAAGAGATACTTTCATTATTGTGTACAAAACCAGCAACAGACAATGTAAACATACTCTGTGTTTGAGGTCAGTGAGATTCGCCGCGGTATGTGCTCAACAAAATCATCAAGACAATTCCAGCTGATCTAATTTTAACATCTGAATCCCATTTACATATATATATATTTTTAAAAATTACTAATAATTGAAGACAAATGAATAAAAAGTTTGCTTACCTTTGAGTCACAGATTTTCCCAAAGGGTAGTCAAACGCCTGTGGAATGTATCTCTTCATCAGTTGTCTTCTCTTCTGTTCACTCCTCAAAAAAAGTCCAGTGTTGTTAAGAGGAACATAACTTCAACATTTAATCTTCAGGCCAAATTTAAAAAACTGAATCCTAACTGTTACTAAACATATATTAATCAATCAATTTTATTTATAAAGCCCAATATCACAAGTCACAGGGCTCTACAGCATACGACATCCCTCTGTCCTTATGACCCTCACAGCAGATAAGGAAAAACTCCCCAAAAAAAACCCTTTAACAGGGGAAAAAACGGTAGAAACCTCAGGAAGAGCTACTGAGGAGGGATCCCTCTTCCAGGACGGACAGACGTGCAATAGATGTCCTACAGAACAGATCAACATAATAAATTAACAGTAATCTGTATGACACAATGAGACAGAAAGAGAGAGACAGAGAGAGAGAGAGAGAGATGCAGGACAGACGGTAATGACAGTAGCTTACATCAACATTAATGAAAGTAATAAATATAATTATAATTCCGGCTATTGTGGTACAATATGTTGAAAGTATATATTAATATCTGGCAGTATACATATGTGACAATAATCATATGTATATAATAACAGTAGAAGTGTGACTAATGACTAATGATGGCAGCGGCAGCAGGAGGCATCTGGCAGGACCACGGCAGCAGCACAACCACACACGTCACGCTGTCCAGGCACCGCTGTAATACGAGTTAACCTGAGAGACAGTGGAGCACAAAGGCTCCGGAGAAGAAGCTGAGTTAGTGACATGCAGTACGGCCGAGTTAGCAAGATGCAGTAATAGGACATGAGAGAGAGAGAGAGAGAGAGAGAGAAGGAGAGAAGGTGCCCGGTGTATTATAGGGGGGTCCTCCGGCAGACTAGGCCTAAGTCAGCCTAACTAGGGGCTGGTACAGGGCAAGCCTGAGCCAGCCCTAACTATAAGCTTTATCAAAGAGGAAAGTCTTAAGTCTAGTCTTAAATGTGGAGATGGTGTCTGCCTCCCGGACCATAACAGGAAGATGATTCCACAGGAGAGGAGCCTGATAGCTGAAGGCTCTGGCTCCTGATCTACTTTTGGAGAGTTTAGGGACCACGAGTAACCCTGCGTTCTCAGAGCGCAGTGTTCTGGTGGGATAATATGGCACTATGAGCTCTCTAAGATATGATGGAGCTTGACCATTTAGAGCTTTATAAGTTAACAGTAGGATTTTAAATTCAATTCTGGATTTTACAGGGAGCCAGTGCAGAGAAGCTAAAACATCAGTCAAGTTAAAAACACTTATCCTACACTTTTCCCCCTTTAAATCTCTATCATATATCTGTGAATGGTAGTGATGGAGGAGGATTCAAAACCAAATCTCAAAGTTAATCATTCATTCATTCATCTTCTAACCGCTTCATCCTCTTGAGGGTCGCGGGGGGGCTGGAGCCTATCCCAGCTGACATTGGGCGAGAGGCAGGGTACACCCTGGACAGGTCGCCAGACTATCACAGGGCTGACACATAGAGACAAACAACCATTCACACTCACATTCACACCTACGGACAATTTAGAGTTATCAATTAACCTATCCCCAATCTGCATGTCTTTGGACAGACAAGTTAATCATATTTCATTTAGAAATATCATAAAGGGAATGGTTTAATGTGAAGTAAACGTTAAACATAATGACATAAAAATAGCCCCAAGATAGCTCTTGTGCTGTTTGTTATTTGTACATATACATATTACACAGTAATAGTAAACCATACCCCGAACAACAGGCTTTTTTTTTCATTAGAGAGATTTTATGTCACACTACATGTCCTGGTAATAACACCTTTATTAATAAAGCACTTTTCAAAACAAGTTACAATGTGCTTCACAATTAAAAAGACAATAAACTAATAGTAAAATAATGTGATAAATACAGCAGATAAATACAACAGTAAAGTCAATAAAAAGCACTCTAAACTAATGAGTTTTTCAAAGTGTCTTAAAAGAAGACAACATGTTAGCTTTCCTGATCTCCATTGCCAGGTTATTCCTCAGCTGAGAGGCAGAGATGGCTGCAGTCATCTTTAGTTTTAAGGTTTGACCAGGGAAGTCAGCTTTTATGTTCTGGAGCTAAATCAAATCAAATCAAATTAAATCAAATCAAGTTTATATAGCACATTTAAAAACAGTTGACCAAAGTGCTGTACAAAATAAAAGAATGACACACAAATGTAGCAATATAAAATGTTGTTTATCATTTACACATGTACACCTGTATATGTGTGACACCCTATGATGCCAAGAGAACGTAAAAAACTCCCGTAGACGTCAGGAGTGTCACTGACTACAAGACCTGGAAGCCATTGGGTCAATTGCTGGCTATTGATTGGTTGTAAGGCCCCAGGAAGTAGGGGAGGCATTTCCTTTAGTATAGGCCATAGCAGCCTATTGAAGCCTAGACTGTCAGTATGGAAGCTCCTATTGGCTCAAGTGAGGTGTCAATCAAAAGGTCAGAGTTTAGCCACCATTTTGACAGCGGGGAATCGGCTTATTTACATGCAACCAGAAGAAATTCTGAATGATATGAAGAGAAATACTAATGTTTGAAGTGATGCAACAGCAGTTTGTGGATATCTATGTAATAATGTAATGTGCTTGGACATGGACAAGTTTTTTGATGGACTTAGATCGTTTGGACCTTTGGGAGTGTATGAAGACTGCATGAGCAACATTTTTGTTGGCAAACTGGCAATTTGTGGATCATAATAATGCTTCATAGGTGAGTTACAACTGTTTATTTGTTTGTTTTTTGTCTGACAGAGGCGTTTATTGAACCTGCTGTGGTGGCTGTATCTTGAAATGGTCTGCATCAGTTGAACCACAAGGAGCATAGCTTTGAAACACTGGATCATATGAGTAAACCACTTAAACACAGCAAATATAGCAGTTTTTTACACATCATACACATCAGATAAAACCTTAGGAGGGCCTGCTGGCAGGCTGACAGATTTCTATTAACTAAGCAAGTTGATAACTACCTCCATGTTGCCTGTTATCTCTGACTGGAGTTTTAGGCTTTGTCGAGCCAGCTAACACACATAAACCCTGCCTCTGTTGAATGTTCTTCATAGTACACCCCTCAGAACCATTGGTAATGTTATAAGTCACATCTGTGCTTTTCCTACAATTGGTAAGAAAAAAGAGTCTATTACACATCTCTGCAGTCAAAAAGGCCTATGTAGAAAAGTTTGACAAGCCGATGCAAAACCATAACACATTACATTGCCACAACAGCATTGTCAGAGAGGTAAGACACTTTTTAAATAGTAAAACTTAATAACAACCAGTTATAAAGATATAAATATTACCTGCGTTGCAATCTGTGTTTTGGCTGAAAAAGACGGATTATATTTAATGCCAGTGATATTAGATCAAAACACAACCCAGATACCGGATCCATACCAGGTGTAAAGTGGGCGCTGGTCTCTTGAAGGTAATTAATGTTCTGCCAGTGAGCTTTTAGCAGCAGTATGCTTTAACATGTCAATCAGCAAGAGACACACAACGCCACCTGAGCATATACACACTATGTCCAGTTGCCCAATGGAGAGGCTGTATGTGTGTGTGTGTGTGTGTGTGTGTGTGTGCGTTTTATATTAGTACAACTAATGAGGACTAGTCATAGCATCCGGGGTGCGGGCTGCCAGGTAATGTGATGGAGAAGGGCCTAGAGGGCACCGGCAGACATTTTAATAATAAAGAGATCCCCACTGAGAATGATGCGTGTGTGTGTGTGTGTGTGTGTGTGTGTGTGTATGTGTGTGTGTGTAGAGCCTGGAATAAATTCCATATCAGGTGGTGTTAGTGCACAGGGCACAAGCTTATATGCTTCTTCTTCTCATTTCTCCCCTCCATCTGTCCAACATCCCTTCTTCCCCCCTCTCCTCCTCTGTCTCCTTCAAGAGCAGAGAAAAAAAAATCAAGATAGAAAGGCACATACACATGCAGTGCAGATATCCATCACAGACATCTTTAAGAATAATGCTAATACATGCAAGTGCCCTTTGTGTGGATGAGTGTGGTCTCCTGGGAGCTACAATGCAATATCACCATGTAACAAAAATAATCCTTCAGAGGAATAAATAACCTCAGCGACATAATTACAGGATCACTGTCTGATAATTTTCTTTGCTCCATCTCCTATTAATCAATGTCTGCAATGCCTGTTCCACTCTACCATCTTTGCTTTGTGTGTTGTTCTCTTAAACAAAGGGGCAAATTAACATACAAACACTTAATGGGAGAAGGGGGGAGACCACACATCTTTTTTCTAAACCTCTATAAATATTGAATTACATAAACTCTGGTTAATGTCTAAGAGGAAGTTCTGAAAAATATGCGCGCTTGGTGTTAGCAAAGGAAAAACAAGGTTATTGTCTCCACATGTAGAGAGTAATACCTCATATTACAAAAAAAAATGCAGCTCCACAAACATATTATTTCCACCATATTCTCCTGGGTTTTCATGAGGTCTACCTGGACCTCAGGACCCAAGGTCCAACAGGGGACTTGTTCGGGTTCAGTTCCATGTTATATTATGGTCAGTTGAGTCACTCTATTATCGTGAGTCAGTGCTGATCACACAAGAAATGCCAAGCACTGTGTGCATATTGGGGAATTAGAGGAGGATACAATTAGCTTAGGTATTTTATTGATCCTTAAGCTGGGGTAATCAAGGCGTTACAGAAGCTTATACAACAACAATGAAATAAGTTACAAAAGAACACAAAAGTTAATGAACATTATATACGGTAAGATAGGTAAGAACATTATTTTATATTTGACATGATAAAAATTTTTAGCGGTAGAAAGGCATTTTTAGTAGTGATTTTATCTATGCAGTTTGTCAGGTGCATAAAATGGACCTAGGTGTCTATACTCTCAGACAAGCAGGTCTGCAAAAACAGGTCGGGTGTATATTTTCAAAAATCATTGGGTCCAATCAGATTGCGTAACAAATTTTCTAGGTCCATCAGGGTTCATAATATTGGACCGATCGACTATGCAGCTGAACCTACAACAACAAATTTGTGTGGCCACCAGGGGGAAACGGTGAACGTGTGAACACAACATTAACATATCAACACCTTTTAAGTTGACATTATGAAACTAGGTACACTCTTTTCAATTCAGTCATCAGTTCAATTTAGCTTAATTCAATAAGCTTTATTGGCATGACATTTCTCATGTGTTGCCAAAGCACAATTACAATTTAAAAATTCAAAAACAGTTAACAAAAATGTATTATGACAAATGCATAGATATACATTTTAAAGGAGAAAAAACTTATTAAGAAAAGGAGTAGTTTGATCTGTGATAAGATGAACTATATGTTGTGTTGCTTGTCTCTTAGGCTGTGACATTCACTGAAATATTTTGCTACATCTATGGACACTTTTTTCTCCAAGCAGATGTTGCATTCTAGTCTGGTCAGAGAATGAATCAAGATTTTGGAGTTTACATTTAATTTTTGTAAAGAACTTTGTTTGATGTCTTCATATGTGCTACACTGTCGCAGGAAAGGTTGCGCTGTCTCCACCTGTCTCTGAGGACAGATCTGACACAGCCTGTCTTCTCTAGGCAGCCAGGTCACTGGTCACTGAGTCTATACGTAGTCAGTGTCTTTTTTAGTTTCTGATCTGTCACAGTGGTCAGATAGTTTGCCATCGTGTACTGTTTAGGGCCATATAGCATTGGAGTTTGTTTTGGGTTTTTGTGGTAGATGTCCAACAGTGGATGTAGTTTTCTTTTTCTTTAGCTATAATTTGGTGGGGCAGGATTGTGTGAGCATTGTACTCAGAGGAGGTTATAGGAGGTTAGAGGAGGTGAGCCTCAGAACCAGCTGACTGAGAGGACTCATCTCTGTATTTGCCTCTTGGCAAGGGCCAAATTACAAATTTAATCACCCAAAAGCCAGAAACATATTGTTAAGGAGATTGAATAAAACCCAAAGGACAGTACTGTTTGGATGCTATCTTTCAGTGAATTCACCTCTGAGCTATTTGGAGTTAAGGCCACACAGCTGCATCTGGGGAACGAATTTCTGGATCATCTCTGTATTGAACATTTAAAAGTCAACTTTTTACTGCACTCCTCATTCCTTTTATTGCAGTCTAGATCTTAGCAACCACTCAGATTCTCTGTCTGACTTGCTTTAAAAGCCCGTCACCCGTTCTCCACAATGAAGTCGGTCGACAGAAGTCAGAATGGCAGGATGAGGCCCTGAGAGGTGTGCGCACCTACTTTTGCTCCATTCATCCTCCCCCATCATCCTTCTTCTGCTCCGTTCACCCCGAAGGCGCACTGAATGATGGGTAATATGGTGTAGTTATGACAGATCTGGGTTGAGTTTTCCCAGTCACCTCCTCTAGAGCCCTTGTGTCTCCTGCTGCAGAGGAGCAAGGAGTGGCCTTCTTCAGCTTGCATCCACCAACAAATGTACACATCCATCCTCTGACTTTAAGATGTAGCCAGAGTTATATATGCAACCACAGACTGCAGACATGCTCTTAAAGCTCAAGTGTGTCACATGCAAATACACCTGATTTTCCCTTTCCTCCCTCTGTCTCTCTGTATCCCCTACATCACAGTTTCTAATACTCTCCCCATCTCCCTCAGTATCAATAAATCATTCCTGGGCAGCTCCAGCAGACTAAATCAGCCACTATGTAAACATGGCTGCTAATCCATCGGCAGCCAGTCTAACTCCCACTCCCTTATATCCTCCTCTTCACTTTATCTAGCAGCATCCACCAGGGAGCTTCTGATCAGTCAAGCTGGGAGAAGAGCGATCTCTATGTGTTTTCACTGTCTGCAGTTTTCAGTAACCCGCTACACACAGAGAGACATGTGAGACACACAAGCACAGAGGGAGACACAGAAAGAAGATGGATGTGTGTCTCTAACGGTGCATGCAAACTGTGGTTATTTTACACATATGAGTGATGTCTATCAGACGCTAGAAGAAGAGACTGGGCAAGACAATTGATAACTACAGGGAATAAGGGGATACCCACAGTACGACTGTATGCCACAGTGAGCACAGTTTAAGGGCCCAGTCACACCAGAAAACAGCTGTGGGAAGTAACTAACAACATGCTTGCTGTGGGATTTGCTTTCTGCTTTTCTTGGCGCAGCTTGTGACTGGTTGACCGTTGAAAGAGTTGTGCATATTAAGATGGCTAGTGTTTGTGTTACAGGAAGCTAGAGGAATTCAAACATACATGTCTGAGCCTCAGTCCAGATGAGGAGTCTGTTGTGCACCGAATTTGGCAACTAGTGGGCATATCAGCATGGTAAGTGTACATAGTATCTTTTATGTGTTTATGTTGTTTGTTAGCTTGCTTGTAAGCTAACTGGCAGTGTCTGACACAGTGTTAGTTTTTGTGAAACATATAATAATATCTGCAACCATGGGATTTTTGGTAGATCACGACATTAAGCTCCAGGGTCTAGTTCACATCCAAAAAATGAACACACTACCAAGTTTGCTGTCAAAACTTTTACTATGCTAATGCAAACTCCTGCTTTTTCTGACAAGTCTGCTCTGCACTGGATGTTTCAGGTTCCTTTGCTGTGTTGTGTCAAAGTCTCTTCCCCCATTGTTATGTGATTCCTGTATCAGAATCTCAGATTTTAGGGGAGTGCACAGACATCGCCCCTTTCAGTAGAGGAATGTGAAAACACTTCTCTAGTGACACACATTGCACTGATACAAGTAAGTATAGTCAAGGTCAGACATTTTAGAGGACATAAACATTGGAGAAACACTTTTTTTGGTTTGAGGGGGACTTTCAGTGAGGTAGTTGAGTATTTGAATATAATGTTACTTTATACTTTTACTTCATTTCACAGGCAGGTGAAGCACTCTTTACTCGTTTGCATATATCTGACACCAATAGCAACTGTAGTTTCTTCATAGATTGAGATTTCAAAAACCTGTAGTGATATTCATTGTAAAAATGACACTCACTATCAATATAACATCATCTGCATAATAATTACTTTTACATTTAATACATTTAAGAACACATAGTTAAACCACATACTAGATACTTTTTATTGTACCAGTGAAGACATGAGCTAATTTACTTTCCATGCTGAACTAAAATGTTTGAATGCTTCCTCAGAGGACCAATCAAAGATGGTTTGATATTAGTAGAAATTCACATCAAGTTATTCAAGTTTTTTTTCCAAGTTTGAGCCAGGAGGCTAGGAGGGGTGGTGGATGGATCCAACAACCACCAACCTTCAACTGCTGAGTGGTGTTTGCATCCCGTAAGATTATAAAGCCAAACCCTATTCTTTTTTCCTAAACCCAACCATATGCTTTTGTTCCCTAAACCCAACCAAGTTTTTGTTGCCTAAACCCAACAACGTGCATCAGTTGTTGAAGGAACAAAATTGTCAGTTAGCTGTGTTGTACCAATTTAGTGTGTTTATTCTAAAAGAGACTGTATGTAAATGGTTAATTTTCTATGAAAACGAAAGTGTATTTTGAAAGAAGACAATGCATGTCACAGGCAGAACTTGACACGGTGTTGCAGAACATCAGTCAACACACCCAGGGCACCTTGCATGTGATATCTGGATGCAAAAAGTCTGTGAGCAAACGTTGATATGTGACGAGGTCAGAGTGATAATGTATTGTTTTCACAGGTATTCCATTGCATCACATTAATTGAATTTGGCATGACATTGTGCCATCTAGAAATGCTTGAGTGACTGTCTCAAAGACCCTGTGACTGCTGATGGTTGCTCTGTTAAAATGCCTTTGTGCAAGACTTAATCCCCTCCACCTTCAGCAGTGTTGTTTAGTAGTGACCCTGACCTCAGTGTACATTTCTGGGATGATTCTGGTAACAGAATTTCTAAAGAGTTCTGTGATGGGTTTTTAATAGAAATCTACAATTATAAAGTGACAGAGTTTTATGTAGAAAAATGCAAATATAATTTCCTCCAATAGAAAGTCCTCCCTTACCATCTGATCCTCTATATTTGAGATTTCCTGAATGATAACAAGATATATTTTCAGTATTTTCAGAACTACAGATATGATAACAACTGAGTAACATAATACATGTCTGCAAGCAGACAGCTACCAATAAAATGATTTTTGTTTCCCAATTTTTCGCCCTTCTTTCCCAAGACTGTAACATTTTCCCTGCAGGGTCTCCCAAGGCTTGTATTGATTTTTCACAAGCTTTAGCTTCACCAGGCCCAGTGGACAGCACAAAGGGACCAACAGGACAAAAAGTCTAAAATAGATGATCCCAAAGAAACTGAGCTAACAACACAGTGGATTTATCTTAGCTACACAAATTGCAGCATGCCCATGGACACATACACATGCAGACTCAGCCTATAATGTCATGGTGAATCAAGCCCATTAAACTGCATTAGTTGCAGTGAGGAAAGGACAGAGGAAAGAGGGTCAAAGTACACTGCTTTCATTTTTTTGCCTCTATTCTTCCTCAGTATTAAGAGGGAGGGGTAGATGAATTAAAAGCAGAGGAGTCGTAGGCTATGTGCTAGAGCAGAAGAGAAGCAATTAAAACACAATTGCTTAATTTTCAGGGGACTCATCTTCAGCAGCCACCTCCGTTCAAAACATGTTTTTGTCTAAAGAAACAGTAACAATTGCGTATCTGATTGCACAGTGGGATCAGCAGAGAGAGATAAGAGGAGGGATACATGCTGCGAAACAAAACCGAGCTCCTTTCACATGGTGACAATATCTCTTCAGAGAGATGGGGAGCTTTGCAAATATGACAATGATACTATAATAGTCTGTCCTGTTTCTTCCAACTTGCCTTTTCTGATACTGTGAGAGCACACAATTTTTTGTGTGTATGAACTTTTAGATTATTTAAGCAATAGGTCACTTTAGGCCAAGGTATGTTGTGCTTAAATCACAAACAAGGGACGTCATTCAGTTGAATGCAAAGCAACATATCTTGGCATGGAGTGAGCAAATGCTTTTATTAAATTGTTACCAATGGCAAAATGAAAGTTAAAGAAATATTCCAATATAAACTGTTTTTATTAACATTTTCATAAGGCATTCAACGGTGAGTTGAAGCAGGAGGCGCTACGTGTTTACTTCATTAGCAAACCACAATTTTTCCCAACCTTAGCCAAAGTGCTTTTATTGCCTAAACCTAAAATCATGTGGAAATATGGATGCAAACCCCAGTGTCAGGATAATTTCTGCATTTTGTATGCCCACCATCCATCCTGACCGCCCTGACTGTTCCCTGAAAAAAAAAAAAAAAAAACAACCTTCCCACCAGCTTAATCCTGGCAGCAATTAGCCTGACATCACCAGACCACATTGCAAATGTGTGTCTCTGGACGCAACAATCAATCAGAACAACGAAACATGTGATAAAGTGCTGGGTGACGGACAAATGTAAACAGTCTACATCAGGGAGAGATGAGCTGTGACAGTGTAGCATCAGTACGTAAACAAGTGTTGCCTTTTGACGTGAAAGCGGCTTCGGCAAAACATCAGCTGCAGCCATCTTGGTTGCTTGGTTCGAAAATGCCTCAACCTTGCTTCTCTTTATGCTCGCCATATAATAAATTACTTCATCCGCATTTTGCATTAAGCGCAATGACTCAACAAGTTGTCAGTCATTTTGTGAAACATGCTCCGTATTAGATAAATGATTGTGATTGGCCCGACCCGCCTGAGGTTTATCAGACATACCAAATGTATATTCATTTGGTAACTGAGCTCTAAATGACACTATGAGGCAAACCCACAGTTGTTAGTGGTGCATACTTCATTCCAAAAGCTGCTATTCCAAGAGAAGCCAAACTTGAAACGAAGTTGTTTAAAATGAGTGAGGCAGCTGCAGCGGAAATAGAGGCCTGGTTTACAGGAAAACGTGTGTGTGTGTGTGTGTGTGTGTGAGGAGAAGAAGAAAGAGAGAGTGCATGTGCTAAAAGCAACAAGGCGTATCTCTGAGTTATGAAATTCAAACGAGAGGGCAGAGGAATATGTCTCCTTTTCATTAGCAGACTGTTTTGGAGCTCTCATATCCTCCGGCGTGGAGCCAGTCCAGACTCTCCCTCTGTCTCTAACTCTAAATAACCAAATGCATTATTCAACGACGCCCCACGCTCTCTCTTCTCTTAAATATTAAACTTTGAAAATTGATTTATCTTTCAAAATTCATCCCAATCACAAAAGTCATTCCTGTGCAAACACTTGATTACTCACACAGATGAATGGGTCTCAGAGGGGGTGGGGGAGGTGGCTCACTGAGTGTAAGAAGTACCTGAGGGCAAATGTAGGGCATTTCTAAGGGCTGGCATTAAAACAGAAAGGCTGCAGTGGTGGCGAGGGACACAAACTGACAGGTGTTGGAAATAAATATTCACTTCAATGATTGGAGAGGGAACATGCATAACAACTTCAAATGTCTGAGCGCAGAGACAGAGATCTGGAGAGGAATAGGAAAATCTTTCAGTTTGAGATCCAAGTCTGATTTTTCTACTGCTGGCATAAATAATATGGTGGAGAATCTGCTAGGCCTGGAGCACTTAACCTGCCTGTTGCAGCAGAAGTCTGTTTAATGAAAGGTGTAATGCAAATGCTGCATTCTTGGCATCTCACCTTGAGTAGGCTGTCTGTCTGTGCTGCCTCATTGGCTCTGACTGGCCCTATGCTTGTTTACAACTGCTTTATGTTTACATGATTTATCAATTACCCAAATGCTGCTGTTGAATATTATAGATTTTCAGTATCATTACCTTGGAAAAGGATAACTTTAAGTGGATATTTTAACCTACTGATGTATAATTACAGTTTTCATGGTGATTTTATGGAGCCTAATCATTCCTTTTTTAACAAGAATATTGTTAAAGGAGAAGTCTGGTATTTTGCACTTTGAGTCCCATTTCTGGGTTGTTTATGATGAAATAGAGTGACAATTGCTCATTTTTGGAGAATTTGGCTTTCTCCTGCCCGGCTTAACACTGCTGTCTATGGCCATGTGTGAATCTGTCCTAAAACCACCCTAAACATTCGTTTTCAAAGCCATGAAACTCACCGAGTGCTCAGTGGTGTTCGTTGATGTTCTGACATAAAAATCGTAGCACACCGTGGTTTCCGTGGTGATTTATTTGACATTTTGTGTAATCCATTGGTTTTCTATAGGAAGCCTCATTGTCCATTGGTAGTAATCCACCACTGGAAATGGAAAGGGGGTTGTTTACGACGGGAACTGCCCATTGGTCCGACAGCCCATTGGTCCGACATCCCATTGTTCCGACCATATTAAACTCATTGTTCCGAAGTCCGTTCCAAAATCATCATGATGCCCTGTGGTTAAGGTCTGGTTAGGTTTAGGCACAAAAACCACGTGGTTAGGGTCAGGAAAAGATCATGGTGTGGGTTAAAATGAAAAAGAAAGTGACAAACACATAAGCCGTGAGCCTGCTCTGCCTCAAGCCGGTCGCGGCGCACCATACGCCCGCCGCGAGCCGTTCAGCACCGCGGACAGTCGGACTAATGGGATGTCGAACCAATGGGCTGTCGAACCAATGACATGGACCCGTTTACGACAAGGTTGTAGTCGGCAGTGCCGGCTCGACAGTGCTGTGTGCGCTCCTGGAGGAAGAACGAGAGCGAACAAAAAAGTTTTGTAATAATAGAACTGCACAATGGATTACTCACTTGAAAACAACCTTCTCAGTACGATACCTTTGAACACAACGCCAGCCTTCTTCTGCTGCTTCTTTTCTGTGTCCCATTACATTGCAATGGTTTCCTGCCGGTTGGCGACACCCACATAAAGGAGCATTATTGCCATCAAGTGGACTGGAGTGTATAACGCTTCAGGGTCAAACGAACGATCAAGCAGAAGTTTACACACGGGTGTGAGGCAGCTGAAAAAATAGTTTCACAATTGAGATGAATAGCGAAAACATGTATGGAAACCACAGTTTGCTACGATTTTTATGTCAGAACATCAACAAACACCACTGACCACCCTGGAGTCACTGCTTTTGTTTTTTTTTTTTATCATGCTGGTAAATCTGAATAAATTACGGTCTTCTCTGGTGGTCATGGTTTCAGTGAAATGAAACAAAGCAAGCTAACAATGTGTAACATCTCCACAAAACACAAAAGTTTAAACATATACAGTACAGGCCAAAAGTTTGGACACACCTTCTCATTCAATGCGTTTTCTTTATTTTCATGACTATTTACATTGTAGATTCTCACTGAAGGCATCAAAACTATGAATGAACACATGTGGAGTTATGTACTTAACAAAAAAAGGTGAAATAACTGAAAACATGTTTTATATTCTAGTTTCTTCAAAATAGCCACCCTTTGCTCTGATTACTGCTTTGCACACTCTTGGCATTCTCTCCATGAGCTTCAAGAGGTAGTCACCTGAAATGGTTTCCACTTCACAGGTGTGCCTTATCAGGGTTAATTAGTGGAATTTCTTGCTTTATCAATGGGGTTGGGACCATCAGTTGTGTTGTGCAGAAGTCAGGTTAATACACAGCCGACAGCCCTATTGGACAACTGTTAAAATTCATATTATGGCAAGAACCAATCAGCTAACTAAAGAAAAACCAGTGGCCATCATTACTTTAAGAAATGAAGGTCAGTCAGTCTGGAAAATTGCAAAAACTTTAAATGTGTCCCCAAGTGGAGTCGCAAAAACCATCAAGCGCTACAACCAAACTGGCACACATGAGGAGCGACCCAGGAAAGGAAGACCAAGAGTCACCTCTGCTTCTGAGGATAAGTTCATCCGAGTCACCAGCCTCAGAAATGGCAAGTTAACAGCAGCTCAGATCAGAGACCAGATGAATGCCACACAGAGTTCTAGCAGCAGACCCATCTCTAGAACAACTGTTAAGAGGAGACTGCGCCAATCAGGCCTTCATGGTCAAATAGCTGCTAGGAAACCACTGCTAAGGAGAGGCAACAAGCAGAAGAGATTTGTTTGGGCCAAGAAACACAAGGAATGGACATTAGACCAGTGGAAATCTGTGCTTTGGTCTGATGAGTCCAAATTTGAGATCTTTGGTTTCAACCGCCGTGTCTTTTTGTGAGACGCAGAAAAGGTGAACGGATGGATTCCACATGCCTGGTTCCCACTGTGAAGCATGGAGGAGGAGGTGTGATGGTGTGGGGGCGTTTTGCTGGTGACACTGTTGGGGATTTATTCAAAATTGAAGGCACACTGAACCAGCATGGCTACCACAGCATCCTGCAGCGACATGCCATCCCATCCGGTTTGCGTTTAGTTGGACGATCATTTATTTTTCAACAGGACAATGACCCCAAACACACCTCCAGGCTGTGTAAGGGCTATTTGACCAAGAAGGAGAGTGATGGAGTGCTGCGGCAGATGACCTGGCCTCCACAGTCACCGGACCTGAACCCAATCCAGATGGTTTGGGGTGAGCTGGACCACAGAGTGAAGGCAAAGGGGCCAACAAGTGCTAAACGCCTCTGGGAACTCCTTCAAGACTGTTGGAAAACCATTTCAGGTGACTACCTCTTGAAGCTCATGGAGAGAATGCCAAGAGTGTGCAAAGCAGTAATCAGAGCAAAGGGTGGCTATTTTGAAGAAACTAGAATATAAAACATGTTTTCAGTTATTTCACCTTTTTTTGTTAAATACATAACTCCACATGTGTTCATTCATAGCTTTGATGTCTTCAGTGAGAATCTACAATGTAAATAGTCATGAAAATAAAGAAAACGCATTGAATGAGAAGGTGTGTCCAAACTTTTGGCCTGTACTGTATATCTGTATATGCGATATGAACAGCTAACTAACATCAACCTGGTTTTATACATCCAAAGAGCTTCTATAAAAATGAACTGCTTGGCAACCAGACCAGGCGTCTATTTGAGACAGGCCTTTATTTGTCAAAATGTGTAGCTACACTAGGCTAGTAAAAGAGACTGGGCATTTAATTGGGACTAGGCTTTTAATTGAAGTTTTACAGTATGTTATTATGTAGCGAATACATTGAAACTTTATGTTTCAACAACATTGTGCTTAATGCTTGGTTAGGTTTAAGCACAAAAATTACTTTATGTTCAATAGATAACATTTTGACTTAAAATAACCAATTTTGGGGGGCACAAGTGTCTGTAAAAAACAATTGCTTTTTGTGGCACTATCCATGGTGGAAAAAGAGCATAGGGTCACTGAAAAACACAACATTTGGTGGCTAAACAGTCACTGAAACACACTATTTGTTGGTCTTTACAGTGATCTGAAGCTTGGCTTACGTAGCACCATCCATCTCCTCCATCCCCCAATGACACGTCAGCTCATGTACAGTATTACGTCACTTTAGAAACATTAATATGATACGTTTGCATAAACATACAATGCCAACATTTTTTATGAGGACTGGGGTAAGAGGTGAGGGTAACTATGGAGTCAGGTGATGATCCTGTGTGAGATCATCACCACAAGCAACCTAAAACATTAACTACAGCAGCTTTAAAGAGTTAGGATGCACAAGCATAAATCAATGCATTTCTAGATGAAATAGAGAAGTCTGACGGAGCGCACCGGTAGTATGATTTTGTCAGCTACCATTTCTGCATCACGTTGCAAGCTCTCCGATGTATCTTTTCTTCAAAAATCTAATTGGGCAAGCTTTTCTGTTTCATATGAGAGCAGAACAGAGGATTGATGGGAGACAAAGGATATTACTGTTCTTTCAATAAGAGCTATCAAGTGAACAGACTGGGGCTTGTTATTCAGGCTGTGTAATCTCAACTGGTGAAAATTTACAACAAAAAAGAGAACTGGAGGTCTAAAAGAGAGCATCACAATGGCCTTGTTTTTGTCTCTCTCTGCAGGGTAGCAATGACTTTGTCATCTCCCATCTGCAATCACTGCCTCAATATTTAACACAACAGTTTTCATCTGTTAGTTTGTCAAATCATGCTTTCATATGTTCGCAGAATTCTCATTTGGAGTCTGGTTTAGGTTAGGATAGTTAATGAAACCCGAATATACAGTGACAAATTACTTGAAACTGTGAAAAGATAGAGTTAGAGCTAAAACTGTACAATATTAATATGCTCCTTCAGGGATATGATCCACCTAGATTTAAAGAGACTCTCTGCTGCTTTTGGCTGAATCAGATTTTTGGCCAATCTTCAAACAAATTACATTGATGTTACCTTGGAGAGCCTTAAAGAGAGACTGGAGATTGGGCCAATTTTCATTTGAACATTTACTAAGGATATACTGCGTTAATTTCATTATCTTCACAATGACAACCTCTGTCTTTGTAGTATATTGCCGCTGACATGACTGAGCATGAAAAGAAAATGTATTATCTATGGCCGCCCTACCATGGCAGCATTCATCTCTCCTTCTTTATTTGGAGTTGGTGTAAATAATGACCAAAATACCCATGGTCTTCTTTCTTCATTTCCTCTGTCTCTCTCTGCCTCTCTCACTCGCTTCCTCTATCTGATTCCATGCGCTGATGATGATAGTGAGATTAGCTTTTCCCTTTGTCTGCCTCCTCACTCAGACAAATGCCCTCATCAGCTTAGACCTAGAGGTCAGGCTCCGTAAGCTGCTATTTATTAAGCACATTGATTCCAGAGCAGCTGGTATTAAGAATACTTGTACAAACTGAAAGATTCACATCCACATTTCTAATGAAATTCTTCTGTATGAGCTCATCTGTTTGTGTCTGCAAGGGTAAATACTGTATTCCTTAGCAGGCATAAAGAGAACTTAAGTCAATACTATCCTCCAGGTGTGTCTTTAATAAAGGTACTGTCATTTAAAATGTAGGTTGGGCGGTTGGTAATAGAGTTGCCTTCTCGTAGCTGGGTTCGGGAATTTGAAAAATTGTGGTGACGTAGTTTGAAGAATGCATGTGAATTTAAGGATATTTTAACAGTTAGCAAGAGTGTTCCTGGTATGAACTCAGGGTGGGGGAACCCTTCTGTGTGGAGTTTGCATGTCCTCCCCATGTCAGCATGGGTTTTCTCTGGTTACTCTGGATTCCTTTCACAGTCCAAAGATATGCTTGTTAGGTTAATTGGTGAGTCTACATTGGCCGTAGGTGTGAATGTGAGCGTGAATGGTTGTTTGTCTTGATGTGTCAGCCTCCTGATAGGCGACCTGTCCAGGGTGTACCCTGCTTCTCGCTCAATGTCAGTTGGGATAGGCTCCAGCCTTCCCGTGGCCCCTAATAGGATAAGCAGTTACAGAAAATGAATGAATGAATAGACTAGAGGCAGTTTGCCTCCACTCTGATATATCTGGAGGGAGGTACCTGTTGTCAAATTCAGGTGGAGTCTCTGACCCATTTCAACAGAACCTGGTACCATGGCTGGATTATGAGACAATGGGCTGCAGGGCACTTAAGTGCAAAAGGCCCCACCACCTAGCCTGGTTCCAGACCATAGACCCCGCCCACTCAACTGAGTAGACTTGCATCTCTGGTCTGGCATACTGCAATGAATTTGCGATTTATCTTGTCCAAACGATGGAAGGACCAATGAACGCTGGGGTGGGGGCGGGTCTAGCGATTAGCCAATCAGCGCCACGCTGATGTCAAGCTGTGCGCCGTGGGTAACTGGTGAGGATAGCAACAACAGCAACCGCTACAAATCCTACAGACCACATTAACGATGCTATCGAGGTATTTCGCAACTACTCGCGTTAATGGAGGACCAAATTAAGGAAGCTCCTAAACTGGATTTAACAGTGATGCAGCTGGGCGTGCACGACGAGGGAGACATTTTAAACGGGCAATGCTCGCTTGTTTTCGGCACCCCCGAGGCATGGATACTAATGAAGTCAGATTCTGGGTGAGTCGTTGATCTCTACTGATTGGTTAGGGAAAAATCAAATTCCCTCCCCCTTGTAAATCACCTTCAATGGAGGCAATGTCAGACTGAAGGTTCTGGGAGCTTCAGTCTGACACTCAGGCTACCCACCACCAACATTGGGTGCAGTTATATGATGGCTTCTCATTAAGAATGAAATAAATCTGAATGAAATCATTCGGAATTAAAGTGTTTCCAGGTAGTTTACATGGGAAATATTCATTCCGAATGAGGGTTTGCACGGGAGATCAATTTAATCACCTTTATTCGGGTGCGCGCGAGGTTTGGGGCAGGGAAGGTTTCTGATTGGATAGGGGGCAGGGCGGATGTTACGTATACCAGAAGAAAACACTGTAGTCCTCGCTCCGGATAACAAGATGCTTGACGACGCCGTTCTTAGTGCCTTTTTCTTGTTTTGCTTATATTCTTGAAACAGCAGTACGACAACAACCTTGTTCTGCTAATGCTTCGTCTGTTGAGGAGGAGAAGAGAGGTAGAAGGTCGAAGAAGGGAAATAGAAGGCCGTGCTTAGGCGAATGGAAACCAATGAGTGCAATGAGTCCAACTGCTCTATCTCAGCCCGTTGCTATGTGCGCTACGTCATTGCGCCAGAAGGGCAAGGAAACGAGCATGCGCAGAAAGACCGGAATGAACTTAAAGAGGAATGAGTGTATACAAGTGCGAGAAATGCTTTCATTCGGAATTAGAAACAGAATATTCCAGCCCCTTTCATCGGATTGAATTTTCAATCGCATTGGCCATTTTCATTCCGAATTACAAGATCACTTTTAATAGGAATGAATTTTCATTCCGAATGAAAAGGGAATCAAACTGTCCATGTAAACCAACTCACTGGAACATGGACACAACTCTGTGGTGGTTTTGCTTCCCTTTGTAGTTGTTAAGCATCTTTTTGTGTTTTTTTGTCTCTTGGAGGTCATTTTGTGTCTTTTTGGTTGTTTCATGTCTCATTGTAGTGATTTTGTGACTCTTTACACTTCCTTTGCATCTCTTTTACCCCTTTTTCACCAAATTAACTACCAGTTCGGTTCAGGATTCTTGGAGCCTTGGTGCTATCTAGCAAACCAGCCTGGAATGGAACCTGTTCCATGTTGGTAAAAAAAAAAAAAAAAAAAAAAGGGGTGATCATTTTGAGTCTCTTCCCGGTTGCTACTGTACATGTTACGTTTTTCAGGTAAAGGATGGGGGGCCCTGACATGATGGGGACTCCTGGGCCTGTGCCTGGTAGACCCATTCAGTTATCCATTCATGCCTGATACAATCTGCACCAAATGCTAAAGGCATCTTCTCCATTCACTTAAAGCAGTTTAGGGTGGGTGAATGTGTTACATCAACATTACGCATTATGACAGTAAGAATCATGGAGGCATTATGCTCATATAAGAAAACTTTAGAGGATAATGATAAAAAAAATAAAATAGAAACAAAGCTTATTTCACCCGGCTGCCAGAATAACTAATGGCATTGTACATTTCTGCAAACCACAGATACATTTGTACATTTCATATGTAGTGGATAATGTTAAGTCTTTCATTCTTAATGTTTCAAATTTAAGTTGTGACAACGCGGTGGTTAACTTCTGGTTAGGTTTAGGCACAAAACCACTTGGTAAGGATCGGGAAAACATCGAATCTTGGCTTGAAATACCCAATTTGATTGAAATGTTCCAAACTGTCATTAAATAACAAGCGCATTTGTTGGTCTTTGAGTGGTCTGCTGCTCGCAATCTGAACAGTGTCATATGTATGAAATGTACAGCTGTAACATATCTGTGACATGCAGAGACGTACAATACCAACATTTTATTCTGGCAACTGGCTGCCTTTTTAAGGACTATTTTGTGTATGTGAGCCAAGATTTCATAATATTAATTTTGAGAATGCATATGCAGATTTGTAAGTGTGTACCATAGGTTTAAAAATTTGTACTGACACATAGCTGAACATGAAAAAGGCAGCAATGTAAGTAGGTTGTCTTTAACCATTTAGCAGCCAGCCAAATGCTGGTTTAAGTGTGTGTGCAAGGGCCTGGGCACTGGAGGGAATCATTTATACATTTTCCAACATGAATAGACATTTATAAATCTCAGTACACATTTGTAAATGTCAGGTTATGGATTTGCAATATTAAAGTTTTATGCTGAAGTAAAAATAGGTAAAATTAGAAAGATCCGACTGTAGATTCTGAACTTAATATGACACTCAGTTATCTCTACCTTTGCTCTCTCATCTCATTTTCCATTTTCTCCCACCGTGACTGGAAACACTCCATCAGAGTCTTAATTAAAGCAAAACCACCCAGATGATTGTCCTTGATTCGTGTACCAAAGAAAATCAATGAGTCATCATTGCATTTTGTTATAGTGGGTGACTCATAAGGGCATTGATGAGCACATCTGTGTCTGGCCATCACAGAGACCGCAGCTCAGTAAAGTGCCGCTGAAACACCCATTAACCTATCTATCACTCCGTCATGCTCAAACAGAAAACTTCCCTAACTTTGACTCCCTGTGGATGTTTCAAAAATGATGCTTACATAACACACACACACACACACACACACACACACTTGCTCTATCTCTCTGTCCCGACCCCCCAACCCCCCCCCCCCCCCCCCCCCCGGAGCACCAGTGTATTTTCTCTTTGATAAAAGCACCTAAATGATGAATCGTACAGCATTCCTGCGTCTCCCAGCGCCACTCCAACTGACAAAACATCAAGTGCCTCGTCCTGCACCATTCTGTCACCGCACATCTTTTGATTAGTACACACAGCTAGACACCTGAGTGCATAAAGGATTTCTGCCTTTTCCATAAATTACGCATCAGGGGTTGAGACACCGGTTTTGTGTGTCACCCAATCATAGCACGCCAGGATTTCAGTTCAGGAAGGAGTCATGTTTGAAATGGCATTGCTGCATTCTGCGGAGACAGAGAGATGGTTATCACAAAACTCATTATTGCATTTTTAATCTTAAATCACTCGACACTCAGCGGAAGATGACATGTTTTCATTATAAACTGTTGTCATTATGTAATTCACTCAGGAGTTGGTTAAGCAACATCAAGACATGTTTAACTTTTCACTTTGTTCCACTTTTTCATGATGTTACCATGAAAACGGGGGAAGAGTATAAAAAGCTTGACAGCTGATGACAGCGATACGTTGATAATTTAAACTGCTTTGCCCCTGGAGAAAATCATGTTCTGCAACAGACACATAGGATTAAATGATAATGATGAAGCAATGCTGCCTACACAGTATCTGAAACCAGCATTTGTGTGATACGTGTGGTCATTATATACAATATTGGATTTAAGGTGACACAAAATCTAGTTAGAGGGGAAGCTTGTGAGATAAGATAGTAAGGCAGGAGTGTGGGATTTAATTCTCCCTGAGGGTCAGGCTGATGAAATGCTTTCTCCTTCTCTGATATTATGATATAAGAACCTCAATGGGTTTTGCTTAAACAACATAATGCAAACATCTCATGGAGAGGTTTTAAAGTAACTGGGATTTAAAGGACTGGGGGCTTGATCACAATTTTAAAAAGTATAGCTGTCAGCTGTAAAGGAGGTCTTCAGCTAGTTGATAAACAAGTTTTGAAGGCAACCAGTGACAATAAACAGAAATCCAAAGCCGAATAACTCGTGCACAAAATGCTCTGTAGCTTTGCAAAGCTAGCTCTGCTAGTTGTGATCTGGCATGACTCAAAATTCATTCACTAAGGCAGACATCATTTCAAGCAGACTGTGCTGTAAATAACTTACAGCGCTCTTCCTTCCTGAAACATTGAGTTAAATCTATTTTAATCCTTTGCGGGAAAATCTTGTGCAACAAGAAAAAACATGGCCTTCATTCTGATAATGTTGTAAACGCACCCCTTAAACTGTCCATCCAAACTGTCCCCTAAATAAATCTGAAGCAACAGATTGTTTATGTTTGAAATCATGCTTCATCTTAAATATGTATATGTTCTGTACATAGTTGTGGGGAGGGCCAGAGGTTTTGACAGGTGGTGAGTCACGTCATCATCTTCACCACTTGCAATAATTTGCTGATTAGACCAGCGTTAAGCTGCCAGGCTCACTCTGTTCTCTGAGGTAGTTTTCAAGATTAAACTCTTATAGGAAGATAAGCACATGAGATTCATTCAGGCTGATTTGGCAAAACATTCTCACTCCGACCCCATCACATATCGACGCTTGGTCATGGACTTTCCATGCGGAGATATGACGTGCAAGGTACCCTGGGTGCGTTGGTTGTTAACATTTTGGGAAGCTGTGTCAACTTCTGCCTGTTACATGCATTTCAAAATACACTTCCATTTTCACAGGAAATGTACAGTTTGCATACAGTCTCTTTCAAAATACACACTATATCTCAGCACAACAAGGCAAATTGACGTTTTTTTTTTCCTTGAGCAACAAAATGGGTTGGGTTGGCACATGGTTGTGTTTAGGGTGAAAAAAAACAGGCTTTGGCTTTACAGTCTTATGGGACGTGAACATCCTCCTCTCGACTCAAAGTCAGTATTTGTTGATTACAGCATCAGCTGGCTGCGTTATGCATTACCCACCTTTGTCTCCATGTTTGTCATATTAATCTTATATGGTCAAAGCTGCTGTAATCAATATTTTATACCAAGAATCAATTAAATGCAGTGCCTAAAATGGGCTGGTGCTCTAGGATCAGCACTTATGATTTTTTCCCACAAAGACCCTTACTTCTTATTGTGTACCGCCTCCTACCAACTTTGTGAGTCTAACTGTGTCTCCCTGTAAACAAATAGCTAGCTTAACACTGAGAAAACACTGCTGAGAATGTCCTTGTTAAAATGGATAAAAACACCAAAAGAAAAGAAAACAGAGACTCTGTATAAGCTGACGGGTGTTTCTTTCTGAATGCTGCTGCTGCTGCTGCTACGCCTTGAGTAGCTAGCAGCAGTGCAAATGTCTCAGAGGCTGTCTTTATCAATTGTGACACCAACACCAAGCCTGCACAAACTGTGGAAATGTATGTAATGCAAGGCTATGTAATGAAACGCATACAAACATACGTTTGAAGTGGGATAGCCTATATTATTAAGTTATGTGTGTAAATATCAATCTAAGACATCATCTCATGCAACCACTGAATTAGGGTACTGCCACTTTTCTGGGTCCAGTTCAGGTACTGATGAAATTAGCATGTATATGTTAGAGGTGTTGCCTCAGATTATCCTGTCAGCTCTGTGGATCATTTTAAGCTCGTTGTTTTGACTTTTAGGCCCACAATTTTAGTGTTTTGATTCACCATGCTCTCATTAGCATATTTCCAGATGCTACAAGCAGCTGTTTTCAGTTTAAAAGCGCTAAAAATCCACTGTATACTACCTGCCCAGCACCAAATGGCTAAACAGACAAAGGAAGTGACTAGCTGGTGAACACTGTGGGGCATTTAACAGATAAAGAACCAGATATTTCCCTCAGGAGTTGGTCGAGACTGCAAACAGAGCTAAAAGGAGAGTGAATGTTTGACTTGCATTGGCCAGATGGACAAAAACACTACTCCAAATTAATGATAATATTGCTGTGTATCTGTATGAGCAACAGTTTACTAACAAGTTAGCAATATTAACTGAAAAGGTTATATTTTTTTCTTGATAGCATGTTTCTGAAGCTTTAGAGTGGCCAAAAAATCAGTTATTGCAGGTTTTAAGTAATTTTTAAGTCATTATTTCATGGCATATTTATCTTATTTATCCCAGTGTACTGGTGTGGTTGTAGATAGATAGCCAAATGCACACACACACACACACACACACACACACACACACACACACACACACACACACACACACACACATCGCTGAGCATTAAGTGAACCTTGAAGAGCTAGTGCAGGTCTGCTCATCTATATTTTATCAAATATACAATCCACATCACATGCTGCTGTACTGAACAGCTGGTATCCTCCACCATTAACACAGACATAAATAACAGTATAAACATAAATGAATATTAATGCATATCTATTAGCATTCGCTTTGTTGCTACGGTCCCTGTGGGCAGCCCTATTAGCTTTAGCCACACACTGGGCTTCAGCATGGAGACTCATCACTGCAGCTTCAGCAGATGCAGGTGAATCTGGGGTTTTCCTCTGAGAAAACAGTCTCTGCTGTCTGAGTTGTGACAACAGCTTGTTAGTCTTGACGGGACGGCTTGTGTGAGACTGCTTTAAACGCTGTGTAGATGTGGATTTTGTGTATGTTGCCATGTTTCCTAAAGACTAGGGGTGAAAAGCAAGCTATCACCAGCACTTGTTGGCAGGTACTTTAAATGTTTAGATGATCTAAAGCTTGGTATTTTGTGTTGCTTTGTCATTCTGCAGAGTGGAAGTCAAAGCAGTGAGTTATTGATGTTCCATGGTACTAACAAAGTTTGACCACTTAAACTTAACCACCATAATGCCTCTGAGTTTCCATGAGATAAGAGGATAAGGTGCAATCAGGCAGCAGAGATAGATTTACTGCTTGTTAACTCATTTTGCTACATTGTTTTGCCTCTTTGATTATACCAGCCAAACTCTTCCTCATAACATCACCCAAACTGTTCTTCACTGCACTCAATCATTTGTGGTAAGTTTCTTAAATGCCTTGTGATTAATTCAAATCATTATGAGTGTGCTTTATGTACACCATTTGATTGAAACATGCATTGCATTTGCATAATTACAGCGCTGTAGAGTAGGGCTTATTGTTGTGATCCAATCTACACCACTCAGACTTGGAGCTTTGTGTATTCAAGGGGACTAATATGAAATCACACAAATGTATTGTGTACAGTGTTCTCAATTATGCACAATTACAGACTGGCCTTTCAGAGACACAAAAGCCTATTTTAGGCTAACATTGTTCAGCAGAAATGGTTTGTGGTTGTTTTATAGAGCTAACTGGGAGAATAATGACGAGGATACAGTGAATGATGGCGGGGGGGTAAACAAGGGGAAAAAATAGAAGACATCTTGCTACAAGAAAACTTATCATAAGTTTAGGAGAGACTGTGTGAATATTTTAGGTATTTTAAAGAAAATACAAGCTTGCAAGGTTATAGTAAGGGCCATACCCGCAATTTTACAAATAACGTATCATTTCTATCAGCTAACCATGCGTTTTAGAGATGTGGAAAAAAAACGTTTTCTAACATATAGCTGATGATGGTTTCCGTTCATTTCCATGCAGTATGAAAACCAGTTAGCAGACTCGTGAAACTTGCTTCAGTGGTTTGATCTGTTACAGTTAACGTCAACTCTGCACACCTTTTGTTAAAGTTTTATTATTGTGGGGCGTTGCGTCGGTGGTTTAGTGGTTAGAGCAGGCGTCCCTGCTGCAGTGGCCTCGGGCTCGCCTCCAACCTGTGGCCCTCTGCTGCATGTCACTCCCCCTCTCTCTCCCCCACCCCACACTAGTCTATCCTATCATTGAATGCCTGAAAAGCCCCCCCAAAAAAGCTTTATTATTGCTGTAAGGTCACGCAATGCATTATAGGGCTTCTCAAATCAAACTGCCCAGCAGCTGTATGACCATGTAGGGGTGGAAGACATGGATCAAGTTCTTAATCATGGCATTTGTATTTTTTTTAAATCATAATATCAGTATATATTATGATACAATACTTTTTCTCAAAAATCAATTAAAACATTTTCAATTGATAAAATGGCCAGATAATAGTGTGTTTTTAGCCAGTCACAAATATACTTTTTAATCAAAGTACTTTGTCGCATTAAAGGAGTATTCCAATATGTCATTCTGATTTATCTGTAACAACACATTCTGATCATATGTACCCAGAGATGTTTGGTGGATAGCTACTGTGGTACAAACAATATGGTGAAATTGTTAGGTTTTGGTTTCTGGCTGGACCCCAAAGCAGAGATGGATGCAGGTGTAAGAGTTTTGATGAAGGGAAAAAAAAATTGCAGGCAGTGGAGGCAGGGTGCTGACTGGCTAGGAGGTTGTCCACCAGTGAAGAGAGCCGGATCTCTGGAGATGACACGAGGGCTGAGCACATGGAAAACAGGGCAAAAACACAAGTAAGCATGAAAAACTCTGACAAAAACCACAAGGAAGAAATCACTAGAGAGGCAACAGAGTATGCATGGCATTACCTATACAGATGGAATTATCTGGCAGAGCAGTGGAGGGAAGACCAAGTATATATAGGCAGGCTGATGAGCTGAGTGGAAACAGGTGTGCCTAGCCACGCCCCCTGCTACACACAAGCCTGGCAGGAACAGAAACAGAAAGGGAAGGGGAAAAGGAGAACACACAATCCACCTAAAAACCAAAACCAAAACAGAATCATCACAAAAATCTGTGACCAATGGCTGCCCAGAACAGGACATATACATTCCAAAAAAAGCAACAAAAAAAGACTGTTTAGTACTGAAAACAGTAAGCACAAATGTTAGGTAAACATAGTTTTAAGTTAAAGACACAGCAGGGCTGACAAGGGCTAACGCGCTACAACAGGCCAAACCTTTCCATTGGGAGAAATGTGCCGCAATTACAGAAATGATGCTAAGTAAAAAAAAAACAACAACAACACAAAACCCTCAGACAAACGCAACAGGAAAACGCTGCATATGTAGTCAACACAACAGAACACAACAAGTGATACAGGTTTATTTTTGACCCAAGGGAGAGGCCAGATCAAAGAATGTGTGTGGAGTAAAGAAGCAACATTCTTTCCTTAGTCTTTTTACAATCTTAAAAAAGAGCAACAGGTTCATGTGGCTCCCCCTAGAGGCCTGGAGAACTTCCATTATATTGACTGGAGGTGCAGCATTTTTCTGTTGCACTTTTTTCAAGGTTTGTGTGTTTTTGACTGTGCAGAGTTTCTGTATTTGCTGCGTGTTTACTATTAATGTATTTGGCTTTCTGCAGCATGTTTTTTCATTTGCAGCACATTTTAGATTTTCTTATGTGTTTTTGAATTGACATCTATTCTGAGGCTTCATCACTTTTCTCTTAATGAAAATGCTTTTGGCTGTCTTTGACCATATAAAGAGCTGAAAAATGCAAATACATTGGAATTGTCTTTAACTGTAGGTTTCACATTGTCTGTGAGGTTGCCAGAGCAAGCAGTGTAAACAGAATTCTGAATGTACCTACAGAACATATAACTGCCTGAAACACTGAGGAATCTCAAATAGCGAAAGCTTAAAAATAGTCAAACCCTTGAAGGAATTTTGATGCTTCCAGTCTGCACTGGCACCTTTACCAGCCGCTAATCTGTCTCAAATCCTCCGATCAATGGCGGACAGATGCAGCATACACTGATAACATGTTTTTGAAGTCCTTATCTATTTTCCACACCATCAAAGTAGTGTCTGGTTCTATGTGAGCTGCAGCTTAGGAACCGCAGAGTCCCAGAGTTACTCAGGGAGCGACAACCAGCCTGCCGAATCATTCCCCATCCTGAACACTGGAGGGGAGCCCAGCGTTGTGGTCTTGCATTGGGAGATAAAAAGGTAGAGTGTCCACAGTATCATACGTGCTCAGGCATTATCAGTTCCACTAGTGCGCCATGATTTTTCACCTGTGTGCTAATCGGTGATAATACTTGAGAAGCAACAGGAGACAACTCTTCAAAGGTAAGAAGAGGAGGTCTTGATGATTGCAGAAGGTCGCACAGATTTCGAAACAGTATTGTTTAATGATGTTTCTTTCTCAAGTGCCAAACTCTTCCACCTTTCCTTCCCCTTTCTGTCAGCCTGTAGCAAATAAACAAAGATTAGGGCAATGGCTGTAAAAGCACACGGACAATGTTGCCCTCAAGGTGGAAATGCAAAGGTTTATCTACAGGCAACTCATCAAAAACAACCTTTTAATCATCCAGATCAGCAGCAGAGGAGGATATCACCCAAGCTTATCTTTCATTTGAGACAGGATATCAGATGACTCTGATACAGAGCCTTTTTTCTCATCATACGCAATGTCTCCAGGTCTTTTCTCCGGTCCGAAATATATCCTGAGTTGAGGTCAGAGACAACTCAGACTCTCCAGCGACATGCAATGATTGATAAATTGGAGGATTTTCTGGCAAATTCAATTACATGCACATGTTTAGTTGATGTTTTTTTTTTTCTTTTAAATTCATACCAGACCTCCCTGACCCTATTACCCGTATGCATTGTAATGTGTGACTAGTACTGGTCCTCTTTGTAGATTGTTTTGTTCTGTCTATCTCCCTCTTTCTTTTTATCATTGTCTGCTCTCACTTATAATGCTCCCGCTCTCATTTGTCTCTTTTTTTTTGCAAAGCAAATGGCATCCTCAGCCTGCATAGACAGATTCCTCCATTATTTTGAAAGTGAGCACAAACAGCGTATTCTTCTCCTCCTCTTTCTCCCTCTGTTACTTCTCATCTGCGCTCTCCTCTTTCCCTCTAATGCTGTTGAATAATGGAGAGACTGCATGCAGTAGTCATGCTGTCACTCAGCCAGTGAGAGGCAGGGGGCCTGCAGTGAATACATACATGTGTGTGCGTCTGGTGTGTTTGTGTGCGACTGGTGTGTGTTTGTCGGCCTGTCTGTCTGCATGCCGAAGATTAGCCTTGAGGGCACAGCCTTCTCCCCCCTTCAGCCACACACACACATGCATACACAGTACATACACTCACATATATGCACACAGATCATGCAATCAGCTGTAACACTTCGTATCTGCAGTATCTGAGTGTTGTGTTTCCCTTTATTTCTAAAATGTTGGCAACAGAGACCACTCTGTGACTCAATAAAACACTCACTGCCTGATAGACAAGCCTCATTGAATAGTAATGTAAGGATTGCATATGGTAGCACTACATAATACATGAGTGTCTCCCTATAGCGAGAACACAAAGATCACAAATCAGGGTCAGAAAAGAAGATGAGAAAGAGAGCCACTAGCGGCTAACAGGAAGATGAAATCCATGGTACTGCGGGGCAGACATGCAATTATTTTGCATCCGATACTCTGCCATCCTTGTGGCAAGGCTAGGGGGCCCCCTGCTGCCAAAAACAGCTGGTGGGTGGACTTGAGACATCCAGTCCCTATCTTCAAATTGATAGACTGGCAGAAATATACGCTGCAATAACTAGTGCAGGCCTCTCCACACGGTCCTCCTATTTAGTTGGCCAGATTGCCTGGTTGTTGCTAGTCTCTAGACATCACTTTTAACTCAGAGAGAGCAACCAGGCGAACGCAACATCTGGGGTTCCCTACCAGCTGAGCCAATAAAACAGGTTGTGCATACGGAATGGAGAGAATGTCAAAAAATGGGGAAGAATACAAAATGGTATTGATCCAATGGGGGTTCATGTAAATGGATGGGGGAGGGTGGGGGTAATCTCTCTCTGTCTCTCCCTCGCTCTCTTCTTTCTTTTCTCCATCCCTCTCTTTTCCCAGTCCAGTGCCTGTCACAGCTGGGAAGGGGCTTTTGCTTGCCTTTGGCCCAATTAGCCAGGGCTTAAAGCGCAAAGCATGTTGAGCGGAGTAGGTCCAAGCTTGGTTTAGTCTAGTTCAGCATGGCTTGGCTTGGGCTTGGCTCGAGTTCCTGCTTTGAGCTGCTATGCAATTATAATTAAGGTTGTCCTCTGACACGTACACACAAAGAGGAATTATTCTCCCCTCAAAAATGTCTGCATCTTACATTTTCGCATAGATGTTCTCTCCCTCTCTTTCAGTCTGACCATCTCTTACACACACACACACACACACAAACACACACATATTTGCCCCCACAGCACATGGTTCGGGCTCAGCGATCTGGCATAGCTTCACAAAGACACAAAAACTCCCAAAAGGAAAGGGGGAACAATACCATTTCATCCCTCTCTTTAATAGCCCCATCTTTTCTGCTCCCATAAACCTCCCCGACTCTTTTCCCCTCTCTCTCCATCTTTTTATCTGTCTCTTACTGTCTCTCTGTTTCTCTCTTCTGCTCTCTAATCTCAGTCACTTTGTTCTGTGAATTCATTAAGCCCTATTCTATATCGCCGGTGTCAAGGATCAATGGTTGCCATCGGAACAGCTCCCAGCATGCACTGCCACGCGTGGCCATTTTTAATGAGGCCCGGTTCCATCTGTCCTGCATAAAGAAAAAGAAAAACTCAATTTTCAGTACCAAAGTCTCACAGAGATGTTAATCCTAAGGGTCCTTTATCTGTCTACAAATGTGATAAATTTAATTAAATACCAAAAACATGCACTTATTATCACATAATATCTGCTTTGGGTCGCTTTGGGGTGAACCTGTATAACTCCTGGTGTTTCATACCTTTATTTGCACCTTTATTCCATCATAAATTTGGGAGAAAATTGCTCCAGGCTTATCTAATATGTTTTTTATGATGGGAAGGCCAACCAGAGTCTTGGCTGGATTATGGGAAACGGCTGAAGGGGGCATGTGCATCCAGATTTAACCAAGCATACTAAAAATATGACCTCAAACTAACTAAACAGAAGCAGTAATTTAAAATGTGGCACTGTGCTTCTAAACACTAAAAATTCCAGCTTATTAAATGACTGTGTGCAACTGCACACCAGTGTAGTTTACACCCAGGAGGCAGGAAATAGTAATAGAGGAGGAGAGATGACACCTGCACAGACAACCTTTCATAAGCATGATTGCCACTTCCAGGTCACCATGGCTGACCCAGTAAAGATGGACAGATTATGGGTCAGTCTGTCAGTGCAATCTTCTGTCAGCACTGCACAGTAAGGTCCAAATTCAGATGGGCCTGTAATGGCATGACTAATTTTTGCACACAGACTTAGATAAACACACAAATGGACACACGAAAAGACACATGCAGAGACAACTTCAAGCACACACACACACACAACCAACAGATAATTGGGCAGGAAACCTTCATCTAAATCAAAGATTCGGTGCCAGCTGAATTCCAGCCTAGTCCACCAATGAGCCTCCGGATTGTGAAAAATGTATGAAAGAAAAAAGGGGGAGAAAAAAAAAGCCACAATGACAAATCACCAATGTTCGGTCCAAGGAGAGAGAAAGATTTGTTGGAGACGCAACGTGATGCATAATGAAAATAGATGCCTGTGCCGAGGCTTTCCGGGCACGCTGTTGGTCTCCATTTAAAATCAATCCTGTCAATGCATCATAAGTTATTTTGACAGGGAGCAAGAGGCACTTCAGGAAACACCAGTTTAATGATGTCTTTAACCTGCCTGTAATTGACCTCCGAATTGAAAGGGAGAAACAGTATTAAAAGCCCGGGGCAGGCGATTATAGTTCTCTGCTAGTTGCGCCTGCTATACATCATTTCTGATCAGACCTGGGTCAGCATAAACCACAGCGTTTTTCTTCCCCTTGTAAAAAAAAACAGAGGTCTGTGTACAGTAGAGAATGGCTCTGCTGCTGGATGGAGCAATGGGCTCTGTGCTAGATTGGATTTATGTACTGTGTATACTGCTGCCGTGTGTTTTCATACCCTGCTGTACATCAGAAAGTCAGTGTGTGCCAGGTTGGGTCGTTTCTACCTGAGATATGAAGAAAAAAAACTAAAGAATGAGGATAAGAAGCTGGAATATTTTGTGAAATTTGAGATAGCTGGATCTTTGGAGATGTATTAAAATTCTTGCAGCATGCCATCCAAGCTACATCTTCTGCATGAAGAGGCACAGTATACTGTGGAGGCTTTCAAAGTGAAACTTACTGTAGTTGTCTTGTTTTCTCTCTCAGTCAAACGCCGGAAAACACACACATGCACAGACGTGCAGTACACATGCGCAGTAAAACACACTGACAGTCACCATCAGATGGCAGAACACAGTGACTTAAACACATACCATCTGGCTGCATTAGGAATCCAAATGACATCTGATTTATGCGTGAGCTCGGGGAGCGAGGCATTACCCTGCTATCAATTTACTATCAATTTGTCAAGTTGTTCAAATTTTCACCATAAATCTAATCATATTCATTCACATTTGTGTTGGGAGTAACAGCCAGAGCTCCACATACAGTACTGTATCTCACACTGCCAATTAGATCAACACCACGCAGCCCTGCACAGCCAGCACCATACAGACATCAGCTGCTCATGTACACCGACCATAGCCAGCAGCAGCTTGCAGCAGCATCAGCGCTAGCTAATGTCCACAGATTATAGAACCTGCTCCAGTTTAATTAATACTGGAGCGGTACGTCCAGCCATCCTGAGCCACCAACCTCCCTCTCTGTCATCTCCAGCTGCCTTAAAACCCCACACCCCTGCTCCATTCTGCCGGCCCGCTACATGGAGGTAGAATCAGGCACGGGTGGATGTGAGCGTGTCGTTGAGTTTTTAATATGCTGCAGGAGGAGATCAATCTAGGGCAGCCAGAAAATGAATGGAGATGCCTGTGTGCGGGGACTCTGGTTCTCAGGCTAGGGCGGCGTGTGACAGAGCAAAGGGTGTGTGTTTGATTGTAATTACAGCCGTGCTTTGAGCCCTCCTCAAGAGTCAGATGGTGGAGGTAGGAGGGGTGTGGGGGTTTGATTGAGGATGGGGTGGAATGAGGGATGATGGGAGAGGTGGAGTGTAAGCATGTGTCCATATGCTGCTGGGATGGTGGGAATCTCCAAAAGGAATTTTCACCTTGGCCAAGTCTCCCTGATGCCTCAGGATGTTGTCCAAGGTTGAGCGGAGTGACGAAGACCGACACACAGACACAGAGGAATAGTGGCAGAGGCATCACGGCTGCCTGACTCTGTTTGCCAGAAAACAAATCAGAAATTAAGCAGTTATGAGCACTGACAAAAATATGACATCCTAATCAACCACCCAATGATACAGACTGTTGGGTGGTGATGGTGTAACTTTCTCCTCTACATCCTCTTCCTCCCACGAGTGAAAGTGGAGTAAACATTGTGACACTGCACCACTCAGTGGTGCTACAGCTACTGATAATCACATCAAACTAATGACATTCGGATATATCAAGAGAAGGGATTTAAGCATCTTGACATTCAAAAACACACTTGACATTTCCTTCAGTGTGCCGGGTGACAAGCTGCTTTATGTAATGAGTCAATGCTATTTCAGAGACATTAGAGACAGATCAAGATAAAAAGGGTATTTGACCAGACACACACAAGTTAATCATCAAACACACCAACAATACAACAGCTTCAGAATAAAGACTCAGGAGGTGAAACAGACGTTTGGCATGACAACACTGACTGTTTACAAGCACAGTTTTGCCCTCATTCTGTAAAGGACAACATGTATCATTTATACTAAGCTTTACATGGCTAATGAAAAATGATATTCCACTAATACGGCTGTTTACATGCAGCCCTGCTACCTCCAATTAAGGTGCCCAAACATGTTGTTTATCACGTCAAAATATAGAAGAATGGAACAGATGGAGCTGCTTGTAATTTTACTTCTTTGCGTCAAATAGGATTTTTTTTAAAGTTTTCCACCACAGGCAGACTTGTTGAACCACGTGAACACAGCTTCTCTCTTTCATTCCTTCAACCAACTTCTTTCAAGGGTCAGTATTGAAATATTTGTGCAGATTACAGGTTGATCTGTAAACAGACACAGCAGACATTCTGACATGTCATGGTAGGAAAAGCACAGGTGTATTTAAAAACATGAATGATCAGGGGAGGCTGTGATATTGTCCATGCTGGCTATCTGGAGTAGCATACTGGGACACATAATGGAAATGAGCCATTTTTAATGGTACCAATTTCACCTGTGCTTTTCCTATTATTACAAGTCAAAGTGTCTGCTGTGAAAGTGGTCCATTGTTTATCAGTGGTTTTATTTGGAGGCACAGAATGATCTGCACGCCCATTCCTTTGTGTTCCTTGATTCATGAATGGAACTGTGAATGGCAAGTGCTGAAACATGTCTGCCAATATCCAGTGTATGCTTTTAGCATGACTTTAGAGTGCAGGTCCCCATCTCCTTGTAATTCTTAGTTACTAGATAGGGCCAAAGCGACGTTCCCTGACCGGGAATCGAACCTGGGCCGCGGCAGTGAGAGCACTGAATCCTGACCACTAGACCATCAGGGACTTGTCAATGGGCTTTGTTTGATGTATGATATGTATCTTTAGGTTCTGTGATTTATGTATCCTAAAGAGGTTGATTTGTAAATAGACTTGTTTTCACAGCAGACATTTTGACGTGTCATAGTAGTAAAAGCACAGGTATATTTAATAAGATTAATGATAGCTGGATTCCACTTAGGGAAGGCCCTACTTTTGTCCATACTGGCTATCTGGGGTAGCTTACTGGGAGACGCAATAAACTGAGCCATTGTTAATGTTACCAATTGCGCCTGTCCTTTTTCTGCTATGACAAGCGAAAATGTTGGGTATGAAAGAGGTCCATTTTTATGAATGGTTTTATTTGGAGGCATTAATGACACAGAATGATCTGCACATCCACCGTTTGTGTTCTTTGATTTGAGAATGGCAAGTGCTGAAACATATCTGCCAATATCCAGTGTATGCTTCCAGCATGTTTTAGAGTGCAGGTCCCCATCTCCTCATAATTTCTAGTTACTAGATAGGGCTAAACTAAAGCTACATTCCCTGACCGGGAATCGAACCCGGGCCGCGGCGGTGAGAGCGCCGAATCCTAACCACTAGACCATCAGGGACTTGTCAATGGGCTTCTGAGCACAATTTTTTTTTTGATGTATGATATGCATCTGTAGGTTCCGTGATTTATGTATTTTTAAGAGGTTGATTTGTAAATATATTTTATTCCACAGCAGACATTTTGACGTGTCATAGTATGAAAAGCACAGGTGTATTTAATAAGATTAATGATAGCTGCATTCCACTTAGGGAAGGCCCTGGTATTGTCCATGCTGGCTATCTGGAGTAGATTACTGGGAGACATAATAAATTGAGCCATTGTTAATGGTACCAATTTCACCTGTGCTTTTTCTGCTACGACAAGTGAAAGTGTCTGCTGTGAAAGATTTTCATTGTTTATGAATAGTTTTATGTGGAGGCACTAATGACAAAGAACGATCTGCACGTCCACTCCTTTGTGTTCTTTGATATGTGAATGAAACCGATAATGTTGAGTGACCAAACATATCTGTCAATATCCAGTGTGTGCTTTCAGCGTGATTTTGGAGTGCAGGTCCCCATCTCCGTGTAATTTGTAGTCACTAGATAGGGCCAAAGCTATGTTCCCTGACCGGTGTGCTTTTGAGCACAATTTTTTTCAATGTATGATAAGAAACTATAGGTTCCGTGGTTTATGTATCCTAAAGAGGTTGATTTGTAAGTACACCTTTTTTCACAGCAGACATTTTGACGTGTCATAGTAGGAAAAGCACAGGTGTATTTAATAACAGCTGCATTTCAGTTAGGGGAGGCTGTGGTATTGTCCATGCTGGCTATCTGGAGTAGCTTACTGGGACAGGTACTGGAAATGAGCCATCGTTGATGTTATCAATTTCACCTGTGCTTTTCCTACTATGACAAGTGAATATGTCTGCTGTGAAAGAGGTCCATTGTTTATTAATAGATTTGTTTGGAGGCGCTAATGACACAGAACAATCTGTGTATCCACTCCTTTGTGTTCTTTGATATGTGAATGAAACTGAGAATGGCAAGTGCTGAAACATGTCTGCCAATATCCATATGCTTTCAACATGATGGTAGAGTGCAGGTCCCCATCTCCTTGCAGTTTTTAGTTACTAGATAGGGCCAAAGCTATGTTCCCTGACCAGGAATCGAACCCCGGCCGCGAGAGCGCCGAATCCTAACCACTAGACCATCAGGGACTTGTCAGTGGGCTTTTTTTGATGTATGATATGCATCTTTAGGTTCCATGATTTATGTATCCTAAAGAGGTTGATTTGTAAATATATTTTATTTCACAGCAGACATTTTGACATGTCATAGTAGGAAAAGCACAGATGTATTCAATAACAGCTGCATTCCACTTAGGGAAGGCCCTGGTATTGTCCATGTTCATTAATAGTTTTGTTTCGAGGCACTTATGACACAGAGCAATGTGCATGTCCACTCTTTGTTTTACTTGATATGTGAATGGAAACAAGAATGGCGAGTGCTGAAACATATCTGCCAATATCCAGCGTATGCTTTCAACATGATTGTAGAGTGCAGGTTCCCACCTCTTTGTAATTTTTTGTTACGAGATAGGGCCAAAGTATGTTCCCTGACCGGGAATCGAACCCGGGCCACAGCGGTGAGAGCGCCGAATCCTAACCACTAGACTACCAGGGACTTGTCAATGGGCTTCTGAGCACACTTTTTTTCAATGTATGATGCATCTGTAGGTTCCGTGGATTATCTATCCTAAAGAGGTTGATTTGTAAATAGATTTTATTTCACAACAGATATTTTGACATGTCATAGTAGGAGAAGCACAGATGAAATTGGTAACATCAACGATGGCTCATCAGGTGTATTTAATAAGGTTAATGATAGCTGCATGCATTCCACTTAGGGAAGGCCCTGGTATTGTCCAAGCCATTGTTAATATTACCAATTTCACGTGTGCTTTCCTACTATGACAAGTGAAAATGTCTGCTGTGAAAAGGGTCCACTGTTTATAAATGGTTTTATTTTGAAGCACCAATGACACAGAACGATCTGCACATCCACTCCTTTAAGTTCCTTGATTGGTGAATGGAACTGTGAATGGCAAGTGCTGAAACATGTCTGCCAATATCCAGTGTATGCTTTTAGCATGACTTTAGAGTGCAGGTCCCCATCTCCCTGTAATTTTTAGTTACTAGATAGGGCCAAAGCTATGTTCCCTGACTGGGAATATCTACAGAGAAAACAAAACAACTTACTTGTTGAATCTCAGCTAATACACCATGGAAATGTGACGAATACTATATAGAACTATCTGTAGGTGGACTGTCGAAATAAAGTGTTACTTGGACATCCGCTTAAGTTGGCATGGAAGCTGGTCACCTCAATCTATATCCTATATGTAACTGATAAAGGTGTATTTGCGCCCCAACAGATGTAAGAAAAGTAACATGAGAGTGAGGCAGCTGTCAGTCAAGCTAACAGTCCTGAGGAGAGGACTAATCAGGAATGATGAGTGGAAACACCTGTGTGGGTGGACTGAGGATGCATAGTGCCTTTAATAGCCAAACAAACAGCTGTCTTTGGCAGGTGTGGCATCATGATTGTTTCTGTGACTTTGGCAGCCTTTCAGAAAACTTAATCAAGGGAGCAACATATTGTATATCATGGTAGTGTCAACCATAGCACTCGCCAGTGAGAGGAGTTTCAATGGGAAAAGCTACTAAAGTGACAGTGATGAATGAAATGTAAAATTAATGTAAAGTCACTGATTATTCACTGCAGTTCAACTTGAGGTGGTTTAGCATATTAGGACTTTCTTTAGTCACTCGCAGGCAGTGTAGCAACCTGTAAACTCATCAACATATTGTCACCCTGGTAGCTGTTACAGCGAACACATGAGCAAACAGTTTTACTACATAGCACAGTGCAGTAGACACAGAGCAACATCAGAGTCCTTTTTCTGGCCACCTGATAAATCTAAGGGCGGGTTTACACCTAAAGATCCTGTTAATGAATTGAACCAATGCAGAGATGATACACTGTTTAAATTTTCAAACTGGTTTGGTATTCGTTAACAAAGGGAAAACTTTAACCATTTAGAAATTGTAAACAAAAGTCATGTGGTAGAAATGCCGTTTGATTAGCCTGTCGGTCATACAGTACAGTTGGTAGGTATGAGACAACAAACCCCTTTCAGTGTCGACCTGGATATTGTACATCAATGGCACTGTCAGGTTCTATTCATGTTAGTTTTGATGTGGAGCACATTATCATCATCTAATTCATTTCTCTCTATTTTATTGCTGAATATTTTGAATACTTCAGTGTTCCTATGCACCTGAGAAACGTTCTCTTGAGCCTATATATTCAGGAGGCAACCTCACTTCGTTGTGAGTCCAGGTTTGCAACTTGCCACTTGACATTTTGGTAGCAAACAACCAAAAAGGCCACTAGTTAAACAGTCACCAAAACAGGAAAAGAAAATGTCTTTGTAACCAATGAAATGACACATAAAATGGTGCACTTCCTGTGATTGGTTTGAATGGTGTTCACACCAGAAATGTACTCCAGATTTCACTTGACAATAGTCTGAAACAACTCCTTTGAGGCAGACCAAAGAGCGGTTGTTCAGTCTGCTATTCTTCTGGGATGGCGTTCACACTAACCCAAATGAGTAGCACCAAGGGGGTAAACACACCAGGGTTCTGTTCAACTGAACTAAACAAGGCTGGTGAACTTGCCCTAAGTTCATATCCATATGTGGCCTATGTTCACTTTGCTTTTAGCTCTGTTTTTGGTCTCCACCAACTCCTGAGGTAAATACATTGCACTTTAGCAGCTAAAAGCTCCAAATCAAACTCTGTTGTTTGATTCTGGGCTGTGAGTGCACACTGGGTTTGGCAGTGCCTTTTCACAAAAATAACAGCTGCCTGCTGAGGCTAAAAGCAAGAACTAAACATCTTTCTGAATCATCATTTGTCCGGCCCATCACCTAAATTGGTGGCTTGTACTTAACCTGTACAAAAACAGCTTTGCTGATCACAGGCCTTTGTGCCAGTTACAGCTTGAGTGGGTCAGACAGTCAAACACAATCAGTCAAACACAAAAGTTCCCTCATTTGTCCCTCCAGGGATAATGATATTATTTTATTATTACACATCATTTATGAACAGCTACTGTAGTCAGGAGTACTACAAAGAAATCAAAGAGAAGTAGGAGGGAAGAAACATTGCTTAGGAACTCTACATAAATAGATGGAGCTCTTCTGCAGAAATCCTGATAATAACGGAAAAAGTAAATACAGACATTGTTCTGCCAACGGCTGTCCAATCTGTTATTAATGCCTAATGCCCAGTGAAAGGCGTTCAAGCCAATACCAACACGGCTGGCTCGATACTGTACAAACACAGTCGTCCTGTCGGCAATGCTGAGAGCAACAGAAGGGACAACACAGGACAGGTGGTGGCTACATGTGATTCATTGTTCCTGTAAGAAAGCACAAGTCCCACTGGTCGCCAATCTCTCCTCCCTCTCTTCTTCTCTCTCCTTCACTCCCTCTCTCTTCTTCCTCTCTCATCTGTCTCTCCTCCTTCTCCTTCTCAGATTAGGTGTGAAGAATAATTAGCGGGTGCTGAAGAGCCCCGGGTGGACTGGATACTCATGGGAGCCTGGTCACTTTCTCCACCACCAAATGTCCCTGGCAGCACAGCAGACAGTAGGCCGTGTTGTATTGGTAATTAGAGTGCTGCAGTCACGTATGTGTGTGTTTCTGTCACTGATGTGTGTGTGTGTGTGTGTGTGTGGTCACCGTATGGAGCAGGTTTTGGGCCCAGCTCAGATCTGTTTGTTCCTTGCTGCCATTTAGAAAATATACAAAGCTCTATTGGAAAAGCATTAGATGACTGATAAACACATACATGGTTTGACACAAAGGGGCTTGCAGGTTCTATCGCCGTGTCCTCAAAGAGAAACACGCTCAATAAGAGGAGTCAATTAATGCTACAAAAAAGAGGACAGACACTTCATAATAGTAGCAATTAGTTTGCTCTTCTCCTTTTGGCTTCTTTCAACTTTCTGCTGTTCGATATAATTACATCTGATGTGGCTGTCACAACAATTTGATGACAAAATCGTCAGCGAGAAATGGTGGTGCACTAACACAGTCTCATAATTTAGTGAAAAACAGTGTCAATTTTGACAAGAATTTAGAATTTAGTTTCAGTTTTAGTTGCTTAGTGAAAATTATAGTTGGTTTAAAGTTGCACTGACGTTTTTTTTTGTCAGTGGACATCAGTTTTAATTTAATCTGATAGTCAATACTTTAGTCAGAATTTTCTCAGACACTTTCATGACACTGTAATGGATTCTGCTGGTTTTAAAAACTCCACTGAGAAGGAAGCATACCTTGAACTATTTGTTTCGACATCTAGGCTGCAAATGTGTCACTGACTTCCTGTTCATCCTTCAAATAATTTAAAATAAGTGCCTAAAATTATTTATATTTCTGCTACTTCATATTACTTATATAACTGAGATCTTCAGCTAAATCCGGTGTCATGTTTCACTCACTAGAACTCCAATTTAATATATCATCAGTACTTAAAATGCGAAAACTGCGTTGTTAAGGCAGATGAGCATTATCTGGGTCATGTTTATTCACTTTACATGGAGCTTAATCTTCGCTGAATGAGTTTGTGTCTGTTTATGAGATGTAAGAAATCATCAGTGATCTTTTAGAAGGAGTAGATGTTTACCATATGCTACCTCGGCTCTGTTACATTTAACAATTTGTTAACAGAGCAAGGCAGACTAGTCACGATTGGTTAAAAAGGAAAACAACCAATGCTTTAAAATGGCTACTGTGATCAAACTTAGATTGTCTGGCCAACCAGAGCAAAGTATTTCATCTTGTCTACTTGTTGGGGCATAATGACCAGAGATTTTGCCGTAATATTTGTTGTCAATATTTTTTTCATTCATTCATTTCATTTCATATTGCAATTTAAAGGATGTCAACAAGTACCTATTGTCAAAATTTTTGTTCACAAAATTAAGACATTTTGAGACATCTTTAATTTCCTTTGTTTAAGATGGACACATTAAACTGAAGAGGAATACAGACAAAGAACAAGCTACTTGATTGGTGGATTCTTTATTCTAGCAGTTAGGCACTGACTAACTTTTACTGAAGTGAGCAGCTTCTATAAAAATGATCACTAACTTAATAATGTAGCACTTAAAATATCCAGTATTTAAGGTAGAAACAGTGATATTGGAAGAACACAATGAAGTGGTGAAATCAATGTTTCCCATGCTTGGAGGCTTTTCTTTTAGAAATCCATCTAGTACAAATATGCATGTCTGTTTCCAGTAAAGTCCCTTAAAGTGAGCGCCTTGTCGAATGCTGGAATTAGACATTTATGTCTTTCAAGATGGTCATTATGTCAGATTAGGTGATAATGGTTCCTTAAATTACTGCAGTGAGATGGCCAAGAGAAATATTAAACTGCATGTTGAGCCCCTACCAATCATAGCCTGAGGTCTTTTACAACTTAAACAGTTTGCAAAGTTCATAGAGACAGAGAGAGGCTAACAGCTCTGTGAGACTGCACTGGGGAACAATGGTGCTTTTAGTTGCTGTAATATCATCATGCTAAAATACTTAGAGTGACAATGTTAACATGCTGCTGTTTAGCAGGTATAATGTTTGCCATGTGCACCATCTTAGTTTATCTTGTTAGCATGTTAACATTTGCTAATTAGCACTAAGCACTGATGGGAATGTCATTAGTTTTGCAGATATTTGATCCTAAACAAAAGTAGCAAAGAGGTGAAACTTTGACCTGATGATGACGCTGTATGCAAAGTCAGGGGATGACAAAGCGGCAATCCATTGAATATTTCCATTAATCTCACTCAACCATAAATGCCAACCTGCTGGTGATACTGGAGGAAAAATTGAGATCACCAAAGTCAGTGAGATACATCCTCTGTGGATCATGAATATTTGTAGCTAATGTCATAGCAATCCATCCAGTAACAACTGAGATATTTAACTCAAAACCAAAACTGTCAACCTCATGGTGTCATTGGAGGAAAAGTCAGAGAATCATTCTTTAAGATTCATTATCAGTTGACCTGTACTTTCTCCGACATTGAAAATATTTCCACATTGGTGGTTTATTCCCAAGTAAGTAAGTTATCCTCATTGTCTTTCTCTTGGCTGCTTGCCATCTGCCTGATGCTGTTTGACGGTGATACAAACTTTTTTTAAAAAAAAGCGTATCCCAAAGATGACGATATAGATTGATGTTTTCATTTTGCATCAATGATATTGGATCACTGATCACTGAATTGATATATTGATCCAGATCGATGGATCTTTACACCCCTAATTTCAATTGGGGAAGAAACAGTTGTCTTTGAAACCATAAAAATGTCTCATTTTTTTAAATCCCAACTCCTCTCAAAATGCCCAAAGGGTGTTGAATTCAGCCATTATCAAGCTGATATTATGAAGAATGATGTCTATCTCTTTAAATGCAAAAGAGTCCAGTCCTGATTTTAGTTAACCCATGTCAGCCTAGCTTCATACCATCCTGTTAGGTTCTAATTTAAACAAATATCTAACATACAGCGGTAAACCAGGCAAAAAAATACGAGGGCAACAACCATTTAATTTCATATCAAGCTGAGGAGGAAGCACTTGCCCGGGTCTCCAGATGGCAGGAGGAAGCACAGGAGACAGAGCTTTGCAGTAGCATCCATACAGATGAGTGGAAAGCTGTGAGTCTGTATAACGATGGTGGGGGGTGTTCCTGACACCCTGGCACGTCCCATAATCAGCTTTCCTCAGTGACAGCATGGAGCCCATAGGAGAGTCCTGTCTGTCTGTTTCTTTTTCCACACACACACACAAATGTACAGATACAAATACATGTGCACGCGTACACCTGGCTGGAAGCGCAGGGGGTCATACACCGCCAGCTGTAGAGCGGGATACACACTGAGCCAGAGAGGAACACACACATACCCAAACACATGTGTATGCAAAATGTGAACACATGAAGCGGAATCTAATCCAGACGAAAAACTGTAATTTTTACTGCAGGCAGGATATTTCACACACACACACACACACACACACACACACACACACACACACACACGTGTTTGAGACCTGAAGCATTGAAAAACAAAAACATATATTCCCAGTCTCACACTGTGAGGCTTCATTACACCACCTGCACACAGATGCCAGCAAGCAGCACTCAGACTTATGAAGGGGACAAGCATACACATATTCACATTCACCTCACACACAAAGTAATCTGGGCATCACATAGAGGTGTAGACTGGTGCCGCAGACAGTGGGGCCTGCCATTCATACAGCCATGGGGAGTGTGGCTGGGCAGAGACCTGGAGCCATGCAGGGAAAAGCTATTGAACAGAACAGCAAGGAGTGAAAGCTCTCAGATGACGCCGCAGCCCCTGACCTTTCTCACCAGCTTACATCACCAGAGGCTCCCTAACCTGCAATTGCAGGATTAGTTCTACAATGCCATTTACAGTATGTCACAAGGAAAATGTCTCTTTTATTCCTTTTGTACAAGAATTAGGAATTTCTTGTCCTACCTGCTTGAATCCACCTGCTCTGTGAAAGTCACCGACCGTTTTTATTTCCTGTGGCGATCCGTGGAAGTCACCAGTCACCGTGTCCGACAGCCCCATGAATAACTGAGGACCGTTATCTGTCCCAATTCACCCGGGGACACTGCAGGGATGAAACAAATGTGAAGGCAAGCATGCATCAATAAGGCCAAAAAACATGAAAGACTTTTGAGAGGAGGCAGAGGTGAAACTACTTTAGCCTTTTAACATCCAGAGCAGGTACTGAACGAGACAGAGATGGTCTGAGAAACATGAAAAATTACTCTGAAAGCTGCGTTGTGAGGAACAACATTTCTTTATCTTTAATAAAGTCCCACTTTGATGAATAATGGCTGTCAGCTTTAAAGTTTCTTTTCCATCATTGAGAACAATATATTTATTTTGGTACTTGTGTTGTACCAGTTGGCATTAATGAATAAACCCAGCAAGAAACTTTGGTCGGTGTCACCCCTCTGCACTCTGCGGAGAGTGTTGAACTTGTTGCTCTAACGATGTATTTTATTACTTGTTACTCATTGCTCTTTTCAAAAGTCATTTAATACTGTGTCCTTTCTTCTCAAAATTAAGACTTAGCAGGGTCAGTATTTTCTGCAACTTATTATTTTTTTACTTTGTTTTTGTACAGATTAAACAGACAAGATATAACATGTTAATTTGTGAGCTTTAGAGGTGCTGGTAGGCAGTTTTTTTTAAATTCGGGACAATGCCAGGCTTAGTGTTTCACCCTGTTTCCAGTATTTATGCTAAGCTAAGCTAACCTGCTGGCGGTAGAGATTGGTATCCATCCTCACAACTCTTAACAAACAAGCAAAAAGGCTTATTTCCCAAAAAGTCAAACAGTGCCTTTAAGGAAGGACGCACTCATTTATTTTCTAATTATTCAGGACAGGAGGATACACTACTGTTAAGTTTTGCTGCTGCACTGGTATCACAACCACGCTTTCCCTGTTTGAAGCCCATTGATCATGCACCAAGTGAACATTAAAGCCCTATTAGAAATCCAGTTAAACGTATTCATGGCCAAAAAATCAGGTTTCTCCAGCAGCATGGTGGTGACTTTGGTTCCTCTCATCCTTTACCCCAATTAAGGAAAACAGCAAGTGCTGTAAATATCTACAATGTGCGTAAAATGGCCAAGACATTACAGTGAACTGAAAATAAAGTGTTCAATGAGTGTAAACTGTTGGACTGACCAAACACCTGCAAATTTGACACAAATTTTGGTGTGTTTCTCTGTCATGTTGAGAGAGAGAGATCCAAAAATAACCTCTACATCTAAATCTCTGTCTACATGTACACAGATATTTTTGAAAAACTTTTTCTGTCCACTCCTCATCGACAACGGTCCCTCTCTGGAGAGCGTGCCCCCATCTGCTGGTTGGCCTGATCCAAAACTGTCGTTTCTGGATGACTTTGAACTGCAGACGCTAAGATGGAGCAAAAAAATTGGTTGCAGTCAACGAGTTCTCATTCCAATTCGTAAAATACCACGCTTTTGTTAGTGGACCTAAACATCATAATATGACACACAAGGTAGCCTCATGCATTGGTTTTGGACGTTCACAGATGGCATCTCCATTGATGCTTGTTGCATTTTGTCTTTTCAAAATGCATTTTTGTTTTCATGGGAAATGTAGCCTACAGTTTCTGTTCATTTTTTCCAAAAGAAACTTACTACCAAGATAAAACAATTTTTACTTTTACCTCCTTTAAGCCTCAGTGTGTAAAAATGGTGAGTAACAGTGACATCAGCAGTCAAATTCTAGATTGCAGGGCTCACTCGCACTCACTCGCTCACCCCTCCCGTCGGGTAAGTGACGGTGGCTTTGTAGGACAGAAAGCTTTGCGCAGACAGAGATGGCATCATCCACGAGTTTTTCAAGTTTTTCAGGAGTAGGCCTATCTAGCGATGAGGTGAATATTTATTTAGGAATCTAAACCATGTTATGATATTGTAGCAACCCTGCAGTAAATGTTCTGTTATAATGTCAATGTTCTGTGAGTTAATGGCATGTTTGGGATTGAATGAGTATAGGCAGGGGTGCGGGGTGCGAGTGTGACGGAGATGAGAGCTGTGTGAGTGCACGTGCTGGTGTGTGTATGAGCGAGCTGGAGGAGAGAGCAGGAGTGCACAGTTGGAGTTACAGCTAAGTTCTTGTTTGTTGGTTGTTTTGGCGTAGTTACGGCCAAGAGTAACCTGTACTGTTCAGTAATAAATGGTGGTTTGCCAAATAACTGCATCATCCTTTCCACATGTCCTGGCGGACGCTACAATATGCTATAGCTTACCAGTGAGATATAGGTTATCTGTGAGATATAACGTTATGTTAGGAGTGTTTTATCTCTAATTGTTTTGGTAACACGAGCAAACATTAGCACAGTAATGCTAAAATAACACGTTTTATGTGATAGTCACGGCACAGTGCAGCAAATATAGGTTGGTATGATTATAATATATGCGTCTCCAGAGTGTTCTTCCACAGGAGTTTTTCCACCTGGAATAAGCAACGCTGATATTCACTCGCGTTTTGTCCCATCCTCGCTTATCTGATCTTTTTCTTTTATTTGGTGGCATGGTTTCCCTCTTACGGGGCAAAACATATGTGTGGTCCTCCATTTAAAGTGCGACAGAATCATAAAAGTACAAAGCAGGTTCACGCAGAAGCACCCCACATTGAGCTTCACCTTCTCTGTCTCCAGTGACGGCAAGTTCTAGGTAAACGTGAAAGGCGAAGCGCGCATATCTCTTTTGGCCACTGTATTCAAATATGGCGACACAAGAAGGCAGCCTCCAGCATACCACGCCCTGCCTGTGTATATATAGAGAAATCATTCTAAGCCTATGAGAAAGCTTCCATTTGTATGTGAATTGCATTACACTTTAGTAAATAGATATTTATGAAAGCAATAGTTGATATTTGCTAATAAACAACCACGTAAATTACACATTGTAACTTTAAGTTTAGGCAACAAAAGTCCCTGACTGGGTTGAGGCAACAAAAACACATGGCTAGGTTTGGCTTAAAATAAGTACTGTTCTTACTAACATCATGGCTCATCATATCACATACGCTTTGACATACATTACTACTGTAGCATTCTACACAATCTAGCACACTATGTTGTTATGACAATAACTCCATTGACTTTTGGTTTTACACAGGAAATGAACAGCAGGTTCCCAGGTGAAAGTCCGGTGTTTGTTTGTCCCATCCACCTCCCCTCCAGCTCACCCTATAGGGACTTTCTCGCTGTTTATACTACGGTAGTTGCTGGTGGCATCAGATACTGTGTGTATTATACCACCACGAGTGTCGGTGTCTAATGCCAACATTCACTGACAAAGCAATATCAATAACATGCCTCTGTTCATCCATGAAGTGGTGCAGCAATACCGACTTAAATGTAAAGTAGTCATTAGACCAAGCAGTGCAAACAAAATGCAAACAAACCCATAGTCTCCATTTTAGTGACATAAAACTGTGTGGATGAGATGCCAAAACAGAGAGGAAAATATCAAAATATATGTATACATGTAGACAGGGCCTCAGAGAGTGACTGTAACTGCACATCTAGACTCTCTGCCCTTTGCAGACAAACCACAGCCTTAACAAATAGCCTCAACAGACAGATTCAAAGTACTTGTTTTCATTAGAGAACCTCTCTTGAAAGCAAAATATAAAAAAGTTCAACAGTCATGGTGGGTGTATGTGTTGTGCATTTGTGTGCGTGCGTGTTAAGCTCATCCATCCTGAATGAGTTTGCTCTGTCAGGTCTGTATTCTTAATGAACCGTAGGGGGACCACATCGCAGACACTCGCTCGCACTCCAGTCACTGCTGTGTAAACGTCCTCTAGCTGCTGCTGCCAATGACTCAAGGTAGAACCAAACACACACTGACTCATGCTCATACCTGCTCTACATGATGTGTGTGTTTGTGCTTCTGCGTTATGATTGGCCAACAGAGCAGTCGGTAGATACACATGTACACTCTCTCCCGCACTCAAGAGGTAATTGCCTGCCTGGTGGTGACACTGGTATCCCTCAATCCTTGCGGTGATCAATCTTACAGAAATAGGTAAACAAAGCTGTGTCTCTGTCCTTTAAAGCAGTCTATCTGCCCTTGTTAAGAAGCACAGCTACTTTAAATGGACAAATGAGGAAAAAAAGAAAACGCAGCTGACATGGGAATAGATTCCCATTGACCAAAAGCAAAGCTTTCTTTTCCCACTGCTTTGCTGTGGAGTAGCCATCCACACCTAACTAATGCGTCATACATCAAGCCTATCATGTCTGACTGGAGATTGCTTGTTACAGATATGATGAAGAGTTGCAGCATAGCCACATTAATTAGGCCCCCATCACTGGCAAACACTGAGGATTGAATCAGTGAGGTGCTTTTCTGTGCACGCCTGACTGTGTTTTTCTGTGTGTGTACCCGTTTGCACACATGAGCTATGAATATAGAATTGTTTTCGTGCACGGCTGCTGAGATCCAAGAGTGTGTGTTTGTGTGCACAAGCGCCGCATGGAGGGGGGAGACACACCGAGAGTAAAGCCATGACTTTGGTTAACAGTAAACACACCACTGAGAGCTCATTAGAGTAGCTCTCTCCTCTCCTCGCTGCATTGCTCCGGTGACGGGGCTTTAGCTCCAGCCATATCTGGCATCCAGCAATAAGCTAATTAGCGGCTAGCACTCATTACAGTCAGGCTAGTGAGCGCAGACCCTCTCCAACACATCATCTGTATCCTGTCAGAAACACAGCATGCACGTTACAGTTCCAAACTGACTCAGATTGGAAGAGGCTAAGTAAAGTGCTTTGCTAAATAGATAGTGTTCACCCCCATTTATTCCAGGCTCATCAAAATGACATCCATGGGTTGTAATGGTTCGCGTTGCGTCAGTTATTAAAGTTGTCTGACATCCTAAGAGGGTCAGGAGCTTTTTTTATTGGGTTAGTATCAACTTAATCACTTGAAAAATACTGTAAATTAAGGCTTGCACCATTGTTGCATCAACTGGGAATACCTATGGGGAAACATTAAGCAGTTTCACCTCATAGATATTGTTACTCACTTGAATGAGGATAGCAAAAAGTTACACCTTCAATTAGAGTGTGATTTAACACCTGGAGAGCTTTGTGTGTTCTCCAGAAAAAATGACAGCATTACTAATTTGTTCAAACAGGTAAAAAGCTCCTAATTTTACATTCAGAGGCAAGTCAGACAGTGTGATGTTCTTAGGGCATCAAGGTGTGAAGACTTTGGATCATTTTCTGTCTCCTACCAACAGTTGGTATTGGTTTCCTTTAACCGTGACAGCGGTCTTCTTCAACCTTAATCGAGTAGTTTTGCCTCAATTTAAATTACCTAAATTAACCACACTTTAACTATAGGGGTAGTAGATCAGAAAGCCTGCCTCAGGATGCTGCATCATTACAAAACCTGACTGTTGCCTGTGTCTTGGCCCAAAAGTTGGACTTGAACACACCGCAAAGACTAGAGCCAACACCCAACTAGCATGGTACATTCTGTGCCTGCAAGAGGCGCAGAACGACTCTCCATACCAGCAGACAGCAGTAGTCTGTAGACCAACAGGACAGATTTAAGGCACTAGTTATCTAGTTAGCACATTAACAACACAACCCAAAGTTGAAAGAACAAAGGATATCTACTGTACACTAGCAATCAATAGCACAAACAGCATTTACAAAGCATTTCTGCTGAAGATTTCAATGGCTAAAAAAATATTGTTAGCAAATATAACGAGTTTATTTCAATCTCATGGCCTCTCTACTTTAGCTGTTTGTTAACTTTTCTCAACAATGCTTCTCTTCTCATGGAATGAGCTGAACTACCAATCAGAATGATTTCACTCACTGATGGACTCCACCTGCTCCAAGGCTGATTTAACATGCTAAATCGGCCAAAAAACAGGCGGTAGGGGCCGACTAGTGCCAAAAACTAGGGTGACAGACGCTCAACACTGACCAACAGCTGACTGCTTGGTGTGTCAGGGCCCTTACACAAACTGGCAGTGGTGGACAAAGTGTTGAGATCTTTACTTAAGTAGAAGAAGTAACACCACAGTATAATAATACTCTATTACGAGTAAAAGTCCTAGATTTAAAATCTTATTTGAGTAAAAGTATAGAAGTATTAGTGTCAAAAAGTACTTCTTGTGCAAAAAAACCCACTCACTCTTTATATATTTTATGTTTATTATTGATTGATGCATTTATGTAAGCAAACTTTTAATGTTGTAAAGGTAGGGCTAATTTCTATTACTTCATATGCTTTTATGTAGTTTAATTTGTAACAATGCTTAAAGGAGCAATAAGCGAAATTCATCATTTCTAGATTGAAGGAATTAAAAAATTGCTATGTGAAGAACTAGAGGTGTAATTTCATCTGGAGTATAGCATGACCTCACACACCCTCTCTCTGTGTTGATCTCCAGCCCACTGTTTACAAGCCGGTCCGGCTGTGCGTTCATGTACGTTCATGTGAATCCCCACCTCCCCTCCCCCCTCTCGGAGCCCTTGGCCCTCCCTCCCTATAAAAGGCTACAGCCAGTGAGCAATGGCAGCGAATATTTTCGAAATGAAATGGCATAGAGCGGAAAGGAAACCGGGGCTAACCGGTGCTTCCTCCTCAGGCTCCACTTCACTCAGCTGCCTCACAGATCCGCTGCCTCTCCCACTTTAACCTCAATAACAATCCGGAGCTAGCTGGGAGCGGCTAGCGAGGCGTTAGCCGCAGCATGATCGGAGGGAAGCACAGCCAGTTAGCCTCCGCTAGCTTCCCAACTAGCCCCGGCTCTCTGTTTGGATCCAACCGGAGCACCGAGCCCTGGTTTGTTATTCAGGTTAATGTGGGAAGAAGCAGCGGGTTTATCGGGCAGCTGAGTGAAGCTGGGTGAAGTGGAGGCTGCGGAGGAAACACCGGGATGGGTTAATGTCTGGAGCTTGAGCAGCCCGCGAGCCAGGCGGACAGCCTGGCGGGCTCTAGCCGACCCGGCTAGTGCTAACACCGGGAGCTAACGCTAACGTTCCTCCTCTTCTCCGTGAGTGCAGGGTCCAAAACTAACACTCGCCACTCGCCAATTACGGGTAGATTTTGTCTCTGGCTGGTAAATTTTTAAGACCACTCGCCACTCTGGCGAGTTATTTTTTTACTAGCGAAAAATGCATTTTTTTGTTATTGTAGAACGGTGCTGGTATCAGCTGGTTTCCTGGCAGAGTAATGTGTATTTCAGGCAGAGACGATCTTTGGTCACGTAACGCCAGGGCCACACCGCCCGCGGAAGCGCTGTGAATAGCCTCGAAGCGCCTCGAAGCGCCTCGAAGCGCAGCCAGTTTCTTTTCGGCACCCATGTTAACCGATTGTGTCATCCACACCGGCCGCGGAGCTGCCCTGCAGTGATCGTTTCGGCGTCTGGTCTATTTTCTGCCACGAGCGAATGTGTCAAGCTGGGCAGTTACCCATGATGGAAAAACAGCCCCAAATGTGAGGGAGACAACAGCTGGGAGCAGAACCGCTTGTCGACCGGCGTGGAGAAATGCGCGTCTGATGTGAACAGGCTTGCGCGAGAATTTCGGTGCGCTGCGATTGCTGCCCAAACGTACCTGAACAGCTGAGCACACAGGTAGGCTATGTGTTGTGTCAGAGGAGAAACGAGCCGTTCACATTTCTGTCTTCGTGGCAGGTAACCATCCACAAACCCAACCTGATCTCACAGAAATACGTGAAATGACCACAACCTCTTAACACCGCATTCCGTGGTGGCAGCACGTAATGGGTTGAAACTACGTGCTGCCACCACGAAAACAATGCCAATGTAAAGTCAATTAGGGTCCTCTCCCGTGGTGGACACACGGATTCCCTGATTCAATCACGTCACATCAACCTCGTTTTCCTCAATGATATCTTTAACATTCCTGTATACACACAAAAACGCGGAAGTGTCCTTGATAACTCAACAATATGACAGGTTAATGTCAAGGCCATAAAATAAAATAAATGTATTTTGCCAGCTTTTGATAGCGTAGGGCTTTAAGAGCATTGTGCTGTAGGCGGATGGGGTGTGTTCCACTACTGTTTTGTAGCTGCTGTCCGCCGTCTGTGGGCTTCATTCCATTTCAGATTGCCATCCGTCTGCCGTAACTGAATCCAAACGCGGTGTTCTTGATATTAAAATGGCAAATACATTCCCCTGTTATAATTTCCCACCAATAATAATAATAATGATAATAACGTGATAGTTCGGCTGTTCTAGATATTTGTTATAGCCTATTCAAATATTCAATCACAAAAACGCCGTTTCTAGAGAACTTGCTAAAATATCTGAAATGAACCATCATGCCTACTTTTTCTTAACATATTTCATCTAGGTGCAGTGTCATTACTAGTTCAGCTTTACTAGACATTTGATATACTCAGTAGATATATCTTTTTACGACCCTGTTTTACAACAAGCCGCAAAAAACCTACCGTCCCAAAAACGCCGTTTTTAGAGTACTATCTAAAATAACTAGGATTAGCCAATATCCTTGCTTTTTTTCTTAACATAGTCCATCTAGGTGCAGTGTAATAACTACTTCGGCTTTACTAGATATTAGATTTATTCAGTAGATCTAGCTTTTTACAACCCTATTTTACATGCCGCAAACGAACCTACTGTCCCAAAAACGCCGTTTCTAGTGTATTAGCTAAAATATCAAAAATTAGCGGACATCTTTACTTTTTCTTACCATAGTTCATCTAGGTGGAGTGTAATAACTAGTTCGGCTTTACATGATATTAGATATATTCAGTAGATATATCTTTTTACAACCCTATTTAGAGCCCTACTTTGCAAATCAGAAGAACTACAACTATGTTGCTGATATGTATCAAACTGCATGGCGCGGTCCCAGGGAATTGTAGTTTTTTAAAAATCTAAGTGTTTTTCCCAGATTTGGAAGTTGTAAATATTGAATTGAGAGTACACTGTGGACTTTAAGGGGATGGTAAACACATTTGTGAAATCAGATTTTAAATATCTAATTTCTAAATGGGTGAAAATTAATTTTATCCATATTTTATCCATATCTGACAGCACCCACAGTTGTTGACTACACTCACATGATAGCTGAGGTCAAGAGCTCTCTATAACAGTTGGTCCCATGTCTGTACCCCCTTTCGTTGCTGAGTTATAAGCCCTCAAACATGCACTGAGGTCAAGGTTCAAAGGTCAATGGCTGAAAGCAGGAGCCATGTAGAATCTTCATACTGACATATGTTACTCTCCAGGTTGAGACCTTTCCAATGATGTATTTGGTTTAGCTCTACGACAAAGTTTAGATTTTTTCATTTTTTGGACACAAGCCATGCCAGGTGTAGTTTTAGAGAGCACTTTGAAGGCCCCGTGTATAAAATGAGTTTTGTTTGTTTCTTTGCTTGTTTTTATCTTTTTTACTGTAGATAGTTACTAAAATGAGTCATCCTCAGACAATACAATACTACTAAAAAGTAAAACCAATAATAACAATAATGTAATAAGCAAAAATAATATTAAAATCATATTGAAATGTTAAAATCTATTTACAGAGTGGAATGGTAGCCTAATAGATAACTTAGATAATATTTATTATTGTTTAGACACTTTATTATTGCTTAGATACTATTTAGCCTATTATTGTATTTACTTTTAGCATGTTCTACTTTTGAGTAATTTCCGAGAAGTTATGATAAAAAAAATAAAAAATTACAGACTATAGGAGACAACCTCTTCAATGTCTCACGTCAATTAATTAACACGATTTGTCGTCTTTTTATAATGCCTTTTTTTTTTTTTTTTTGCTGCTGTCTCCAGTTGAGAGTGGTGACTTGCTAAATACATTCTACAATTATAATTAGATTAACATTTGGTCTATAATATTGTTGGCTATATTACGCATTTTAATTAAAAAAAAAACGGAAGAATAAAAGAAATAAACACCGAAATAATTACTTTTTTTTATTGATACTCCTCTCTGACACACACACACACACACACACACACACACACACACATTGAACACGTGATTGAATGAATGAATGAATGAATGAATGAATGAATGAATGAACATTGGAAGTGGTTCAGCCGCAGTCCCGCCGGCTGGCTCACATTGAGATTACATTTGTTTTTTATTACTAACAAAATGTTTTATATTGACCGTATGAATGGTTTCGTTTTCAAATAAATATTTGGAAACGAAAATATGCTTTGGTGTACTTTTACAGAGTTTTGCAATATGTATATAGCCTACCTGTATCAAAATGTATAATTTTCAGCAGCGGTTTGTGTGACAGCTGCCACGGTCGGAGGTATAACCAGCAGGGCAGCCGCTGGTTCTGTGGTGCTGGCTTGGGGTCCACTCTCCCCTGGTGGTGTGGAGGGTGGCCAGGTTGCCAGGGGCAGACGGCTCCATGTGATGGTGTTTCCTCTCTGGTTCTTCCGTGCTCAGCCTTATTTTTATCTTCTTATTTATTTATTTATTACTGGCGTTTGGATTCAGTTACGGCAGACGGATGGCAATCTGAAATGGAATGAAGCCCACAGACGGCGGACAGCAGCTACAAAACAGTAGTGGAACACACCCCATCCGCCTACAGCACAATGCTCTTAAAGCCCTACGCTATCAAAAGCTGGCAAAATACATTTATTTTATTTTATGGCCTTGACATTAACCTGCCATATTGTTGAGTTATCAAGGACACTTCCGCGTTTTTGTGTGTATACAGGAATGTTAAAGATATCATTGAGGAAAACGAGGTTGATGTGACGTGATTGAATCAGGGAATCCATGTTTTCATGGTGGCAGCACGTAATTTCAACCCATTACGTGCTGCCACCACGGAATGCGGTGTTAATAGGTCGTGGTCATTTCACGTATTTCTGTGAGATCAGGTTGCACAAACCTCACCGCACTTTAGGGACTGTTCTTTACTTATGAAGGGACTGTTCTTTACTTGTATGTTAATCAGTTGGTGCAGTTTCACTTAAGTAAAAAAAAATGACTGAACAACTTTCACTTGTATTGGAGTAATATTTGACCAAGAGTATCTTTACTTTCACTCAAGTCATGTCGTTGAATACTTTGTCCACCAAAGGTCAGACATTCATGTTTATATAGGGCAGGCCCTGCTGTTGCAGTCTGGTCGAGCTAAAATCTTATGTCTCAACTGTCCAAAGGGGACTGAAGTCAGTGATTCATGTAAAATTCCTTAATGAAAGATTCTTTTTGCACTGTAGTAAGAATACTACAGAATTTATTAAGCCAAACATTACACTTAACTGTTGAAACAGTCATTCATATTTTAGCATACATTATTACTAATATTAGTGCACACTATTAAAATATTGATTGAGAATCACATACAAGACCCAAATGACATGCTAAATAATACTGATAGCAAATTACAACACTTAAAAGCAATTTTTATTTGATTGGCTGGTAAAATATCTGCCTGGCTGGTAAAAAATTTCACTTACCAGCCAGCCTGGCTGGTAGAGGGAGGAGTGGCTCATGACACACTTTGTTTTGGTCTACAGGCAGTGAGTGCACAACAGCAAACCTAGTGGTGAAACGATTTCACTTTTTGCCCCTTTAATAATTTTTAAACAGACTATATGTTTAACATGTTAAATCTTGAACTGAAAAGTAACTAGTAACTACAGCTGTCAGATAAATGTAGTGGCGTAAAAAGTGCAATATTTGAAATGAATTGTAGCGGATTAGAAGCAGTGGCGTAAGGAAGTTATGACGGGCCCTTGTGCACGCTTTCGTGCATGTATTGTCACAAATAGAGACCTGACATTGGAAAAACAGCATACATATTACCAGCATCATCAATGCATATCTGACAAAGTATTTAAAAAAAGAAGCATTTAATTGAATAGTTTTTATAGTTTATTTATAGATTTTATAGCTTATGTCAGAAAAGCATGTAATTTTGTTTTAGGTAGCTACTGAGTATTTAAAAAAAAGAAAAAAGAAAACCGTGACATAGATGGGTTTGCCGTTTTTAGGATGTATAGCAAATGGCACCATGTCTAAATTAGGAGCATCATTCCTCTTTGAACACAGGAGTATGTTCATGGTGGCAATCTGAATCACTTGCAACCACACTACCTGCACTTTCTATATTTATGCCCCTGAGTAGAGGTATTAAGTAGCACTTGTACTAAAGTACCTCAGAATTGTATTTAAAGGGATACTTTGCCAATTTTCAACCAGCTTTGTATCATAACAATGTGGGCAGTATGTGTAAATGAACTATAGTAAACTTCTCTCTATGTTACCAGTGCTCAGATCTCTGCTAATCTCTCAGCTCAAATATCTGGATCTGGTGGATTTTAGCCAGCTCTACAGTAGGGCTGTTGCGGACGTGTTGGTATGGTAGATGACTCATGTAGTCGCTCCAGCTGCAGCTATACCTACTCGGTTAAGACAGCCAAGCTAGCATTAAGTCACACACCGATGGGTTTGTTTTGGTCCAGTACAGCTTTCTAGCTCTTGACCAGAACAGAATGCCAGCTTGTTCTTCTCTGTTTTCTCTGGTCATATAGCACCAATTTCAAAAGCATTTGTGTTTTTTCTATTGCATAAACAGACAGTTTTATGAAAAGGCCATGTCTCCAGCAGTGAAATACTTATTTAAGTACAGTACTTGAGTGAATGTACTTATTTAGCCTCTAACGCTGCAAACTGGGGATACTTACCTTATTAGATGATCTGTATTTCCAGTGAGCAAATTTCTCTCTGAACAACATTCAGGGCTCTAGTTTCGCAGACCGGGCAAGGCGGGGGCGCAGCACACCTGCGCTTCGCCAACTGGGTGTGGCCAGGCGGATTTTGTGAGTTTGGCACACCGTGCGCCTGGCGCAGCTACTCCTCTTTCCCACCTCCGTCCCTCCTACCTGCGCAAGTCGGAAAGAGGGAGGAGAGAAGGCATGGAGTGGGTTTTACACACATCACACCAATCAAATGAGCCCCTCTCCTCACCCTTAAATGCGCCGCGCGAAGGCGTAATGAGAGTTTACTGAATTCGCCATGGCAGAAGAGAGCAGCAGCGTCAGACGGCCAAACTCCTCCCAGGAGGAAACTGATGTTTTGGTCTGGGAGGTTCAAGCTCGCAGTGTCCGAATATACGGAACTGTGAGCAGACCTCCACGGGCTGATGATGCAAAGGTGGCCTGGGAGGAGGTCACCACAATTGTAAATCAATGTTGCGTTTCTCACGTGCGCGTGCGCGCTCTCTCTTTCTCTCTCGCAGTCTCGCCCTGTTTCTTTTCTTTTGACTTTTCTAAGATGACAGATCCTGAATATATACTCCCTATCTGATGCTGTGGCTGTTTGTGGTTGGCTGAGAGGGATGTGAACTCATTAGTTTGCAGCTGTGTTAATCAAATCAGGTTGGGTTTCCATTACACGTGCCAAACGTGCCAAACGGTGCCAATCCCCTTTGATCTGACATCAGATGTGATGGGACAGTCGATATAGAGATACATTTATGTGCTGATTGCAGGTAGTTGCATTGAATAGTGTTTTGTGGGTATTTATTACATCGTTAATATACCTGACATTCTGGAAACCTGCCTCTGAGGTTTTGGTGATGTGTGCGCACTGTCCGCCGGTCAGCCAAACTTGGGCTTACACCGGCTGCACTCTGCCTGTGCTGACAGTAGACCTGGTTTCAGCTGGCGAGCTTTTAGCACACCTTCGGCGAAGCCTTTTGGCATGAAACTGTCACTGCGCCAAGCTGGATCTGTCGACACCTCCCCCTGCTGCGCTGCCACACCCATCTCAGCGCACCTCGGTCTGCCAAACTACCAAACTGAGCGTGCCTCGGGTTGTGCTGCTTGAAACTAGCTCTGCGCAGGGTTCACCACCCTGCGCTACCCTGCGCTGCACCGGGAAACTACAGCCCTCAGTTTCAAAATATCCAGCCATCCCGCCGTTGCACTTTCCATTCAGTCTTACAACAGCTAAGCAGCAGCTGACATTACTTTTGTTGCATTGCCTGGTTGTTCAGTGTGTGGTATAAAGTACAGTCCATGAGGAACCCTTCAGCACAACGTTAATCTGTAACTGAGGGCTCATCAACCTCCTCTGCCTAAGCAACAATAGTTATTTTAATAAATCCCAGTGCAATTATTTGTCGGTACACAGAGTGAAATGAACCAACAGTCTACTGATTGTTTGTCGATGCTGGATGTCTTTCTTTCATTTAATACAATATTGTACATAAAAGTCTAAGCTCCGGGAAACAAATATACTGTAAAATTGCAGGGGTAAGGAAATGGAATGAGATTCCCGAGGACTTTAATCATGTGGTGTGGCATCAGATGAATCAGAGATTGAAAATTGTTTCATGTGAGACTACAAAGCACTCACGGGAAGTTGGAGAGACAGACTGTTCAGGCATTTCCTGGCGACAAGAACAGAACATGTGGCACCAACATGGCTGCCTCTGCCAGATTATTTTTACTGGATCCAGACGCTGGTGTCATTCTGATCACACTTTTCATTGTTTTTAACCCTCTAACTAAGCAGCGCTTTGACTTTTCCTCTGCTGTAATTTCACCCCTCATTAAGAACGTTGCACACCAGGTGAGTAACATTAACCAAGCCCCGGTAGCTAAATACATTTTCCTGAAATAAAGATCTAATAAACCATAAAAAAGACGGCTGAAGATGCAATCAAAATTGCAAGGTAAAAAGTAGTTAGTTTGTTAATAGCTTATTAAAGGGAGTGATTTATTGGAAATAAGCAAAACAGTCTCCAAATGACTACTCAACAAGGTTAAAGATCACACAATTAATATACATTATCATGCAGTCAGTGTTAGAAGCTGAAGTGCAGCAGCACACACAAGGCTCGCTCCATATGTTAAACAAAAGGAACCATGCATCCTTAATCAAAAAGGCTATTCATCACACTGGCTACATCCGCCATAATGATGCGCATAGATAAGGAGATAATAAGGTAAATGAGAGGGAGAGTTAAAATAATACCGTAGCCTGCACGGTTCATGCACTGTTGCACTGCTGATGAATGATACAGGTCCCTCTCCTCCTCCTGCAGCTCCTTCCTCTTTTCTTCCTTTTCCCTACTGCAGTCTCTCTTGCCTTTTTTTTTTCCTGACGGCCAAGGAAAAAAGTAAGATGTCGTCGCACAGGATAGTATCTGCATTGTATGTTTTTCAGAAGCAAATTCAGAAACATGAAAGCAGACGTAATTGTGCCAATGCAGACAACAAATGCAGATAAATACACACAGATCTTAAGACAGATGCAGACAAACACACATGAGCCTCTCACGATTCACCTGTTGGAGCTGGCAGATGGTCCTGCCCTAGAGAACTGGTAATAACAGAACAATTGCCAATTAAGGAGTGACAGAGAAGCTGAGGGGGCCAAGACAGTTCACGGATAGATTCAGTCAATTAGTCAAACGCTCCATTAGGAGACTGTCCAGAGACACCATGTTGATTGCCTTCCATTATCCACACCAATCCACAGTTTTTGATTGGTATTATGTGATTATAGCGTGCATGAAAGTCCAAATGTCACATTGAGAGGTATTTCAAAAACTAACAATGGCGTCTGTCCCCTCCATGATCTGTTTCATAATCACACTGGGTGGGTTAACCTTAGCAAACTAAATTATAGATACTACTAATTGCAGATGCAGAAGGTAGAAGAGAAGAAACTGTGCCACATCCACGGGAACCTGTGACCTTGTGACTTCACCTTATAAGGCATTGCCTGCGCCATATCCTGACACCTATGCACAGATGCAAACACATCTATGCACACACTGAGAAATCTTCAGAGCTGAAAAAAAATATCTGAGAAAAATATGGCTTCTCTCCCGCTAACACACCCAGACTTGTAATACAAACATGTTCATGCATTAAACATGCACACGCATGCATGCCGAACTGCATAAACACACCCACACACACAGCATGCTGACTCTGCCATCTATCTCCTCTATGTACGGCGCACGGCGGTTCATACACACCGTCACACATTCCTTGTGTTGAGATCAAAGATACGCTGTCTTCAGTTGTGCCCTTCTCCTTCTTCATGACCTTAAGCTGTCAGTGTTATCTGCTCCAGACATAAACACAGACACACACAGAGCATCCCCATAAACTCACTTTGCTTCAAACACACACACACACACACACACACACACACACACACACATGCATACTAACGAATCTCATGGAGGCAATTACAGAGCTGAGCCCTTCATGTTGGCTGGCTATCAAATGTTTTCCTCCCCTCTCACAATACTGTGTTAGTGTGTCCTGTTTTTTTCTTTTTTTTTTTTTCAGAGGAGCTAACATGATTGCTGCCTTTACAGCTCCGTGTTCATATGACTGACTAACACAAACCTAACAATTTGCTTGTTTAACTGCTGTTTAAGGGGGTTTTAATGTGCTTTCAACACTTTTTATACCCTTAAGTGTCCATAACTGTGTAATGTTAATGTATTTTGTATCTCTCTGTCTCCATCTCTATTGTTCCCCCTTCCATTGTGTGCTGACTTGTGTCGTGTTATTGTCTCTTCAGCTCTATACGTTCCCACCCTGACACCTTTACAATGTCACAAATGAGAGGTAAAGCAACTTGCTGCTTCTTGTCACATAACCTGGTAACAGCAACCATAGCAACCCATCACAGCCAGCCACTTTGCATACAAATGATTGTGACAGAAGTGTGTATGCATGTGTGAGTATGCATGAGAAGAGCTGGTGCCAGTTTGCTGGTGGGTGGCAATACAAATTTAGTTGTGTGTCAGAATTTGTGTGTGTGTTCTCGCCTGCACACACGCATAAACAGGCATGTGAAGGGGAGAGAGAAAGAAATAGAAAACCGGTGAGAACGAGAAACGAGTGAGAGCACAGAGACCAATTAAATTTTTACTCTCCTTTTGATTTCAGTGTGAATACACTGTGAGCGGAGGCCAGCACTTGATCTGTGCATCAGATGGTACTTATGTTCCAGGCTTTTATGTACGAAAATGCATAAGAGATGGGAAGCCTCTTCGCTGTCTCCTGAAGTTTAAAATAAAGGGCTGTTTGATTGTTAATGTGCTTTAATAATTAAAGTCATCAGTACATTGAGCCATGTAATCTGGGTAACAATTAGAAACGTGGAGAAGGGAAGGGACTTTGGGACCTACTGTAGTTTTCATAAAGTTTAAATTCATTACTCATATCTGCCTACTCATAATTATTTGTTTGGTCATGTGTGCGTATGGTTGAGTGTATATATCTTACTGTCTACAGCTAATCACACAAACTACTGGACCAATCAGCATAATTTTTGGTTTGTGCACATATACGACTGTATGTGCAAGAACCTTTTGTGGTTGCAGTAATTCATGATTGTTAAAAAACGCTTTTATTGACTGTTTTATACTGTCATTGGCTCTGTTTCCACCAAATACTTAGGGTATGGTACCTTTGGAACCAAAAGTAACCTTTCAGACATGGTACCTAGACTCTAGCCTTTTCCACCTCAAACAGTAAAAGAGGGCGGGGTTGTTGTCACTCACTGCTCCGTCCAGCACTCACTGTATTTCCTCATTACCGGTGACACAGATGGAAGTCTGCACTTTGATTATCATCCATAGAATGAGGTTGCATGCTGACATTTTCAGAACAAAAGAGAACAGGCTGCAGAGTGAGTCCCTCTCCATGGGACATTTTAAAATAGTAGGTTTGTGCATTTAGTCCTTCTCAGGCAAGCTTGGGATTTTAGTGTTGCTGGAGCCCACAGGAACAACGCTCCATGATGCTTTTTTTTTTTCTCTGTGTGAGGATTGAGATATAAGCAGTTCACTTAACCCAGTCAAAATTAATATACATATATATATATATATATATATATATATATATATATACATATATATGTGGGTAAATGAGGACCCATCATGCCCATTGTGTTCACGTACCGCAACTTTAAAGCATATTTTGTCAGGCTGTAAAGTTAGCTTGTCACAAGGCCGATATACATGGCGACATAATCAGGTGTTGAAATGTTTAGCTGCAGGCATCGAAGGGAAACGAAGACAGGTGAATTCAGAAGGTGTTAAGGATAGGAGCTTAGTAATTCAGTTTGTCCGTGAGGGAGAGAAATACAGAAGGGATAAGTTAGTGAGGAGGCAAGGGTGTGGCCGCCTAGAAGGTGCTTGTGATTGGGAAATGCAAGTAGATTTAGGGGGAAAGCTTGTTGTTCCTCAGGAAATAGTCTGTACCAGGCAGAGGCCTGACTTAGTGTTGTGGTCAGTGAGTCAACGGATAGTTTATTTCATTGAGCTGACAGTTCCTTGGGAAGACTCAGTGGAAGAAGCCTATGAAAAAAAAAAGCTTAGATATGCAGACTTAGGAGCAGAAGCTGAGCAGCGAGGATGGAAGACTAGGATTTGTCCAGTGGAAGTGGGGTGTAGGGGATTCATAGCAAGATCAACTGTCTCACTCCTGGGGGAACTCGGAGTGCGGGGACAGAGTTTGAGGAAGACAGTGAGGGAAATGTCAGATGAAGCAATTAAATGCAGCCAGTTTATCTATTACAGAAGAAATAATGTCAGTTGGGGGCCAGCAGGGGGAACTACTAAGCAGGGCACATAACTCCTTGAGATCAGGTGGAGAGATCCACTTCCTGTCAGGAGAAATCCAGGAAGAGGAAGTATTTAAGTGTGGGAGTGGCCTATTGGAATCCATTTTGTTTGAGGCCATGCGGCAAGGTGAGTGTGCTTGCTGATCCTGTAAGTCCAGTTAGCTCCTTTAACTTTAGCTTATATTGTAGTTATGCTATGTAGTGTGTGAAATAGAGTATGGTGAATGTGACAGGAAAGCTAGTATCAGCATTGCTTCTGCCTGGAGCTCGCATGTATGAAGCCTGGGTTTGGTTGAAGATGGCAGTGCTGTTTGGGCTGAGAAAGCCATGTGTAAGTAAGGAGGAAATCCAGGAAGAGGAAGGTTATTTAAGTGTGGGAGTGGCCTATTTGAATCCATTTTGTTTGAGACCATGCTGCAAAGTGAGTGTGTTTGCTGATCCTGTGAGTTCATTTATCTCCTTTAACTTTAGCTTACATTGTAGTTATGTTATGTAGCATGTGAAATAGAGTATGGTGAATGTGCTAGTAAAGGTAGTATCAGCATTGCTTCTGCCTGGAGCTCGCATAAACGGAGCCTGGGTTTGGTTGAAGGTGGCAGTGCTGTTTGGGCTGAGATCACTGTCTAGCCTCCTGGAGGTGTCATTGTTGTGAGGGCTCGTCTTGGGGAGGTAGACTGTACAGCCTAACCCGGCAGGGGAGTGTGATAGCCTAACAAGGCTTCCTTCCCTGGGTCTACCTCCTCTGTGGTAGTATAGGTAAGGTAAAGGAGGTTGTTCGGTTAGTGTGGGGAGCAGTGAGACCTGGCATTAGGGGAGTGTCTCTGGGACGCCAGAGATCACTGTCTAGCCTCCTGGAGGTGTCGTGGGACCAACTAGACGAAACACCGGTGAAAGGAGGTTCCCACCCGATGACCCCAAAGACATGTTAGTTATCACTGCTCACTGGTCTGTATAGTTAAGCCTTTCCATAATAGCTTATCGTAGGGCTTAGGAGGTTATTCACTGAGTGCTGATCCTTTTTTTTTTTTAGAGCACAAACTTCTTGTGTTTATTTGAATACATATATATATATATATATATATATATATATATATATATATATATATATATATATATATATATATGTATGTGTATATGTGTATATGTGTATATATATATATATATATATATATATATATATATATATATAGTTTATATATATATATAGTTTATATATATATATATATATATATATATATATATATATATATATATATATATATATATATATATGTGTATATATATATATATGTATATATATATATATATATATATATATATATATATGTATATGTATATATATATATATATATATATATATATATATATATATATATATATATATATGTACATACAGTACAGGCCAAAAGTTTGGACACACCTTCTCATTCAATGCGTTTTCTTTATTTTCATGACTATTTACATTGTAGATTCTCACTGAAGGCATCAAAACTATGAATGAACACATGTGGAGTTATGTACTTAACAAAAAAAGGTGAAATAACTGAAAACATGTTTTATATTCTAGTTTCTTCAAAATAGCCACCCTTTGCTCTGATTACTGCTTTGCACACTCTTGGCATTCTCTCGATGAGCTTCAAGAGTTAGTCACCTGAAATGGTTTTCCAACAGTCTTGAAGGAGTTCCCAGAGGTGTTTAGCACTTGTTGGCCCCTTTGCCTTCACTCTGCGGTCCAGCTCACCCCAAACCATCTCGATTGGGTTCAGGTCCGGTGACTGTGGAGGCCAGGTCATCTGCCGCAGCACTCCATCACTCTCCTTCTTGGTCAAATAGCCCTTACACAGCCTGGAGGTGTGTTTGGGGTCATTGTCCTGTTGAAAAATAAATGATCGTCCAACTAAACGCAAACCGGATGGGATGGCATGTCGCTACAGGATGCTGTGGTAGCCATGCTGGTTCAGTGTGCCTTCAATTTTGAATAAATCCCCAACAGTGTCACCAGCAAAACACCCCCACACCATCACACCTCCTCCTCCATGCTTCACAGTGGGAACCAGGCATGTGGAATCCATCCGTTCACCTTTTCTGCGTCTCACAAAGACACGGCGGTTGGAACCAAAGATCTCAAATTTGGACTCATCAGACCAAAGCACAGATTTCCACTGGTCTAATGTCCATTCCTTGTGTTTCTTGGCCCAAACAAATCTCTTCTGCTTGTTGCCTCTCCTTAGCAGTGGTTTCCTAGCAGCTATTTGACCATGAAGGCCTGATTGGCGCAGTCTCCTCTTAACAGTTGTTCTAGAGATGGGTCTGCTGCTAGAACTCTGTGTGGCATTCATCTGGTCTCTGATCTGAGCTGCTGTTAACTTGCCATTTCTGAGGCTGGTGACTCGGATGAACTTATCCTCAGAAGCAGAGGTGACTCTTGGTCTTCCTTTCCTGGGTCGGTCCTCATGTGTGCCAGGTTCGTTGTAGCGCTTGATGGTTTTTGCGACTCCACTTGGGGACACATTTAAAGTTTTTGCAATTTTCCGGACTGACTGACCTTCATTTCTTAAAGTAATGATGGCCACTGGTTTTTCTTTAGTTAGCTGATTGGTTCTTGCCATAATATGAATTTTAACAGTTGTCCAATAGGGCTGTCGGCTGTGTATTAACCTGACTTCTGCACAACACAACTGATGGTCCCAACCCCATTGATAAAGCAAGAAATTCCACTAATTAACCCTGATAAGGCACACCTGTGAAGTGGAAACCATTTCAGGTGACTACCTCTTGAAGCTCATGGAGAGAATGCCAAGAGTGTGCAAAGCAGTAATCAGAGCAAAGGGTGGCTATTTTGAAGAAACTAGAATATAAAACATGTTTTCAGTTATTTCACCTTTTTTTGTTAAGTACATAACTCCACATGTGTTCATTCATAGTTTTGATGCCTTCAGTGAGAATCTACAATGTAAATAGTCATGAAAATAAAGAAAACGCATTGAATGAGAAGGTGTGTCCAAACTTTTGGCCTGTACTGTATATATATATATATATGTGTGTGTATTTATGCTTGAAGATCCACTCATTACTAAAGGTGCATGTCGTATAAAAACTAAAGTGATGGTCAAAGTTGTTAAAGTGAAATTTAAGGTGTGTTGATTGATTCACGTCGTCACCTCATGCACTGAGTAACATTACAAGTTAACGTTCTACCTTCAAAGTCGCTGGCCACAACTCAGCCCTGAGCAAGAGTGACTGTCTGCTATTGACCAATCAACAGACTGCAGTGTTCACAGCTCCACCTTTTAGTACCAGATCTCTGTGCTAGGTACCCCAACAGAAGGGTTACCAAAAATGGGAACAGTTCCATTGGTACCATTCACAACTGTTCACAGTGGAAATGGGAAAAGTATACCGAACTGAACTGAACTGTACTCTATTGCTTGGTGGAAACAGGGCTATTGAGTGCTGACTCCTCACCCCTCTTAACCGGCCGGTAGGGACTGTAAGTTTTCCAGAAAACAACTCAGCTAAAAACAAAAAGCCTTACTGTCTGTTGCAGAACACATTTTGGTCTTAGTAGTGGCTCAAAATCTGGTCTCATTTTGCGCTGGTGCAGATTATTTCTATACTCAATGTTTTGATCCACTAAAGTTAGGCATGTCACGAGATGAATTAGTCCCTGTTTTTGTTATCTTCACCACTAGCCCTCCACAGTCCAGCTTCAGCCCAATTTTGTTCTGTCCTTTGCACAGCATCATACCACACCGAGAGCATTTCAGAAGCGGAGCATTTACCTGCTTGATTTTTTAGACTTACAGATTTTGTTGATTTGTTCATGTTTCCTTATTTCTAAATCTACAATAAGTAATAAGCAGGCTATGTAGTAAAATTGTATCTGTTTTGTTTTGTTGTGCTGTAGCCTACAGACAAAGTTAGTACTGTTCAAAGGCATGTATTTTCATTAGCTTCTCAGAGCTCTTGAAACGCATCTGCTGGAAATAAAAGAATTGCCTAGAGTGGCCACGATCAGCCTGGGCAGCCACTTGGTCGCCTGGTATAGATCTGCTCTCAGATGAGTGCACTTTTCTAGTTACATCAGAAAACTCAGGTAGAATCTGAATATGAATAAAAACTACACAAGAAAAAAGAACGTCTAATCTTTACCATCTGCTCCATCACAGCGTACATTTAAAATTTTTCATAAGAGCTTTTGATGTCTCAGGTTGCCTGAAAAAGGATGCTGTTTGGCAGCTAATGGAGTTCTAAATAGTTCCAAGTAATCTTGTCTAATTTACAGCAGAAAGTGACCCAGCATTGTTACAGGGCACGCTAACAACGAATAATAAAAAACACATCTGTGATTATCAGCTTGCATATCTCAGGGATGAGTTTAAGTGTGAATGCATGCACATGTGCATACAAGTGTTGGCGTGTGCGTGTGACCATAATCAAGCCAGCACGTGCACGTCATTTGCATCTGCCTGTGTGTGTCTGATTGTGTGTAAGAGAGCAGGGAGGCGGCAGCATTTGTTAAGCAGCGGGGGGAGATTGTGTGTGTGGATCGTCTCTGCCTCCTCTGGCCCTGGCAGCGTGCCCAACATCGGCAGGCCTGTGTTGTAGCTCCGCTGTGATACCAGGGTGGCACAGCCCATGATGGATTATAGTCATTGCACAGGTACCCATGCAAAACTAATGTGTATATAAGCAGGTGTTAACAGCTACAGTGGTGTGTGTGTTTACACAGGGTGTGTGTGTATTTGGGGGGGAAATTTGGTGTTTGTGAACATGTGGAAAGCTGTTGAAAGGGTGTGTTTGTAGTACGGATGTAAATTCATATAGAAACATTATTAATGTATGAACAGATAAACTACAAACAAGTACGGTATGAATAGTATCCAAACTGAGCATTAATAGTAGTTTCTTTCAATACATGGACAACTGGTGCAAGCAGAAAGCCCTTGTGGCACATCCTGTTTCATACACTCCTCAGCAGAATTATCTCATAATGCTTGTAAAATGTATATCCATTGTTTATCGACTATAAAGGAGCACTCCTCTGATTTTACACATAAAGGCCAGTTTACTTGTCATTGGGAATACTGCTCAGCCAGTGAAAACAGTTGTATAATGTCTTTACTGGTTTTGGAGAAACTCTCCAAAGTCTGAGAGACCCTGGTGATGACATCAGGGTGATGCTGAGCTTAAAAACACCTGTGTTATACTGCTGGCACAGAGCTTTAAAGATGTAGACGTTTAACAGGCGGGGAAAGTCTAATGAGAGTACTATGCTATTGAGTAACATTATGGGAATGTTAAGATCCAGCATTTTTGAAGCTTGATTCATACCATGGACTAAAAGTCAGGACATCTGCTTCACTGGTTTTAACCTTCTTTAAAAAAAATAAAAAAAAATCTGTCTCTCTCAAGCCCCCTAACTTTATTTTAATGTCTTTTAAAATGCTGGATCAGATATGTACTATAAATTAGAAAAATACTCAACAGTGTTTTCAACTTTTCTGCCAGAATCCAGAGAGCTGTCCTGACAACTTCCTCTCTGCCTATCCAGTGAGTAATTACTCCCATTAGTCATCGCTTCCATTTATCCTAGTGTTTGTAAGTTAATGATGAATCTTAAAAAACCCACAAAACTGATGAAGTCAGCAATGTTCTTATTCATAACGACAACCCCAATTTAACACAAACTTTAATTCACGCGTTAAAATGAAATAATTTTATCATCATGCCTAACAATTTCATGTTTGCCTTAAAGCTTTAGCTGAAAACTTGTATAAAAAATAACATTTATCTTATTTGCTGAAACTTTCACTATATTCAGACAGCACTTAAAAGAAACCAACCAATCATGGGTTATGAGCTGCGGTCAAACTGTCAAGCTAGGCAGCACTGATCAAACATGAATCCAGATTCTGTCACTGCATGACCTATTTCTTGCCTCAGATGTCTTCAGAAACATATTTTAGTGTACTACTTAGCTGTAAAAAGTTGGTCAGTGGGTGGCACTCGGTGCTTCCATGGAATAGTCAGTCTTCTTCTCTTTCCCAACAGATTAGGCAGGAAAGTTAATTTCTACCTCTGATGGACAACTCTTCTCCACTGTCTCCCATTTTGCAAATTAATCTCAGTACAACTGCTGCCATCTTGCGCTGGTGATGTCATTTGGAGCCAGATTCTGTGCAGTAACAATCTGCATAATTGAGCTCCTCCTGTCCAACCAGTTTGCACACACAGTTGTCAATCATGACTTCACACCAGAGTTAGGTAAGGGTTACTTTAAAAGTAACCAGTTACTTTACTGCGTTACTTCCTGAGTAAAGTAACTCAAGTACTTTTAAAGTACTTCCAACGTTACTCCCTGAGAAAAGTAACTCAAGTACTTTTATGAGAAAAGTAACTCAAGTACTTTTAAAGTACCTTTGAGCATTCTACATTTCCTATTGGGCAATGGACCACAGGGCGCTAAGCCTACATTGTTTTGTCTCCAAAATTAAAGTTATGGACCACTTGCCCCTCACTGAGATCCAGTTCTCCCATCACAGCCGTCACTTTGACCAGTAGAGACACAGAACGATCTGCTGCCATAGACAACTGTATGACAACAACACCCCAACGTTTTTAATATTTCCTCTAGGGATGTTACCACACAGAGTAAAAGGGGGAAATGATGGTGTGAAACAGCAGAGGCACTTTCTCAACCCGCTGAGTTAACCTTACTGTCATTAGCATCAAGCTAGCAAACAATGGTACATCCTCATGGTCGGACATAAAGTAATAACATTAACAAATAGCGGCGGGGCTTTTACTCACCACAACTGCAGAGGCTCCCAGCTTCATTTGAAACAGACTACATTATAGATGGGCGTTATTTATTAATGCCTCTGTGTTTTTCTATTTTTACTTTTTGTCTTTATAAAGTTAAAACATCGCGCCGTCATTTCAAACTCAACACTTCCTGAATTTGTTTCAAATTAAAAGCCCCTTATAACCTCGGCTAGAGAATCCCTGCGTTTTCTAAATAGGCTTTTATTGTGAAACATTTGTAGGAACTTGTGGAGGATTTGGTAGCTTGAATGTTTGCATACGGTACTTCAAATGTAGCTCCTGCCATCTGCTGACGCTTTTAGGTGACTACAACAACATGTCGGCTGGCACATGAACAGACACAGTGACTCAAATAATAGTAAAAGTAATAAAAACAGGACAAGAATAACCCGATGACATCACACACGTCGTGAAAGACGACCAGGGATAATTGGTGAGTACCATCGTGTAGTGTGTCATGTCTGTCGGCCAAGTCACGGCACGATTTTATGACTCCACAATCGTGAAATGTGACATAGTGACTTTCAGAATGGGCAGAAAAGTTGTGTAGTGTGTACCAGGCATAATGCAAGTCCTGAGTCTGACCTGTCTGTCAGCGAGTCCTCCTCCACCTTTTGAGTCATGGGGATTTTACTGACGATCCTGCGGAATGTTTTAGACTCCACCGTAGACAACGGCAGCATGACTTCTTTTGGACTGATAGGCTTAACGTTATCTCCGTTATTAGAACCAAAAGACAGTTGCTGCTGTTTCGGAGCTGAAGGACCAGCGTTCTAAAAGTAATGTAAAAGAAAATGTACTCAGGTATTTGATCACTCAAACAGCAAACTAACGGTTACTCCTTCCTGCAAAAAGTAATCAAAGTACTGTAACGTGTTATACCCAATCGCTTTTTTCATCTCAACTCATCAAATATCACTGCTTTGTCAGCTGACTTTCAAGTCAAGTCAGTGACTTTCAAGGCTCTAGGCGCAGTACTGACCTGCGTGGCGTGTCAATCTATACTTGTTACATTCATTGTGTCTTTTCAAAATATATTTCTCAGGAAATGTACAGATTGTGTTTGTTAGATGCATACACTCTTTTTCAAAATACACTTACAACATTGGTAAAATACCTCGTTTTCATGTTTATTTCCTTATGCAACAAAAGCATGTGGTTTGGTTTAGAAAAAAGACATGGTTTGACTCAACATTTACATGAGCAGCAGACAGTGGGCTCTCAGGTGAAAGTCCAGGGTATGTTGGACCCATCCACCACCCCTCCTGCTTGTTCTATAGAGACTTTGCAGCTTATAGATTACATTGTCGTCTAGCGGTGTGACAAACTGATGCTGCCTGGCGGCATATCATACCACCACAAAGGATGCCTTTTTGCATCAGTGTCCAGTGCCAAAATCACTGTCAAAGCGACGGTATTTGACAAGTTGGGAATGAGAAGGGGCTGCTCTTTTACAACATCAAATAACTTATCACAATACTTAGACGTTAAAAGAACAATTGAACATACATGAACCTGATAGGAACTACCTAAAATGAAAAAAAATCATCTTCAGGAGAAATTTATTGGATGTGTACATTGAGTTTTTAGTTTGGCCTATAGCCCATCTGCTAACATGGAGGGGATGGGGTTTATAACCTTCACTGCAGCCAGACACCACGATGGTAATGGAGATGTTTTAGCTTCACTTTTGGGGAGCTGTCATGCCTTCCATCTTTTTTCTAGTTTTTGTAAATAGAAATATGTCTGTGCTTATTTGCATTCAGAGCACAGAAGTGAGATCTGATCACTAGTGTTCATTCGAGACACATGCAATGACGCATTCTGACGGTAGGTGTGATCAGAGAGACTTCCACTCATGATCGGATCTTCCAAGAGAAATGTTAATACCAGGTGTAACAGGGCCTAACAGTCTGAAAGACTAAAAACAGTTAACAAGTTAACAATTTAAGACAGTAACCCAGTCATTACTTCTTGCCTCCAGTTTATACCCTACCTACTTGTTTGCATCTAGACTACAGATACAAATACACTTCTTCACTTTCTTGCCAAGAGTTAGATGAGACAATAGATGCTGCTCTCCTGTCTGTGCGCCAAATATGGAGCTGAACAAACTGATATGGGATCATATAAGAGCAGTAGTCTGCATCAGTATGTGTGCATTCATGTATTGAAGTTTTCTCAATATATATATATATATGTGAGCAGTACCCGCCCAAACTCCTCTTATCAACCGCAGCATACTGTGAGCCAAACAGGCCGACTGACAGTCCTAAAACAGTGGAAAGTACAACCTTTTCAAGCCTCGTCTTGGAGCTTTTTCTGTCAGACTTCTGGCTGTTTGAGTGTGTTTGGTTTTCCCGTTGGCTCTCCTTTCTCTTGATATCACATGCATTGCACTCTGTGTAGCCCAGCCGGCAGTGCCTGTCTATGAAAAATGGATTTCTCCCAGACCGCATTGCCATGGCAATGCACAGCTTACCCGCCAGTTCTGCCCTTTTAAGGATTTGCATCAAAGTTGCTGCAGTGATGGGGAGGTGAGGAGGAGTGTGTGTAGAGGTGATTTCACCCCTCACTCAACGTCTATGAAAAAACCTTCATTTCATATTTGATAATGATATGATATACAATGGTAGTGTTGAGGGACAATGTGGCTGTGTGTGTGTGTTTAACAGAGGGAGAGAGCGGTGCCAATAATCGCCAACAATCACTCATAAAGCAGCACAATTTACAGTAATTTAGAAATCAGTGGACCCACTCAAACATATGGGATAAAAATAAAAAACATGCAGGAGGAAAGAAAGGGGAAACTCCAGCGATGTTTCAGAACCTGCCCAAAAGAGGGAGCACTCTGCCACAAGCAACGAAATCAGACTTAACTTGAGGTCAAAAATAGAGTTTGCAAAACTGGGGCAACATCGCCCTAAATTATGCAGATGCTGGGGCAAGTTTCAAGCCAAAGCCAGTCAATAACATTTCATCTGATTTCATCTTCTACTGCTCAAAAAAGATCTCAGGCGTTCTAAATTTTGCCACACGCTTCAAGAAATGTTGAGGTCTGATGTTTCAGTGAAAAACAAAGCCCCGCAATTCTTTGTGGATATCTGTCACTCTATCAAGACAAGCCTGCGACTTTCTTTTTCATGAGCAACACAAGACACATTGTAAATCGCTGTGAAGTGTGTCGCTGGTGGGTTAAGACGGATTTGCCGAGCCCTTATCTTACCTTTGAACACAGCTCTGATTAAGACAGAGATTTCTGATGGCTTGGATAAACAACCTGAGGTATTGTGGAAATTGTAAACAAGCGTTTGAACAAAAAGTGCAAAAAAAAACAAAAAAAAAAAAACATCACAAGGTCTTGGATTCTGTGGAGGGTTGAGAAATCGACTGGGCCTGAAAAAATCTCATCTGTGTTTTTGATAATGAAGTTGTCTCTTTATTGCGCTGAGATGGGGGGAAAGGAGACAAAAACGAATCAAAAGTAGTTTTGATCAATATTTCAAATGCTTCCATTTTTTAGCGGGGCCCGTATGAAAGAATAACTGAGACTGTCTAACTATTTTAGGGTCATGTTTTAATGAGGCGATGGCAAGACAGTGTTGATCAGACACATTAATTGTCACGGCTCATCTTTGAAGTAGAACATCTGCATATAGCTGTGCACTCCATAAACTACAGTTTAGCCCATTGTGTCATTAGATAGTATTTTTCTGCTGCTAATTGTCCTGTCGTGTCATTTGGATATTTCAAAGCTATTTTTGTGCAAGTGGTGATGATGGTATATGGCTTTCCATTTACTTCTCAGGCTGCACTCTTCCAAATACTTTACATTCAGGAGGGAGTGCAGAGTTCTCCATGGACTGTATATGAACTCAATATATTATATCAACAGAGACAGCATCTACATCTTACTGGCTCATAAAAGTCTACAACAATCCTCCCTTCCTCTCTTGGATGCAGATGTAGATGGAAATGAGCATGATGATGCAGGCCAACAGTCTGTCACCTGCTCAGCCAGCCAGTTAGTCCTCCTGCAGCACCTCTGGCTGCCTTGTCTGCGTCCCAGGACTGATACCAAGCAATGGATGTGGTCACCAGTGTGAGTACTCTCGCCGTCTGTTCCCTTCCACACCCCATTTCCCCTCTTTCATCTTGCTTTTGTGTTTGTCTTTTTATGCAAAGCTCATCCCTCCCTCCCTCTCCACATCCCTCCACCACTGTCCTAACGCATTGTTTCTCTCCTCTGTCCCACATCACTCCTGCTTTCCCCTACATCTTCCCTCCTCCCCATCCTTCTCTCTTTCCCCCTTGCATCTGTTTGGTGTATTCCCAGGGGCCGCGAGGGGCCAGAAGGGTCCATGAATAAGTCATTAACACTAGCCCCCCAGACTCTGTGATCATCGGCAACCTGTTCAAAAACATGGTTCCCTGCCACCTCTCCCACTCCCTCTGCACCCTGCTTTCCGCATCCATAAGCAATGAAAATATAAATAAATAAAGCATTAGGGGCTGTATTTGTGTGTGTGTGTGTGTGTGTGTGTGTGTGTGTGTGTATTCCCACTTTTTAAGATGTACATTGGAGATGATATTGTATTAGGAGGATAACCAGTCAAATCAGTTTATATATACAACAGACATTCCTATTGGAGGGCCTCTAACTGCCAGTAGGCTGCATATCAAACAATGGTTCTCAAAATCACTGCCAACACGTGTATGAGAGGCGTTCAAATTAAGTATTGAGTGCCAAAATTATTTTCAAAGAATTACTTAATTTTATCAGAATTTAATTTTATTGATCTGGATTGGTTTGAAGCAGCTATTTGTACCTCCACAACTAGGTGTGTGTGTGTGTGATGTCTTTCCTAACAAGCTGTTTCCAAACTACTGATTTACTAAATCTGCTTGCACCATTAAAACTTAAGAAATATTTTAACTAGTAAAGACTTCAGCAATGTGTGAAGTGGTTGTTAGGAAGCAATCAGCATAAAAACAGGAAATAATTGTAGCATCACAAGGTGTAGCATGAATTTAAAAATTTGAATTTTTGCTGAACAAAAAATATATTAAACTTAAAGGTGAACTAGTGTGAGGATTTCGTGGTATCTTGCAGTGAGGTTGCAGGACTGAAACTTCTCCCATGTGCCAAGTACATAGGAGAACTATGGTGGTTGAGGCTAAAATGCAGAAGGCCCTCTCTGGCACAAGTGTCTGGTTTGTCCTTTCAGATATGGATATAAAGGGCTCGTTTTAAGGTAAAAAATAAAATAAAATAAAATAAAATAAATAGATTGAATCCTACAAACTGGACTTTTAAAAGCAAATCTTTTGTATATGGGTTCATAGTATTGTATTATTTTGTTTTATTTATATATGCACAGACAAATGTAATTTTAAACATTCCCAGTTTACAGCATTACCAAACAGCGTTTAATCAAGTGTTGGGCCAGGTGTACCAAACATATTATCCCTTTTGCTTTTCACTCTAGTCATAGCTAATGTTAGCATCAACACGGTTAGTTAGCTACTCAACAGTTACACCTGGCAGTTACTGAGTGTAAACATTTTGTGACAACTAATCTTTACATAATGAATTTGTGGTGCAGCGTGTATTAATTTAGTGATGCTTAAATCTTCACTGAATACACACAGTATGACTAGGTTAAGTTTGGAATTAGTTAGAGCTGGTACAACCAGCTCCAGCAGAGGAACTGTACCTTGACCCTGAGCGACATCAGTTTTCTACTTTCAGGCACCTTTAGCATGTATTCAAACCTTTTTGAATCCTTTTACCTTAAGCAAATTGGTGTGATTTCTTTCAGAAACATGGGAAATAAGGCATTAAGCAACTTGGGAAGAAACGTCTCATATATAGAGAGAGATTTGGAAAATGATCTAAAGAAAATGGGGAAAAACAAAAAGGGGGAAAACTGTATTTATAATAATTATTATATTACATTTTAAAATGATGTTACAGAATCATTATAATTTTTAAGCACTCTTTTCAGGTCAATTCCTTGTTTGTTCTCAACTGTCTTTCTTTCTTTCTTTTTACTAATTTTCTTGTTTTTAATTTTATCTTTTTACTAATTCCTTGCAAATTTTTTGAGTCATTTCTTCTTTCGTTCATTGCCTTCTTCCCATGTTTTTAAAATAAATCAAGACAATTTGCTCAGGTTTCAAAGGGTTAAAGGAATACTGCAGCCCTGAAATGATCATTTATGTGAATTACTCGCCCTGTATTATGTTGACTTGGGGAAAAAAACTTTGTTTTTCTCACATGCCTCCGGTGAAAGAAGAATCCAAAAAAGGCAAATGTTCTTATGAATTTAAGTCATAGGAGATGCATCACTGCAAACTCACACGAGTTGTGTGAGTTTGTAAACAGATGTTTTGATATAGTTTGCTGTTGTTAAACACGAAAACACTAAACTTCATCAAGAATTTTTGTTTGCTTTGTTCACCATGGAGGCATGCATTCTCAAATTTAACATAAACATGGGATGAGATATTTATATACGAATGATCTTTTAGGGAGTGAGGTATTGCTTTAAGCCCATCTGATTTGTCTTTGACGCTCAGCTGTTTGTTTGCTGCTGATTAAGGGAAGTGAATCACACTTTCACACGACACAACGAAAGTTGCATAGGACTGAAAGTCTGTTGACCCAAAACAAGCAAGGAATTCCACACATTATCAATCTCATGTGCTCTCTTTATCTAATAATAAATAAAGATCACGTTAATCATCAGGTTAGACTGAAATGAATTAAGTGGCTACCTGTGATAGGCAGTGTGCGAGATTCCTTGCTTCTTTTGGGAGTTTTGGTCTCACACCTCTGACACTCAGACTAACTGTTGTACAAGAACTTTCTCCCGTTTCACTGCATATAAAAATATGTTGTGAACCTGTGACCTCCTACGTATAAGTAGGCCTGCGTGAGTAATAAGTGCAATACTTTACCAAAGCACAATCTTTCAACACAACACTGAGACCCAAACACTGAATCATTCGTGACCTCAACTGTGATGCCAGTGCACTCACCTGAAACAACCTACAAAGAGTGTTTCTCACAGGCAGCAGGAGGCCCCAAAGTTCCTGTAAGTTATTCCTGATAACTTGGATTTAAAAAACAAAAACAAAAAACAGGTCGATGGGCAGTTCCTAAGGTCGGCGAAAACTAAAAGCTTGTAGTATGATGAGAATTCTAGATGTATTTGATCGATAAAAACACAGTTAATTAGTCCTCGGCTAATGAAAGAAACTCAACCTTTGAATTTCAATGTGTTGCATTGCAAACAGAGGCAGAGAGAAAAAAAAACGACTTTGCCTCAATGTAACCTCAAACTTTTGTACTGACTACGCGTGAAGGTGAGTCTGCTGATTTTACAGATAAAAAAAGATGTAACAAAGTGTGTAGAAGTTTAACATGATGTGGCAGGAGGCAGGGTGGGCAACAAGCATGAATAAAGATTGCAAAAAAAAAGAATAAAAAACATCAAATAGTTCAGTGAATTGTGAACAATTTATCAGCCATTTTAAATATACGCCTGTGTGGTTGGATTGGATTGATACCCCATGGAGCTATGCTACCTCTGCAGCTAAATCAGTCCCAACAGGACCTGAAAATTATGATTTGTTAGAGCTTGCTACTGTGTCCAGTCTTCATAGCAGGCTAAACATGGTCATGCAGTATCAAGGCAAAATGTTCAACTTCCTGTCATTTTCACAGATGATTGGCTGCTGCAGGAATGCCTCCAAAGCGCACATGTTTACCACTGAAATAAAACTCTGAGTGCTAAAACTTTTAAAGCTTTTTTAAAATTCTTACTGGAATAAATTGCGCTATCACGATTATTACTGGGTTCCTTAACAACGGCAAAAATATTTCCAAGTGATCTGCAATAATCACAGCAAATCTGTGTGAAACCCTGGCAGGGCTGATTAACATAGAAGGTGGAATAAAGGTCAGCACAACACATGCATGACAATTATGCTCTGTAAATATCATTTATAGGTTGAAATTCAATCACATTTCTTCAGCAATCACAGGACCTGTTTGGCTCATGTTGGCGGGTCACCCCATGAATTATGGATTTCTCCGCCATTTGTTAGCTATTTTACAGGGTTAAATGAGAATTTGCATTTTATTTTAAGGGATAAGAAGGTGAAAGGGATGGCAAATTGTAGTGGGAATTCCCAAAGGGTGCATTCTGTAGATTTGTCCTGTCCCATCCATTATTTTTATTCATTTTTACATAATGCAAGTAATTTCTGAAATGATTAGTAGACAAATTTTGTAAAGGACTTAAAGGCCCAGTGTTTAGGATTTATGGTGATATATTGGCAGAAATGGAATATAGTATAATGAGAATTATGGGTTTTTTTTGTTTTGCTTTTTTGTTTTATTACGTGAAACTGCTTTATTCAGCTTTTTTTAAAAAAAAATTACAAATCACTGTTCTGTTTGTTTTGGAGAGGAGAAAAAAACCTCTGGAGATGATTCGGCTCAACACTCAACAGAGTTGAGTTTCAGCTGGTTGCAATCGACAATCCTCACCACTAGATGTCACTAAATCCCCCTAATTTTTCCACACTGGAAGTTTAAATCTCATCTGGTGCAATAATACTACTACTGAAGTTACGTTAATATGTAGATCACTGCAAAGATCGCAATAGCACATTTTTGGAAGTTCACCTGTTTTGATTAAGTTTTTTTTTTTATTCGTCAAAAAGGGAACATTTTTTCTTGTATCTGGTTGGGGCACAGGGTCAGCCAGGATGTCTGACAACCCTAGAACAGAGAAGGGTGAAGTGTCTGACTGAAGGACTCTCAGGATATTTGTGGGAACGGAATAGTGAACCTAGCTCCATCAGGTGAGGGACAACCTCTCAGACTACCAGAGGCTCTCCTGCTGCTGCTGGTGGGGTGCTTCTACATCAGATAAGCCTGCTCATCATAAGTTTCACAAAGTGCATCTTCCCCAGCAGCACGCCCCTTGTTTTTATAGCTGCTGCCTTTGTGTATGTTCACCCATGCATGAAATTGTGCATATTCTCAAAGCCTCCTTTATTATGCATGATGTTAACAACTTTATCAAAGCATTCTCATAATCACATTAAGATTGTGATTACATTATTGTATGCATATAACCTGGATTTATCATTTTAATCAACGTCAGGTGGCTCAGTTATTAGCTCTCTCACCTCACAGCAAAGTGATCCCAGGTCTAATTACCAGCACAGTCATTAATGTGTGCAAAACTTCCTGCTGAAGTTTTGTGTTTGCATTGGTAGCACTTAAAAAAAAAAATAAAGGAAAAGTTTTTATCACAGGTCTGCAAGGAAGATTAAAAACAGGCTCCTTTGCGCACTGTGTTTGATGAACGCGGACATTTTTGCTTTTTTAGTTATCCACTGTGGATAGTGAAAGATCTTTTTTCAGGAGTATAAAATGCTGCTATAGTGCACAGGAGGCCCAAATAAAATATTTTCCAATATGTGTCTGTGAATGCATGTCTGAGTGAGGAAAGGCCAGAGCAATATATTGGCTGCAATTGTCCCTAATTGTCATATTTTGCCACTTGGGCAGAAGCCCTGGTTGTTACTAAAATCATCCCAGGGGCAGCCTATTGCAATGCATCTTACTGCAGAAGGGGAAGGGTGGTTGGGTTAAGGTAACAAAAATTTTTGGCTATGGTTTGGGAAAGATTATGGTTGACATTAGACATGTGAGGCAACTCATGTAAAGTGCTGGCAATTAGGTTTAGGTTAGGTTTTGGAAAGAATCACGAATGTCTTGAATGGCCCTTTCCACTGTCATTTTTGTCCGTGTTGAGTCAAACCATGCCATGCTGATTTATGATTCCATTATTAGTTAAGACGCGCCGTGCCACTCTGAGCTGCGCCAGTGATAAACCTCTTCTGGAGCAGGTCCAAAAGCCGGGCCACCTGCCCTCAAGTTAGTAGTGGTGATGTCTCACCGACCCTAGACAACCCCGATGACTCCACTTCCCCTCAAACAGGCCGAGTGTGTTGCAAGACTCTACTCACATCTGTCTGCAGGAGATCAGAGAGAAAGACGTTATTCAAAGTGTCTGTGTGTTTATCTCTCAGTATTTTTGTAGTTTCTAACTGAATCTCTGTGGTTCAGAGTTTAGTTTCCCTCTTTCACTTTATTTTACTGTTTATGTTTGCTATCAGCTCTATTAGAAGTTGTGTGAAATTGCTGCTGGAAAACTCAACATTTCCTTATTTTGCTGCTTCACAACAAAAGTTTTTACATAACAAAATAATGCCGGACTTCTATTTACTTTAATGTGTTTGTCACTGAATTGGCGAAACTTTGTTAGTGGCTTTTCTACAATAAAGGCCAGTCTAATAATACTTTGGGGAAGAAGAAAACAGACACAGTGAGATGTGAAGAGCTGCAGACAACAGGCTCTTACTGCACCTCTGCAAACAGCTCACCTCCAACAGGTAAACTTATTTATCCTGCCCTGTTATGTGATTGAAAAACATATGCAACAAACATAACAGGGGACTTTAGCCATGCCTGCTTTTAAACATCATCACTCAAGACAAGCCATCATCAGTTAAAGACACACCTTCAAGTGTGTAACCCTGTTGTAATGGAGATGCAAATCCCTGCTGCGCTGGGCTGATGGCCCAAACCAATCCAAGCCAAGCCAGCCCATGACTGTCGTATAAGAAACACTCAGCTTTGAGGGCCACAAACGCTGCAACCAATGTTGCTGTTTGTTGGTCTCAAACACCTCTCTCCTGGGTTTAAGTCCAGTGTTTTTTGGACCCATCCACCCCTGGGCACATCCTGAAGGGACTTTCACACTCTTTAAATCACGTCCATTGCTCTGAGTGTCTTATAGTCACACAGATGGCTTCACTCTGTAGTTGGTGGACAGCCTAGTGTGTCTCACACAGACGCTAAGCAGTGTTCTCGGTGTCATTATAGTTATACAGAGGACACTGCCCAAACAAAGTATTTTGATGCTCTGAGAATGAGACCAGACTGATAACTCGTACTGCCAATGATGATGTGATACATTTTTTCAATCCCTCTTGGTCCATTTACTTGATCCTGACTTTCCTTGGTGACATCACAGCTGTGGCAGCACCTTAATCAGGACGCTTTTTCTTACAGTAAAAGTAAGAAAATACATTTGCACTTGTTTCTTTTCCTCCTTCCTCCAGCATGTGGCACTCAGGCTCTTAACCTTTCTGGTTTCACCTCTCCCTTACATCTCGGTCCTTACATGACCTCTCCTCTGTGCCTCATTCATTCTGTCATGACTTGGTGTTTTCGTCTCTTAACTCACGTCTACCTGTTAAAAAATTAATCTCTTGTATTATATAACACTGACAAGCAACGGAACGCTGCAGAACAGCCGCACACTCTACTGTGGAGAGTGAATAATGACATCACTTACCCACTTTCAACAACCCCTTTTCTCTTTTGCTCTCTCTCTCACACACAGCCTCTCTCTCTCACACACACACAGAAAATTGAGCTTGTGGTCTATTGCGGATGATGTCTTTGACATTTTAAAGTACAAGTAAAGTACTTTTCAATTCCCCAATCATGTCTACTGTGTTTCTTTCAACAAACCTCAGCAAACTGCATTTACAAATGGCATTCACGTCTTAAAACAAGATAAAGAAGCATCTGAATTTTACTTTACAATTCTAGCAGTAGCCTCTAATCTCAGTGGCCCCAAACAGCAGAATGACCCATGTAATTACACAAACATTGCACACTGTGAAGTATTTTACCACTTTTCGAGATAGATTTTTTTTTTGTTTTCCCACAAGTAATGGAATCTCAAATATAGGCTACATCGTTTCTCTAACTCAGAGGAGCAAAATGTTCCTTATCTCTGCGCAGCAACCTATCTGTTCAGGGAATTACAGCAACAACATGTGACTTTTGTACATTTTAAGACTCAACAAGCCTAATTTGCAATTCTGTAGTCCCAAGTGGCAGCGAGAGATAACAGTTTCTCAAAAGTTTGAATGGCTTCATTACTCAGAAATGATGTAATATGGTGTTGTTAAACTCTCAGAACTAAATTCCCTCTCTTTTTTTAGTGTCTGATAAGGCTGGCAATGCAAAAAATAGCATGGCAGCAGTTTTAGCTGTTAGTGAGGCCGGCCCTCTATAGACTGAGCACTCCAACTTTAATGCTGGGAAAGTATTTTGAAGTTTCCATTCATCACTTGGAACCTGGATCTTAGAGAATTTCTCACCAGTGAGGATTTGTGGTTCTCCAGTAAAATACAGGCAGGAAATAAGATGACAATTTGAAAATAATAACATCCACTCAGGAATTACTGGCAGCAAAAACAAATGCATTTTCTTGAATTGCCAGGTTTTTTATATTGTTCATTTGTCTTTTGGTTGGGTTTACTGCCCACAGCTTTACTGTTTTGGTTCACTTTAAGTGCTCTCAAAGTCAGGTGTTGCATTAATTGACGGCTATTTTCACCAGCTGGATAAACACTCATTCAGTCAGATCTTAGATGGGAATGAAAAAAGGGCAGCACTGACCCACATACATGTAGCTAGCTACATCCATGATGAATATTGACAGAAAAATGGTGACAGAAATGGCACAGGCATGGATGAGATTAGCATAGCTATACAGGCTGTTTATGTTGACTTACAGACAGACACAAAGGAACCTATTTTTGGTAGTGGGGCTGCCCAGGATATGTGCATGCATGTGACAGCTAACAGGCACATGCATATTCATGTTTCGATCAGACAACGGACAGATTTACATTTTTCATTAAACTTGAAACTTGCCTGGAAATAATCTTGCAGCAAGATGTTCAGCTGCTCTGCTAAACTTTTAGTTGACATGAAGGCACGCAGTCATGTCAAGATACCAAGGTAGAAAACCATACATATGTTTATCCTCTTTTCATAATTGAACACAAAACAATAGTACATCCAGAAGTGTCAATTACTGGGTTTCCATCCAAATGTATCGCAAATTTTAAGCAAATTTTGTGAAAATGTGCAAAAGAAAATGCAAATTTATGCACGTTTCCATTCATTATTGATTTGCGAGTATTGGGAGTCAACAATTCGAGCAGTAGGTGGCGCTTCTCATGAAAAATAAAAATGCAAAAGAACACCCGTAGAAGAAGAGGGCACCGTGAGATGACGTCATTGAGAGCATCTCATGTCCACAACTGTAAAAAGCTACTGGCACATCCATGACTATGACGAGATGGAGAGATTCCTTGGGAACTTCTTGGCTATTGCGAGAGCTCTCATCACACTCATATCAGCGTTGTTAGCGTAGCCTACATAATGCCGTGATGTATGTGTTGGTACACCAGGCAGCGCACGTAAGTTAACACAGGTGTGTGTGAAGTAGAAGTACGTAGGATCTGGTAAAATGCGAATGAAACAGGAGGATGGAAACCCGACTAGTGTGCCAGAGGGCAGGGCTGCAAATGCCTCAACACAGCTACCATCTGCACAGGAAGGTGGATGCCCCTACTGACAACAGGTGGAACAACACAGTCTGTAAATAGTTATTTTACCCTAACTAATGGACTATCTGAACATTTGGTTTTTAATTTTGAAGCATATGATAAGGTGCCTGTCAGAAAATATATGGAAAAGATGTGCAGAATGAGCAAAATAAATAATTGCTTTGATTGACTATCACGTCAATTCAGAGTGCAAGGGTCAGGGTCAGCTAATGGGTCAGCTAAACTTGGAGAGATTTGCGGTAGCAGGAGATAATCAATGGTGTGGTGAGGCTGAACAGGCTGCGAAAGACCAAAAAAATTGCCAAGAGAGTTTTGGAGCTGCTTTTGAGATCCATAAAATCCTTCGACTGGAAGAACTTTTACTGCTGGGGTATGGTCATCAGGATGGAGTTTTATGGCTTTAAATGATGGAGCGGACGACTAGCGAATGTATGATTTGCCATGAGTGGCTTCAGCAAGGAGACAAGTGGATGTCCAACACCAGTCAAATAAAATTTTGGCACATGCAGTCCAGAGAGAAATTATGTCAGAGGCGAAGAAGCAGACATTCTTTGGATAAACGGCTGATGAAACCACAGATTTAAGAACGTCTGAGCAGTTTTCCTGTTGCTCCTGTGCAAAGCACATGCACATAGTCATGTGCGCACATCTATTCTGTGCAGCACCCTACCAAAATACGTTCTTGCATGCATGTCAGCTACAGCCCCAACGTCTGAGTTAGATTAATGAATAGGGTGCATTTTCACATTGTTTTGTCTGATGTAGCTTTAACACACTTTGAGACGAGCTAGTTGCAGATTGGAGGGTTCTTTCAGGGACACACTCGTGGCAGATGAGTCCTAATGCATGGGGAGTGGATGAGCAGCTGTGTACCATACAGGACAGAGGAGGAGGATAGCGGGAGGACAGCGAGAGGATAAAGGGAGGGGAAGCAGGTGGGGCGGACGGGGTGGAGGAGGAGACGTCTGCCAGGAGGGCTGGCTTGGCTCTACATCGGAGGGAACAGAAGGAAGAAAGAAAGTCTCTCAGGCATTCCTCATTTCTCTCTACCAATTTATCAGTCTCTGCCTTTTCCTCTTCCCCATTTTCACACCGCATCTGGACTCACTTTCTTTTTTTTTCCTTTTCAACACCACTGTTGGATTCCTCACACTGCCTCTCTTTCTCCTTTCTGTCCAGGCTCTATATGTCCTCTAGTCTTTCATCCTTTTCTTCCATTGCTTTCATGGTTCTGTATCTCGCCTCGGCACCTTCTTTCCACTTTTGCCTCTTTGTGTGTGTTTTAACCATCTTCTCATTGCTCCTTCTTTTCACAGGGAAAGAGCTTGGCGCAAGATCTGTGCCAGTGCAGTCTAGATTGTGCCACCCTACTGAGAGAGTGGGTGTCAAACACAGACATCGGCACAGCTTGCCAGGGAGATGGCACCACATTTAAGCCAATGGCTGCAGAGAAACATGAATATATGTCTGCTGCCACCCACTCATCCAGGACCTGATCCCCTTGGTTCACTGAAATATAAAGCTGTAACTCCATTTCAAATAAAGTCTTCTGACGTTCTGTCCGTTTTTCTGCCACAATTATACAGCAGGAGATGGTCAGACTTATCTGTTGGTCAACTTGCCCATTAATTAAAGCTGGGGTAGGCAGAAATCTGGAAACCGCAAAAAGAATTTGAAAATATACCCTCTTTCTCCAGCTCTTCCCCAGCTGTTTCTCCCCCTCTGTCCTAAGCCCCTCCCACCAGTTAACCATGAGCACATGCACACTCTTTATACAGTCACCCAGTGTTTCTCCATATATTGATTTATTTGATCTTTCTATTTTATTGTACTAGCTAGCCACCCCATGATCCCTCCACCTCACTTCCAACCACCGTGGATTGCTGCCCAAGGAGGAGAAAGGGCAGCAGCTCAGGGGGCAGACTTTTGGTCGGCAGCTGTATTGGCTCGGATTAGGTCAGCGCAGTCCCCCCAGCACCAGGTGTCACAGTGGGCTGGTGGCCGGCAGCTCCCCCAGGTTTAACCTTTGTAACGGCAGCAACAGAAAGTTTGCTGATCTATCAGGGATTCAGGGCTGTCTGGTCTCCTGGAGCTAACGCTTGCACTGGATGCTTTGGGGTTGCTGCCACCGCTGGCTGGAAGTCCTTCTCTGGAGCTGATGCCCACTCTCCTCCCAGTGAGGTGGTCTGCAGTATGAGGAGTGCGGCAGAGGATACACTGAGATTCGAGGCTCTAGCTAACGTTAGCTACATGTGAACCTGAAGTGGTAGCAATGAGCCTTTGATGCTTGTTATCAGAAGGCTTAACTATAAGCAACATTTTCTCTCCATCTCTAAAAGGCTTCACCGATATTAACGTGTTTTGTACCGTTTATTGTCAGACCCTTTTTTTACACTCTGTTTTTGATAAGTCCGTCTTCTCTTTTTGAGTTGCTGTGCAGTGTAGGCAGTCGTTGCCAGTGCTGGAACAGCAACTTTCTCAGCAGGATTCTCCACCAATGAATCAGGCTTTCACCAAGGGGATGTACATACATATCTGCATTTGTAGAACAGCAGTTACCTGTGATTGGCTTAAGTCTCCAGTCACTGGCTAGACTTTATAGAGCCTGAAAACAGAGCCAAGAGAAGGTGCAGAAGTCTAGTTTTCTCTCAGTCCATTTTACTTACAATGTGCTTAAAGTTTATGGTAATCTTTTTGCTCAATGATGCCAAAATTAAACAGCCTACTCCAGCTTTAAGTAATGACAGAATATAGGCAATACTACCCAATACTACCCTATATATAGCTAACTACACTACCTTTGTGTGACTTCATTTTGCGACAAAGCTTGCTATTTAGAGGAAGTGTATGTAATGATATACTGACATAGAGAGGGGTGGATCCCTGTAGGTCGCCATTGGAACCCACCCACCATCCTCTCCAAAGGAGCAAACTGCAAACTTTTCAGAGCCATTTGAGTATTGAGTATTTGTTACTCAAAAGACTGATTCAGTGGAATATTCCTTTAAGTCATCTCCACTCCTCAGTTTCTACCTGTGTGCAGAGTTGCTGTGCACAGAGACAGCGTTTTATTCATGCGCATTTGATTCTATATCGAGCCTTATTGTGGAAAGCACCCAGAACGCTTGCTCACAAACAAGAATGCTGCCAAAAACACCCCAGGTAACTCAAAGTAAAAAAATACATACATTAGTTCCCTTATTAGCAGGCAAAATTCACAACATGTTTGAACCACAGAGGCAACATGCTAAATGTCAGTGTTGCTGTTCGGGAGTTTGTGTGACAACAAACGAGCAAACGAGGAGAAAACTTAGAGAAACAGAGAGAAGTAAGAGTTGTGAAAGATTAAAGAGCAGACAACCTGAATGACAAGGAAGAGGTAAGAGATTTAAGACATAAGATGGATGAGTAAGAGTTGGGAAGAACTTGAGACATACGCCAATACATTAACACAGAAAAACAGTGGAAAAACAGGGAGAGGTGGAATGATGTAACAACACAAAGGATCTTGAAGCAGCAGGTACGACTGACGTACATTTTGTGAACTCTGTTCAGTGTGAAAAGGGCTTTTTAGTAACATCATGATGAACTAATTTAGACAGATCAAGCATGCTAAGTCTTTTGAATGATGAACTATTTTTTAAGAGTCAGTACCACTTTAAAAAGGCAAATCAATTACTAGGAGTCAAAGTCAGTAGCAGAAAAGGCAACCGATATAGATTTTATCAGCCCATTAAATCACTGTTATCAGTGGTTTTTTAGCCTCTTAGATACTGTATGGCTTAGAAGGGGTCTGCCACACCCACTGTTCGGTTCAAAGGCTGTTGTTAACCCATTCTCAATGTTGTACATGTTGCAGTTTTGTTAGGTTTCACTTTCACTGTCATTAGGTTTTGGTACAAAGCCTACGTGGTTAGGTTTAGATATGGATATGGATATGAGCGTACGTCATTAAAGCAACCGTCTCTACTTAAAATAAGTTGACATTTTGGTTTTATACAGGACCACCACACTCTCCTGGGTGCAAGTTTTATCTTGCTTTAACCCATAGCTCCCCCATCCATACCTATCCATATTACTTAGGCTGAATCCAAATGTCTGGATTTCACCGCACTTGCGTTCCTGGGAAGTCTGGGAGTGCTTAGGGCTGTCCAAATCTACAATTCAACCAGTCCACAGGGGGCCTCGAGCAGACTTTCTGCAGATTTCCAGAGAGTCTGCTTGGAGTGCGTACTTCGGCAGACTTCACTGATTTAATTGCCCACAATTCATTGCAATACGGACGTGACTTTGTTTTGTGTGTGACTTTTCTTTTTCAACAGCTGACTTAAAAGCAAACTTATGTATATATAAAACAGTTATTATAGCCTTTTAAAACAATACTTGAATCATGTATGCCTGAAATAATATTCAAAAACATCATGATACAGAATGGGGCCCCATGCAAAAAGGCCCTGTCCTTCCTGCAGCAGCCCGGGTTTGATTTTAATTGTCACTCGAATGTTTCCATGGCAACAAGTAAAACAGTTTTGAGGCTTGCGGTCTCTGCCCTTGCAGACTTTACGTCAGGGGTGGCCAACCCGCGGCTCGCGAGCCGCGTGCGGCTCTTTGCCTATTAGTGTGCGGCTCTTCAAAACCATCAGCGTGCGGCTCTTCCGTCATAACAAAATCAATTTATTGTTATGAGTGCGTATGGCCCTTTAAGAAATGTAACTGGCTTAAGTGGAGCAAGTGAGAGAGAGAGGAGTGGGCACAGGCAGGTGAGAGGGTGTGGAGTTCGGGAGGAATGCAGGACTGCAGCGCGGTGGCAATATCGCACAACAAAAAATGTCAGGGCAGAAATGCATGTCTTTGTGTGTGTGTGCGTGTGTGGAGAGTATGAGAGAGGGAGAGACTGTGTGTGGATGTGTGTGGAGTAGTGTTGCACGGTGTACTGGTACCAACGGTAGACCGCAGTAGGCTGCTACTTAAACACCACGGTACATGACATGGTGCCACTACTGTGGGATAAGTTCAAAGTCCAATCAAAGGAGGGTGAGTGTCCATGCGCTGGCCAATAATCGCCATAGTGCTCCGCGGCGCAAGATAATGGCTTACCGGCGCCCGAGAAGCCCGGCTCCAGGTGAATAAATTGGCGTCATGACTGCTCAGAAATACCTGAACAGCAGAGCTGTGGTGGCACACAGGTATGTGGCGTGTCAGAGGGGAAACGAGCCGTTCACATTTCTCTTTGTGTCAGGTAAAGGCCCACAATTGAAATATCATTGATGTATTATAGAAAAGTGATTTATCTTTTTATAAATGACAAAAGGCACATCTGCCTCATTTTTGCTGTGGTATCGTGATACTACTCAGAACCGTGATATTTTCACTGGTATCGTACCGTGGGTCCCAATTTTGGTACCGTGACAACACTAATCTGGAGAGAGTATGAGAGTGGGAGAGACTGTGTGGATGTGTGTGGAGAGAGTGGGAGAGGGAGAGACTGTGGGTGTGGAGGGGGGACGGAGAAAGACAGTATGAGAGGGAGAGACTGTGTTTGTGTGTATCTCTATTCATGGTTATTCATTTGTGTGTGAGATAAATAAATCTGGCTTTGAAAACTGGAAATGTATGGATTTTGATTTTATGTCATTTCGTGTTTGTGTGAGAGAGGGAGTGCGTTTGTAAGCACAGGGTGTATGATGTGGCTCTTTGTACTACCACGGTAATTTTTGTGGCTCTTGGTCTCTGACTGGTTGGCCACCCCTGCTTTACGTGATGACGGTGAACTCATCACAGTACGCACGACTGAAGTCTGCAAGGGCTCAGTCCGCAAGTCCAGAGGGTGGACATTTGGATTCAGCCCTACAGCAGCCATTTAGTGGCCTGATTACCACTAGAACAGCTGGAAAAGAAAGTGAGGACAAACATTTTTAAAGTAGCATCAACAATATCGAAGTTGAAGGACTCATACAGAAGTGAAAACTAGAAACCATCTTACGGAGGGAACACTCCAGCCACAATACAGCTATCTGCTACGTAAAACGAATGTGGGCCAGTGACCCCTTCCCTACTTCCTGCAGACCTACTTCTGCCCCCCTTGCTCGAACCACACCCATCTTGAAAATCAAGCTTAATTTTGATCTCAATTACACACCTGTAAAGTTTTGTGACTGCATCTTGCACAGAAATCTGCCCACAGACAGACAGACAGACAGACAGGCAGGCACCTGGCAAAATACTGAAAACCACTTCTGTGGCAGTTCTTGTGACAACTGGTGTCACCTGGACAGCAATTTACCATGATGACACACACACTCACAGACTCACGAAATGAAAACAATACAATCCATCACAATGTTCTCGCCGCTAGTAAAAAATATATCAACCATACTATATTCATAAAATACAGGGATGCAATGATAAATTAGAACATTTCATCTTATAACCACTTGCAGAAGTGTTGTTGCAACAGGCTTAAGAGCTAAATACAACACAACACAAGACAAGGCAGGCTACAGTTAGTATTGTAATTTCCACCCTGAGGTCTCTGCGTCGACCCAGAATGAAAGCCTCATCCCATCCCGACAGAGATCGTGAATGCTAGGTGCACACTTCAACACGCACTCAATATGCACTCAAAAGATTACAGCCAACACCCTATGCAAACACACACATACACACACAGCAGGCGGCACCCCTCCTGACCCCCTCAATCCCAATGGAAGCACCCCGAGATCAGCAGCGCGACCGCAGGGTGGCGAGTGGCCTGGGCCGGTGTGACGACCCCGCTCTGACAGAGTGTCAATACAAAGCAATTTACAAGCGCATGAAAAATCGACCCTCGATAACAGGCAATTTCTCTGCTCCGCTGCCTCAAGAGGCGTGACCCGCCTCACGAAAGTGAGGGAGGAGAAGACGGGGGAGAGAAGACAAAGAGGAGGAGGAAGAGGAAGAGGAAGAGGAGGAGTGGGGTGATCATGGTCCAGTGGATGTGATTATAGCCCACTATGCTGTAAAGGGGGGAACAGGGAGGGAGGGAGGCAAAAAATTGAACAGCAATAGGGCAGGGAAGGGAATTGGTGCGAACGATTGTAATAGTGATGTGAGGAGCAGAGAAATCACTGTGATGAATGTGATGGTTGGATTCCACTTGTGGGAGAAACGGAGAGACATGGATCAGGGAGGAGGGAGTTTAAAAGCTTGGAGTTATGCAGGATTGACAAGGAGTAGAAGAAGAAGAAATCATCATAAGAGAAGAGGGAAAAGAGTTAGGATGAGGCAGAGAAAGAAAGAAGAGAGGTAGATTGAGGAGAAGTAGGGAGGGGCAGGGTTGTTGCTGTTGTTGATGAAATGTGGATTGTGTATGTGTTTGTGTGTGTGGACTGGAGGCCACAGGTGAGGACAGAGATAATGACCTCATTCCTCTTCTCTTTTGCCGAGACACTTTCTTCCACACCACTCTATTCATCAAGCCCTCTATCCGTCTCTCCATCCCTCGCTCCCCCTCTTTCCTCCAATTCTCCCTCCTTTCTGTCAAAGGAGCCAGAGGTCACACCTTCATCCAAACAGACAGGAACACACACAAAGGAGGAAATGTAGCGCTATGTGTCTGTGAAATGTGTGTGTGGGTTGCTTGTCACAAGAAGACACACACACATAGGCTGCATGGAGGCAGATGTCACGGACTTAAATAGAAAAAGAAATTCTATTAAAACAACACTTCATCATGAGTTCACCTGTGTCGGAATCAAAAGCTTGCCTCGGTACCATTCAGCGACAGGAGAGGCTGTGTAAAATTAACCACCGTCAGCCTAAATAAAGGTTCTGGACAAAGGAAGATGACTTTTTAAACTTTTTCTGTTTCAACTAAAATAAATGAGGTTCTTCAGTGGAGGAGCTGTTGTCATATTAATTCCAGGTTTCTTTGTTGTGCTCTTTTTTAAATCGAAAGACTTTAAGACTGGGTGTAACCCTGCATTAAAATACTCCGTGTGTAAGTTTGACTGTGTATTTTTATGCATACTATACGTACTATACGAGTATGTACTGCCTGTGCTTACATGGTGCAAATGAATACAGTTTATTCTATCTAAACTCAGCATGACACATGACTTTATTTTTAGAGACATCTTTTGTACCTTTTTTGTGATCCAGTTTCAGCCAGTAATCTAAATGCTTAGTTTAGCTAGATCTGTGCAGGGTTGAATAAGTTTGGGCCATGTCTTCCATCTGTCATTGCTAGCTTCAGACCAATGCAGTTTGCGCCTATCTGTGCCCATGGCGTGTGAGGGTATGTGTCCACTCTTTGGCAGAAAAGTGGCGGCAGGGCATTGGGGAGAGCTTCGTCACAGCATTTTTTATAAAAGCCCTCACAGCACTTTTTTCAATCATGCGTTATGTGATGTGGGTTTTGTTTCTATGACAACAATATCTTGACATTAACATCAGCTAAGTAGCTAACGAATTGCTATGTTAACAGAAGGCTGATTACACAGTTAAAGCAAGCTTACAACGGTACAGTTATAAAAGACACTCACCAGCAAAGTTCAGTGTCTGCTGGCTGATCTACTCCCACTAGTGGGCTTTCTGTCTTTGTTGTGACAGTAGCTGAAGGAGCGGTAGTAACATCACCAGCACCTTTCTGAAAAGTGCAGAGATTTTCAACTAGAAGCACCCGGAGCAGCTACACAGAATAGCTGGAGTGCTCTTAAAAAAGCACCGCATGTGGCAGCATACACTCTCCTCTCATTGGGAACAACTGAAAAAATAAGCCGGTGCTGAGAAAAAAAACACGTCCCATGGACACAAGCCCTTAGTCTTAAAATAAGGTGTGGTCAGGCGCACTGCTGTTTTGAAGGAACAGAAAGCAAATGCGTCATTGACCCAAAAAATCTGGTCTAAAGTCAGAATGGCGCAATATTTTCCTGCTGTTTGAAGAGTGCATTAACACAGCAGAGAGCAGCGCAGAGCTGCAGAGCTGCTGTCTGCAGCGGGCTCCACATTAAGAGAGATGCTGTGTGCATTTACACACGAGGGGCAGTGTAACTTCATTGATTTTTTCAGAAACTGAAAGTTTAGCTGTGTTTCCTCTGTCAAGTTTATAACTACAGTTTTTAGTTTTGCTGCTTAAATGTCCCACAATATCTGCTGCAGTGACATCACCACTCATACCAAATTATTCTCTGCAGGAAACTGCTCGCTTCTCCAATTTGTTGAATCATGTAAATAGCAATGTGCCAGGCACAGGCGCACCTGGCTTTAAAAGGGAATGAGAGCCATTAAATTAGCAAAGGCACCTTAAACGAACTTGCAGCATGCACCATGACCATGGGCTATAGATCATTTAAATAGGGCCCTTTATCTTTTTAATTTTAGTACCTATCATGAACCTTGTGTATGTTTTTCTCTTCTTCTTCTTAATATGCTTATTTGGCACTGCTGTCAACATTTTAAAGGGTCAGATCACGAGACAGTCCACCTCTTGCTCTGGAGAAACACTTCTTCTTTCCTCTGTTACCTGATCCTGTCTGAGTGAAACTGCATCAAACTGCTAGTATTTGTGTCTCCTAGTGTTTGTTTTCTTACCTGTACCTGTAATGCATGCACTAGAATGACTCCCAAACTAAAAGACAAAATGTCAGCTTTCATATGGATCCATATTTATACACCAAAGATGAAACACTGGATTAAATTTCAAGAGAAATGCACAGATGCATTTCAACTGTTCAGAGACATGATGCTGCTTTGAAAAAGAGACCGTTTCTCTCTTCACCTGCAGCCAGTGGTAGATCCAGCAATGAAAAAAAATGATCACCAACAGCTCTGCTCAGTTACAATCAGTTGCTGAAGCCTTTGCACTCTGTCTAAGGATCTATGACTGTATAGCATGGCAGAGAAAGAGGGTTTATACAACTGCTGCTTGTGCTGAATCTAACCACAGTATATCATACCAAGCAGGTGGTACTTCACTACAACCTACGTCTCTAGGCTGTGTGGTTGGTTTGAGTTTACAAATTTAACAAGACTTTGTTCAGCAAAGTAAAGATCATTTTCGAGGTACATCTTTCTCATGCAACTCGTTCAAGAAGTTTTTAACTGCAGGTGATGTAAAAGCGATGTACATCTATGTTCTTTTGTCAAAAAAAAAGTAAAAACATTTTGTTATTAGATCAAACATCAGAGAAAGAGTGTGATAATTAAAGTAAATCCAATATTGAATATTGAAATTTACTTACAGGATGCACACAATATGGGCAAGGTCAATACAGAAGAAGCCTCTGAGTAAGCTGAAGTGATTGCACCAGAGGGGAGCGTTCCTCTTATCCTCCCTGCCTCAGGTGTGGTCATGTGATCTCCTCGATGGTGGACTTTTGACAGTGGGTGTGTTTAATTTGAGTCACTTAGCATGCTCACCAGGTGGTGCATTAAATCAGTCATTTAGCTCATTAAGAAAAAGGTAGCTTGCAAGAAGAGTTTGCATGTAATGTTACTTTCAGACTGCTAACTCTCATGTGGCTCAATCTTCACTCAAAGGCTCCCTAAAGAAATAGTTCTGCATTATTGTTATCCAAAGTTTTAGCAGCTGGTCTCAAGCCTAACTGAGTAAACAAACTGTAGAAAATAAGTGAGAGAATCCAGCTCCTCGGTGGCAGAGAGCAAAGATCCTCTGGAGCCCTGGAAGAAATAACTTTTCAATATTTAGATTTTTTTAAACAAAATTTAAGTAATTGGATTGTAAGAAAGGCAGGGTACACCCTGGACAGATTGCCAGACTGTCGCAGGGCTGACACATAGAGACAGACAACCATTCACACTCACATTCACACCTACAGCCAATTTAGAGTCACCAGTTAACCTGCATGTCTTTGGACTGTGGGAGGAAGCTGGAGTACCCGGTGAAAACCCACGCTGACACTGGGAGAACATGCACACTCTGCACAGAGGGGCTCCCCCACCCTGGGTTTGCACCAGGAACCCTCTTGCTGTGAGGCGACAGTCCACCATGAATAATAACAATATATCTTAGTAAATGTGATTACCCTTCTACCTTACCTTGAAAAATGTTTGCTTCAATCCCCCCCCCCCCCTTATAAAAAGACAACATATCTTCTGTTGGTCCCACCCACATGTGTTTCACATCACTAAAAAGCCCAGGATGTGCTTTTCACAGTACATCAGGACTCAGACTGCACGCATGGTATTTAAAATAAAGGCCTCAGGGTCATGTCCCCCACAGAGAATAAATATGAATTGCCTCCTCTCAGTAGGAGACAGCTGCAATAAAAAGTGAGCAGGAATGACAGTAAGTGAGCGTCTCTAAGCAGTTTGGAATGACAACTGTATTTTCTGAGGACTGTCTGTTTTATTGTTGCAACTGACAAAACCTAGACTAAAATGTCATAAAGACTTGAGACATATAAAACTAAAATAACCACCTTGCAGTTGTATACCTCTATGAATGTCTATACTCATATGTAGTAGACAGTTGACAATGCTCCTCTTCTTTTCCTAAACCTAACCACACAATTTTGTTGCCTAATCCCAACCATGTGGGTTTGTTGCTCAAGGAAAATGAAAACGTTAATTCATGATGTTGTACCGACGTACAACATTTATTTCCTGTGTATTTTGAAAGAAGGCAATGCATGTATCAGGCAGAACTTGACACGATGTCCCAGAATGTCAACAACCAACACACCCAGGGTACCTTGCAGGTCGTATGCGGATGTGGAAAGTGACCATGACCAAACGTCAATATGTGACGAGGTCGGAGTGAGGATGTGTTGGTATGTGACCAAGCGTCTCCCCTTCTGTTCCTGAGTTGACATTAGATAATGTCCAGAAAAGTGTTTTTGCAGGACGTCACCGTAAGGTTGACCTTTTTTGATATAAAATGTCATCACTTTATTATGTTATTCTATTAGACATTTGTGTGAAATTTTGTTATATTAGTGCATGAATTCTTGAATTATGGCCAAAAACATCTTTTTGAGGTCACAGTAACCTTTGACCTTTGACCACCAAATTCTTATCAGTTCATTCTTGAGTCCAAGTGGACATTCCTGCCAAATTTGCAGAAATTGTCTCAAGGTGTTCTTGAGATATTGTGATCACAAGAGTGAGACAGACTAGGGATGCACCGATCCCATATCTGGATCGAATATCGGCCCCGATATCATCAAAATAGATGGATCGGGTATCAGAAAATGCAACCTATACCTGAGGCGATCCTTTTCCTTTGTATCTATTGCAACATGAGCTACGTCACATGTCATGGAGCGAATCTGTTGTGTGGAGGTATTTCACACTATTTCAACTGCTGTTGCACAGTTGTTTAGTTTTGTTAAAAATAAATAGTTCATCATTACATTAATCTGTTTCATCTTGTTTCATTTGATCTTAGGAAAGAACTGTGTAGTCATCAATGCCTGATGCCTCTAGTCTTTTCTGTTCTACATGTAAAGGTATATAGCTGTTTAGGTCAACCATGGTGTCGGATCGATATCGGGTATTGGCTGATACTCAAAGCCACAGCATCGGGATCAGTATCGAAACTGAAAAAGCTGGATCAGTGCATCTCTAAGACAGACAAGGTCACAGTAACCTTGACCTTTGACCTTTGTCCATCAAAATCTGATCAGTTAATCCTTGAGTCCAGGTAGACATTTGTGCCAAATTTGAAGAAATTTTCTTAAGGTGTTCATGACATATCGCATAACAATGGGACAGACAGATGGACAACTTGAAAACATAATGCTTGTGACCACAACTGTTGCTGGCACGGAGGCATGAAAATCACAATATGGTGCCAAAATCGCAGCCTCTAGTGATTCAAACATCACCGCGCTCGTTTTATCAGTAAGGAACTGTGACCTTCTGAGCTGTTCTGTAAAACACGTCCCTCACACAAACTCACCAGGAGTTAGCCCATCATTGTGCATATCAGAGTTCTTTGCTAAGATAACAAGCTGTGGGGCTTATTAAGTCGTGGTCTGGTCTTGCTGGGATAGGAAAGTGTATTTGAGTTTCCTGTCCACCTGTCTTGTTCTGCACCCCCACTGAACAAAGACCTCCTGCGTGGAACACCTGCGGTATCCTCATAAAAGCTCTCCAACTTAAAAATTCACTGTGTGGGAGTGCAACAGAGAGAGACTTTGGCCTGTATTGTCTCCTCCGCACATCATCTCTGCTGGCTCAGATCTCAGAAGACAAAAGAGAGGAGGGAAGGAAGGCACTTGAGCTAATAAAGTGCAGCCTCGTCTGCGCGCTGACTCTGTGAATCTTTTAAAAACCGATCTAAACGAAAAGAATACCACAGATGAAAACTCAAGTAAGGATAAAGTGCATTTTAAGGTGCATCTTGCAGGGATCGTCACATCAACATTATTGTGATATTAAAAATGTCTCAAACAGAAGCAAAAAACCAAACTTGTCTTTAAAAACGGGTGTGGCTGCTTCTCTAGATGTGACACTTGTGACACACAGTGACATGAATTATGCATAAGCCGAGTACAATCCCTCGTTATTACACAGGCTATTTTGTTCAGTGATTCAAGATACTCGTGAGTCGTGTATATCGAATGTCAGCCTGTATGACAGCTTGTTCTCTTTCCCTCTTGCCTCCTAAAGCCCCCGACCCCCCCCTCCACATTCCTCATTCAATAGTAATTCTCTCTTTCTCTTTGACTCTTCTCCTCCTCCCTCCGTACTCATCTTTTCGCTTGTCACTTTCCCTTCATGTCAATTACCATCTCCCTCCATTTCTCCTTCCTCTGGCACGCCGCTCGCCCTCTCTAACACCTTCTCCATTTGTATCCCTTTATTTTCTCATCCCTCCTTCTTATGCTCCCCTCCCTGCTCCTTTTCTTTTAATTCCACAATCTTCTTCTCTGCATGCAAAGTGTCCTCATGTTCATCTTTTGTCTCCCCTTTCTCATCCATTCACTTTATTGACACTTCATTTCTGTCATTCGCTTCTTCATCCATCACGCCGCTCCCCCCTCACTTTCCTCCTCCGTTTTGTCTGTTTCTGCATTCTCTCTCTTCTTCTAAAGCCTCACCACGTTCATTTCATCTTCCAGCAGGACGCTCCTGCCTTTTACCTCCTCGGTCTCTCCTCCTTGCCATCGTCCTTCGTCTCATCCCACACATTCCTCTTTCTCTCCAACAGGCAGCATCTTCTCTCCTTCTCCTTCCATATTCATCCCAGCAATGAGTGAGTGACCTGAATCTGTCTCTTTGCATTACAGCCCCTCCCTTCTGCAGCTCAGGAACACCTCCAAAAACCAATAGTACGGCTCCCACCTTGCCTCGCGTGCCCTCGTTTGTGTGTATGAGTGTAAGTGTGTGTAATTGAACCTGGAGTGATAAGGATGCCGGCCTTTGTGTGCTGGTACTACAAGTGCACTGGACTTGGCTGTGCCTCATCTGTGTTTGCATGTGGGAGCCAGTTTGTTGGAGGCTACGGGTGTGTGTGTGTGTGTGTGTGTGTGTGTGTGTGTGTGTGTGTGCACTTGCTGTACAACACTGTATGTTTATCAGTATGCCAAGCAGGGAGCCTTAAATGGATTTTAGCTTTTGCGTTTTCCAGAAAGAAAGAAACTCAAGATTATCTCACATTGCCAGTGTCTTGAACGTATGTGCATATATTGTTGAGAGTGTGTGTGTGCTATCTTCAATGTGCACAGTGTCTGGTATGTTGTCTGTAATTGCCTGTGCCTTACCATCCATCACAGGGCTGTTTTTCTCACGCTTTCTTTACTCTTCAGTCACAAACTTGTTCTCTCTTCTGCGGGGAGAAAAAGCAAAAAACTTTTTTCAAAATCATTCTGACAAGTGTTTTTTCCAACTGAACAAAAGCATACATAACAAACTTTCTAGAAAGAGATTGCGTGGGGGGCTGGATGGGGAGGAAGAAACATCATGTCTGCCAAGCAGGAAAACAATCAAGGCAGATAGCACTGAGTTGTCAAAGAGTGTGACACCACCAAAACACTGAGGTCCCACCCTGGGAAAATGAAAAACATCGCACTGACATAAAACACGGCATTCTCTGCAAACTTTGTTTTTACGCTCACGCTCTCACGCTACTTCAACTTTAGCTTTCATTTTTTCTAATGTTTCCAAGATGCAGCAACACTTAACTTTTCTGGTAAATTTACTTAATGCTGGCAGGCTAATGGATGCACTTATTTGAAGGTTGGTCATGATATTTTGTTGTCAGAATACTAAGTAAGTACAAAATGAAGAAAAAGTAAAAGAAACAACAGAAATGGAGGACACTTGGATTCAAACTCGGGGAATGACACTTTCAAATCGAGAATGTCAAAAATGTTGTACATGACAGTCAGACACATTAGTCCTATTAAAGTTTAAAAAATCTTGCCTCACATAACTAGGCTATGTCTGACAATCTTGTGCCACAAGATTTGATTCTTGACTGTTCAGATGGTAACAAGACTAGGGCTACCCCTGACTAAGAATTTTCCTAGTTGACCAATAGTCATCATTTAGGGCCATTAGTCGACTAGTCGCCCACATATTTACGATATTAATTTAATTACTAATTATATATTTTCGGCAGCCCAACACAATGGTTTGAGTTGAACATGTGAGAAAGAACAGTATCAGTAACATTGTTAACACTGTGCTACATTACAGAGAAATACAAAACCGTACTAATGAACCTTCATTAATATAGGCCTATATTTTATCTACAAGTGCATGTCACACACTGAGCGAGCCGTCTGTTAATGACGCTGTCGGCAAAGCAGTAATGATTGTGCTAAGTGGCTAATGGGCACGTAGCTACTTCCATTTTTCAGGAGATACGTCATGTTTGTAGTTGACCAATGAAGATGAGTTTCCATATCACCTTGGGTTCATCCTTCACCTTCTCAGAATGATCCCACACTTTGGATTTCCTCCCCAACGTGTTATTAACTAGCCTGTGGAATAACCGCAGGCACCAGCTCTGTAAATTAGGGGTTGTACACTTGCTGCGTTTTTAACCTCCTGGAAAATGTGAGTTTGAGTGCTGGGCGCTGATCTTGTGCCTTTTTTGTGCCAGCTTTCAAGAGGGTGGCAGCAGGTTGCAAAGAAGGAAAATATATCGTTCAGCTGTGATTGGTTTGTAACGTGACTCCTGTCTGACTGCTGAGCGTGTCTCTCCATTAGTTTGGTGCTACAGTATTTACATTGAATCATTCAGCGTAACGTTTGCCAACCTTTGTTATCTCTGCGATTACAGATAAATTAATGATGCTAAGCTCCAGAAGTTAACGTTAGCTTAACTAGAGCCCTTTGGATGACAGCTAACAATCATGTACGATCACCAAAGAACAAAACTAGAACAAAATAGGCTAATGAACTCCCAGCAAACAAGGAGACATGATGAACAGGTCCATGTCATTGGTCCGACAGCCCATTGGTCCGACATCCCATTAGTCCGACGGTCCGCACTGCTGAACGGCTCCCGGTGGGCGTATTTCTACCTTGATGGTGCGCCGCGACCAGCTCTGGGTCAGCTGGGAAAGGCTTGAGGCAGAGCAGGCTCACAGCTTATGTGTTTGTCACTTTCTTTTTCATTGTAACCCACACCATGATCTTTTCCTGACCCTAACCAAGTGGTTTTTGTGCCTAAACCTAACCAGACCTTAACCACAGGGCATCATGATGATTTCGGAACAACAGGACTTCGGAACAATGAGTTTAATATGGTCGGAACAATGGGCTGTCGGACCAATGGGCAGTTCCCTGATGAACAACGCATCATTGTCATCATTGTTAATCTCATTCACACTGAGCTGATGTTGTGGTCTAACGTTACTACACAACTTTATCCAAAGGAGACACTGTTCTTGGTTGAGATGTGGTTTAAATTGTAAAATATACACCTCGTCGCCTAGTGTTGGAGTTGCATGTACCCCATGCACACTGTTTGACCATTTTTAAACTTCAAATCTCAGAAAAAGCTCATAAAACCAAACAAAACTGACTTTCTGTAATGCATTTCAATGAACGGCCAGGCAAAGAATGTCTGAGTGTATGGGAATGGCTATACGCACTGTGATTGGCTCATTGCGTTTGAGGGCGGGGCTTAGCCATAGGTCAGTTCAATTCCCACATGGTCCAGTTATATAGTTTTTCATTTATTTTGACAAGGTACAGCTCCTAATAGAGTTTCATGTTTGTTTGTTTGTTTTTGTGACTAAGTGACCAATGAAATCTTGCTGACTAATGACCTGGTCGACTATTAAGGGGCAGCCCTAAACATGACTGACTGCCTCTCTGAGCTCCCATGCCATCATTGACAGGCCTTGTAAAGATGATCCTGCAGCTGTATGACCCATTTTTCGCTTAAAATTAATTAAATATTAGTATTTTAGTGGGTACTTTTGGAGAAATGTGGAAATTTTCCAGAAAATTCACCATATTTGTCCCATTTGAAAAGGAAGCAAAGGCCAGACCAGCCGGGCTAGTGAGGTAACACATGTCCAGTCAGTTAAAGGAAAGGCCCATTACCTATTTTGAGTGTTATCAATTAATTAAATGAGCACTTTCAGCTTCATAGATATGGGTTAACAGGGTCCTGCTAGTGTGCTGAGAACATCATTATTAGCCCATTAAATGTTTGTTGGCTTCAGGAGCAGTTTTGTTGATTTCACTTTCATTCCATTAGGATTAGATGCTAATATAATGTGATTGGGTTTAGAAAAAAAGAACATGGTTTGGCTTTAAAGAAAGTATGTTTGTAATTTTTGTAACACAGCGTGGCACAGCCCCTCTGTGTGGGGTTTGCATGTTCTCTCTGTGTCAGTATGGGTTCCTCAGCTTCCTCCCACAACCCAAAGACATGCAGGTTAGGTTAAATGGTGACTCTATACTGACTGTGGGTGTGAATGGTTGTCTGTCTCTATGTGTCAGCCCTGTGATAGTCTAGTAACCTGTCCAGGGTGTACCCTGCCTCTCACCCAGTGTCAGCTGTGATAGGCTCCAGCCCCCCTGAGACCCCTAACAGGATAAGTGGTTATGGAAAATGAATGAATGAATGAATGTTACTTAATTTAAATCTTAATATATTACGTGACATAACTCACTTAAAATATATCTAATAACATCATAGTTAAAAAAAAACTCAACAGTGACTTCTGCTCTCACACTGAAACATGAAAGCCCTGTGTTTGTTTGACCCGTCCACCACGCTGACTACCTCCCTATGTGTCCTGTTCTGTATACTAACATTGCATTTTCTGACTTTCTCTATCACCGTATATAACAATAAACATGGGCATTTAATGGGCTGATAACAGTGTTTGAAACCTACCAGTCTGTGTAGCAGGACCCTTCTAACCTGTATCTTTGAGGCTGACAACCACTGATAACACCCATTTAATTGAATGATAATATTTGAACCCATGTTGCTGTCTATCAAACTGTCACTTGTCATATAAACCACCCATACCATAATGAGCAAAGAGGAAATTTGTTTTTTTAAGGCTACTGGGACTCATTCATACATTCATTGATTTTCTGTAACAGCTTATCCTGTTAGGGGTCGCACAGAGACAGACAACCATTCACACTCACATTCACACCTACGGCCAATTTAGAGTCACCAATTTACCTGCATGTTTCTGGACTGTGGGAGGAAGCCGGAGTACCCGCAGAAAATCCACGTTGACATGGGATATTCATGCAAACTCCACACAGAAGGGCTGCCCCACCATGGGGTTTGAGCCCCCTACCTTGGGTTCAAACCAGGAATCCTCTTGTTGTGAGGCGACAATGCTAACCACTGTACCACCATGCCGCCCACTGTTTCTGGGACTAATGTCAAATTTGTTGCATCCATGAAAGCATGGCCTCAGGTTTGGTTTTGTAAAAATGTGAAGAATTTATAACTACACTCCACTCCAGTAATCTGCTGCAGTAATAAGTTAAAAGAAACAAGGGTGACACAAGAGAGTTCATGTTTGAGAGGATGTGAAGGTGACTGCATCAGTTGTAGAGGGTGCTGTGTCATTGACCTGTACCTTCTTCTTTTTACTGTACATATTCTAACCTTTTGCAGTGGCAGCAAAGTCCTTTTTTCATGCCACAAAAAATAGAAAAATATCCAGCCCAGAGGTATTGCTACATTCAGTAGGGACTAAACACAAACCAGGACCTTGTGCTCCCCAGGCGACAACACTACCACAGCACCTGAGGAAATATTCAGCTTTACAGAGTGGCTCACGGCCTCTTCCAGATCCTCCCTGAGGTTTTCCAATTTTTTTTTTCTTCTCAGAATCAGATCTGATAAACATGAGAGGATGCCACATTTTAGGTGGAAATGGACCAGAGAAGTATAACCCACAGAGGAGCGCTCCACCTAGCCAAAAGAAAAACTTTCCACTGCCAACGGTGTCCACAGAGAGACACAGAAACGGACTAGAAATGCATAAAATGTTCTGCATACCGTAGATATATAACCGGCGACAATTTGACAGGGATAAAAAATTACACCAGTGGGCGTTTAATGTGTAGATTTAATTAACACTGTCACTTGCTTTGTAGTCTTGTGCTGTACATGTTCCGTAGGTGTGCACCAGTCAAACTGTATCAACATATTTCCTTTTTCAAAGCGTATTAACCATCCTACCTTGACCTTTTAAAATACAGTGAACAGCTTGCAAGTCAGATGGCTGGGGCTTGTTTACTTCACATTAGCAAAGCTACAGATCTCATTTTTGGCCCAAACAGTAAGGAATTAGTTTAAAAGTACACAAAGTATGAGCAATAAAAAAACTATCTCTAGCTGTGTGATCTCATCCGACAGAAAAAAGTCATTACGTTGTTCTGTATTAGAGCCTCTGATGTATGAAGTATGATTTAGTGTCTTGTCTTGCTATTTTTGGTATCATGCATTATTTTATTTTTAGACTTTGTTTCCTAATGCATCAATTTCCTGATTGATTGTCAAACACAAGTATTGTTTCTTCTCTGTTTTTTGTGTTACATTAAAACGTGCTTTTGGAGACAAAGGTCTCTAAAAATAAATCTGATCTGACAAAGATGTTTAAACATTTGAGAAATCACGGGTGAATGACATGAATCTTGTCAGTGTCAGAATGTGTTAATGTGCGCAGTCACACACCACAGTGGAAGACAAGTTTACAGTGTGTGTGTGTTTGGGTCCACGGAGGCAGTGACCTGGACACGATTGTGGAGTGGGTGCGGTTAAATGGACCGTGGCTGAGGCAGTGGACCCAGTCAGTGAATGTTTTGCTTTAGGTGGCAGCACTGGGGCCTCAACCACTCAGACACACTGTGAAGTCACACAGTCACAACTCAACACGCCACATCAGGCACACTGCAGGAAGAGTTGTGATATTATCCACATTTCACTGAGAGCAGAGAATGCTATCGTTAGCAGTAGGTAACACTGCAGTACATGCATTCATTGATGAAAATCAGCCTTTGCATCAGTTTAGAGGTACGCTATGTAAAAACTGGTTGTCACAACGTTCCTGGCTCATTAGCCTGAATCACAAAGTGAGACTGCAGCATGTCCCTGCCCCAATTTGAGACCCCACAGATCCACTCAAAACTCATTTCACATATCAGACCAGATTCATTTTAGTCATCAAGTCTCATCACTAGCAGACGATTTTGACACATCGAAAGCAGCAAGTGGTTCATCACACCAAACTGGACACACTGGTGATTGGCATAACTGCTGCAAATTGATCACCACCACCTAACACCGACATAGTTTACAGATTTTTCATCACTTCTGTGTAAAGTTGCCTTCAAAAGCTTCAAATGTGTGTTTGTACTTTGAGAGATATTATATACATAACACACTAGGAATTTAATTAAAGGTTTTAGTTACATGTTTTGGGGCATGTTATTCTCAGAGTTAATGATCAGTTGTCTAATTAAGAGCTGTTGGTGTGACATCACACAAATTGTATACTGCGTGCACATGCCGTCTCCTTACCCAAAGAAGACCACCTGCTGTCAAAACATTGTCAGCCATGTGTACATAGACTAAAAAATAGAATAGGATGAACAAGCAGTGTGGGTATTTTCTTCTTCTCATGCATGTAATTAATCTCCAGCACTTTAAAGGCCTCGAAAGCGCATTTTCCTAATCAGCTTCTTACTGTGACTAAGTTTTTTTCACCACATTTTTTTCTGTAAAAATTCAAACAGTTGTGTTTATTTTACATGAGATTCTATGAGATTTTAGCATTTCTGTTCCTCTCTGTGCTCTCTCCATCGGTTGAGATTTGGTTGGAAAACACTGATGTCACATATTTTCATGCAACAATCAGGATTTATCAGAATTTGAACCAGAATCTGACGACAGTTGGTGGATTGTTTGGTCACTGACAATCAAATCTGATCAAACCACACTCAAACAGACAAGATAAGCTGACTTTTTGATTGTTAATATAAACAGGAGATTGACTGTTTCCCAGAAACTTCAAGTAATCATTTCATAGGATCTTCAGTTCACTCACTATATTTTCGTCTGAGGTTTGAATTATCAGTCTTTTTTTTTTTTTTTAATTTATTTTTTGTATCAGTCAGTCAGTGTCAGTCAGTGTACTGGGACATTTTGGTTCCCAGAGTTAGGTGCAGAGTGACTGGTCCTCACTTTCATGCTGCTCTTTGACACAGGCAGCTGCCCGAAGGAGGAAAGGCTTTCCCCTATCAGGCACCACGATAACGTTATCGTCTGCCTTCCGCTAAGAAGTGGTGAATTTGCAGCACACAGCAACTTAATACCATGCAGTCTCTGGCTTTTGAAATAAAACATTAAATATTAAAATATTATTGCACATTTTCGATACGCTGTTGGCATAGCTTGTTTACGACATGAACGTCGCTGTCACTGTGAACATCCCGCCGAACCACGTTCAAACTCTCAAACTCTATTATTCTACTCTAATATTGAAAAAAAGAACCAATAGTCCTGATTATTTGTTCATTAGTTATATACCTAATTTTGCACTGATTGTGTGTGTTTTTTGCATACCTCCACAGTGAAAGAAGAATTCAGAATAATTCTTTTCAAAACACTTGCATGTAAACAGTCTTATGCATGGACAAGTACCACACCTGGGCAAGCGCTTGTGTTTAAACTCAGCTCAGTAGAATGCACAGAGTTAAAACGCAAGTGCTTGACGAGGCACGCTACTCATATGGGAACTGCCCATTGATCCGACAGCCCATTGGTTCGACATCCCATTGTTCTGACCATATTAAACCCATTGTTCCGAAGTCCTGTTGTTCCGAAATCATCATGATGCCCTGTGGTTAAGGTCTGGTTAGGTTTAGGCACAAAAAACACTTGGTTAGGGTCAGGAAAAGATCATGGTGTGGGTTAAAATGAAAAAGAAAGTGACAAACACATAAGCCGTGAGCCTGCTCTGCCTCAAGCCTTTCCCAGCTGACCCAGAGCCAGTCGCGGCGCACCATCAAGAAATATGCCCGCCAGGAGCTGTTCAGCACCGCAGACCGTCGGACTGATGGGATGTCGGACCAATGGGCTGTCGGACCAATGACATGGACCCATTCGTATGTGGAGGTGTTTTAAATAGTGAGGTTTTAGCGAAAATGTATGTGTTAAGGAAGTACTGAGCATATGACTGGATAAATGAGACTTGGATTGTACTACAGTTTTGTGTATTGTTTTGCTGTTGTTAAACACCGGACACCTTTTACTCCAATTCATCAAGAGTTTTCTATGTTTTTGGATTCTTCGTTTGCAGTGAAGGCATGCGAGAAAAAAAGTTTTCTACACAAGTTTTCTTCACAAATTCAATACAGTGGACATGTTGACTTGTCAAACATAGGTGTAACTAAGAACATTAATGGTGGCTGCCTTCCATTCCGGTGTTCTAGATATAGAGCCGACATATTGTGCACGTTGTCTCACTGGCATGGCTTACTCACACATTTCAACGGAACGGAGCCATCGTTAATGTTATTAGCTACACCTGTGTTTCCCTGCTGCGACACGTCAAAACATCTGCGGAGAGAGGGGTGTATAGCTAAGGAGCATGACAAGGGCCTGAGGAGCACAGATATGCAGAATATATAACAAACTGTGACATTCAGGGCATCACATCAAGCAAGAAAATTACCACTAATCCTGATGATGAAAATGGCTCACTGTGGCACCACATTTCAGGTTTGGTTCTCATCTTTGTGCTCTGGCAGTCCAGTCATCGATCTGGCTGAGGAACCCGGCGCTGACAAGAGCTCAGGTGGAGGCAACGATGGCAGGGGCAACAGAGATTGAGAAAAAAGCTGATAGGATGACTGCCTCATCTTGGCAACCCCTCCCTGGACTCTCAGATCCCTTCACCTCCTTCCTCTTTTTTTCCCCTCTGCCTTCTACTCCTTTGCCCCTCAGGACTCAGTGGAGCGATGGACGGAAACAGAGCCCAGCCACCTCCACCTGGTTATATCAGCCACACACCTGCTGCCTTTTCCCCGTGCCTACTTTCCTCTCGTGCTTCAACTCTTTCCTGTTTTTGGTCCCTTGTCCTCACTCAACCCTGACTAATGGGGATATCTCATTTTTGATTCTTGGCAGTGTATGCATATGGGTGTGCAGTGAGGCAAATTAAACAGTCTGTGTCTTCAGTATGTGGTCGTGAGCATGCTGTGTACCTACTTTTTCTGTGTATTTTGCATGGCTTGTTTCTACATGAAGACACTGACTTGACATATCATCTATAAATCCTCCTCCGCTGGAAGACAAAACACTTTGCCTTTGCGCAAAGTGCAAGGTGAAATGTGCTAAACCAGTCGTTACCATCACTCTCAAGTCTCTCCCAACAATCTCGTGATGACTCCTGTGTGACAGGTTACCATGACTACCTGACATTGAAGGCACCTCTCCATCCATCTGTGCTGCAGCAATTGCTTCCACCTCGCCCCGCTCTAACCTTCCCTCTCTTCCTCTCCCTCCCTTACATCACTCCCCCCCGCAATACAAATGCTATTCATTCAGAGAAGAGGGGAAAGGGTCGAGGCTGCCGGCTTTTTGAAAGCCCCGGCTCCAGAAGAACCGAACTCAGCTCAAAGGCGGGAGAGAGGGAGCGACAAGCAACAGGGGCTATAAAAAATTCATAGCCAATGGAAAGGCACTGGGAGTGCTACGGTATGTGAACTGTGCACTGTAAACTTCTCTTTGTTGCCTGGCTCTTTCTCCCTGTGTTGCAGTCATTTTTTTTCCTATTAATGTCCTCTGCTGGATTCCAGGCCTTCTGACCTTTATTGCATATTCTTTATTGTAAAAGCTACTGCTAGAAAATTCAAAGTAAAGTCAGTCGCACTGCTATGAAAGTGAATTTTAGATGGAAGTGTTCATGTAACTGAAGACTAGAGGGCACGATCAGATGAACAGCGCTATACATCAAAATGTACACTATTATTATTCTCACACTTCTTTGTAGCACCATTTTCGTCAACCAAGCATTTTATGTATTTCAGTCAGGCAACGTGCATTTACTCTCGATAATTGTAGTGAAGATGAATGACACAGCAAGATGTCTTTTAGTCTTTGGTAGGAGAGAATAGAGTCATTTTTATGTACTCTCTGCACAAGCTGATGTATGAGCTACCAGGGAATACACACTGAAATGTCCCCACTACAGTACATAAAAGCACATCTGAACATTTGGCAGCTGGGCTGGCTGCTAGATGAGCAGAAGCAGCAGAATTTTCATATCACGCAGTAACTCAAGCAGCAGTTTGCAGACTAGAGTAAGCAGCAGCCTGGATGAGAACCAGCCCGGTTTAGACAGACCGGCCCCTTCACTACGAGTGCAGCTAATAATTAAAATGCTGCTAAAAAAACTGTTGGTTACAATTTTTGCTTTCTCTATTTAACTCCTTCATGTGCCGTTGCAGAGATATACAGAAGTCCTCCCCTCCTCGAAAAGTTGGTCATGATCAGAGCCAGGAGGTGATTAGCTCAGCATGGCTTAAAATGGAAGGGGCGGGGGGACCAAAAGCTGTTCCCAATTCGGGGTACCGAGCACACAGACCTGGTACTAAAAGGTGGAGCTGTGAACACTGCAGTCTGTTGATTGGTGAGTAACGGACAGTCACTCTTGTTCAGGACCAAGGTGTGGCTGGATTTGAGGCTCATGTTAACCACTGTTTGTACTGTAGAGTTTTATTGGTAGACTGTAACTATAAATGAAAGGATGTTTTGCTGCCTCTCGCAATAACTGTAGTCTGACAAAAAAAACAAAAAAAAAAACAACTTAATTTACTGGGTCGACTGCCGGCAGCTTTTAGGGTGAAGCGTTCACTTATTATGTTACTCAACGCATGATTAGACGGCGTGAATTAATCAACACCTTAAATCTAAATGTGACAACTTTGACCATTACTTTAGTTTTTATTGTCTCTCTTGGATGACATACACTTTTAGTAATGAGTGGATCTTCAAGCGTTTAAAAATCTATGTTAATTTTGACCTGGTTATGTGAACTGCATATATCCTAATCATCACTTGGAGAAAAAAAAAATGCGTTGCTCCTGTGGGCTGTGGGCAGCAACAGAAAACCCCTGAGCTTGCCTTAGAGGGACTAAATGCACAAAACTTGCTTTTTTTTAAAAATATCCCATCAAGAGAGACTCTCACTGCAGCCTGTCCTATTTTGTTCTTAAAATGTTGGCATGCAACCCCGTTCTGTGGATGATAAACGAGGTGTAGACTGATACAAGAGGAAATACAGTGAGTGCTGGATGGAGCACTGAGTGACATCAACCCTGCCAACGTTTAAGAGTTCTGTTTGCAGTGGAAATGCCAGGGTCTAGGTGCCATGTCTGAAGGGTTACTTTTGGTTCTAAAGGTACCATACCATAAGTGTTCGGTGGAAATGGTGCTAAAGGTGTTGTTAAAAGTAGTGTTATTGCATGTTTTTGGACCAGAGAAACATTTTCGTACTCCTGAGAAACTTTTTCTAAGAATCCCTTTTTGTTGTGTTGTGAACTTATGATCCTAATTCAGAGGAACCATGAGAGATGTAAGTGTACGGTGACTGGTACAGATGTTGTGTATGTATTGTCTGAACACAGCCAATGCAGCACCAGCAACTGGCATTTTTATAAGTCATGTAAACAGACAACACAAACATCAGCTTGTCATGGGAACAAAAAATGGAGGAAAATACAGGCAAACAGACTGACAGTGAAGTCCAAGCTCCACCCTCTGAACATATACAGTTAATGGCAATGGAAATACTGTGCAAGGCCATTTTTACTTGTCAAAGCAAAAGTGATGTTGCTATATATGAACCGCCAGCCGGCTTACAGTGCGTCACTTCAGTGTTCCTATTAGTGGTGTGAAGGCAGACATAAAAAAGCCCTTAAAGGTATGTAGTTCTCTGGGGAGCTCCTCAATGGGCAGTTCCTCTCTGGAAGTCCCCAGAACTGTTAAGTCCAAAAACAATTATTATTACAGCACAATTTCAGATTTGTTGTGATGCGGACTCTGAAAAAATGAAGTGGTCTTAGGGGCAAATATTTCAAGAGTCCCACTTAATTCAGACTGACTCCTGGAGAGAATTCAGTCCAGCCAGCTATAGAGTACATAGGATTACTGCTATTACTGCTGGTGTGACACTTGTAGGCAATCTGTAAAATGAAAACATGATTTAGTTATAGCTCTTGATTATAAAAGAGATCTGGCAACTATAGAGCCTGCTCTGAAATTTGGATGTTTGGCAGGGTATTAATTCAATAATGTCCGAATGTGCTGTACTCCTCTGACAGAGAGAAATACAGAGTGACTGCTGACTCACATAAATGGTCATGGATCACATCTCACTTGTGTCCAGGCGCTGTCTCACTGTCTCTACCTTCGAGGGATGTTAGGCAGTGGACCAAATCACTGTGAAGCATACGAGGTGAGTGAGGAGGATCTTTGATACTTAAAAATGCATTGTTTTGAATCTTTAATTAGCACAAGTATTTTTAATGCATATTATTATAATACTTAAAATTATATAGCTATGTTTACAACGACAAAGCTGACATAGAGGTGCCAAAAACTGCAGTTCTTTTAATGGCCACTTGAGGCTGGCTCCAAAAGCAAGTCAATCGCCATAGACCATCATGTTAGAGAGCCCAACTTCATAGCAGAAATAACCATGTTTACATCCTGGTACAAAATTTGGTTTTATTTCCCCGTCATAAATTTTCATATAACTCACCCTTCAAAATTTCATTAAGACTTAAAGTTACACATATTTATGGGTGTTGCTGTTTTGAGTGACCGGCTATCTGAAGGCATCACCATGAGTAAGATCCACCCCTCGCTCCTTCACAGCTCCACCCTTTTGTCTAAATATGGTCACCTCTGGCTGCAAAAATCCAAAATGGTGACTGCCAAAATGCCAAACTTGAGGCTTTAAAACACAAATTTACAAACCATAGGTGATGTAATGTTGACTTCATCCATTGATTTTGAACAGTCTATGGTCAAAACGTACTGCACTCCCCCAAAAGAGTGACAGAGTGATGGTTGTCTATGTACAGATCCAGTGTATGTTGACTGCACATTGGCACATCCATGTATGTGTGGTATATGAGATGTCTGCATCCACATTGCACTGGTCATTTGTTCATTTTCCATAACCGCTTATTCTGTTGGAGGATGTGGGGGTGGGGGTGGGGGTGGGGGGGTTGGTTTTCCCAGGACAAAGGGTCTGGACCCCCCCGTTCCTCCAGTGAATTCCACCCATGGTTCAGAATAAAGGCTACCAAGAGGCAGGGGGAAAAAACTAAAGCAAACTCTTAAAGATCCGTCTACCAACATCTTACTTATTTCCCTGTTGTATCTTGTTTGTTTAGTTTGAATGGACAGACATTAGAGTGGTATTTATCTTCTCATGTAACAGTCAGCAAAGAAAGGAATATGTGTATTTGCAAACCAGTCCTACAATGCCACAGGTATTAGTGCACTAACAATGTCAAATGTGTGTATGATTCTAATGCTGTGTTCACACTACAAGAGACATCACAAAAGCATGACCAGCAACATTAGCACTGTTGAAGTGTTGCTGAAGTGCTTGTCAGTGTACTCACAGGCTTGTGTGTGTCTGCTACTTGCCACAAATAACCTCGACTGAGTGTCATCTAAAGATTGTATTTGAGCATAAAAATATCTATGCTTGTGTTCAGTGTCTGAGTCCCATTTTAACATCACATTTCACCGCCTTGTTGCATCCCCATGTGCACCACAATACACAGAGAGCTAGCATAGCGTCCAATAACGCCGCTAAATAACACAGCACCACAGCTAGAGACAAAACATATGACAGACCAGCTCAGCTTTTGTTTGTAGTGCGTCACACCCGTCCACAATGACTAGTGTTGGGCGTCAGTTTGTAGCTTCATGTCACTGGCTTCCATTGAAAATGACCTGTAGCCTGTTGCTGTGTCCCTCTTAATGTGAGCACAGAACTATACACACAGAAAACCACAGGGAATCCTTACATCCACAGACCTGAGGGCACAGACACCACGCTGTGGTTTATGAGTGAGAGACACAGCAATAAGTTCACACGTGGGGTTTGAGGTTTATAATGAAGACGACATCATCCCACGTGGCATCTGCAGTTATGAAACCTAAAGGTCAATCACAAATACCCTTCGCTGTGGGTAATACAGCATGAAGTGATGCCATGAGATCCACTGCCTCCCTGAGCAGCACTGTTCTCTCCAACATATGTTTATGAACCCTTTCTCTTATCTCTCTGCAACAACCGCAGTGAAGAACTGTACCAGCAGTTAAACCTCAATCTCCAGGTAGCCGTCAACACTGTTATGAATACACCCACGTACAAAGACACACACACCTCCACCATGGCCTTATCCCCATAGTAAATTAATTGAGCTAATTAAGGGTCCTTGTGTCAGTTCCATTGCCAGGCAATGTCCGTGCCTTATCTCAATCCCACAATGCACTTGATCACAAGCTGCTGTGTTTGAGACGTTCCCAAGAAGTGATTAATTAATTCATGAGCGCCGGGTCGTTAAGACACACCGCGTCCCTCTGACTTCAAAGCGATGGTGGTGAATGCACAGGAGGATGGTGGTTGTGTGGAGGCGGAGTGAAAAGTAGCATGTTCAGAGCTACTCTGTTGATCACACATCAAAGGCCGACAGACAAGCTGAATGTGAAGGTTAAAGGGCAAAGCTTAGGCTAAATCTTTGAAGGATTTAGGAAGCATCTGGCACCGTCTGATACGTATAATCAGCATTAATAATTTATCATAACATGTATTATGAGTAAGTTTTAAGCTGATTCACACACACATGCCTCTGAATAAGAAACAAAATTGTAAACATATTCTTTCCATTTCATCTGTTCCATTTTGTTATCTTTAAAGAACACGCAATGCAATTTTATCTTTTCTGACTGCTTCGCATCGTAGCTAATTACCGAGCAGAGACATAACGGAGAGAATTATTCTCCTTATTGTCTGAGGAGCTGCTCTTTCAAGAGCCATTCAAATAATTGGGAGGAAAATAAGCAACTGAAAAATGTGTACATATCTATTTGACTTCTTTGTTGTGCCCCCTCAAAGCTTAATGCCACAATAGACCTAAAGAGATTCATTCTTCTCTCCGAGGGAAAAGCAGCAGCTTTCAAGTTCAGTTCACTGAAGCTGCAAGACACAGGGAAAAAAAATTGCAGCCAAAGACACACATTTGAAGATCAAAGGGGGCTGTATTGTGTGTTTGTGGGTGTGTTTGCATGTGTGTGTATGAGGGAGAAATAAAGAAAAGGAGCCAATGTGGACTGCAGCCATAAGCAGCAATTCTAAAGCATTTTATTAATCTGGTGTGAATCATCAGCTGGTTGAGCCAAGATTAAACTGACTGACAATTTCTTGTGTGGGAAGTCTGAAATTGACCTTTCTGACCTCCAGACTGAGCACAAACCATTCATGTGTGCACGCACACACACACACACACACACACACACACACACACACAGAGCTGATAATAAAATCTGTGCATGTGAAAGCATTTCTGCACAAGCTAATGACGCCTGCACACACAGACTCAGCTGATCTCTCCATCCTTGAGTGGAGGTGTGAGGGGTGGATGGGCTAATCGGACAGACTCCTCCAGATCCTGTGAGATGTGACCCATCACCTGGCGGGGAAGACAGGCGAATCAGACAGACCACCTCTCCACATGCACAGCAGGGGGTCTCCTGTGGGAGCTATGCATGTTTGTGTGAGCATCTGGGGAGGCAGGGAAGCTCAAAGGTGAACAAAGGTGACACTTGGAAGTTGAGTTCAGCCATCATCGATTTGAAGCATTTAGGCTCGAGGGGAAAAGCGAGTGAATATATCAAATAAGAAAGCCGACCATCAGCCTCAGAAACCATCAGTCATGAGTGGCTGGGTTGTGTTCGGCAGATTAGGTCCAGAAGATACTATAGACAACCTCTTTAAAAGCTCTGCAACGCTCCATATAGATTGTCAACCCATGTGTGTTAATCAGACATCAGGAAGCTTTAGGTCAGTGGAGCAGGGAATGGATTTTCTCTGGCCCTGACAGGGAGACGCCGTCCGTAATGGTTTCTACCTGTGGAGAAATTAACAAGGCAGTCAGAACAGAGGAGCATCAACCGGCGCACTTTCACTCCACCTCGGCTGCATAGACGTGGTGAAAAAATGCCCTTTAAGTGCACTCACTGGCTTGAAGAAGTTGCCTTGATTTTGTTAAGGACATTTCAAGTGTTTAAGTGAACTGTGAAAAGTTTGCTAAGGATTAATGCAGGGAAGAAATTAGGCAGTATGGAGCCTGTAGGAGGCTGCTGGTCAGGCAAGGAACTTTGTATTAGTACATTGAACTGATGTGATTTTGGATGCAAACTGAGACATTAGCTGTGACAGGTAACTAAGAGCCTACCTGACCCATAGATGTGCTGCTGTTGTCAAAGGCATGCCGGTTTCTGCCCTCCATTATAGATTTTTAAATGGTTTTCAGGCATTATGACACGTGTGACACAAAATTGGAATAAAATATATACAGTTTGTTTCATGCAAGTCTTTTGGTTTTAGCTGACTGACTGGAACACCACAGATGAAGCAGCAGTGACTGTATTTTCTACATTGCAAAAAGTCTACTAACAAGTTATATTCAAAATAACAGTGGCCTCAGATACTCCACAAAACAACTGAATTGTTGTTTATTCATTTCTCTACCAGTAACCCTTGAGGACAAGTACTAATCAGGCAAGAAATTAATTTATTATAATTACTTGCGGCTTTATAGAATTAAACAATTATGAATCGGGTTTAATGTTTGGCTTATAATCTGATGGTGCTCAATTTGGTGAGGAAAACAAAAAACTTTAGAGCAGGTTCCTGTTTGTTCAAGTCTGTTTAAATACAGTGACTAAATGCCACTTGTACATGTACATGTGGCAGGTATGTTAAATGAGTTAGTGATTCCTCCTCCCATGCAGTGATCCCTTTGTAGTATGACTACACACTCTGCAAAATGTAAATTGGGAACAACCTCCACAGAACTCTGTGTGCAACAATATATTCCAAAGTTTATCTAAGGTTCAGACTTAAGTAGTCTGAGTCAGCCAAATAAGGTGAGTGAAAAAAAGTGAGTAAAATTTTAATTTGTGTGTTCACATGGCTGCGAGGGTCCACAAAGGTACATGTGATGTAAATTTTGCCACATGCCCGTGTCTGCATGTGTCTGGGTGAACCTATGTGCAGCCAAAAATTTATGAAAGCACAGAATTTACGCAAACACCTCATAGCCTCAGTTTAGCTTTGGCTGAGTTTTACAATATATTTTTGCACCATAAATGTTGTCTCTCATCTTTTACAGTGCAGTTGTGTTTGGAGGGTATCATTTTCATGGTCATTACACAGACCCATAACTCTCTCAATGCACATATGTAATGTGAGTTATGGCAGAAACAATCTTAACCCATCATTTAAACCTGCATTAATTGATGTTTTGGCCACAACAAGCTGCAGACACAACACTTACATATTACTTCCTTTCACTGTTGAGATCATTTGGAGTCATGTTTCTATTCACCAGGCAAAATTAAGTCCAATATTCACTCACCTTGTAGCTCTGTTTTGGTCTCCACCAACTTCTAAAGGAAATATCAGGCTCATTAGCAGTTAAAAACGTCAATATATATTCACCTGCTAGTTGGTACATCTGTTTGTCTACTATTTGGTGCTGCGAAATACAGTAAGTTTTATTAATGGAAACAGAAACAAAAACAATAAGCCTCTGGGGGGCAAAGACCAGTATTTTGGGGGTTTCGATGTAGCCAGTGGATATCTGGGCCAAGTCTTCCTCTTTTATGGGCCAGTCCTCTCAGCTAATCTCTTCATGGAAAAACATCTGCATATGAATGCAGATTCCATCAAAAAATCTATGATAAAGCTAAATGGTTGTTAGACTGAAATGGTAGAAGACTGCACTTTGGCCAATGTGTTACTCCTCTTTTGTTCTCCACATGGACTGTTTACCTGCTGCTCAAACGTGATCGATCAATAAAACTAACACCTATAGTCCGTGACCTTAATCACCAAAACAATGAGCTAAAGACGCTTAAAAGCTTCATACAGCAGCGGTTCCCAACTGGTGGGTTGTGGTCCAAAATTGGGTTGTGGGTCCATTCTGAATGGAGCCCAAGTGACTCGCCAGCATGACAGGTTTGTAAAAAACACATTTTATTTTTAAGAACAGTGAATTTCTGGCACAGAGCTTTTATTTTGAAGTGCTGTTTCCTGCTGTATAGTGAGTGACTAATGGACAATTACTTGACAGAGACAGCGAACTATCTCGACGACATGGCCAGATGCAAGTATGACGCTGAATATATTTAACTGTGTGGACCTTGAACTAATGACTAAGGAGAAATCTGGACCCTGTGGCTGGACCAGTTGGGAGCCACTGCTATAAAGTGTAGGGCAGCTGCAGAGTTGAGTGATTATTCTCTGTGGATTCTTTGCTGCAAAAGACACCTTTATATCACACGTAGTCATTTGATCCATTGTTAATATAAAAATATTGATGAAAGCAGCTTTAACTTCATCTATCTGGTTACAAGATGTCAGCATGTTTCTGGATCCACGGCAAGGTAGAAGCTTTAACAGATAACCTAATACATCTTTACAAAATATTCACTGCACTGCAGACTTGCTGCCTTGGGGAGCTTTGTATGGAGAGACTGTGTATATCTATGGTGGGCTGAAGGTTGGCAACACCTGTACTTAACACCCACTCTTCTCCCTCAAACTCACACAGCTTTTTCTGTTCATCATAAGTTCAGAATGGTGACAGTAATCCATCTCGTAGCATCCCCCAACCAGTCACGGCTGTCACCTTCGCCTCGCCAGGAGGAACTGAACCGCTCACCGGATTTAGGGGCCCTATAGATACCACTGCCACTTATGGTGCCCTGGTTCTGCCATGCTCTTGATGCAACACACATTGACAGATACCAAAAGACTCCTCAGCTAAAATAGAATTCCAATTTCACTGGGTTCAGCGTGTGATAAAACACAGAGCCCTCTTCAATTGTAACTAAACGAGATTAAAGAGGAAAGGGGGGTGGGGGGGCAAATACAGATCATGGCTTTATTAACTATGGCAACAGAATTTTGCATGCAAGGAGAGGTGGAGGAAGGAGGGAGGAGTGGGGGTGAAGAAACGAGCATCTTGTGCTTTGCAAGGAATTTATCATAATGTTCGCGCTGCAAGATCATTTGCCTCTTGACAGGATCATTACGAGATTCAGTGCTCCCACGACCATTACGCAATTTCAGCGTTCCTCCTTGGATGGAATTTTAATTGAATTAGCCCGGCTGGTTACACATGGTGCGAACGATAACATTTTCTGTCTATCTGGGCTCATTGAATCCGCTGGGGGGATGGGGGGGGCGGGAGAGAAGTGCTGACGTTTTAAGGCAGGCCATGAGAAAAGGACAAGGTGGTTTTGGTTCATTCCAATATGCTTTCTTCTGGGTCTCTCTCTCTCTCTCTCTCTCTCTCTCTCTCTGCCTCCCTGTTGCTCCATGCCTTCTTGTTCAGCAACAATACCTGCCATGAAAATCACTGGCCTGGCCTTTCTGAGCCAGCTGACGCTCTGCTGTATTATACACTCAGAGCCACTCTTCCACCTAAGTGCCCATGTAAGCTGAGGGCAGTGCAAGCGTAATGTATGGTTAGGGGGTAAACGTGTTAGTATTAACACCTCCAGAGAACAAACCTCCACCAGCCACTCAAGTACATTCCCATAAGAATGATTAATGATGCTGGTCATGATTTGAAAGGCAGGGAGACGGAGGAGGGAAGCTATCATGCTGCAGGCTGACAAGAGGGTTTCTCTTGACTGTGAACATTTTGAACCTTAATCCTCTGATACTAAATGACACAGCCCATTAGGGACTACTGTGGGATGAGTATCGACGGAAACATTTTAACACCAATGCAGACACTATGAATTCAGCACCAATGCCAAACTTTTCTCAGTTCCTTACACTGAAGATTGAAAACAATTTTCGAATGTTAAATGTTGATACACAGGCAGCCTTACAAGAGCTTTGCCTCAATAAAACACAGCCCTAATTGTTATTTAAATAGCAACTATCTGACTGATGAATAAGTACTGTAGCGTCCAAATCTGAGCAGACATTAAAATCCAGGTTTCAGTAGTTGACAATTTCTGATATTTGGTGCTATGGGAACATTTCACAGTGCCAAAAATACATTCACATTTCAAACCAAGCCATATCTAAACTAAGTTTTTGGGCAAAATGAATTGAAACTGAAAAAAATGAAATCTTCCTTGTTAAGTGCTTCACTACACATTTAGTAGCTTCACAGTCTTGCAGGGTTAAGGTCTGGTCACAACAGCGTTTCAAAAGAACAGAAATCAATTCATTTCAACGGAATTGCCGCGATCAGTGGATTAGCTCATGGGAGTGAAGTAATAGCATCGAGATCAACTTCAGTGAGCTTTGAACAATGATTTCAGGCTACAGACCAAAAGCAAACCGCCCTGACAGCCTTGGGGTCTCATTTATAAACATTGTGTACGCACAAAACAAGGCCCGAAAGAGACGACACCACTTCCTGCGCAAAAGTTGTGATCTATATAAACAGACTCAATGGGAGAAACCTATGCTTACTAACATTTTGGAGATGGGAAATTGGTGACGCAGATGGTGAAGTGGAAGCCTGATTGTAGAAATTATTGAATATTTTTTGGCGCATGCCATTTTTGGCTTTTGTCTATGCATACTTCTTTAGTATGGATCCTATACACTGTTTTATAAATGAGACCCTTGATCTTTAAGGAAATGGCAAGCTGGAAAGTCCAACGTGGAGGGAGCTTTAGCTTGTTAGCTGTGTTGCAACATCTACTTTAGTTTTTACCTCTTCTGTCAAGGTATACATTTCTCCACACGAAAGATGATTGCATAGTTTCCAATCAGTAATGAAACATGAGGTGTTAGTGCTAAAAAAGAGGCTACACCTTTTTTCCTGAGCTAATTGTTAGCAGGTTTGCTAGCCGGTAGACCATTTTCCCCTCTCCAATGACAGAAAAATGAAGAGACCTATTGTGACTAGCGCTAGCATGCTCCTGGCTAGCAAATGTTGGCCATTAGTTTCCGAGTAGCCCTTATGTCAACAAGCTTTTAGAACCACATATTTTGAGAAGACGGATTAATATACTCCCTGACACTTTCTGGTGTGACCAGGTGTTTGCATTGTTGTTCAATTTTGAATGTCAGGCAGGTATAAATTTAAAAAAAAAAAGAAACCACAACAGCACTCAGATAGCTACACTTTCCTTGGTCACATAGGAGGAGAATCTCTTTAAGGTTGCACATCTGGCAATCTGTGAAAATAAGTTGGAAGAAGAGTTGCAGGTAGAGAAAATAACAAATATACACGTATATGGAATCAAAGTAGCATCGGCCATAGCAAGAAGATGTAAGGAATTGTAAAGCCCATGATATAGTAGAACATTCAGTATCCATGTATTTCACTGTAAATGTTTTTATGGGAACATAAAGTAACAAACCTGCTTTGCTGTTACTATTCATCTATAAAACTGCACAAATCATTGAATAGAAATCCCAAACCATGTTATTTAGCAAAAAATGTTTAATCTCTCCTTGATGCGTGTTTATTTACAAGTAGTAAATCTGCAAAATAGGAAATAACAGAATATTTACACAATGAATGTTAACCTGCAAACTTGTGACAGTCGCTTCAAGTCTGAAACTCTAAAAATGTATCAGAGTTATTGTAGTATTAAAATTCCTTTTGCCAGCTCTGTTGGAAATTCATTTGCTTTGCGTTTCCTTGGGTTCTATGTAACTTCCATTTAGAAAAAAAAATCAAAAACAAAAAAACAAAACAAGGACAACTACTGAATTTCTGGAATCGGAAGAAAGCAGGGGGGAAAAAACGGAAAACAGGATGGTGCCAGGACTTGCATTTGATTGAACTATGTTTCTTTTTTTTTTTTTTGGAAAGGCAAAAGAATTACTAAGCATGTCTAAAGAGCTGAGAATTAAACATGTGATACATGAGAATGTGCTGACTCTGCTCACACTGAAGCCAGTGTATTAAACGATTTCATTTGTTTGGATTTGACAGAAAAACAGGATAAAACACAGCAACTCTGTCAAACTGCAGGCAGCATGTCGTTCTTGTGAAAGGCTCTAAGTCAGCTGATGCTTGCTTCCTCCTGATGACACCAAACACTCTTAAACAACAGACATGCTGTATACCACCTCCACAACACTTAATATGAGTCAATTATCACACCGAATGATGCAAAATAAAGGATAGAGAAAGGTGACTGGGAAGTTTCTCCAAGGATGCGTCAAGAATTGCGTCCAAGCAGGTCAATCTAAAAGGCAAGTAGCCATGCAAACAATACACTAGCCAACTCCCTCAGCACTCATTTCATCAACCAGAATACAACACAAATGGAGCATGAACCTGAGAATGAATTGAGAATGTTTAAGTGTCTTTAAAAAAAAAAAAAAAAAGAAAAAAAGGGGAAAAAAAAAGGCTGACAGATCACCAACTGGGCAGTGCGGCCTTAGTTGGTTTTCATCTGTGTGCTTTTGCGGGGAGCAAGTGGATTTGTCCCCATTGTACATTGTGCTCATACTGATCATTCAAAGAACTGCTGTTAACAGCACCGCTGAGCTCTGGCCTCAGCAGTAATCTATTTTCCTCGCCATGAGATCTACAGTAAGAGCACCATAATGTACAAATGCAGCAAAAACATGTTTAGATTGTTTGTTTGTGAACAGAGCATATTTTGGTGGAGGTTTTGCAGTATTCTCTTTAACACAGATGATTCGAACAGAGGTTATTTAATGTGTGTAGCCAACATGGTCAGATGAAGAAGAGAAATTTCTATCCTAACATGGGCAGAGTGGTCCCTCAAGATTGTTTTTTGGCAGGTACAGAGTGAACTATCAAGTCCCTATAGGTATCCAGTTGAATGAGGCTCATAAGTATGCAGTTGTAGAGAACAACATCACATCTCAGACATGTAAACAAAAAGGTGGGTGGGGAGGTGTGCTCACTATTCCTGGATGTGAGGGAAGATTGTTTCTTTTTTCTTTTCTTTTTTTTAAGGAACCTGGCGTAAAAATGGACAGCGACAGCATTTATGATCAGCATAAAATGACAGCCCTAATGTTTGATAGAAAAACAAAGGTACAAGAGTTAAAGCAGCAAGTCACATTTCCATCACAAAGACACAGATGCTCATCTGATGCAACAATTTCATTTTGATCCTTGAGATCAGGAAAATAAACCTCGAGTTCGGTCAAGTACTTCAACTTCAGGCAAACCGAAGAGAATTTTGTCTTCTGTGTACCGTAAAATGTACAATTTACATGTTGAAAATAATAAAAAAAAGACAAAAAAACAAACCTGATTACAAAAAAATGGCAAACAGCTTTTGTTCATCATGAAAAAGTATGCAATTTACAAATGAAAACATAAACAAAAACATTATACAGACCACAGTTTGGTTTTTCGGCAAGCAGGGGAAAAAAAAAAAAAAAAAAAAAAAAAATCCGATAACATCATTTCTCACCACAAAGTCAAAAACCCTGACTTCAAGACTTCAAAAAAAACAAAAAAACAAATAAAAACAAAGAAATCCTCTTAAGAGAGCAGTAATAAAAAAAAAAGCTTAAGCCACACATGGCAATAGGCTAGTTTTGAAACAAGAGCTGCAGGCTAAGGGGAGGATTACTCAGCCTTGTGTAGCTAATGAACAGAGGTGTCTCACCTCTGTATCTGTCTATACCCCCCCTCATGGATAAAAAGCTAAAACCCCCGTCTCAAATAGATAGGTTAGAGGTGGAGAGAAACACTCAGTATATCTTTTCCTTGTCCCTCTATCTGGGTATTAACATTGGGAAAATGAAAAGAAAAGGTAGCTTTAGGCTGAAAACAGCTTTTCCCCACTTTGTTTCTCCACTGAGGGCTTGGCTAAGCTCTACCTGACCTCATTGTCACTCCAACAGCGTCTGAGGGCACCAAGACTCTAACAGGACTGTGTCACAAAATGCATGACCCTTCAAGGGGTGGCTAACACAAACTCAGGTCCTGTGGGATATGGTGGCTATGTGGTATCAGGGCAAACGAAAATATCTCAAGTAGTGCAATGAAAGCTACTTCATTGTTCAGTTACTGTAACATGATCCACCCAACTGTCACTTCTTGACCCGTGGAGAACAGAACCAGGTACGGCGCCGGACACGAACGTGGCCATGATAAAGCAACAATCCTTGGAGTATATATTTGGTTTTCTGAAACCAAACGATTGCACTGATTGAATTAGAAACAACAGCAACTTCATGTTATCACCATGACACCATGAACTGTCCTCGAGAAGACGGATGACGTCGTGTCGTCTCGCCTCCCGTCATTTTCACCAAGGATCTTATGATGGGTCATTAGTCAAACAATTCTTTTCAGTCACTAGGCATGTTCATATTTAAAATCATACGGTAGCACATTCCATCTAACAAAATGTTTTTGCACTAAACAACATTCAAAGAAAACATGGCACAGTACGACTTTTTTGTTTCTTTTTCGTTTTTTGTCTACGTTGTTTTTTTCTTTTGTACTTGAAATATCAAATCATGTTTTGTTGTTGTTATTTTTATTGTGTTTGTTGGTTTAAAAAGAAAAATGAAAAACAACAGAAATGGTTTCTCCCTAATCTTTCTTTAAAAACGTAGCTGTATTTATATATAATATCTATATCGTCTTCCTTTGTAACGTTTCTGTAAATTGTGCAAATTCAGCAGTAATACAAGTGGCGAGAGATCAGAGAGTGGGCAGTTGATTACATCTATACAAAAAGAAAAAAGAAAAGAAAAACCTAACATCCTTTAAAACTGTGACACCCGTTGGAGTCACATGACCTAGAGAGCCTCTCTCCATTGGCTCATCACAGATTGGTCCATCCTGCTAATGATGCCATAAATGGAGTTCCTCTCCGGGCTTCCATTGTTTCTTTCCTGACCATCGCTTCATCACGACAAAACTCCTGAAATCAAAATCAAGCAAACAACAAACACCAACATCCACAATAATCAAATGCTGTCAGTTGACATGTTTCTCCATGTATGCACGTGTGAAAATGTCTGGTGTCCCAGTCTCTCACACAGACACGAGCCCACTCACTGTACGGGGCTGCAGACAAACACACACATACACATGTAAGCGTACACAGGCCCGCCCATCTCTGCCGAACCCCCCCATTTTGCAGTATACTGCTTCAGTCCTTTTGCAGTTTGTCTGTCGTATTGTTGGGGGTTGGAGTTTTGTTTGTTGTCTGGGTGAGAGGAGCGAGGGAGAGAGACAGATGGAGAGGAGTGAAGAGAAGGAGGAGATGGAGGTGCTGGATGGTCCTCAGCTGCTCAGGGCCATTGTGTCGATGACCTGCTCCAGCTTGCTCCTCAGTCTTTGTCTCCTCGCCTGCTCGTCCCGCTCCAAAGCCGACAAGATCTGAGGATAGATAGGGGTGGGGGTCAGTCAGTGTCACAGTGGGCTTGCTTTTGCTTTCGAAACGTGGGGTCATTATTCCCAGACAGAGGACACCAACACGCCACCTGGCTGGTTTATAATTGATGCACAATGCAAATATATAAGTTGGCATTCAAAGTCAAGCCATACTCACTGCTCTGCTGCTCTGAATTTCTATTTCTAACAAAACTGTTGTTACTTTCTGTTACTTTTCTAACAGACCACTTTTAATTCACTTGTTTTTCACATTAGAAGCCTTCAATAACTGTCAGGCTAAATGACTTTTAATGTATAACATCTACTGAAAATGACTGAAAATGGTATTTCTGTTAAAAGCTCAGAGCAGTAGGACATCAGTCTGTTATACTAATGAAATAAATGTTGTGGAGATGCACATAATGCTTAATGTATAAGGACAACAGGTAAACATGGACTTGAGCTTAAGCCCCATTTGCACCGAGCAGTACGCCCGTTTCCACTGTGAGAAGTTGTGGATGGTACCAATGGAACTGTTCTGTACTCTGCCCATTTTTGGTCCCCCCTCTGTTGGGGTACCTAGCACACAGATCTAGTACTAAAAGGTGGAGCTGTGAACACTGCAGTCCGCTGATTGGTCAATAGCGGACAGTCACTCTGCTCAGGGCTGAGTTATGGCTGAAATCAGTCTTGAAAATATCCCAAGGTTTTTAGCATCTTTTCTGGAATGACCTCCAGGACTGAAAACATTCAATACACTTATGAACCCTCATTTGACAAAAATAACACCTGTCCAAAGTACGCAGCTAAGATGCAATTGCTGACAGTCAAGTTTAAATGGCGAGCTGTTGTGAAATGAAAATATCTAGCGTGTCCTTAGAATTGGCTGACGTCTCACCTCATCCTTGTACTTGACAATGTAGGAGTAGATCTCGTGTAGGGCCGACATGCTGTTGAACTGGTTGGCGTGAAGGCGCGACTGCTCCGCCAGGTAGGCACTCATGTCCTGGTCACTGATGGCTGGCATCCTGGAGATGTCAGAATAGTACCTGGAGAAAAAAAAAACACAGTTTAGGTTTTGATGATTTTTTAAAAACAGCTTTTAAGACTTAACAAATTCAATATATGTTGGCGTACCTCTCTACCCAGTTCTTATAGTTGGGGATGTCTTTAGCGTAGAGCAGCTTGTTCGAAGGTGAGTCCTTCCCTAGTTTATGCTCCGATGTTGAACACGAGTCCATGAAGGTCTGAGCCACCACAGACAAGCAGGCATCTGTAATGCTGTTCTTATGGATGTCAAAGACAAACTGGGGGTTCTTGATCACGTTCACCCAGAACCGCAGAGGAAGACTGGAAGGATTGAGAGAACAGAGGGATGAAATGTAAGAGGATGGAAGGAGAGAGCACTGCAATGACTGCATGCATACTACGGCGTAACAAAGGAAGAGTCTGAGTGATTAAACACCTGAGGCAAGAGGAACACTGTACATTCTGCTGCACCACCACTGTAAAGTGTTTGCTAAAGTTTGCTGGCATACAGTCAAAAATCTTTTCATACTACAGCAAGTTTTTCACAACACTAATGAGACGCAAACCAGCTACCGAATACTCCAAATGATGCCCTTTCACAGCACACACACAAACTCACCAATTGCTCTTCCAAGTGTGCCGCACATCAGAGTCTGATATGGAGTGTTTGTCCGCCTGCTCGTCCAAGAAGTCAAACATGTACTTGATGGCGAGAGGCAGGGCACTTCCTCGGTGCGCTGTACTGAAGATGGTCTCAAACAGGTCATCCACAAACTTCTGGAGCGTACCCTGAGCAGGAGAACCAACACAGGCTTAGTTGGTTTGAAAAACATCACTTGAGCTTTTCTCGTGTGTTACAGTAGATGTATCGATTTAATGTCTCTTGTATGTTCCAACTCTAAAACCTGCCGAACCATCTGAAAACAAACAAGCCCACGTTTTGTGTATTCTAGCATAAATGTTGGAGAAACTTTGACACCAATGATGATATATATGAGCCTATCAGGGTGAACAAAGTTTTACAGAGAAGGACAGAAAAAGCCCTCTGTATGTTTACATTACTAACAGGAATGTAAAGTTACAGAGCACAGTTGAGTTACAGCCACTAAACAACAGCCTCTACTTTTATTTTCCTCTGTGCTGGTGATGGTCTGGCTGGAGGCGATGGCTGTCAGTAGCAGGTGTTTGAGAGTGACAGTGCTTTGCTTTTAGTACTCCAACTTTCTGAGAGTTAGTGATGGTGCCGAGTGCTCAGTGTTCTTTACAGTATTTAGGATGGGGCCCAATGTGAGTTCAGCCTTAGGCTGTTCTGCTATGTTTTTACTACATCACACAGCTCTGGAGATTTTGAATCCTCACAAATTCCTCTGAAGTTGAAATGATTTGATATTTCCCACAAGCGTTCAGCGTGTTATTTTCCGTCTTCAAGCATCCAGGCCACCTTTTACAAAACCTTATTTAAACCAGCCAGAAGTTGAATCTGCAGTTTTGTACTCGCTCACACATCCACAAATCAGCTTCCTAAACACACAAAGCTGTGGGGGCGGTAATAAATAAGAATAAACTGCAGCGCTCCAAGTCTCCCCCCCATTGTCTTCCCCTGGCTTGCATGTTAATCATTTCCCAATCGAGGCAGCATTGATGTCGCTAACCTTGCACTTTCCTACCTGGAGCTCAAACAATGGAAATCTAGAGCTAATGAGTGAAAAACCAGGGGAGAGGAAGTACCAGGGTGAGCTGAATCACCAAGATAGTTAGTAATTGCAAATGAGAGCAAAAGCCTGGCACAGTTAGTAGAATGTGTAGGCAGTCGCTCATAAGCCTCGTGTTTATGTATATGATTGTGTGTTTGTGTGTGTGTGTGTGTATTTCTATTGAGAAGTGTGCGAGTAGATTTGAGACAAAGCAGCTGGAGTCCACATGTGTTCTTTATGAAAGGTGTGTGTATTCTTTCTTTTGGCCTTTACTAGATAGCACAGATAGACAGGAAAGGGGGAGACAGGGGGAGACAGCATACTGCTAAGGACCTTTGAGGCCTTTGCACACCAAGTCTGTTTTTTCCATCTGAAATTGTCGCACATCTAAAGGCAAATACAATTTCACGTTGTGTCAATCACGTTTGCACGTTTGCATCCGATTCTTTCGTCCGTCATTAAAATTTTCAGAACAGGTTCGATTATCTGCGTTTTCAGCATCCATCAGAAGCTTTTAGAGTGCTGTTTAACCAAGCATCAGTGAGGAAAATATGGCAGCGGGATACAGCCACGACAAGACAGAGGACTGGGGAGCACAGAATCATTTCATGACTCAGACAGCTCACTTTCAGCAGGCCAGATAGTAATATTCAGGTGGATAATGATGACGAGGAGGAGGAGGATGTGGACCTCACACAGAATGTGGAGGACAGAGAGGGAGGACAGCTCCGCCCCTTCATGCAGCTGCGGTGCCAAATGCAAGGCGGGGAGGGAGTGGTGACAGCCAGACAGGTAACTCCAGTGGAGAGAGGCAAAGGTCAAGGGTCAAGTGTTTTCATTTTGTCACATATTGTGAATTTTTACAACAAACCGACAATAAAACGCATCTGAATCAGTGTGCAAGGTTTCTGTGCATGACAATTTCTTGGGGGGATGATTGTTTAAAAAAAATGCATTCAAAAACAAAACTGACTCAGCATGCTAAGGCCTATGGTGCTTCCAGGTGAGCTACCGGGGCACCCTAGGTGTGTGTATTCTGTATATACAGTAGGGAGTGGCAATATGAATGTAAAGGCAGAGCTGTCCCTTTTCAACTGGACAAAAAAACCCCACTGACACCTAGCTTTTGTCTTTCATGGGAAAGGTTACAATCGGCATTCACTGCCAGGACAAATGACCCCGCAAAAGTTGCAGGTACATTTGGCTTCAGCTCCGACCTCCTCTGATAGGCAGGGATGGAAAATGAAAACTGGGAGGACACACTAAATTCCCCTTCTTTTCCAGCATGATGCAGCGCTTCAACAGCCATCCACATTAGTCAGCACCAAATTTGAATGAGAGACTAAATAAGTAAGAGATGTAAGAAAGATGTAACCACTGTAACATGAAAAAGGAGTCTATCGCCTATTTTTAGTAGGGTTTCACACCTACAGGCTAATTTCAGTGAAAAAAGGCTGTGCTGTGGACTCGAGCACATTCAGGTTTCTTTTGTTTTCCCCGCCGCTTTGTATGCTTTCTTGAGTTGGTGCTGAAACGTTAATAGGTTAATAAAGCAAAAACCAAACAAAAACTTTCTGTGCAGATTTTAGATTCTGAAGGATTAACAACCGCATATTAATCCTCATATGAGTCTTCATGCTATTCTAATCTCATTCTTAGCAATTCAATTAAGATATTAAAATGAGCAAATGTGAAATATGTGCAGCTGCATTTCAACAGCTTTGGTAGAGATGCCAACATTGGAACAGCTCCAACAGTTGCATAATATAAAATAGTCCCAGGGTTGCAGATGCTGTTTCACACAACATTTTAACAGTCACTCAATCTCACTCTGCTCAGTGGTGGTTAACAAGGTACTGAGGGATGTTTCTTCAGCACATCAACACAAACAGCCCGACTCCAAATAACCTTTCAGATCATCATCTGAAGACACATGCTGCATAAAAAGCCGAGCGCAGGTTTCGCCCTGTGGTCTGGAGGACATGGAGGAATTTGGTGAGTAATGATCTGAGAGCAAAGGCCTGGGCCTGAAAAGCCCTGAGGCCACCAACAGAGGGCCCAGTAACACCAACCAAACAGCTCAATAGTCAAAGGTCAACCTCCTAATTAAGACACAAACACTAATTCCTGCGCATATGTGTGTCTTTGTGTAAAAGGTTATGAAAAATGTTAATGAGCTTTGAGACCACCACCAAACAAAGGTCAGGGGTAGAGGCTTCTGGTGCAAGTGGGCTACATGACAGGGATGTGCTGGAGTGTGATTTTTTTTTTCTTCTTGTGGTGTGTGTGTAGATGTGCGGCTTCACGATACCTTGGTGGCCAGCAGTCTGGTCAGGTAGATCTCAGAGACCATCTTGCTCCCTCTGTCCCCTTCCCTCTGGTCTGAGTGGTCGTGGTTCTTGACCAGGTGCCACAGTTTGGTGCCGCTCTCAAGGTCGGGGGTGATCATGGGTGTTCGGGAGCGCAAGCTGTCTGGACTGCTGGCTGTCCTCAGCATGCTCTCTGGAAGGAGGTGGAAGAGGAGACATGGAGGAGAGCTGAGCAAATGGGCCAAAAATAACAGTAAGACAGAACAGACACAATGTGGAGTTGAACATGTGTTTTGTTGTACTAGTTTGGATTTTATTTTATGTAAGCACCCAGGGGAAACAGATTTGCCTTTGACACTAGAAAAATATTAGAGACATTTTACAATAAAGTGCTATCTAATCTATCTTCAGATATCTAAGTTAGACTAAGTGTCAGTGTCTTGCACAATGCTTGCTGTGGATGTGAACCAGGGGCCTCTGGTCTAAAAGGGAAGGGTTTAAATACAGTTAAATCTGATAACATATCAAGCAGCCCGTATCTTGATGTGAGTCGGTGGTTTATATCAGTATAATGCATTTTGTCTTCATCACCATTTCAAGGAGAAGTGGCTATAAATTAAGATACCGAAGTATAAAAAACACATAAAGGAGAAATCTGAGGCAGCACAAAGAGCAAAATCTCTGTGAAGTTAAAAGCATTTCTGAAGGGTGTCAGCTCCTTCTACTTGCATGTCAGTCTCTCATTCCAGAATAAATTTGTCTGTCACTCTCTCTCCCGCTCCCTCCCTCCCTTTGTTGGACAGTGATCCCCTATTTTGTGACACGGAGCATTACACTTTCAGTTTGAATGCTTGTCACTTCCGTGACAAAGCAGGAAAGGATTGAGAGGTTCAAAATGTCAGGAGAGAATGTGAACCAGGGAGGTACAGAGTAAGGGTGATGGGGTGTTAGTGAGTATTTATGTGTATGTCACGGTGGCAGGGCTCAGGAACAGAGTTACTGTACAACAGGGAGGGATTTAGAAAATAGAAAAGAGGGATGGAAAGAGTGATAGTGAGAAACAGAAGCCTACTTCTCACCTAGCATTAACATGTGCATCATGTTATCTAGACTGTGTCTGATTTATTTGGAGAAAAAATGCATTTCCATCAAACATATTCTGGAAATTCAGGTTCATGTTATTTTTCCAAATAACATTTTTCAGTTGCTTTCATGTAAAAATTTGAAAAAGTATATTTTCTTGCCAATCTGTCATCCTGACCATCCATCTGTGGCAACTGCACTGGACCTCACAGCTACACTGTTCTCAGCTGTGAGCAGCCATGACCTTAACTGTATATGGTCTGAAATGTTCTGAGGAGGCTAAATCACACGCTGGAGTTTAAAAGATCACCTCCTGCACTTCATGGTAGCAAAGCCAATAATTTGTCTGTGACGTAAGTACAGCTCTAATTTGCAATGCCTTGTTAATCTACTGCTATAAAGTGTGGGGAAAGTATGTTATTTTCTTATCTACTTGACATCCCACTGTCTATTCATTTACATGCGGATTTCCAGTATTTTCGCATTACCCTTATTCCCTTACGAAAAAGGCACGTGAGGTCTAAAGGGGATCAGATCAACCACAGTTGAGAGAGATGTGCATAGAAATAAAGGGTTCGTCAGTATTGGAGATGGACAGTCAGTAAGCAACAAGGCACTGACAGGAAACCAACCACTATACTTGACGTCAAAGTGTGCTGCTGACAGCTGTCATGTGTGCTCTGTTGGATGTATGATGAGAAATGACGAGAGCTTTTATTTTTTGTTGCAGAAATGTGAATTTGCCTTGATAAACAACATGACAGTACTACAATAACTGTACATTCTGAGTAGGGCTGGGCATTACCACAAAAAATGATAAAGATAATATTTTTTCCATATTAATTGATATCTATATTTATCACAATATATAATTTAATAACGCTGCCCCTTTGAAGAGTATCCTGATAATGACTGAAGCCCAAAGAAACCAGGAGCTTTACCAGTTAAACTTTTAAAATGGTTTGTTAACATATAAAATAGAATAAAGTAAAGATTTAACTGTGCAAACGTGGCTTGGTTTAGAATATATTTTGTGATAAAGGAACACAAATGTAAACATTTAAATTTGCAAATCTGCCTAAATAAACAATGCAAGTTAGTTTGCTTTGTAACCTAAAATAACGGTGCAGTCACTTGGATTGTACCTATTTAGATGATGGAAAAGATTTGTTGTGGTTCCCATCTTGGTTGGCACCGACCGATTTTGCAGATTGTCTTAATCTGCACTTTGATGCTTTTGAGATACCCAAAGCACCTCCATATAATTGACGTTGTTTTACCTTTTTTGTCAACGATTTCCTCAGCTTTGGAAGATAACGCAAGTTCACTTTCAGTATTTAGGCATAATGACCTCCTTGGCTTTGTACACAAACCAGGTGTTGATTAAGAGGAGGCAGGAAGTTACTGCAGGCAGAGAAGCTGAAGACATCGCATTTCTGCGAGTTTGTGCTCTGCTTGTTCAACATGTGTTTGATAGATCGGTCATACTGTTTCCCATTTGTTGCACTGATGAATAATGAGCACTGTTGTTTTATTCACTCCAGTAAAATACATCCTGAAGTCTATCATTCCCTCTGCTGTGGGCTCTGCTCTGAAGTAGTGCTGCTGTCAACTCTGTGTGCAGAACATAGCCTGCTGCACACAGACAACCAGAGACAGAGAAGAGAGGCAGCAGACTGACTGGCTGTTGTCATGTTTATTTCTGATGTGTGATAGGCTCTTAGATCTATTTATATCGAGAAAAAATGTCCAAAGCTTATCATTGTTATTGTCAGAAATGTTATTGCAATACTCTAAAGAGACTGCTTTATTGCCCAGGCATATCCAACTAACCATTTTAACATGAGTTCAAGATCATGCAGTCTTTACACCAAAGCTGTTTTAAGAAAGGAGGAACAAGTAGTCCACTAGTTCTTGAACTGAATCCCAGTTCACCTAACCTGGTAGCAAGACAGGGTGCCAGAAGCAAAGTGACATAGACAGTGGTGTCTGGCAGTTCTTCCTCTAAGCAGCATCATATTTTCAAAAATCAAGTCATCTGAGTGCAATACAGGCATTTTGATATTAGTGGTGTCTTGTTAGAAATGCACAAATCATGAAATGAAGACGCACATACATACACTTGTACACACAGACGTACACACACACAAAACACACGCACACACCTTCTCTCGTACCGTATCTGCTGAGGGACTTGGTGAATGTGGAGGAGTTGGAGATGTTGTAGGCTGAGTTCTGTTTCGGCACCAGGGCAATCACTGAGCCATCTGTCACCTGAAATGGGATCAAGATCAGTCAGCGCTGCACAGAACGTCCAGCAGCAAGATTATAGCCCGACCACACACACTCCCACTGTGCTCAAACAGGATTTATTTTCCAAATTGCTACTTTACTTGAGAACCTCGAGTGAAAAGCAGCATTTTTTTCAAATGACGTGAGCATTTTTCTTTGCAGAAAAAACAGCTGCTACGTTGTTTCACTGGGCTAAAATATACTCCAAACAATGACAACCATAATACTAACAACTACAACAATAGACAACAATATCAATGAGAAGTCATGTTTTCAATAAGACACAGAACATCATGGGATTTATGTTGTGCTCAGGTACCTGGTAGTGGGCCAGCGTGTTGAGTCTCTTCCAGTCGTTGTCTATCTTAGTGGTGACATCCTCGTCCTGAAGGATGATGCGAGCCATCCTACCCTGCCGCCATTCTGTCACACACACAAACACACACAAAGAAGATTACGGTAAGGTTGTGTTTATTTGTTTAATATGAAAATATAAAGACAGAATTGGGACATGGATTGCACAGATAAATTTATCAAGAACCCCCTCCTCCAAACAAAAAGTTGCTGTGACTAAGGATGCAGAGAGCAAAGTTCATAGACTGAATAAATTAAAATGGATACAATGCATAATTTCAGTGACTTCTGGCTCCTTACTTGAATTTATTTTTGTACAGAATCACTTCTCCTCTGTAGAGGCCCCCCTCCTGCTTCAGAGAGCCCTTGAAACGATTCCCTCTTTACCCCCTGTAGTTGTGCACCTGTGCTTGGAGTGTGTGTGTGTGTGTGTGTGTGTGTGAGACAGTTCTCCCTCTCCTTACCCAGGTCCATATCAGAAGCCTTTGGTCTCTGGGAGTACGGTGTGCCCTTGTATACAGCGTCCAGCAGCTTCTCCTTCACCTGCGTCACTGTGTCACAGTTCAGGCTCTTCACCGTCACCTCCGGAGCGTTCTCGTTTTCTGGGTTCACACAGTGCAGTGTCTACAGAGGTCAGAGGGCAAAGGGCACAGGTCACATTTAGACCAGGAATTCAGCACAGACTGGGAACGTTAACCATCGATGCGGGGAAAGCATGACCCTGCGGTGATTTTTGACCTACAAACCGACACTTCACACTGCAGTTAAGAATCAATATTCAATATTTATTACTATTAGAAGTGTGTTTCATTTGCCAGTGTTGCCAACAACTGCAAAATGGTCCCTGATTTAACACGTAGGGCTTTCCAAGAATACTGGGCACATATTAAAACCATGTCAACATATTTTATCAACTGTGTGTGTGCATCTGTTGTGTTTTATCCTCTGACACCAAATATGTTGTCCAACTGTCTGTGTCCACTAATGTGCACTGACCAAAGTCTTGTAGTCAATCTGCTGCCTGATGAGTTTGTCCTCGCTCAGGGAGTAGCGGGCTTCTCCTGTGATTGAGTCTATTGGTCCCTTTTCCATTTGCTGCTTCATGGCGCAGTACAGCATGAAGAGAGGCTCACCAGCACACTCCTGGAAAACAGGAAACAACAGTGGTAGAAGGAAGCAGGGAGAGGGAGAGGGAGACAGGTAGGAGTGAAAGGTGAGAGAGAGGGAAGGTGAAAAGAGAAGGAGAGAAAGGCAGATTGTTAAAATGCAAACTACGAAGGCAACTGTGCAAAAACTTTACCTAGAAAATAGTACATGACAGCAAAAAAGGCAAAGCTTTGCTGAGCAACTCTGCAATTATATTTCTAATCTTCTTTAAACCAACCACAGGCAGAGCAGTACCGGACAAGGCCATGGCCGTGTTGGCTAACAGCATGCTGAAAATTGACAGAAAACAACACGCACACCATTTTTCTCTCTCACACACACTCTCCAGCCTCTCCCCTGTGTGTCTTCTTTGCGAAAAACACCCTTTGTAAATCTCTGTTTGTGTGTGTGAGTAAGAGAGTGAGCAAGAAGGAGAGGAATCAAAGAGAGTGTGAGTGTGAATGAGTGGCAATTGATGGAGGAGTTAATAGAAGGTTAACGACTGAGGGGTGAAAAACGCTTGGAGAAGCACTTTGGTGTGTGAGACGTGTCAACCAGGCAACGAGCTCTGGGATGTTGGGCCCCTGTCTCTCCTTCCCTTGCTCTCTTTTTTCACTCACTCGCTCTGCTGGCCTGCCAACTAAGCACTGCCTGATCGTGCACCTTCTCGGTTCCTCTTTAAAGGACTGTTCCAGTTAGCACAACTTGGGTCTTATTTTTTTAGTTTTGACAATCTTTCCTATTTAGCACTACACTCACTGAGGAATGCAGCAACATTGCTATGGAGCAAGACACAGGAGCAGTCACATGATCGGGTTTAAACAAATTTCCAGGTTAGCAAAATTGATTTGAATGAAAAAAATAGGTGGATAACAGAATTATCAGCTAATGCTGTCTGTTGCTAACATCCATCACATTTTACAGTTTGGCATCAGAATCAACTTTGATTTGCCGTTTTCCTGTGTAGTTTTGCATTATTACTGACAATTTGGTGGGGCTCACTTCAACAAGTAGTTTAGAACGATGGTTTTTAATCTGAGGGTCAGGAACCTTTAAGAAGTAGACACTGAAGGGAGACACTGGAATCACTGCCTCGTGATTGTATGTCTCTATCAACCAGTCAAGTTGCAGTTTACATCCATGTCTGTCTAGTCTCATAATATACGTAGTGAAGACTTTGGAATTCAGTAAAAGGTACTGATTTTATTTTTTGGGGCAAAATATGGGAGCTTCACACACACATCCTCAACCAGGCAGCACAGAAGATCTACACAGTCACCACAGGTTTCAGGTGGACACCCAAGATTCGTGTCAAAAATTCAGTATCTGACCAAATGTCTCCCATTTTGTTCCTGAGTAAAGGCATTGAATACTGACCAGTGTGTTTTTACATGACATTATGATGTCACAGTGAAGTTGACCCTTGACCTAGTGGAAATAAAATGTCACTACTTCATTATTTTATCCTATTGCACATTTTTGTGAAAATCTGTTGTAATTAATGTGTGATTTTTTGAGCAATAGCCAAGAATATGTTTTGTGAGGCCAAGGTGACCTTTGACCCCCAAAATCTGATGAGCTCATTTGATTGCGAGTGGACATTATGTCCAAATTTGAAAAAAAAAAAAATAATAATTCCAAGGACAACCTTAAACATAATGCCTCCTGTCACGGTTGCCTTGGTCTGCTTGGTTGCTATTTGCAAAACTTTTAACAGCATCTCGTGATCCTTCTCAGTGCAGACTTGTAATTTTAATTTATTTTCTTATTTTTTTCCAAGCATTGTTTTTTTAAATGTAAAATGAATCCTCAGGAATCTATTTAGATGAAACATGATTTCTTCGTTAAACTACTTGCACCTTGCAGCCAGTGACAAGGGGTCATGGTAAGACTTTTCTTCATTTAATAACAACTCAAGTTGTGATAAACTGGAGTAACCATTTAAAGGCTGTAATTACTCACATCACAGTACTTTGTCCTTTAAAAATTTCTAGAAGGTTCTTTTAAAGCCTAAATGTGCCACTTTGTGTCTCGAGACAGAGGACGTGTATTTGACTTTCCTGCCCTCCGCCCTTCAGCTGGGCGTGTTCAAGCATCAACACGTCAGTCATCGTGGTGAGCTGTCAGATGAACTCTGTGGGATAATCTAGCACTGCCTGCTTCCTGTGGAGAACACACAGCACTCCGGCTGACGTCCTCTCTGTCTAACAGCATAGGACCACCTCTGTGCTGCATCTCTGCCCTTCTGTCTTCTTTCAGCGTGGAAAAGCTGGAGCTCCATGTTCATGAAAGGGTCACGCCTGATGTACATTTGGGTTTGCTGCGCGGCGTTTTTGATGTCATTGCCTTTTTCCCATCATCAAAATACATACTTTTTATTTATTTTATTATATGATAACAATGACAACATCTCTAAACAGCTATCTGCACCTTTAACTGAAGCAGCACACACAACTTCTGGTGCAGAAATAGAGTAACCATGTGACCTCCTACCCTCTCAAACAACCCAGTGCACAGGAGGACAAGTGAACCCTTAGAATGGGGGAATGGATAAAAGCATTTTTTTTCCCTACTCCTGTTCCCTTTGGTAGGTAAAAGCTTCATCTATTTCCTCCCTCTGAACATCTACTTGACCTTTACCCATCTCTATTCACACCTGGCTGAGCCTTGAAATTGTTTCAGGCCTTTTTCTTATGTGACCCCTAAAAGGTAGGAGAAAGAGAGGTGCTGAATTGCACAGGTTAGATAAAAGCTAGGTTGGTAACCTTGCTGCTAGCTACAGTAAGTCTTTGCTTCAGTACTCATTTTATCCCCCAATCCCTCCATTTCCCCCTCTCACTTTCCCTGGTGCTCTGTGTTCGTGTTTTTCATTTTAAAACCTAAAACATCCCCAACACTTCCTCTTAACCGTCCATAACACTCCTGGCTGTCTTCTCAACATCCTTCCACCTCTTCCTGTCTTTTCTCTGCCGTCTTTGTCTTGTCTAAAGTTCACAAAAACAGCTGTTACAAAAGATCCCCAGCAGCTTCCCTGGTATCCCGCTCCCCCGTCTCTGAACCCAACTCTAGCTGTAAGGTCTTGCATTCAGAGCCAAAACACAAACATGCATGCACACCCAAAATGGACACACTCACGCACACAGATGCTAACTGGGACCCCCGGGGGGCTTGGCTGGTTCACTGTCCACCAGAATGCCTGTCCTGGCGGGGGTTTAAGGCCCCGCTGCTAACTGATTAGCTGCAGCCATGTTTGAATGTTGAGAATGTGTGTGTGGAAACAAGAATTTAGCACAGTTTAAGCCTCAATAATTCTCTCTGATTCCATATCAGAGGGACGGGGATTCAAAAAGAGAAAGAACACATACAGACGCAGAGACAGACAGACAGAGAAATGAGAGAATGCATTTGTGTAAGATCTCTGCCTTCCTCTTTTGCTAAGCCCCAAAAGCTCTGAAGGGGGATACAAACACGCAGGCATGCATACGGACGCACACACACACTTTCCTGGCTGTAAAAGAATCCAGCGAGGGACACAAAGAGAGGACAGGTTATTGCAACAGGCTACGGCGATCACAACAACATGACCAGCTGTGTCTGAACAGCGCTTCAGACTGCAGCTTCCTCAATTCGGAGAACGGAGAATTTAACACATGAAAGGCAGAGGTAAGGGATAGGTAGCCTGCTGCCTCTGCCTTATCTAATGCTGCAGCTGTGAACGTGTGTGTGTGTGTGTGTGTGTGTGTGTGAGAGAGAGAATGTGAGTGTGTGTGTGTGTGTGTGTGTTGGTGAGGCATTTTTCTATTCTCAAACAGCAGCGGTATTAGTATTGCTTCAAAAGTTGTGTGTGTCTGTGTGTGTGTGACAGACAATTTTACCTTGAGGAACTTGTAAAGCAGGAAGGTGAACCAGTTGGTGAGCATCTTCTCAGCGACTGACTCCGTCCTGGGAGAGAGATGAAAGGAAGGGGGAGAGAAAGGAGAAGGTGAAGGGTGAGGGGGAAGAGGGGAATAATAGTAAAAGAAAATTATAGAGTGACAGTCAAAGGATGGGAATGAAGAGTAAGACAGGGAAAGAAAGCAAAAATTAGATTTTCTAAGCAGCACCTAAACCTCTGCACAAGACACTGGGAGGTTTTGGAGTCATCCCAAAGCGCTCCTCCCTGTTTCAACAAGCGCACCCAAACAAGCCCCCCTCCTGGCTACGATCTCTGGGCATAAACCAACACTTTCATCATGGGGGGGGGGGGGCATTTAAGACACGCTCACACATCAAAGAGAACACGCGGCATTATCAGTTGTTGCGCGGTTAGCCTTCAAACAGCCGAGCCCTTTCCCTTCCTCTCCTTCGCTCCCCCCGCCGTCTCATGCAAACAAATTAACTTGGCAAAACAAACCCCTCCATTTCTTTCATTGTTTCATGCCCGCACCCCCCCACACACATTTTTCCCCCTCCAAGCAAACCCACTCGTCTTCATTAAAAATACAGCAATTAGTATAATTCGCTAACTTCTCTCGTTAATCACAAACCTGCCGTGTAATGAGGGGAACCTCCGCACGTGCACGCTCTTGAGCAGACACATGTGAACAACCAGTGTATGAAAACAGAGCAATTAAAAGGCATTGTAATTAACGGACTTATTGCGTCTAATTTCTTAAACAGCTGAAAGGGAGACCGGCACTAAGGGTATGCAGGGGGAAAAGCAGAAGGGCCAAAGAAGAGATTATTTCTCCCGCTTTGCCATCCTCAGATTTACCTCCTTGTTTCCACCATCCTTCCTTTGTATATTAGGGACAAACAGGACATCTTAATTATGCATTCCTTGTTTTCTCTTAGATAAATGTGGGGTGCACAAGACAGCCTTCTGCTGGACTACTGGTTTGTCTAACTGGGCCACATTCCTGCACTTGTCATATATATTAGTCTTTTTGTTATTACGTGCAAAAAGGAAAAGAAAGGTATATTCTGTTGAGAAATGACAACAAAAGAAGATATTTTCTTGTCAATTTTGCACAGGAAATACAATGTTTTTCATGACAATTGAGGAATAGTAAGGGAATAAAGGGAAAACACGGGAAACTAGGCCAATGTGCTAGTGAAACCAGTGAAGGCCTGCAGCAGGAACAAGACGTGAACTCCTACGCTTCCGCAAGCCTCCCCGTTTGACTGTTGAGTGTTGTTTGATGTATGTGGAGCAGTTGTTTTTTTCATGGCTGTCAGCAAAATATAGCGGATGAAGAATGAGGCAACAGGGAACGGAGGGATGGAGGACAATGGAGGTGAATACACCTGGATAGAACACGCTTTTGGGCATGTCAGGACATGATAGTGGGCGACTTGTAGCTCATTTGGCGTCACAGCAACCCGCCGTCACAAAGTTTTTAAACATGTGCTACAGGAGGAGTAGCTGATGGAGATTTGCCCGGCCACACACAGTGAGTCTGTGCCTATAATGTGCAAATCAAGCCAAATGTACCCAAAGCAGGAGCATCACTTCACCATAGGCTACGGATACCCACACGGGAGCAGATTATTAAGACTTTCTCCTTTGCTTTTCTGTGTACATGTCTAAAAATAAAAAATGTTCTAAAGTCTATCTATTGCAGGAAAAAGACCAAACCAGGGTGAACCATGTGTAATAATTGCCGAGCTTATTAACGCCAGCTCCCGAGGCTAGTGTAGTTAGCAGGGACAGCGTGTTGTGACCGTACGCCCCAGGAGGGGATTGGAAAAGGCTTCACACAGGCACACTGGCTGAGAGTCATTTATTTGATTAGATTTTTAATTAAATATCTCTCAGAGGAGAAGGAGGAGAGGAAAAAAAACACAACTTTTTTATCATTTAATGTCTAATTCCAATTTATTTGGAGACAGGCCATTTCTCTAATTGTGTCTTTCCTTAAATACGTGTATCTTTTCCTGCCCGACTGTCTGCAGAGGCTCATTTTTCCTTCTCCTCCTCCCTCTGCCTATCTATTCTCTCACCATATTGCACCTTCATTCAGCCTTTCTATTCTTCCTTCCTCCTCTCTCTCTCTCTCTCTCTCTCTCTCTCTCTCTCTCTCTCTACATCAGTTTGCCTCCAGTCCAAGTCTAGCTCAAGAAATTTTGCCCTCTCTTTCTGTCAGTCACCATTTCCCTCCCTCTGCTCCATCCACCTTTCTCTCACTGCCTTTTCCTCTCTCACCTCACATTATTTCTCTTCACTGCTGCACATCTCCCCCCTTTTTCCCTTTCACCAATCCATTCTCTCTCTATCCCTCACACCCTCCATGTAAATCCTTCTCTTCCTTTCCTTTACATCCTCTCCACCCCTCCTTCTTTTCCACTCTCTACCTTTCTCGCTGTGTGTGTGAGAGGCAGGAGGAGAGAGCAGTGTCTGACTGCGGCTCCATTGGGAGTGTGTGTGTGTGCTCAGGGGTGTAATCCTCTCTGACAGGGACAAGGTTGAGAGATAGAGACGAGGTAACGTCACATAGGCCTCTAAAAGCTATAGTCCCTTGCCTTCCTGCTCCACAACTTCAGCTGGATGGGAAAAAACTAAGCGCTTGACTTTTTCTCAGAGCATCATCTTCTACTTTCTATCATTTTCAATTATCTTCCTACTGTAACTATCAGCTTGGTTTTGCATCATTTCCATGACAATAGGAGGGCTCGCAAAATAGGGAGCAATGACAAAAAAATAAAACTTTTTTGCTGTTTTTGTTTTTCAAAGGCTGAACAGTAAAGGTGCCCACTTTCAGTAGGGTGCCTCTTCTCAAGGACACCCTAAACCAGTGAGAAGTGTGATAAACAAAGGGACCTAACCTTAAACTTGAACCCTCAGTGGGGAAACTATCCGTGCACGTGTGACATGTTTTTGTGCACAGTCCGAGCCCACCCGTCTCTCTCCATCCCTGTTTCCGTACCTTCTGAGCAAGAGCTTCGGGTGGTTCTTGCTCTCCAGGTTTTTGTCGATGAGGTCAGACAGAAGCTGTTTGAGGACGCCCGTGGCGTACTCCATCTCCCCCTGCAGTGCCGTCATGATGAGGGAGGCCACGTTGCCTCGGTCTCGCATAGAGAAGGACCGCTGTGCCTCCAAGGTGCGAATGAAGGTCAGCAGGAAGTGCTTTTTGGTCAGTAGCTGGCCAAACAATGTCAGGGCCTTCTCCACGTTAGCGGGGACCTGGAGAGGAGGGCACAGAGGTGATGATAGGGAGGAGTATGAGTGGAGGGGGAAAGGGATGGTGGGTGATGGTTGGACATGGGGTAGAGAAAATGAAAGGGAGGCATGGATAGAGGGAGAGAATGAAGGTGTGGTAAATTCAGCAGGAAGTGGTGGGGAGAAAAGGGAAGAAAAGAAGGTAATGGAGTGCAGGAGAAGGGTGGAAAGTCAGAGGGAAGGCAGAGTGGGAGAGGTGGAAGGAAGGAGGAAAAAAAGAAAAGGTACAAGAAAGGAAAAAGGACAAAATATTAGAGGTAGGGAGATAAAGAAAAGAGTGAGGTAGGAGCCGATACAAAGGTTGAGTTCAGGATGAAAAGGAGGGTGTGAGTTATAGTTGAGAAATGGATTTATGAGTATGAGTGAGAATGAGGAATATTAGATGAAGGGTATATTGGCAAAACAGCCACATGTGCACACACGCAGATACGCTCACAATATATTTATCTACATACAGGGAAAAATCAGCTTACAGATGCATCCATAAAGCAAGGCTTTGCACTTTTGTTTTACAACCTATTATTGTCCCAATGCTCTCCTCCCTCTTCCCCAGTTCTCGCTCCCCCTTTACCTCCCTTCATCCCACACTGCCCCCCCGTTCCACTGATTCTCTTCCTCTCTCAAAGCAACGGGCAGGTCTCCCCCTCTAAGGGAGGTTTGAAGTGAGAATGTGAGCTTCATGCTGTAATAAGAAATTGATCTGCTTGCTAGCGCACTACTGTGGCCTGTGATTGCCTGGGCCATACAAATGAAAATCCAATGTCGCGCTACACTATCCCTTTGGAATACAGCTGATAGCATGAGCAGATACTGCATGTCTCAAAGCCTGTTCCCTGCAGCTGCCACCTTACATGCATGTCAGCGGTGTGCGAGTGTGCATTTCCATGTGATGTATGTGTGAGAGTCTAATGCATACAGATAAATGATAGAGGTACGTGTGCATGCTGCGTTACAGTGTCCACACAGCCCGGCTGCATGTGAGTGATAGAGTGTTCCCTCTTGAGAAAGGAGCAGTAGTGGAGGGGAGAGTGTTTTATTGAACGTGTGAGCATTGCTTTTTCAGGAGCCTCAAACAGGCTTGGTCCTGTAGAGGCAATCTATCACTTGAACCAAGTCTTGGGCAGGTAGGTAGCAGCACAGAGCAACAAGCGCTTTAAAACGAATGTAGCAGCAAAAAGCACTTCAGAACTTTATCATATTATGCACGTTTGAATGTATGAATGTAATAACTGTTTTGCTGCTCTTGTTTTACAGATTTTACTTACTTATGTGTGTGTTGTTTTTTGTCTGTTTAAAAGCTGCTATGGGGCAAATGTCTATTAACTGTGTTGATGTGGCAATAAAGTAGTGAATTAGGCTGAGTTCGGACACTGCTCACTCCCCAAAAAAAGAACCGTCCCTTCACTGTATTACATCAAACTTAAGCTTGCCCTGAGATTTTCTCTCGCCCAAATTTTTTTACTACTTTGGGCTTGAAGCCTCCTCTGCCTCCACCTCTCCGCTAACAAGCTGTTGAAGATGACAAGTTTTTAGCCGACACGTTCCAATAGTCCACCTCTGATATGACGGAAATTTTCGTCTTACCAAATTAGTCTCTAAACAGTCAAAGTTTTCTAAAGTTCTCCCTTCCTGTAACAGAAACTCTGTTGAAATACTGTTAGGTTTTCACTTGTTTTGGTCTCAGCGTGGAGTTTAATGTGATCACACCCTAGTACAGAGAGAACAAACTTTAAAAGCAATAACCTTTTCAAACCTGTAGAAATTACTTTGGAAAAAACATTAAAAAATCTTAACAACTTGAAGATCAAAACAGAAATCTCCACTTAATTTATGCTTCACTTTTTTTTCATGGCTTATTGTTCTCCCAAACTTCTGAATTCTTACAATTTCAATCACATCAAAAAGCAGTTGATAGGTTTTTTGTTCCAATTATTCACTTGGTGAAACAATTTGCTTTCAATCTTCAAACTGACTATTTCTAATGACACAGCTTCATTCATTCAGTTTGTGTATGTGTGTGTGTGTGTGTGTGTGTGTGCGTGTGAATGAAGCTCTCTACTGACCCGTACCTCCATCTCCTTGAGCACAGGATGGTCCTCAATCCCAGGAAAAAGGACTCTCATGGCGTAGGTGCGATAGTCCAGGAAGGGGATTCCTGCTCCGTCCAGCTCCTGAGTGAGTTCATGGATGTCCGTCTGCAGCTCGGCAAAGGCTAAGCGAAAGGATGAGAAAACAGTTATATATGTGTATATATATATATATATATAAACATATCATGAAGGTCATCTCACTGAACGTTTTGTCTCAAATAACACAGTGCCGCCCCCAACACACACAAAAAGCATTGCGCTGCGGGGCGTCAACCGGATTTCTATTGCACACTCCAGTCCACGGGAGCTGGGAAGTACAAAATAGTGCTTTTTCAAGGGCGGTGACGGTGGAAAAATAGGACAATAGCGTAACGTGCCGCGGTGCGGCACGTCGACGCGCATCGAGCTGCCAACGGAGTGGGTTTGTAAATAGAAAATAATGGGGGCGGCTGTTTTGATGCGCGTCTTACGGCGCCGGTGTGTTTTGGCCTTTAGGCTTTCCTCTTTTGCACATGGAAGGGCAGAGAGGTGTGCTCCCTCTGCCTTAAGGCTTTCCATGTAAGTGTGTGGAAGGGTGGAGAGGTGTGCTTTCTCTGCCATAGGCACATAGAAGAGGCTTTCTGCATACGCCTAGGAAAGGCAGAGAGGCCTCAGTTTTCTTTGACTTAAGTGTTCCTAACTGAAATACCGTTTTGTTTTTATAGCCTTTAACATTGATAACTTGACTTCAATGACAACTTATAATCAGTCCTCAGTTTGGCATTTAGCATTCTGTCAGCAGTGGTCCAACACAAAACACTTTATAACTGAGGCCTTTTTCACCTGCTAGGTACTTTTTTCCCAAACAAACTACTGCTTCTGTATGTGTAAAACTCTTTCTTCATGTGCAGAGGAGGGATTTTCTTAGGAAACGTGTATGTTTAAAAAGAATCAACTGGCAAAGGTAAGTAGCAAAAAAGCATTTATTTAGATGTAAAGGTTAGGGGTTGTTACTATCACTAAAATCCTCCAGTTTTAAATATTCTCAGAAGAAATATATTATATTTTTCCTCCCAAAAGAATGGGGAAATGAAGACTTCAAACATCAAAATCTACACAAAAGAGAAGAATGAATGGAAAGCTGTGGTCACAGTGCAAGGTAATCAAATTTTAAACACCTGCAAGAAGCTGAAATCAACTCTAGAGCCAGTCTTTAACTTGTCTCTGACTATTCATGCCTCAGTCAAACTGATTTCCATAAACAACATGTTTTAGAGTAGAAAAAAAGGCAGCACAGGTGAAAGTGAGGAAAAGATGGAGGCGTGTGGAGGAGTAGCCGGTGAAAAGCAGCATTATGTGGTCGCTCTGCGCTGAGAGCAGAGAGAAAGATGGAGGAAAGAAAGAGATGGAGGAAAGAAAGAGATGGAGGAAGAGAGGAAAGCGTTGTGGTACTCGGTGGCTGGAGGGGAGTTCAGGATGGAACTGCACACAGGAACATGAGCCTGTGAGTACACACACATTACACGCTGCCACCTTGCACACTTGTACTCCAGCAGCCACACACACACGCACACACATACACACACACTTTTCCCTGTCTTGCCCCACAGCTGAACACAGAACCTAGTGCCCAGATGATTAATGTGAGTGCATGTGTCAGTGTTTTTACACATTTTCCATTCCCAGCGAGTGTGTGTTCTGACCCCGTTCTGTATACTCCAGTGGCTTCACAAGTCACATCCAGAGGGAACAAATGGGATCAAATCCATTCTCTCACTCACATCCCATACAATAGTGCATATATTTTGCTGGACTGACTTGATTCTATTTTATAAATACAAAACTCCCTTGAGGAGAAAATGTACAGCTTTACAGTTCCACTAGCTTGACTGTGTGTGTGTGTGTGTGTGTGTGTGCCCTATAGTGTCACCCGAAATAGACCAACACATGGATACACAACCCAAACAAATAACGAACCAAAGCCCAGACTAACAGATGGCTTGTGTCACCCTATCCCTCTCTTCCTATCTCTCTTTTTCTCCCTCTTTCTTCCCTTCAAAGTGACATCTTAGAGGTCACCTCTCCCTCCCCTATGGTTGCGTGTCCTCTGCTACATCCCTCCATCTTTCTGTTTGTTTGGCTCACACGTGCCATCCATCTCTCTCTGCATCTCTAATCAGTCTCTACCCTGCCCCATCTCTTCTCTACACGTCTTTTCTTCCATCTATATGTTCAGTTGTAGCTTTTCTGCAACATTTCTGTTTGCTGCTTATTTTCCTGTTCTTTTCACTCCTCTGGTTTGTCCACCCATCTCCTCCTGCAACCAATATCAAGCATTATCTACCTTTCTTTATCTCCTGCTACCCTGACATCAACCTCCTTCCCTCTTTCACTCTTTAAAATGCTGTCTAGAGTACTGTCAGCTTCCCCTCATTTTTTCCCCTCTCTCATAATCCTCCTATCCATTCTTCATCATTGCCCATCTCCCCTCCCTTTCTCCTCTCACAAGTCGTCGGCCTTATTTATCTCCCTTGCTCCATCCCCCTCCTTCCATCCATCCTGTTGTCGTCTTCCAGACAGTGGTGACAGCTGGGGACAGACAGGGTCAGGGCACCTGGACTCACCGCCACACACCCCAGCCAATCATTGTTTGACCTGCTGTGTGAGTTTATGTGTGTGGTTGTGAAGGAGTTGCAAAAGAGCAGGACATGAGGACTTGAGTGTCAGGGGGAGTGGTGTGAAGTGCACGCATGCAAAGTCATCCCCCTGAGCAGATGACTGGCACAGTTAAAGGTATACTATGCAGGAACTGTTGTTGTGAAACTGAAAGTCAACCCCAGATTTACTCTCACGTTTGAAACAAGCTTTGTCCTCTTGGCGTTTCGCATGCTATATATGCATTTTTCTTTGGCGTTGCATCTGCAATTTTGTATTCTCCTCTTGGATGCTGTTTACGGTCCAACACTTGGTCACTACCTTTTATAAAGTCCTGACCTCACCTGGATGCTGTGCCCAGGAATGTCTCCTACACAGACGACATTTCACTAAACTTCATTCATTCATTCAGCCTGACACTGGGTATATGTTAAGATATTTTTTGTTCAGAGAGGGGATATTTTCTTTTGTGCTGCCCTAACCAGTCTGGTAGTAAGTAGTATGTCCTTCCCACAGATGTTATTTTCATTCACCAAAAGAGCTGTGGTAGTGGTTGCTAGGAGCAGTTAACACTTATGGTTTAAGTGTTGTTATTTTTGTAAATCAATTTGCAACAACCTGTGCAGCAATGTCAATCTCACGCACACTTGTTGCTTTTTTGTAGCCTTTTTTTTGGCCTTAATGTTTCAAGGATGTTGCTAGGTACCTAACAAGAGTGAAATGATGTCACCGTTTTTAATCATGCCTACAAAGGCCTGATTGGTTTACAGTTACAAGCAGCCGTCACTGAGCACAGCACCAGAACTTAATGATTCACTGAACAACCTGGTGATACAGTATGGGGAGCCTTTTTAAAGCTTGACTCATACTAGAGAAGTCAGGATATGTCATTCAATGTTCATTCATTATATCTGTGCCCTATATTTATTGAGATGCAATGCTACATTGATGAACTGTTTTTTGTTTTTTTTTTAGATCTGTCACGTGTAATGCAATTGAAAAAATATGTATGTGTATAATATTTTGACTGACTGACTCGAGCCCCATCCAAAAAAAAAAAAAAAAAAAAAGAACAGAAAAGCCTGAGCCCTGCCTGAATCAACTCAACACTTTAGGGCCTGATGGGTCCAGATGTGCTCCTGTAACACCTTGATCTGGTAAATAGTAATACTAGTAACTACAGTAAATGTATGTTGTTACGTTTGAGGTTTACTAAAGCAGTGCAACAAGTGAAGTGATCTCTAATAAAAATGTATTCTGATGATCATGGTTATCAGTATTCTCCTTCTCTTTCTCCCCATCTGCTTCTCCCTCTCTTGCCAGACAAACCAGTAACAGCATCAGTAGACTCTCACTGGATGCATGCAGCTTCTTGCCAAATGAATATATGCTAATGTACTGCTGTGTAAGTCCCTCTATCTGTCTCTCCCCCAGCTTCAGTCGTTGCCAAACCCCTCCCCCCTTACTATCACTCACTTTCCCACCTCTGTGCCCCTGTATCTATCTAACCTCCATCTCTCTCTCCCTCCCTCTCTCAGTGTGGATGGTAGTGAGGCCAGCCAGGCAGCTCTCTCATGGGGTGGAGAGCCAACATCTGGTGGCTGGCTCAGATCAAAGTACTCCTCTGGAAACACACCAACACCCACGCACACATGCACACACACACACCGCTGCCACCTAACAGCAGGGGGACAGTTGGCAGTGAGAGGGAGGGAGAAACAGAGAGTGAAAGAGAAAGCCGAGGGAGAAATGGATAGGTCTATTGAATGGGAGTTGTGGAGCTTTTGAGGTAAGCTGCAGCGAGGGAGAGATTTACAGAAAGTTATTTGGGGACAGGGGAGTTTTTTAAGGAGAAAGATGAAGAGAAACTAGAAGAGCGGTATCAAAGTAACTTCTGAGATTGGAGCAGTTTGCGTCACACCGATATTGTGGCCAGATGTGGCCCAAACTCACCTTCCTTGCACTCAAGGGCCACCCTGGACTCCAGGTTGTCCATCTGCAGTTGCAGCCGTTTGAGGGTGCGGTCGGCATCCCGAGACTTCCTCTTGTATGCAATCAGCACCACAATGATAACCAGCAGGAGTAAGCCGCCACCTCCTCCGATACCGATGATGGCAGGCAGGGTGAGCAGGCTGTCTGAGTAGATCTGCAGGGTCCCTGGTGAGTATTCAAAGCCTCCAACACGCACCTAGTGGACAGACACCGACAGAAGAGTTACATTCTCTTGACACCACATAAAAAAATCTGTGGGTCTGTTTCCAGCAGCATTTGACAGGGTTCCAAGCTGAAGCTGTAAACCACTTTCATTTATGGTTACATAAAGTAGAAAATAAATCAGATGCTGCTACCAAATTGAGAGCTGTGCACTATGCATGATGTGGAAATCATACAGAAACACTATTTTGGCATTTTTAAATCATCTTTATCTACAAGACCCACAGTTCCACTCACATTATGGCAAGGTTAGACCTACACCTGGGCACAACCTATAATTACAATAAACTATTGTATAAATCCAGTATAGTGATTAAAAAAAATCTGTAAGGTGCCAGTGCTGAATCCCACATTGCATTTATACTTGCAAACCAAGCTGTGTCGAGTCGAGCCAAGTGCAGGCCAGAACTAAACTCCCCAAAACCCTTTATATCTGGGTTGGGGGAGGCAACATCTGTGCCCCAGGGCTGTCTTTGGAACCAGTGAAAAAAGTACACAGAGTCACACACCCATCTGACTTTCAACCATATCACATCAAAACAGTTCTGGCCTGCACAACGCGTGAATAACGTTGGGATGTGTCCCCCCCACTCCCCGTCTTCTTTTTTCTTTTATTCCTTCTTCAACTGGCTTATATCTATGAAATACCAAATGGAGGAGGATAAAAATAGACACAGACCTCTCACGCCCACTAGCCATTTTTTGGTTTCTATTGAATATCAATACTGTTGAAATCCCGAGGAGGACGGCAGCCAAACGAGACCGATCAAAAGCTTCTAAGACATAAATACAGTCGCATACACCGCCAACGGTGTAAGAGACGGGATGTGTGTGTGTTTATGTGTGTGCAGGCTATATGAATGGGGACGAGAAATCTAGAGTAATTAAAGAGATTTAGGTCTGATGGATGGGAAGGGAAGAATGAGATGAATGAATGAAAAGGCAGGAAGTGGATTGACATAAAGAGGGGGGATGAATAGCTCAGCGGAAACAGCACTGAGAACAGGAGCTATAGAGGAAGACGGGCTGAGTGGCTGAAAGAAATGTGAAAGCCAGACGCTCCAGAGGTGGCAAAGAAAAAAAAACAAGCAGGGTGATGAAATAACAGGTATTTAAAGTGGAAAAAGTAACTCAGAGAGGGCTGATGCTCATTTTCAGGTTTCATGTGGCTGTATACGGAGGCCTTTACCTAGATGGCCCCATGCTTTGCTCTGTGTGTTAAACCATGTTAACATAATGAATACAGACACATTAAACAATGAGGAACTATTCGACAAACAGTAATGTAGACAAGTATTAAAGTTTTACTCACAGTGACTTTATGTTCTCCGGTCAGGTTAGGCCATTCACACAGCAGCTGGCTCTCAGACAGGGTGAGAACGCAGGGCGTCTCCCCGATCAGCACCGTGTAGTTCAGCTTAGAGTTTCCTGGGGCTGCGGGAATTAGGTTACGACCCTGGAAACAGACGTACACATGCTTTGGTTACTTACATAAGGTCTAAGTCTGAGGTGGTCCACACCGACGGAATACTAATCAAACAGTATAAAAGCAAAAGGATTCACCCCAACTGTGATTTATGCTGTTTTTGATTGGCTGGCGGGTGTCCGTCAACAGTTCAGTCACAGCTCTAATCAGTGTGCAAGGTACTTTAAAACTGCAGGTAGCCATGGCAACAGCTATTCTGCGCTGTTCACTGGAGGAAACACTGCAGAGAACTGACTGATCAGGCACCAATATATAAGAACCCTCTGCACGCTCCACGCTTCCTAATTCCCAAGTCTGAGTTTTTGAGTTAAAAATGTAACTTGGACTAAATTTAGCCAACCGGCTATTAGAGTGTTTGATCCAGATCTGGTGGATAAGGGCTGGCAACAGTAAAAAAAAAAAAAAGGCTGTCCAAGGATTGTAAAATGTGTTGGTGGTATAAGGGTGTTGGGAACTACAATAAATAATTTCCACAGAAACCATCCTTCTCGTCTCCTCTACTACCTCTACCTACCCCTCCTCACCCTAACTCGCTGTGTTTTGCAGAGTGGGAGGAAATAATTGCTGGAAAATCTTGATGAACGTCTAATTTCTCTGCAATTATTTAATAGGATGCCGTTTCTTTGCTGCTTATTTCTGCAATTCTTTACCCGGAGCACGGTGGGGCAATCAGAGCTTTTCATTAAAGAATTATATTTAAAGTTACAGTGGGGAAAGGCGTGATTCTTCATTTCTAAAACTCCACCCTGATTCGCAGAGAGAAAAAAGGCTTTCGTTTTCCATGAAATTGCACGATAATTTTCTCTAACGCTCCTGAGGCTTTGAAGTTCAAGGGGAGAGGTGAAGTGACAAAAGACAGCGTGGGTGGGTGGGGCAAAGCCTTTAGAAATGCGCTCTGGATTCAAATGCGTACTGCCTTTATGGCTTAGAGTAAACATGGCTATGAAGTCTCTCTTTAGAAGCTATCTGATAAAAATCTGAGCAGGTGGCATGGCAACGCATGGGTCCACTTTATAAACATTACTTTTCTTTGCACCTGATTTTAAAGGGGGCGTATTAGAAGTGACTTTTTTTCCCCTTAAAGGTCTCCAAACCCCTCTGGAGACAGCAGGCGAAGAAATAACATCTTTCAAGGTTGAGGCACATCTGAAAGACGGCTGTGTTGAAAGAAAACTCTCAAAGCAGGAGGAAGGAGGGAGTAAAGTGTCTGTACAGAAAATGTGTGGAGCAAATCATTTCAAATGCCTGTCAGCCTCTTATCAGTTGTGCTGGATGCTGACTGGGAGGTCGCTGCAGCATTTTCTAAAATAACTATTTGGGAGATTGAGCTTTTAACGCTGCTGACAATACTCAACATTACTGGAACGCGGCTATCTGCTATTACTGCTCGTCTAATGTGTCAACTGCGTGCTAACACTTAGCTAACCTTCTTTTGTCCTGGAGTCCTAGTGTGTTCTGAGACATTACCTCCACACCTTTACAGAGTAACCTTCGATTAAAAGCTTTGAGGGAAAACCACCATAAACTCCATTCTGACATCATTCATTCAGACATTATAAGAACCATATTTTCCCAGTCATGCCTGCTCTACTGTGAAAGGAGAAAGGACAGACAGCAGAAATAAAATGGGAAAGGTGATGCAAGAGAGAGGGTAGGAAGAAACGAGACAGAAAAGATGAATCGGAAGACATGTAGAGAGGAGAAAGATAGAGATTGAGGTAGGAGACATGAGAAGGGAAGCTGAAAACAAAAAAATAAGAGAAGCAAAGTCAAGGACATGATGGATGTAAAGCAAAGCCAGGTAGAGACAAGGCCAAAACAGATCAATTCTAAGAGCACAAGGCAATTTACCTTGAGTATGAGCGGTGAGCTGGGCTTCAGCTCCAGCATGCCCGAAGGGCTCAGAGGTTCGAACACAGGGTCTGGGTGGTAGCTGAAAGTCTCGTTTACCACCAGCACGGAGCGCACATCATCCATGACAAAGCCGATCTCGTCAGGACTGCTCCCCGACTCTGAGAAGCCTTTATCAGATCCGGCCACAGAGGGCGCCAGACACACCATCACGGTGTTGTTGACAACCGTGCAGTTCTAGAGAAGGGGAGGATGGGAGAGTAACAGGGAAATTAGGGAGAAAGGAGAAGTGAAACAGTGGAGAAAAAAGGAAGTTGAATTAAGTTTTACAAGGTGAGCTAATTTCCTGTCTAACAAGCTTTCTTCCATGTTTACACTGTCTACAAAGAAATGTTAGAAATGTACATTTTAAAATGAGTATGCAAAAGATCATGTTAATCAACTATATGTATGATGGCTGAAACAGGGTTATGTGATATGAGTGATTAAATGTCTCTGTAATGACATAATGAGGAAGAGGCTGGCTTAATAACATCAGTGTTGTAATCAGTTGTGATATCATCTGGAAATCCCCTGTGGGGTTCGACACGTAAATCAGTCACCGAAGAACAAATTAGACTGTAATGACTCACAGGAAAACAGGAGAGGTCAGCTAGTAGCTGTTAACAGTAACACAGCATGGCTAAAGAGACCTTTGAATAGTTTCACAGCATGTTATAGCCTGACGTTATGTTCTATATGTCACATAACACCATCACACACAAATACATAGAACAAAACTGTGTTTATAGGTCAAAAGAAACATTAACCAAGCAAAAAAAGAAAAAGAGAATGCAGAGAGGGGGACAAAGGAAAAGGAAGGGATATTTTTACTTTCAGCTAAGAGCGGGAGAAAGGTTAGCTAAGCCCCGTGGTGCTAGGTGAAGAGAGGGGGATTTGCCAGAGCCGCTTTATTGCTGGTTGACATTTCAAAGGTTAAACTGCTAAAAGGAAATTCAACATCAAAAACAAACAGAAAATGGGCCCTTGGCTGGTTGACCGGCGGGTCAGGTGTGTGCGCCTGTGTCTGTGTCCCAGGAGTGTGTATCGTCTGAAAATCACTTTTTCCACAGAGAGGGAGACGGCAGAGAGACAGTGAAAGAGAGGGAGAGACACCTGTGTGTCTATATTGGTCTCACTCCGTCTCACTTGCCAAGTCAAGTCCCTGCTTTTTTTGTTTTGTCAATAAAAACTGTGTGCGGGTGTCTGGATCCGACCACTTACATTTTCTGACTTGGCAGCTCCATACTTGGCTCTCATTTTGGGCTCCTTGATGGTGGCCAGATTGGTTCCAGTAATGGTCAACATGGTCCCTCCACTAAAAACAGAGATAACACAATTTATTGTAGAGAGAATCAAGACAAACACAATTATACAATGGTACCGGGAAATTATAAACAATTCTATGTGCACTTGTGTCACACATTCATGTATCTCCTGCTGTACTTCTTTGTCTTGCAGGGTCCAAGTGCATACACTATTCAACAGGCCTATCAGTGGAAATAAATGCTAATAAATCTGTTCTCTGTGGGAGCCGAGAGGGCCCTCCAGTTGGCGATTTACCATTAATGCTCGCTTCAGCTGTAGCCTTTCGCCTGCTTATTCATGGAAGCCCATTTTCAGGTAATGACAGTAACGCTAAAGCCCTTGCATGAATGTTAAAAGCTTCTTTAAATCAATATGGAGGCTAGAGGGAAGAATAAGCAAATATGCAGCATTACTCCTGAGAGCTGAAGTTTTTGGCCTCTCCTCGGCACCTCTTGAAATCCAGGGGAGATATTTTCAGATTGTATGAAAGTTGTACTGCGGTATTTTTCAGCATGAGATACATCCGGCAACTGCACCGCTGTCAGTGATCTGACATGTTCTGTAACCTTTACACCTGTGACCTATTCAGGTCTATGTGACGCTGACCAGTGGAGACATGGGTAATATGGGTGAGAGTCCTGTTCCCCCCACACCGCCCTCTCAACAGCCTCTGCTGGCCTGAGAGGCTGAACTTTATCTGATGTGAAGCGTTCTGACAGCAGCTAAATAAGTTAGCATACAACCTAAAAACTGGAAAGGGGGTAAGGTGAGGTTTGAAGCCTAGTGCCACTGTGAGTCACAATGGCACCAATAAACAAAAAAAGCAAATGATACACTGGCTGGTATATTGCAGGGTTCCACCCAGGCAATGATACAAAAAAAAAGTTCAAGTGTTGTAAAGCCTTCTAAGTAGGGCTGGGTGATATGGCCTACAAATAATATCACAATATTTTTAGGCTATGTGGCAATATACGACATATATCTTGAATTTTTATATCTCCTCTTAAGAAATGCCATTAAATATGAGGAGTTATTTACTGTGAGCAGTAAACAAACAGCTCTCCAGTGCATATATTAATGTCATTTTGCAACCATGGAGCACTAATGCGATATACTAGTGCTCCATGGTCGCAAAATGTGACTTAGTGGTCGTGGTCTGGCGCCCTGCAGAAAAATACGCTTTGCCTCACACACTATTGCCAAAGAAAGAAAATAAGAGTGGTCTGGATGGGCAGGGGAGTGTGTGCGACATATCATGTTTGTGCTGATATTGTCATTTTATGCATCCAAATGGAAAAGGTCACAATACATCGAGTTTAATCTATATATCGCTGATAACTGAAAGAAAGCTCTTTCTCAAGATTGTTGTTTTTTTCACTGACCAGCTGCAGCTTGAGATCTACTAAACTAAACATTGCATCAATTCCATGGTGTAACTAGAGCATCCTAAAATGTAAATATACATGGACACAGGTCACACAAGACAAATCATCCACATCCAGGGAGTTGGCTGTGCTTTTCTGAGGCCAGATGGAGCTGTTGTCTGAGGGAGGGAGCTGAGTCCAGTCCCAGGCCTTAAGGTAAAAGTGGCCCTGAGAATGATTCCAGAGCTAGCAAAATAAGAGAGGTGAAAGAGGGCTTAGTGCTTTTGAGAGGTTTAATGGAGGGCGACAGATGTTGACGTGGTGAATAGAGACTGGTGTGAAAAGCAAACAAAGGAATTTAGGAGATTTACATATAGTTATAGTTGTTGGTGGAATAGCACAACATGGAGCTGTGGACATGTGGTGGCTCAAAATCAGTATCAGTATGTGGCAACACTTAACAGAGGTAGGATAAGAATCTGTTCCACACATACACTATAATGGTGTACACAGTGCACTGTATTACACTGTTTAAACAAGATGGAGTGTCACACAATCTCTGCACTGCCATGTGTCAGTGTTGTTAGCGCGAGAACCTCTTCCTGAAAGGAAGGGAACAAGTCTGAGTCGTGTCAGATTTGTGTTTTCGACAGGGGAGTCTCAGCGCTGTTCCAAATCACCCCGGCAAAAAGGGTCACCAAAGGGGACGCGGCGACAAAACAGCTTGGTAAATAAAAGCGTGATTGGCCTGGAGAACCGCGCACCTCCTCCTCTGGGAGTGCTGAGTGAAACACCAAACACAAGCCGAGTGCCGAGGTTATTTCCCCCCAAGGCTGGAGCCAACACTTTCATTCTCGTTTCCCCTTGCCTACCCTCAACTATTTTATTCATCCTATTCCAAATGAGACTTCTCATCCTCTCACACCTCTTTTGCATGATGAGAGACTTAGTGTCCCTGCAGAGTTTTAAATGTGGCTCCCATTTTCACCTCAACCCCCTGCGATGCTGCAGAAGTGGATTGATACACTGTCTGAACTGACAACGTGTCTGGTGGAAATATCCAATGTGGGCTGTTCTAACAGGTACTCCTGAACAAATATCTGAAATATACTGTATACAAGCTACAGTTGCCTTAAAAATATGTAACTTTTTGCATTAAATATCTAAAAACCACTGGACCGATGTTATACGCTTTGTAAAGTTTCCAACAATGTTCACATTGAGTGAAATCTGTCATTTTAATCAAAGACGCCGCACATGTCACTCGGTCTTAGTAAGTTTAATGACATAACAATAAATATATGACCCACCCCTCCCCCTTTCTTGATAGGCTTTTAATATGACACAGTGTTTCTTTTAAAGAGAATCAGCAAATCAGCAGTGACTGACTGTGACATGCAACTTGTGCAGGTCTTTTTCATGTTCAGCCTTTACTTTTCATATGGACTACATCCCTGACTATTTTTGGGGATCTGTCTATTATTTGAATACCAGCTTGTATTTGAGAATTTTAAGTAAATGCAACAGAAAAACACACTGCATAAAACTCAATGACATGTTCCTGGAACTTTACTTTTGAAGTAAATGAGACAGTCAACAGTGTGTTTGTGTGTATGTGCTGGCTTCATTTCCGAGCAAAGGAGTAGAGGAGTTTCTAGGTCATGCTAGTGAGCCCATTAGCACTTGGAAGCTCCAAGCCCCCCCCCCCACAACACAGCTTGTGTTTGCACAGGAAATCTTCCTGTGGCTATGTAGTCTCATTTCAATAAGTCAAGTAATATTTAGAGATACATCTCTGCTGCAGCTCATAAACTGTAGCAGCGCAGTGCTTCAGGAGCCTCCTTTACTGCTGTTCCTGCTCTCAAAGATTTACTTTTTGAAACATAAAGATAAACAGAATAAATAATATGCCTTTGAAAAGCAAACCAGTGTGAAAATGGAGAAGAATGTTTAGTTGTTTTTTTTTCTTCGAGACCCAGTCGCGGAGTATGCCAGCAGAATAATACATTTATCACATTTTACAGAGAGTTCATATTTCAGTTTAGTTGGCTATGCCCCTTGAAAAAAGGGCATTAATGTACAGCACAACCACCACCACAGATTTAATAATGTATTGATGCATTTGTATCTGTACTATAGCTGTACATCAAGCAGAATCGTAGATCAAATACTGTGTTGATATGAATTATAGATAATGAAATAATTGTGTAACATTCTATATTGATAGAGTAAGCTAAAAATACACCAATATATGCCGATCTTGCTCAGTTTTCAAACCTTTCGTCTGAATTATTCTGTGTGAATTCCTTTCAGGGTCAATATGTACGATGTATGCAATATTGGGAATAATAAATCATACAATCTTGGCTGTAAGACTGCTGTAAGCTTCCATGCCCAACAGAAAATCCTCCATGTCCATGCAAAGGGTTTATCTTTGCTGCACCCAGTCTAACAGAAGGAAGGGCCCTGACTGTGTCCTCACCTGGCGATACTCCAGTCGGGCTCGATTTTGAGAATGGTGGGATCGTCTGAGTAGTTGAACTTGACCTCTGGGTTCCTCAGCTCAGCAGAGTTGATGTCCACCATGACTGGAGTGGTGCCTGAGGCTTGTCCCGCTGGGGTCACACACACTATCTCCTTGCTGCTCCGCCTGAGAAAGCAGGAGATGAGGAAAGAATGGGAGGACAGGAAAGAAAGAGAGATGTTACATACAAAGATTGTTGATGGTCTCTCTTAAAGTGGACTGTGTGCTACCAGGAGGTCCTGAAAATGATTCTGGGTATTGGGGAGCTGACTCTCTGACAGGCTGTGAGACAGACACACAGAATAAAAACTGAAGTGAGTCCCGAGGAAAAAAAAAAACCCTACTTCATCCCTTAAATAACTCATAAATTATTTATCAGATGCGACAAAAAGGCGCATACACACACATAATGGTGACACAGTCGCCTATCCACAAGGCCAATGTCTTTCAGTCTGTCCAGCCGGGGTTTCATCAGCCTGAATCACAGAGTGCTGTACTTCAAAGCTCCCTCTCTCCTTCTCTCTCTCTCTCTGTCTGTCTCTCCTTCCCTCCTGCGCTTTCTCTGGCTGATAGATCTGAAGTGGCAGATCAGGCTGGTCGTCTCTCTGTGTGATGTAACTCCCTCCCTAGCAGACAGGCAGCCAGCTGTGACCTGCTGGGAAACTGTGCCTCTGCCAGAAACTTTGTGCTCCACTCCAGTGGCTCATTGCACCAACCCCTCCCCCTGTCAGGGGGGAGACACCGCTGGCCAAGCGGCGGGAGGATGGCTACCTGTGAGACAGCATGTGTGTTCACGTATCTACGTACAGTATGTGCGTAAACAGTGTGTTGAGCAGGTGTGAAGTCTACATTTGCATATAAATACAGTTTGCAGGTAGAAGATTAACACTGTGTAAGTCTGTGTTTTGTGTCACTCGTCGTCTGCTAACATCCTACAGAGCACCGCGAGCGTGAGGTGTGTGTGTGCATTGTGCTGGCATGATGGCAGGCGGCGCAGTGTGAAATTTCGAACATGAGTAGAACAAGCTGATCCGTACACAAATCCTCCCCCGTTATCTGCTGTGAAAGTGAAATCCACAGAAAGACGGAAGATGATGGAGAAGATGAAAGAGTGAGAACCTATTTTGGCAGCTCTATCCCAGCGGCATGGGATGGGGTGGGGTTGGATTTGGATACTGAGTGAAAATGGCGAAAGAAAGCAAAAAATAAAAAATAAAATAACGGGGGAATAGTGCGTCTTTGTTGGACACTTCCCTGCTGTCTCCCAGGAGGCAATTTCGACAGCGTCCTCAGACTGAGAGAGGACTGAAGAGGGGATGAAGATAGAAGAAAAAAAACGAGGGGTGATATGAAAAAAAAAAAAGGTTTTCCACATTCCACTAGTGCTGCGTTTCCACGGCAACCATTTTCAAAACACTGTTGCTGCCGAGAGCGCCTGTGGTGCCGCGTACGTATTTTTGACAAGGTTGCGGCCACACAAAAGAAAGCCAAGAGGGGATACAGAAAGAAAGAAAAGAGAAGGAAAGAAATTGGGTTGCAGAGGGAGATAAGAGGATGAGTGACTTGGGGTAAATAGGTTTTGATTAAAGCGGAGGCCCCACTGAATACAAAGACACATTAAAGAGATGGACTCAACCAGTTCATTACTTTGGCCATAAAGGTTATTGCTGCTCAGTGAATGAAAGGCCAAGACTATTATGTTCACCTTTCTCGGGATGTGCTACAGAGCTTTAAATTGGCCTTTACTTTTTCTTTTGATATGATATAAAAAGAACTTGATAGGTCCAAGCTCATTAGTTTAACCTGTCACTTGTTGCCCGAGAGAAGGGAACCACTATAATAAAAACATCAGTGTTATAGAGAATTTGCTCAAAAAAGAGAAACAAGAAAGATGGAAACAAGAAAAACTCTGGACTGGTGCCTCAGCTACAATGGAGAAATTCATAAGAGGAGTTCTCCCTGTTACCAGTAGTCATTGAAAATTCATCTCAGTACAAAGGTGTTTGTTTTAGTTCACTGACAATCTTTTCTGCGAGGTTTCTTTTCTCTGCCATCTGCCAGACACCACACATGAGTGGATTTAGTCCGGAGTGCAGTTTGCTGTCACTTTGCCAAGAAGGGACTCAAAGAAACAATAGAGTTCTTGGCTGGAGGAATTAGAGTCATATCAAATTGGATCTTTGTCTCCTCTTCTTCAAATCCTGGCACAATCTCTTGCAGACTGAGTGACAACGGGAGATAACGGTGGCAGATTATTTTAAAACTAAAAAAGGGAAGAAAAAAAATATACATATTTCAAACATGAGCTCAAAGCAGGAAAAATGTGAGTTGCCAATTACCAGCAACAGCATATCATTCCTTCCAAATTATAGTCATATCCCTGGCAAAAAAAAACAAAAAACGGGCCATGCACTTTAGTCATTCACAGCAAAACTGAACAATGGTATCAGAGAAATAGCTACACTGTCATTCTCGCAATTGCCGTCAATTACAGGACTGTAGGTCATCCTCTTGCCAGCAACGCTTTTCAGACCTTCTGCAAATCAAAAGCCGCGACCAGGAAAAAAGGTGATTTTTTTCTTTTTAAACAGGGATTAACTGTAATTAGCAAAACACTGAAGAACAGGAAGAGATGGCAGAAGGAAAAGATGGGTGGGGAAATCATTATGACTTGTAACTCTCTACGGAAGAGCAGAAGCCAAAAAGAAAATTTCAGTCACAGCAACATATTTATACATCTTTAACCCAATATTTCAGTAACAAAATCAGCTTCATTTGATGACAGTGTTTTGCAACAGTAATGACGCTTGCACATTGTTCGCCACCTCGTGGAGCTTTAATCAACGCAATACCTACCTCGAGAACAGTGCAGTGCAAGTGTAAACTCCATTTTCTCAGTAAAAGTTGCCTCTTTATATACCTCTACAAACAGCAGCACTTTTGCATGCCAATACTATGCTCTAGGGATGTAAGAAAATATCGACAGACTTGAGTATCATGATATTATGTTTTGTGATACCGAACCGATTTACAGTAACACTGCATGAAATTATAATTCTTTTTTTAAATGCAAAGATGTTAAATGCTAGGTCCTTCAGTGTCCTTCAGTCGAGGCAGCAACAGACCAACAACTCCAGTGTTCTGCTAAGTAAAATTACTGTTTTTGTCAATGGAGTCTGGTTGCTTTGATATAATGGCTTCAATTCCCTGTCAGAAAAGGCTGTCTGACAACAAGGTAAAGCGGTAAAAATATTCTAAATATAGTGTACACTTAAACTAATATGACTTTTCTCTGGTAGGCCTTTGTGAGGTGGCCAAAAACAAACCCATAGGGATTTTCTATCGTGAAAATAAACACTGATTCGGTCTACACTCACTGTATATACCTTCCTAGCCCTTAATATTTGGTGCAAGGACAATACTTATGTGATCATAGATTTATTTAATAAGTAGGACTTCAACTATCACACAACATCAGTGTACACCAGTGATTTTATGCAGCACTAAAAATATGTGCGCAACAATACCAGCAATTTTCCAGCTCATTTAAGTTAGCTTGTAAATGTTCTAAATCACAGATAACACTGAGACTGTTACTAACTATGAGCTAACAAAACAAACTGACAATAAGGTCATTTGGATTCACTCACCTCTCAAAGCGGCATGGGTGAAGTCCTATCTTCACAGATACAGCACTGCCTGCATTGAGATGACTGCCTTCAATGGTGATCCTTGTTCCTCCAGACAGTGGCCCATTGGAGGGTTGGACACGGGTAAAGTACGGAGACTAAGGAGGGACAAAGGCAGAGGACAGGTGAGTAAGAATCAATGCTGCTTGGCGTCTATAAAAATGTCAAATATAGTATCAGAAAGCTTTGTCTTTGCTGTAATTTTATTCAGCAGCAATCTGACAACACACACACTTACCACAAAGGTGAAGGCCTTGGTGGACACTGCTTTGTAGTCGGGGTGGATGCAGTCCCTCACACACACCTCTACCTGAGCCTCCTGCACCCTGTAACCTGTTGCATCATTCAGCCGGCACACAATCCTGAAAAAGGTGGTGAGAGGACTTCCATCATCATTGCTATCAAAATAAATGCACGAATGTCAAGGTTTAAAAATGCTGCTTAAAAATACGACAGTCACTTCAGACAAAAGATTCTTGGCCGAACAATGACCAAGTGAGGTGGAAACAGAGGGGGAAACAGTCGGAACAGATGACACTTCAACAATTTCTTCTGTTCTGTCCAAGTCAGACAAAATTCCAGTAGTTCAGAAAACAGGTGTTGAACCCTCATTAATAAAAAATAACAACAAGCAGACCAAATGTTCTATTAGAGGAATTCTGCAGCGCTTAGACAGGGTGGAGTTGTGTGTATGTGTGTGTGTCTGCATTAGTGCGTTTTGCAGAATCCTAAGCATCGCACTTGGCCCTGGGTGCTGGCTGGCCAAATCAAAATCCACTGGAGAAATGATTGAATGAGGGAAGGAGTGGCAGCGTAGCCCATGGGGAGAACACACGCGCACACACACACTTACTTCATGTTTCACCCACTGGAGACACACTTGACTGTTAATTAGCCAGAGCGAATGAATGAGACAGAGAGAAAGGGCAATAGTGCAGAGGAGAGAGGGAGGCAGAGGATGCAGGAGCGAGTACGAGAGAGAGGGAGAGGGTTAAAGTGGGAGAGGCTGATTAATTGAACGAGCTCATATCCTACACATTTCCTCAGCTTCCCTCCCTCCCTGAGATGAGTTATTAACTCTCCTGCTTCCATCCTCCCTGCAGGTGGCCATGGCAACTGCGGCGCTGAGGCGACGACAATGAATTTCACATTCCAATGCTGTGTGTTTCCATTGTTTTTATTTTCCCTTTCATTTATTCCCAGGTCTCCTACTATGACAGGGGCCGTGATTAAAATGCTGGACAGCTCTCAGTTAGAAACTGCGGCTTCACTTGCCTCATTACTGCACAGATGACAGGTGGCTACATTGAGCTGTTATTACGTGGTTAGAAAGTTCATGATGCGTTTGTAAAGATGACAACATTATGAATTATAACTCCCTCAATCAAATAACTGAGGTGGAATGTGATGCTAAAAATTAAACATATGCCAAATTGTCACACATAAACTACTAATAAGGCAATAAAAGAGGTTAGACCAGGTTCTGTTTTCCTCACTACTGGCAATAATTTACTTTTCTCAATGTGGAATCAAATCCGTCTCGTAAATATTTAATGACTGAGGTGAATGACAAGCCTACTAATACTAAAAGGACCAGAAGTGCTGCATTTTCCTGCAATTCAATTTCACTCCAATCACAGACACAGGGAGAGTGCGCAGGCTGTATATGAGTGCGAGCGCTGGCAGAGAGAAAAGAGAAAGCCAGAGCGAGAACAATGTGTCTACATTTTGCCCAACAGTCAGCTACACACCTCCTTTACTCCCCTCTCTCCACCAGCTGACCTTTGACCTGTGCTGTCAGTCCCGTAACCCTGTCCTGTCTTCTGCGCTAAAATCTGATAGGGTCACGGGAATGACGAGAGCGACTGGGCCACTAATGGCACCGTATGGCTAACATCACTTTTAATTAGCATGACAGCCTCACTGCCAGCCGCGCCCTCCTCCTCCTTCTCCTGCGGGTACTATGGCAACAGGCCAATGCAGAGTTATGGGGTTGACGGGGTTAAACGTAGACACCTTGGCGCTTTTGGATGTGATTGCTAGGACAAACTGAACATGTGGTGAAGAAAAAGTTACAACACAGAACCACCTCCTATTACTTCAAGGCTACACAGTGTAAGAATGGTATGTTGTGTGTGTGACTGCAACGTATACAAGGTTGTAAATTAGAAATCAAAGCTGACATGTCGCTGCCATATTTCTAAACCCATTTTGGGGACACCTGTCATTGCTGGCGAGAGCTGCACAGCGTTCTGTTGTCCCGGCTGTCAAACCATCAAAGTCACATTTCTTAGTTTTCTTCTTGAGGGGGCAGAGAGAAAACAAAATCTGCTGGGACTGTGCTGCAAAACTCAGCAAATGGAGCATTTGTGTACAAATGACAGCTACATAGTTGGAAATAGAATATTGAGGACACCTCCAGCTGTGTGGAGCGTCCCCAGTTTTTCATCGTACTAAATTGTATTTTCTCTGCTTCTGGATGGATTCAACCTAAATGCAGTGTGTGACTCATCTAGTAGTTTCACTGAAGGCCCACATCTTCCTGGGTAGCTATTACAGTGCAGTACCAGCGTCACACTGGCTGTGGTTAGTAGTCTTTTTCCCCCATTCTGAATGTAATCTAATTGTTGATTCCCATGATCATACTAAAGAAAACAATTTCACCTAGGTGACCAGTTAAAACAAAGAGTTCAGTCATGTCCAACAGACTGAACCTGGAACTCAAGACCGATCTAGGAGCTGTGATTGTTTACTGCTGTTGCACAGGCTATACTTTTCTCAGAATATACTAGTTCGGTTATTAAATGGGAGTTAAGCTCCACCCGCGGCATCTGCTGTGTTTCAGAATTTCCCAGAAAGCAGTAAACATAATTTAATCAGAGGGAGTGCTCACACGACAAGCTCTCATCAGCGTAAGAGTTTTCAGAAGACATGTACCACCCACTTCAAATGTCATTACATTTCTCTCAGAATGGGCCAAATTAATTGTGATGAAGGTGATTACAGGAGGTAATTCAAATCTGATTGAGCTATTATTCTGATTATTAGTGATATAAAATGTTCCACGCAAACTCAGCTTCTGTCAGATTTACATGGACAGCACTTGTATGAAGGATAGCAGTACCAAACACTGCAGGTTTTGGAAGTGGACAGTTGTGTTCAGTTTTTACTGAAACAGAGGTCTGAGAGTGAGTTGTGGTTAGCACACAGTGGCACGTCAATATCGGACAAAGACAAGCAAGGGAGTGGAGAGTCTCAGAAACAAGGAGCCTGAGAGTGAAGGGTTGGAGTGAAGACATGAAGACGGAGATAGTGTCAACGTACTGCTCAGCACTGATGTATTGGTCCTCCTGAGGGTTGCAGGCCACCTTGCCGATGCGGACTCCATTCTGAATGTCTTTGAACTGCAGACCAAGGTTCTCACCCATGATGGTCAGCATGGTTCCTCCCTGCCTGGGCCCTGTCTCCGGAGACAACTGGTTGGAAGGAACAAATTAAGGAGGACATATGTTAGCCAGAACAACATATGGGACAATCGATTTTTACCCAAAGCAGTACATTATAGAGATATATTGTATGTCAGCATGAATCACAGTTTACTTAAGTCATTATGGTCATGTCCCATTCTCAATGAATCAGATACTTGCTACCTCATTAAGTGAGATGAAAAATGACCTCGGATCCATTAACTCCACCTCAACTCAGTCAAACATTCACAACCTGCCAACTCACACACTTAACCTGGACCCACCCATCAAGCCCTCACTTACATCTCTCATTTAACCCTGTGACGATTAATCTACTGAACACAATTACTGTGCACAGCGACCTCTGCTCCCTTTCTTTCCCCGAGAGGTCTGCGAAAAGGTGTGTGGAGGTGCTAATGGCTACCCGAGGCTAGCCCAGTCGCTAATCACAGCCCCATTCATCCAGCCTGCAACGCAGACAATGGCCCCTTTGGTAATCAGTCATTACTAGCATAATTAGGGCTAGAGCTAATTGGATTAGAACCTGGCGTGGGTGGGGTGGGGTCATTTGTCGCAGCAGAGTGGGAGGAGGGTTTAGGGGATGAGATGCTGGTGGTTGGGTGTTGTGGTGTGGGGCTGTGGGTAAGGTCACACTTTGACCCTGCTTGCCATAAAGGAGGGATACTATGATTAAGCTCCCATCAGTATGACATCTCTCCGTTAAGTACAAAGCCCCAAGTAAACTGCATACAACCAGGGATCCACATACAGTTTTCTGTTTTGTGTAGAAGATAGAGTGAGACACAACAGTCTATACAGATATGGACGAACACACAAACGTGGAAAGAAGGAGATTAGTGCCAAAGATCACGTACGAATTTTATAACTGTTGGTGAAGCAATGATTTGTATTTTTGTTAGCCAGTCCTACAGCTAGCAACACTTCTGTTCACACCAGAAAGTCAAAAATCACATGTCATTTGTGGGCCACTGCAAAATGTGGTTGGGCTGCCAGCTTGGTGACGTAGTGAATACTTGCCCTCTTGGTTAATTCGTCACAAAAAAGCCAAAAGTTGAACTCTACTTCAAAGCTCCATGTAAATTTACTTGGCCTGTGTTGGCAAATTCACTGCTAGCAGCAATTCCTACAGAGGCCCCTCAACCCACTGCAAATAGATTTAACTCTTCATGAACTTACCAACAAATGGGCAGCATTTAGAAAATGTTCACCGAGTTGGTGACACATAAAAATATCAATTTGATGACAAATGTGCAGCATTTAGACAAAGCGCTACAAAAAGCTCACAACACAAATGAAATGTTTCCAGGGAACACTTAAAAGTTTGTGTAGTCCACTATCCATCAATGATGTTGAAAAAAATCCCCTAAACTCTAAGTTTTAATGGCTTATTCTAAGATTGTGACCCTGTGATTCAGATACATTATCAGGTTGTAGATCTGCTATTAACTTTGGGTTAGCATCTTGTTTATTATTAGACTGCCAATTCAAATATTCTGATGAAATACACACAACTAATGATGACACAAGCTAACGTTTTGCTGGCTATAACACTGATGTGAAGTTAATGTTTTTAAGTGACGTCAGTCATTGGTGAATGTTTTCTAAATGCTGTGCATGTTTTGTCAAGTTGGTGAAGATGTTTCTTCATTTGCTTGTGGTACATCTATTTGCAGTGCATTGAGCTCTTAGGGCCGTCGCAAATTCCAGTAAAATGAATTGATGTTGGTTAAAAATTCTGCTGTTATAAATTATGGTTTGACGGGGCCTTTAGAGTAATACATTTGCCTTTTTTAAACTTTAAAAAGAGTGAGTGTACAACAGGTTAGAACAGGGAAGAAGAGAGCACTGGTAACAAAATTTGTTAAAGGAATTTTCTGTAATTCATTAATTCACTTTGTTGCATCAAGTTACACAAGAAGCTCCATAGCACTCTTTTATCTGTGTAGTAAATATAAAGCTGTGCGAGCACGTTTAACTTCATACACAGGAAAATAAAGTATCAGTCTTCTTATCTACCTCAGCAAGAAAGCTGAAATGAAAAAATATTGAGCTATTCCTTTAAGTGTATCTACTGTCTAAATATACATACTAAATTAGATGCACTCTCTCAAGCAGCTCTCTATAACTCTATTCCTCCACCTGGTACCTGACAATGATCCCCAGTCTAACATCATTATAGAAAAGGTGGCAGGCTAGTAAAAGCCACAGGTGTTCAGGACACCACTAACAGAAACACACAATGGGAACAAAGCCCAGTGTCATGCAGGCCAGAGCTGAAATGCCACAGTGATATAATTAAGGAGTGTTTTCTATCTTACACCAGCTAGGCTTCTGATGAACATCCCTCCTCCTCCTCTCGCCCTTTCCCTCTTCCTCTCTGGACTTGTGTCTTTTTAATTCACTCTCTGTCTCTTTGTCTATGTGCCTGAATGCATATATTTTAGCTGGAGACAAAGGAGTGAGTGACACGCAGTAGTGCACCAGTCAGAATCTTCAGATATGGTAATCAAATCTCTCGTTCTCTGTAAGCACTGGCTTATCAAAATGCACACACATACACACACACACAAGTTGTTACATCCACAACTAAACAACACAAACAAAAAGCCCTTTTTGATAAAAGCCACCAGCCTAAACACTCGCTCCATTCTCTTTTCGGCGTCGCAGCGCTCCACACCCATTCAAATTCCCTTTTTTCCTCTCCGTCTCCGACTTGTCCCGTTGTGTCGAAGGCTTTGTGTGAGGCCTATTGTGGCCAGGATGAGCGGCAGTGCACAGATAGCATCTGCTAGTTATAGGCAGAGGAGGCGGGGGGGTGGGTAAGCAAGGGACACAAAGAGAGATGATATGAATATGGCATAAGGTTTCTAAAGTTAAGCTGGGATGTGAAAGACTCTCAAAAACAAAATGTAAAACAAACTGATGGAGGTAAATAAAGTAAGTAATGACAGCGATGAGTCTTTGCCACTAAACGTTTACATGTGCCTAAGTGAAAAATAGTATGATTGATGACGTAAATCCTTACAAACATAAAGAACAAAACTATGACTGAAGTCAAAACCACAGTGGGGCCCATTATATTACTGGAGTTAAACTTTGAGAGCATGTTTACATGGTAAGATTATTTCATAAAGTAAATCAGCTCAATCCAGCTGTTAAATTACCTTTATGAATAATAAGTGCGAGCAGTTACTCAGCGCTGGCTTGCTTTATTATTTCTCTCAATGCTGTTACAGCAAGACTTATTATTGTGCTCTAAAACACAACTGGCAAATCACAGAGGCTGGGTCAATTGGGGCCTCTGAAGAGAAAGACATCTTTCTTGATGCTGGTCGACAGGAGGAAGGAAGGGACAGAAGGACAGGACAGATGAAGGACGATCGAGAGCAAAAGGGAAAAAGGAAAGGAAGGGAGAGTGAAAAGGGTTGATGGGTTATAAAGGGAAGAAAATAATGGTTGTTAGTAGGAAAAAAGGGACGGAGGATATAAGGAAGAGGCGAAAGGAAAGTGATGAGAAAATGGAGAAATGGAGAGACAAAAAGAAGTCTTCTAAATGCCAAAATTGGAGCTTAATAATAATACATGAGGGGGGAATCATTGGCCTTTCTCAAGTACACAAGCTGTGCAACTAAATGAAGACACGCATGCTGACAATACTCCGAACAATATCACATAGTTTTTGGAACAAAAAACACTTTCTCATATAGAAAAGATCACAAAGAAGCAAAACAAAAAACAAAAAACAAAACACAGCACAGAAGTGTGCCACATGCTTTAACACTAAAAAATGCACACCCCCACGCATACACACATACTGGCATGGCCTGTGTTGTTTTAATTGGTTTCTAAGGGCTAGCTGTAATGCTCTTCCTGTCCCCTAGGAGAAGGCAGGCAGGAGATGATGGATGATGGAGGGCCAGGCAGTATCCAAGGCCAATACTAGGACACTGCTGCACTACACTGGGAGAGAGTGCCAGACTGTGTGTGTGTGTGTGTGTGTGTGTGTGTGTGTGTGTGTGTGTGTCTGTGTGTGTCACTGTCTGTGGGGCTGTGACTGTGATTTTGATGATACTATACAAACCACTCATTGTAACTCTATTTATCTTTTATTTTAAACATTTTAATGAAACATTTTAATCTGAATGTAGTCTAATCAGAGAGTGTGTGTGTATGCCTGTGGGAGCTGGAGTGTTTTTTGCTTGTGCAAGTGTGTTTTTGTATGCTTTCACACACACACAAACAGTGTGTCTGCTTGTTGTGAAAGGAGAACTAATTAATCTTTGTGCACAATGTCAGTGCAGAGGAAAAAAATGCAGCACAATAAAAGTAGCACTTTAACAGCCTAACAGCCAAATTCTTGGTCTAAAACCAATCATTTACAGCCTAAAACATCAATTGCTGTGTTTGGAGAACAGTGCTTAGGTGCCAGAGTCATTACTGGAACCGTACCCAACTGCATACTATTGAACAACGTCAAATGGGCAATAGCACACTTGGAAATGACACCAAATGGTTTCAACACTCGCTGCTCTGAAAGCTCTGGATAGCCGTGTGTGTGTACAGTACGTTTCTGTATGATGTGTGCATGTGTGTGAGGTCACACTCTCTCCAGTGGCGTTTCCTTCCCGGCTGAACACACATTCTCCGGTCCAAATGAAATTAGCAACTAATCCGCTAGCTAATGGCCACACAGCAGCTAGCATGCTGCAAAAAATGAACAAAGCATCCTGAATAAAGCAAAAAGTCTCTCTTTTTTTTTTTTTTTTTAAAAAAAGGGCATCAAAGAGGAAGAGAGGGATTTGGCCGAACGCATGGTGAGAAGTGGAGTAATATTCAATTTGTGTGGTGGATGTGATGCTCTTTGGGAGAACTAAAGAATGAAATGGCAGAAGAAAAGGGAGATATTTTCTTTGTCGCCTGCCGATGTTCTTTTGGCATTAAATGTCACACTGTAAATGTCAAAGGTGGAGAGGAGAGGTGAGGCTGGCAGCGCGGCTCGGCGATAACGCTTCCTCCAGTGTCTCTCTCCTCTGCTATTCTTCTTTGTCTCTTCTGTGTTCTCAAACCTGCGGTACATTTCTCCTCCTGCTGTTTTTGAAGCTCTTCTACGCCTGCTTTTTGACTGCCACCAACATCTTGCCCCGAGGCCAGGATTTACCCCTCAATATGCATGCAGGAGCACATGCTTGCATGCACACACACACACACACACACACATACATCCCCACCCCTTCACACACACTCCCCGCCATCTCTCTCAAATATACACGCACACAAAACCCAATTGCCTCTGTATGCTTGTTTCAAAGAGATAACTGAAGCGAGCAAGAAGAGAGAGGGAGAGCATTAGCGAACGGATTTATCTATGTGCCAGTGCCCCAATTATCCAATATCTCCATTAAGCATTCAGAAAGACGAACCCGTGTCACACAGGAAATGTACTGAGGGCTCCAGCCATACAAGTCTGCATCAGTGAAATGGGAATGCATTATAAACCATACATATATTTCACACTCGTTTAAATAGAGAGAAGTGGCACTCGTTTTGACTGAGCTGATTGTTCGTCTTTTTTGAGATAAAATTAAATTTAAAGAAAACGCAATGTTGAAAGTTTGAGGAGAAATAATGGAGAGAAGGACGAGAAGGGAAGACAGCAGAAGGACAAATGAGAACGAGTGAAACGTCGGGACACATCTCGCACAGCGGTGCGTGGCTTTCAGACTGGGCTCTGTGTGTGTTCGTGAGAGCGTGCGTGTGGGTGTCAGTCCCAGTGGTGAGCTGTAGCGACAGTGACCCAGGTCACAGTCAGACGAGGACCACCGCCACGGTTACTGGTGGCAACAGATGGGTACGCTGTGGTGTTTAGACGCCTTAGCTCAACCGGCCTGTCAGATGCACACATGCACGTACACATTCTGCGCCCATGGTGGGACACAATTAGCACACTTCCACAGTCTCTGTTTCTTTGTCACTCTCCTGCACGCACACACTCCAGACAGCCACCCTATCTGCCTCTTTAGGGGTGTGTATGTGCGTGTGTGTGTGTAGCCATCATCTCTAATCATGTCAGTGTGCTCAGTCTTGGGGTGTGTGAACTGCCTCCTCCTGGCTGGCCCATCTGTGTTGTGGTTGCAGTCATGGTGATGGCCTCTAAGTTGTCTATCCTCCCTGCCGCCTCTCCTCCTAGAACATTCCCATCACTCGGTGAGGCCAAACAATGACGCAGCACAGGTAGGGATTTCTAATCCCTTCTTTTGGAAAACTTTTACTAATGAGCTGACTTTGGCAATCCTGCGCCAAAAGTCTTCAGTTTCAATCAGTGCCAAACACGAGGTAATCACGACCCTGTTACAAAGGGCATATTGTCACTTGAACCCCCTTCCTTTTGACCTCTGCCCTAAAAAACCCTTACTTGTTTGTTGTTAAGGAGGTCGAGTTGCATGGCAACACACACCAAATAGCAGCAAAAGCGTCTGCTTTAACTCTAGCAGTGGTAAGACAAGAGTTTTTTCTTTAACTTGGATTCAGCAGCTCCATGCAATGTTGATTTTAGAGTGGGCTGTTCCCTGGCCTCACAGACCCTGGGGTTTTATAGTGTGTGGCCATGGCGTCAGCTTTGGTACCGGCTTTTATTTTTGTAGAAAGCTGAAAATGTGTTTGCACGAATCAATTTCTGCTAATATATTTTTACCTTTTATGTAAATATTGGATAAAAATGGTTTGGAAAGTTCCATATGTTTGTTGTACATTAACTGCTGCATTAGGTTGTATGTTGTTCAACTTGAGTGATTAACACAAAGAAGTGTGTGTGTGTGTGTGTGTGTGTGTGTGTGTGTGTGTGTACGCGCAGTTAGGAATGTGTTACCGAGCATACTGAGCCTCTATATGGCGTTACGTGGTAAGCATGTGTTATTACTGTCACTGCTTACCTTGGTGATCTTGGGGTGTGCACAGCGGCTGTTTCCTGTGGTGGCGTGCATCCAAGTGCTCTCTGGAGGAGTACACTCCTGCCTCAGGGAGCATTTCTTCTCTTGTACGCACCAGCCGCACTCAAACCTGGGGTTTGCCTTCAGACACATCCCACAGCTGTCCCTCAGTGCGTAGCACTTATACAGGTGGGCTGGTGAGGAGAAGAACAAGAAGAAGCAAGAGTCAGAAAATTAAGTAATAAGAGATTATTTTTGGTGCGAATGAGGCTGGGGAGAGAATAAAGTTACATCACCATCAATACAGTTTGTGTTAAATTGCTACAGTACAAGCTAACTAAGTAGACAAACATCCTGAGGGGTGGAACAGTTAGAAAATCAACAAAATACTTCTATTTTAAGTTTCTCAACTTCCACACAAAAATTCCAAAACTTCTTCAATGTCACTGAGACTAAGTTGAGTTAAGGCACTATTTCCCAAAGGCCTCAGGAATTGTACAGCGAAATCATTTTTTTTCTCTCTCTCTCTGCTATTCCATCCCCAAATCCCATTGGTCATGGAGCAGCTTTAAAGCAACCCTGTACCAATTACTGGCTGCTAAACGACTTCTCTCTAATTACATTAACATATCAGTATTTAAGACAAGTGAGCATCGCTCACACACCACCAGATGATTATCATGATTGAAAAATAGGGAGGGGGCTGGCAGTGAGGAGAGACAGACAGAGACAGATAGGGAGACATCTTTGGGTTGGGGGTCGCCCTCGGTTTCACTTCAGGAGATTTACACTTGAGATAACACACAATGCATAGACACTGATGTACGCTGATGATATTGTGTGCCGTCTATACTGTTGCATCTAACAGATGCCATTTATAAACACTTTGTCTCTGAAAGAACTGTCAAAGCATGTTATGTTGCCTCCGTGAATACAAACACCCCATTATTGTGGATTGCAGCTGGGTCCCTATGTTCATACACTATGTCGCGTATATGTTACAAATGCATCCATATAGCATATCAGTCAGAGGCAGCAGCCTGAGAAATATGTGAAATTTGAGACTTCAACAGCTTGCTCGGTGCATTTAGACTACAGGGGAGTGACATCAATAAATGGAACAAAGTGACTCTGTGGTGTTACCTTACATTACTGACAAAATGGCAATGATCACTGCTTCACAGGCTTTAGAGCTTTAACATCTTCTAATCTGCAAGACAACACAAAATCCCAGCTCTTCGCTGCGTCTTTAGCCATCAAAGAGTAACAAACAGGACCAGACAATGCAGCTCTCTCTGCCTTACACAACTATGTGCGTATGTTGTCAACAGGCCGTATCGAACGCAGTGGTAGCTGCAGATGATGTTACTTTACCTCACAGCAGGGGAATAATGTTACAGACCCCTGCTGTTCTGTACAGGCCACAATAATTATGGAGACAGCACTATAAAGATTGTCCTACCAGTAATTATATCCAACAGACATGATCTCATTGTCTTCTCCCTCAGTGGTGCATTCAGTATGTGTATGTGTTTAATCATTACCCTGGTGGTTCTTTGTTTGGAGGGCAAGGCGTGGTTATACATTAGCGTACACACTATAATACCGTTTAGAAAAAAGTGGAAATACATACAGTATTGCATACATTATAATAATAATAACAATACCTGTCAGCGTAAGTGTAAAAGCTTGCACAATAAGGGGTGTTTGAATACAGCCCTCTAGCAAGATATTTTACAATACAAAGACGTGACAGTGTACATTGTGGAGCTGAAAAATGAGTTGCAACACAAAGTAAATGTTACGAATAAGCTTCGTCAGCTGATCAGGTTTTTGCACACTTAATACCTAACTATAGCATTTTGCTTTGCCTATGTATATTCATCCAAGAGCCATGAATTATTTTGAGCTGGCTGTATTGCTACATGGCAACTGCCCTAACAAACTGTTGAAATATACTATAACACTGAACACCACCAACCCACATCAACAGCTTGACAAAACAATCTTACCTCAGTTTGTTTTGTCAAACTACTGTTTCCAAGGTCAAAAATCAGTTCAGTAGCAACCATTCTCAGTCGGTGATTATCAGTGACAGGAAATCAATAATTAATCAATGTTTCAGTGTGGGGAAAGTAACAACAGCTTGAGCTGCCTTCTGAACCAACATTGTGATGGATGTATCTTGCTTGGCTTTTTTCTTTTACTCTCAGTGTAAAATCTGATTTTGAAATGTGATGAGAATCTCTGGTTTTGCCATCTTACACTGACACTTATTGGCCTAATCACTTTGAATAATGCAAAAACCATAGTTGTTCAACAGATTCACATTTAATGCTCCACTGCAGAGAAAATGTCTGTGTCTAAATGGATCATTTTAACACTGGTTTATCAGCCAGCCTGCTCACTTACCACTATGACCTGCTACCACTACTTACTTGCTACCTATTAGCAATGATAAAAGAGTCTCAGGGGTAAAACCAGAGCCTTGACTGACATAATTATTAGTCAATAAATGTATTACTGAATATGAATGACCTTTTGTACAGAGTGTGTCCTGTTTTAAACTGGTGTGAGTGCAAACTTTAAAGCTTTTAAACACATTCCTAGTGTTGCTTTGTTTAATGGCATCTTAACACATGCAACACATGCATGAAACGTAAACAAGTTAAAGGTTGCACTGTTGTAGTTCTCACTTACAGTGCAAACACATACGCACAAACAGTAAACAGTGTTTGAGCCATTTACAGACCACGAATATCAACTGTAAAAGGGTGGGCTTGCCGAGGGATTTTGGTCACAATATAAATGATTTACCATGCAGTTGGAGTTGGTTTTTCAGGAAGTCACAACACTACAGTATATACAAGTTCCTGCAGGTCCTGGGGCATATTTCTTTGAGATGCTACATCAGCCATGACTTGCTAAACATAAGAAAATCTAACAAATCAACCCAGCTTTTGAAACGGGAGTGATTGTGTATAATGTCTCATGTTAAAGTTTAAGACACAACAGCAGATTTAAAGGTCCAGCGTGTTGGATATGGGGGGTATATTGGCAGAAATTAAATGTAATATAATAAGTTCTTTGTTGTATAATCACCTGAAAATAAGAGTCGCATTTTTGTTATCTTAAAAGTAGCCATTTATATCTAAATAGGGAGCAGGTCCTCGTCCACAGAGTCCGCCAGGTTGCATAGTCATGTTTCTACAGTAGCCCAGGATGGACAAACCACACACTGGCTCTAGAAAGGTCTATTCACTTTTTCACATCGTCCACCATAGTTATAAGCTCCTCTCAAATAAGCAGTGTCAGGAAAAAAAGTTAAACTGCTTTATTTTGTGTTTTTACCAGTTTTAATCACTTTGTCTATTTGTTTTGGGGAGGAGGAGACCTTTGCAGGTAATTCGATTAAAACCTCCTGAACGTCTGAATCTTAAGTTATCAGAGAATAAAGGTGAGCACACGTTAGCAGGTGCCCGTCTGTGACAGACTTAACAGCATCAGAGAAACACTGATTTGTACTGTCAAACTGCTTTATTCCTTGTTTTTACCAGTTTTAATCACCTGGTATATTTGTTTTGAAGAGGAAGAGACCTCTGTGGTTTATTTGGCTCCCAGTAAAAATCTCCTGAACAATGAACTCTGAAGGAATTCTAACTGGGAGTTCACACTTGGCGCATGGGAGAAGCAATCTGCACTTCTCACTGATGCCACTAACTCCTACACACTGCTCCTTTAAGAATGACACCCTCCACTGCACCCTTGTCTTTTGTGAGACTAATAGAATTTGCTCATGCAGATTGAATACCTTGAGCCAATAAGGGTCGATAATGTACAACACCACATTAACTCACCTTTGATGTTGTAGGGGTTGTCAATGACAAAGTTTCCGTTCCAAACCACAGACAAATCCACTGGCAGGTCGCTGATGTCATTGCCCTCATAGGTATACTGAAATACAAAACAACAGCATCAAGATCAGCATTCACGGTCATGTGCTGGTACCTAAAGCAGTGAGTTCCGTACACCAATAACATCATTGTAAGCCATTCTCAGTCTTTTAAAAAATATTAAATTAGTAAAAGAGAAATAAAATCTGCCAATACAAAGAGCAAGCTCAGTTCAGCTGGTGGCTGGTAGTAATGTCGTACCCTGCGGTGCTCACACAGTTGAAGGGCCATAAAAATGACTGATGAGAGACAGGCTATATTGTGATTTTAACACGCAGCACATCCGCCGCTGCCTGGCAGAGCACAGAGTTGATTAAGAGATTGGAATCCCCATCACTGTATGACTCATTCCATTCCAGTGATGAATGAAAAGCCTAATATATCTCCAACAATAATATTCTCATCTAATTTCATTTTTGCATCCTGAACTAATAAGAGTTGAAATGTAATTGACTCGTCGTCGGCATAATCAGTTTTATGGAATCGCTTTAAATGAGACAACAAGCTTCAAATGCGGCGGTGTGATGGCGGTGTGTGAACTGAGGGAGTAACAGAGGAAGAGCTCCTGTGAGACCCCTCCCAGCCTCCGAACAAATAAATTATCAGCCACAATTATCACTGGCAACCCCCCCCCCCCTACATACAGAGAGCAGCTCAACACAGAAATAAACACACAATCATCTGAAAATAATCATCCATCAAGAACCCCAGACTACTCCATTCATTAGTTGTCTTTGATACAACATGAAACAGATGCTTAGATAGCAAGAGAGCCTGAGCTGGCGAGACTAGATAGACCATGTTAACCTAACACCTCTGTCAGTCAAAGGGTGCCCAGTCACTCTCACAACCACTGGTACGGTCACTATCTTGGATGGCCTCGGGCTGAGAGATATCAGGACTATTCTCTTCTAGTGGAGTGGTGATAAAATGCAATGTGAAAGCCTCAAGCCTGAGGCTATGGGGCCCTCACAGATTGAATCTAGCTACAACTTGGCCACTATGTGATATCACCCACTCCAATGTGATACTGTGAGATTTATCTTGACATCTGTAATAACAGTGAATCGGAATGTATTTGAAAGGGAAAAGGACCAAGAAATGTGCATAGAGAAGATAAGGAAATGAGAGGACGCAGCAATGTCACAATGTCACAATGTGTGAATGGCTGATTAATTCATTCTTCACTTTTTGCGATTGGACGATTTTAAATTCAGCGGGCCCTGAAGGCACAGATGCTGATATCCAAATGAAGAGAGATGCCACCATGTATCTCAGAAGAACTACAACTTTGCTCTTGGAGTTTATTTTAAGGTGGAATTCTTTCAAAATGTGTTTTCAGGCACATTTTGGTGCTCTAATTTATTAAGTAGCCATGAACTATTGAAGAGAAAACTTTTACTCCTGAGCAACTCCACCTGGGAGCTGCCCTGCAAAACACCCAGCAAGAAAACTTTTACACAAAGTTATATATAGTATATATCAACCTGCTTGGATTTAGACTGCACCACTGCACTTATACTAGATCTTCATAGAGCTAAAACAACCGGCCAATTAATCAATTGGATGAGCTACAGAAAGATAATTAGTGACTATGTTGAGAATCGATTCATCTTTTAAGTGATTTTGTCTACATTTATATCTGCACATAGCAGTCAATTTTTATAGTAGTCAAATGTTCATGTTTACATTTGTTCAGCTTTTTTTTGCTCTTGTTTTGATTATGAGTCTATTTCTGTGTATTTGCATAGAGAGTACAAACAATCTGGTTTAAATACCATCTATGTGTACTCACATACTTAGCTTTGAAACCTGATTCTGATTCTTTACTGAAAACTAGTGAAAAACTCTCAGGGTCCATGGGAGTGTTTCCTGCTTCTCTTCGACATATACAGTATATTAGTAAAGTAAATAACCTTTGTTTGTCAGTAATGTGGATTTAATGACAGAGTGGGTAAGAGCAAATAACACGACATCTAGAAGAGTCTGGTGAGTTCAGAAAATTGCATAATTTTACTGTACAGCAGCTTCTAAATCCAGGAAAACATGACACTTAAAATATTACAATATCCAAGACTATATCTAGTCTCATAGCACAGTATCAATATATTACCCAGCCCTAGATCATCATGACTACTTTGTCAGAGAGGTAGTTTTCCCTTCAAGACCAGTGAATCTGGTATTTTAGGAAAAACAGCACAGCATGTGTGCTAAAGTTACTGTGGTGAGGTTCAGGATAGCGGGAAAAGGACAATCTGAAAAGTGACGATAACACTGGACAGAGTGCAGGAAAGTGCAAAAATAAAAGGGGGGAAAAGCGACAAGTGATGGTTAAAAGACTGGAAAATGTTTGGAATGGCTGATGGGTCGGAAAGACAGAGGTGGAGTGAGCTGCGACAAGTGGAGTGCAGGGAGCAAAGAAAAAAAAGATGGTGAGAAAGAAGGATGAAGGAAGTGGGGAGGGAGAAGAGGGTGGAGAGAGGATGATACAGCGGCAAGGGTGAAGGAGAAATAGCGAGGGCGAGATGGATAGAGAGAGGTGATTGTGTGTTATTCTGTGGACACCATTAATTTACACATGGAATAAGAGGCCGGGGCTGGCCTGTAAGCGCCTGAGCCGGTGGGGGCTAAAGTGAAATTGGCATTTTCAATTTGTTCCCTGACATGTCTGCCTTGGTCTTTTCACACATTCCTCTGCCTCACCCTCTCTCACAATCCTCTTTTTCCCTCTCTCTCTCTCTCTCATTATTCCTTCCCTCTACCTCTTTACAAACCTCCTCCCCCATCAATCTCAGTCTGACTTTCTCTCCTCTACCTCCTTCCCCCAGAACGCCCACAGTCAAACAAGGAAATATGAAGCAGATTCCTTTATCACATATACCAAACATGTCCAGAGAACACATGTGCACACTGTACTATAAATATGCATTCTGCACACGGGACACTTTCCAAGAGACGGATGCCAGCGAATGCATCAAAGACGGATCGCTCAGACTATACAGGAAATAAAAAATGATAAATAAAAACACATGAAAGCACAGGAAGGTAAGACACTCACACAACAACACGTGTTTTGGGATGTCCGCTATTATTTCTCTCAGCTCAAGTCCGAGCATATGAACTTCTTCAATCTTTCCCTCCCCTCTTCCCCTCTCCCCCAGGAGACCACCCATTCTGCCTGGGAACAAGATCACTTCCTCACCGGGTAGAGATGGAGGGAACATACGAGTGTGTTTGATTGTATATATGCATGCGAGACAATGAGAGAGGAGAAAAGGAAGAGGGTAAGAAAAGGATATGCACAGAGAACGTGGATGCAGAGAGAGACAGGGTAGAAGAAAGGCAGCAAGAGGGAGATAAAAAGAGAAAGTGAGAGGAACAAAACCGATGGGACAGATGAGATAAAGCAGGGACTGAAAAACTGAAGAAGATGGTAAGAGAGGGGAAGAAAGAGCCATAAAAAGAGGGGAGTTATCAAGCTCAGGGCAGCTTCATATTTGGCAATTGTTCAAGCCACTGAAGGCGCTTCAAACTTTGCAACTATTCTCGATACAAGAACACCAGACAACATGAAAGCTTCACAAGCTCACACACTTGTCTCAGAAACAGCACGGTGGCTTAAAACTGGAAGTGGTCAAAAACCAAAACAGTAGCAGCAGCAGCAGCAGCAGCAGCAATAAAGCTCCATTAAGCTGTATTTCATACAAACACCAGATCAAGTGACTGCTCCTTAAGGGACATGGTTGCCAATTGTTTCAGTTGGCCGGAATAACAAAATGTAAATACCAGCTCATATAAAATGTTGGACAGCCTTTCTTAGAACAGGTGGCCACACAAGCCAAAACCATAGACTGTACAAAAATAATGGACACAGCCACTGTGACGTCACCCACTGGTTTGTGGACTCCTGTTTTGAAGCCTTGAGTTCTAGACATGTATAGTTGCAGCCACATTCTGTTTAGAGCCTATACACCGCGCCCACCACCAGTACAAAACAAGCCCACCAAGGCAGCGTTTATTTAAACTCTGCTACAACACAACATTGTAGTGAATGAGGTTATGAGTACCAAAATGTAACCTTAACCCTTATCCCTTATCCTTGACCACCTGTCTATTAACACTTTATAGCTTGCTAAATGATAGCTAAGTATTTTTTTCAAGGCTTCTAGACAAATGGGCGATGGGGGCTGTTTGTGGGCTGATGTGTAGGTATGGTGGGTGAGTCATGTGGCTGCTCCAGCCGCAGATATACCTACTCATCAAGTTTGGCATTTTAGCCTTAGCCATCTTGAGCCCCTTTCACACAGCATCTTCAAGGCTGGAATTTCCGTTATGCCGCCTTGCTGTTCTGTGTAAAAGGTACAATCATGGAACGGGGAGAGAGAGTTATTTCGCCTTTAAGCCGGCATCACATGTAATAACAGCATCCAATCAATGTCTGTATAAATGAGGCAGCAGGCAGGATGAAATTATGGGCGGCACAAGTGTGACATTTTGATGATGAGTTATGCGTGTGACACATTCACAGGGTATTTAAAAACAGCTAGCAGCAGTCAGCAGCTAACTCAAAGAAGGACAGCGGCCTAAAAATGTTTGCAAATTGGAGAAGCAATGAGCTCCAGGAGCTCTTTACCCTCCGAGCAGAGGACGAGATCAGATGGCATGTAATAGACGGTAAATGATTGTTATTGCTCTGTTAATGCCATTGTTATCATTTAAAAAGCACTGACACACTAGGGGCCAATGCTGGTGTGTTACATGTCATGCCCTTCACGCGTCTTGCTTCTGCAATGCTGGCATGCTATCTAAAAATCACACCGGAGCAGCATGATGCCACAGGTGTTTAGTTTTGTGTGAAAATGCATAGGCGGCATAAAGAAGGGACTTCGTAATGGCCCTAGAGTGTAATCTCTGTGTAAGAAAAGCTTTTTGGAGCCAAAAGCATCCATATTTGGAGGAGAGTGCAGAGCTGTGGAGGAGTAAGGGGGATCTGACTAAGAGCCTAAGAACACTATCAAAAGACAGCCTGTCACTCAAAGTGGCCATGTCCTTAATTATGCATTGATTTAAATTAGCTATAGACACCAAAACATATTTAGTATCAGGCTGTAAAAATGTTTATTTCTGCTGTTAAGTTGGGCATTTTAACATAGGGGTGTATGGGGATTGACACATTCAAGGACCTGCAGTTTTTGGCACTTCCACTTTGTCTTTATTTTTCAGCCCAACAGGTTGCTGCCTGGTCAAAACCAGAATTAAAAGTTGGTGAATACAGGACTTGCATACCTTTAGTGACGAGGAATATCATTTTGTGATTTGGGGCTATTAAGAAAATGAAAGGTAATTTTTGAGGATATACAGTATTGAATGGGTGGGGTGTTTTCTACAACCCATAAGACTTTAATCTTTAGTCTCAAACCTCCCAATTTTCAGCTCCCATTATTGGACAGAAGTCAGCAGTCTAGTCATCAGTTCAGAGACATGTAGTGACAGACAACAGGAGCTGAAGGACAATTTTCTTCATGTAATTCACTGCCAAATATGTGGTAAGTTATATATTGTATCCATTTCTCTATTTCAGTGTCGTTAAGTATGTCTTTCCTTGCTGCGCTGATGTATCCCCTCAGGACTGAAGATGGGCTACAGTAAAGGACACGGGGTCAAGCTTCCTTCCACTTCCATCCCTACTCCTCTGATGACCGGCCAATCAGAGTACAGCTTGATTCCCCTCTGGATCACATGAGAGGGGCCAGCTCCACTGATAGAGAAATAGATGATAGATGTGTGCGGACCTCTTAACCCCTGCTTTACACTCTGACAAGTCCCAGAAAAGCTGCACCACATATGAGCTAGAGGTGTGGAGGTGCTGACAGCTAAAACAACACTGCCTGCCCTCTATTCTTTTTTTTTAATCCATGTTACAGGTCTGTGTTTTCACATCCATTCTCAAAGGGGTGGGGGTGTATGTTAAGAGGGGAAACTGGGATTCTGCGTGTACCCTTACTCAACAACAACATGAATATTTAGTTTGGGAGAAGTGTGCATGTGCGTGTATGTGTGTTTAATGGGCACTGGGCTGAGGAAAGGTTAGGTTATGATCCGGAGCTCATCTCCTCTCATTGCACTAAAGCCTTATTAAACTTTCATACTGAACCAGCATTGTTGCACAATACACAGTTCAGGGAATACACACATGCACCTTGGTACATGGTTTATTCAATGCACTGCAGATTCCAATATAAAAATGCAAACATTAGGCAGGTTACTCTCAAAAGGTCAGGATTTGCATGTGTGAAGGACAGATGGAGAAAAGGAAATAGAGATGCAAAAATCACTATGTTCTGTATTCTATGATGTAATCCCAATATCCGAAACAGTAAAGATTAATGGCAGCAATCCTTTTGTCTACAGCCTTTGACCAGAGGAGACATGGAGGGCCCAAAAAAACAGACTGAAGGTGAACGGAAAGAGTTTGCTAGCATTCTTATCAACTTATTTAGTTTTTGATGCAAATCTGAACAGACAATACACACACAGTTACAAAATACTGAAGCGACAGGGAGAGAAAGAGAGAAAGATAAGGAGTGTTAAGTTAAATAAAGAGAGGACACTTCAGAGAGAAGAGCGTCCAATAAAAAGGAGTCAAGAAGAAACAGTGAGATGGGCAGGAAGACCAAATGTATCAAAAAGAATGAAGAAATAAATGTAACAGATGCAAACCTGCAGGGTCTCTGTCACTGAAACCTGAAGGAAGGGCGGTGAGGATGGATGGATGGAGAAGGAGGGGTGAAGGAAGGCAGGCATGAAGTAACAATGGGTACCTTCTGTGAGGGTCACAGCCTGATAATTACTCATTTTGAAGGCGTGCGCAAGCTGGACGGCTAAAAATACAAAAACTAGCCCAGGGCGAGCCCAAACCTGGGATAGAACCAGATACTCTCCTCCTCTCTCTTCCCTGCCTAGCTCTCTCAAGGTGACAACGTCAGTTATCAAAAATTATGACCTGACAAAACATCTTTCAATCTAGATTATTCTAGATTTAAAACAGTTTTGTGACGCAGTTTTAGCAGAAGTCACATTGGGACAGTGCAGAAGAGAAGAAGAGGACACAGACTGAATGTGTTTTGCCAGCCTACAGCGAACAGTGTGTGTTAACATATAGATGTATACACAACTGTACCCTTTCATACATACACATACACGCAACTTCCAGGAAGATACGGCTTCCTAATCAAGGATCAAGTGGTAATCCTTCCTATAGCTTAGCGTGTGTGTATGTGTGTATGCACTGTATGTGTGGGGTCAGGCGGCATGGAATCAGCCCCCGCTCATAATAGGGCCCTGTTAGCCAGTGCTAATCGCTAATGCTAACAGGATTGGAGGGCATGGCTGGACCCAGTTACCCAGCTTATCTCCTGGACACACACACACACACACACTCACACATGTGTGCATACACGCTTGCACACATATTTTCTTCATTGATGGAAAGAAAAGCGAGAGGGGAGGAGGGGGGGAAAGTGCTGTCTTGAGGGAAAAATAATGCTGCCATAGCCAGTGTTTCTTATTTTCCAGCCTTCGCATTAAGCTAGTGTAAGCTTACTAGACTGCTCCCTGGACAAAAGCCTCATTTTTGGTTGTTTGCAGAAATGTCCATATTTTCAATATCCTCACCCTTTCCCCCCCCGTCGACTCATGCCATTCTTCTGGTGGCCATTCTCGCTTCGCAAACTCCACTGCTCTGTCACACACAACTGTTTTCTTGCAATCCACCAACCACCTACATCTATTCACTCAAATGCATGACTGCGGTACCTTGCCATCTATGAAGCAGCACCCTTTCACACAATACACATGCAAACAATTCACACATTTTTCCCCTGACTACGGTACTTTGGTGTGGAGTTTTGATAGATCTCTCTTTGCTTGCGACAGAGGCGAGTGTTGCTCATGCTAACTGACCAATTTATATTTCAATTACAAAGAAAAAAGAGAGATTATGCTGCTAAAGGTGTGACAGATCAAAACCTGTGTGCCAGAGGATTTTCAGGAAGATCTACCCATCACTAGTATTAGACACACTCCCTGATTAATAGCAAAGAGTTCCATTATTAAAAGGGATTCCAGCCAAATGCACTCCTCACACCAACTCCTTGTAGCTTTATTTTAATCTCTAATACTTTAAGTTGCTATTAATGAAGCAACTGCTGATGTGCCACTGATTTACTCTGTACAAATCAATTTGTTTGGGGCAATACATATTCTAATAAAAGGTTCTCATTCATTTAATTACAACACTAAGTGTTAAGGCTGTTATGGAATATTATGTCAAGTTATATGGAAACACTGTTGATATCTATCAGCTCTACAGCAGCATACCAGACATTCACTCAGATGAAAAGCAGGTTATCATGCAAACAGTCTGTGTTTGAGGTTTCTGTCTGCAGCTGCATGGATTTAAAACGGCCCCAAATGCATTCAGACAGAGAGTCACGGAGGCAGGCACAGGTCTTCCCTCCAGTTTAACCATCGTCTCTCCACTCCTCTCCTCTCATCAGGCTAATAGCACGAGAATCTTAGCAATCCCTTTTGCTGCTTCCCTCGCCCATCAATCCATCACACAGAACTGAACACATTGAGGGGCGGAGCGCTGCTGTAAGAGAGAGAAGATTCAGAGTAAAGGTTACAGATTGCAGAGATACAAGGAGAGAGACAGAAATGAGAAATAGATGATGGAAGTGGAGTGGAGGATGGGTGGAGAAGCTGGCATATGCTGATAGCTGAGCAGCAATTAATTCTTATTTATCCAGGACAGGAGCGTGGGAGCTCCACTCTTCACCTGTCAGGGAGAGGTGGAGGGGCGGCGAGCCAATGACAGGACAGAAATGAAGAGGAGGGAGGAGGCTGGAGAGGAGGAGGAAGTATTGATGGAGACAGGTGGATGACTTGGAGAGAGGGATGGGGTGTGTTGGAGAATGAAGGAATGCATGAGAGGAAAGTGAGGGCAGAGTACAAGGAGGTGCCTTCTCCCTCTTCTTTCCCTCACTTTCAGCTGCTTCATAGGAAGATGGATCGGAGAGCACTGAGTGTAAACACAAACAGACTGTTGCCAAGTAAATGTGTGCATTTGTGTGAGCGTGCACAAATCTCATTGAATTCTCACAATCTCCCTGACACAAACAAAAGCAGAGTAGTGCCCTAAAATCAAAATGGGATCAGTGCTGTCTGAGGGATCACATGATTTGGGCACAAAGTAATGGAACAAAGAATGGTCCTCAATCTGCTGCTCTCCGAAATAAATTCCAAAGAATATCCCATGCACTTGCAATCCACCCGCACACTAAACACACACACACACACACACACACACACACACACACACACACACACACACACACACACGCACAGCCTGCGAGCCAATTAAAACAGTGTCAGTGTGTGCTGTGGCTGACTGTGGTGGCAGGTCTAGTGTTTATATCTCATTAAGCTGTGCCAGGCCATGCCAGACCAGGCTGTACCATGCTCCGCTGCGCCTACCCTCCACCGACCAGCGCCAAGGCCCTCATTAGCCTCGTCTCTGCCACCTTTAGAACTGTGTGTGTGTAAATTTATGTGTATACATTCAAAATGAAGGGATTTTTTCTACATAATTTGCATTTTTTTTAGTTTTTACAGTCAGTTACATCTTTAACAAATCACATAAACTCCAGAAAGTCTCTCAAAAGTCAAAGAAGTTTGCATCCACAGTGTGTCCTATCTCTCGTTCTCTCTCTTTCACATACACACACAAACGACTTAGGGGAGTGCGACACTATCAGACCAGTGTGGTTTGTGTTAACCGCTCTCCCCGCAGCCATGTTTGGCCTCTTCTCTAGACCTCTATTTGCTCTGCCTATCAATCCATTCATCTATCTATCCATCTTTCTAGTCTGCCATCCTTCTCTCATTTCCCATCGGAAAGGGAGCAAATTATTTGTCCTCTCTCTCCTCCAAACTCTCCGTCTGTAGGGTCTAACTGCACTCCACCTCTTTCCCTCATCCTGCTCATCCATCTCTCTTGTCGCTCCTTCTCTTTCTCTTTGTATCTCCACCTCTAAACTTCCTTGCCTTTCTTTTACTTTCCTTCCCCACCCTGCTCTTCATCTCTCTTCTCCTTCAAATCTGTACGGCTGCTTTCCCCTTCTGCTGTCTTCCTGTGTGTGTGTGAGAGTGTGTTTGTCTGTGTGCATGAGCTCACACACACACAGGAGCGTCCGTCTCCGCTGCCCGACTGCAATTCATCATCATTTTATTTGCCTTAATTGGATGCCATCAGGACCCCTGATACTTCCCATTTCTCCTTTAACAAACAGCTGCTCTCTCCGCACACAGAAGAATAACACACAGACACACACCCTATCCCAAACTAGATTTTCTCCTCCTGCCCCTCTGTCTGCTTTTTTTTCTCACTGGTGAAGGAGTGAGAGAAAGAGGGTGATGGAGTGGCCGAGTGGTTTATCAGACAGAAGGTAATGGTGTAAGGCCTGCGCTGATATTATCTGTCCTCTCATTCCTGCCCTCCAGGGAGAAACAAGAAAGAGGGATAAAGAGGGAGAGAGAGGAGGGAAATGGAGACACTGAGGTACAAATGGGCCAAAAAGCTAAGAACAGGGGGGGAGATAAAGAAACAGAGAGAGGAAAAGTCTAGTTCAATTCTCTTCTCTCAACCTCGGCCTTCAAACGACACCCAGCTGCGCTCCGTCAGCCTCGCTGACCTCAGAGCGTGGTCATTTGTGTGTGCAAGCATTGTGTGTGCATGTGTTTATTCACTCCCATGGCCCCTCTGGCGCTGTGAGCACAACTTCCCAGCCCATAGCTCAGCATCCTATTGGCCCTTGCACCTTCACCTCAGCCTCTGATTGGCCCACACGCATCAGGAAGCTGCCTGGGCCGGGTCAGGAAACCAAAAGGAACCAACATAGACACCAGCTTGTTGTTTTGGTGGCTGCTGACCGGAGTTAACTGCAACCATAAGGCCTGGCGGATGGCTCCGTATGTGTCAGTGGTAATGTGGGCTTGTTTGGCACTAAGAAATACGGAGAGCACTCTTTTTTTTTTTTTTTTTTTTTTAACAAAATGATCAGTGCTTCTCTCCAATTAACTTGCTGTAGGACCTTGGACAATCTGCCATTTCATCAACTTTCACAGGTTCCAAAAATGTTGAATTATGTTTGGCTCAGTACCCAACTTCAAAAGTGAGAAAGGGAAAGTATGTGACGAACCATCTTTTTCAAGTTCAGCACAACAAAAATGTAGAGCTCTGAGCACATTTAAGATCTTTACACATCACACTTAACATATGATTCTTCAAAGTCTCAACATATTGTGTGGCCGACTTGTTTCAGGTCTCTGCTTGCAAAAAAACAAACTTCCTCCAACACTGCATTCTTTCTCATGGCTTGTGATACGCTTGCTTTCTCCCCTTTGGGATCAGTTGGTATGTACAGTAACTTTATACAGAAATACCATACCATCAATTTTTTTCTCCCCATAAGCAGATATGGGAAGTCAATACCTAACAAGGTTAGTATGGAGCTGACGTTACACTATCGTATATCATGTGTGTCACATATACAGTAGGTTATTGACAGGCTCCTGTTAGGCGATACTATATTAGAGTATTGAGTTATTACAGTCACTGTAAAAGGCATAAAGTATGGGAAACTAGAGTTTAAACATGATCCGACGGTGGATATCCTGAATATCCTGTGGACGGCTATCTTCCTTTGGATAGTATGATGATATTGTATGAAAGAGAGGAGAATGAGTTTTGGCCTCGGGGGAGACTTTTGAGCTGATTTTCTTCCTTACACCCTCTCATCTCTTCCCCCCCACCTTCTGTTCTCTTCAATATCACTCTCCTTCTCACTTTTCTCCATTCATCTCACCTGAAATTGTGTACTACGCTCAGATTTCTCTAGTCTATCTTGCCTGCTTACATCTCCATTTTTTCGATGTTTCCACTATCTAGTATTACGTGTCTTTATGTAGTTTTTTCCCGTCCTTATTCCTCTGCATTTATCCTTTCTTCTGTCCTCTTTACCTCGAGGTATTCTGTCCCCTCTCCGTCACTGCATTATAAGAATTCTCAACACAGCTCTCCTGTCTCTGCCCTTGTCCTTGTCTTTCCTATAAGTGAGTGAGCATGTGTCAGTTTGACACGGTGGTTAACACTTATGTGTATCTCAAACACAAGGCTAAACTGTGGATTAGCACCCCTGTGTTTATCCCATTGATTAGCAAGCCCCCCTCACCAACAGTCTTCTTGCAGTGGTATAATGAAAGTGCGCAACCACACACACACACACATACACAGTTATCCTGGGATCCATAGCCTAAGGCGTATTGAAGGATGCACATGTGCACACACGCACAGACACTGATTAACCCCCATCCCCGTAGCTGTGTGCCTACAAACCCAGGCAGCAGTGTGTACGCAGCATAACAGATGAAGTCTATTTCTACTGCAGAGTCATACATGATTCATTGAGTTGGTGCTGAACACTGTCAAAGTAGGAACAAACAGAGGGGTGTGCATGAAAAGTAGAGATATGAAGGTCTATAAACGGATAAACTAATATTTAAGACTCTCATTCTTTTGAAATACTGCTCCCGAGCTATAATAAGACTCTCATTCTAATAATTCATGACACATAATTACACTCATAAGCTCAGGCCTGGGTGAATTATGCCTTTAATGGCAAGTTCATGCAGCTGGCACCTTTTTCATCCACTGTAACTAACCACGGGCCCCGTGTAGACTCGATGCACGCACTGTATCGGTATCTGACCGTGCAGTCAAGTTGGCACAGCTAATTGCTAACAAGGGCTAAGCGCTGACAGCCCAGGGCTAATTGCTGCTAGCATGTCTGCTCTGTGGACATCAAATGGAGAAATTCAGCTTTTGGCTGAGGCCTGGCTTTGCTGTTGATTAGCACTGGCCTTGCAGCTACAATAAACAGTCAATAAACAGACATCTCTGTGGAGAGACAACCCTATCGCTAGCTAATTAGCCCTGCCTTCACAAACAACTTGCTAGCATGTGCCAGCACCTGACGACTGCCTGTCGATACAGACAAAATCAAAAGCTGTGTTAGCTGCCACAGCCGCTACCAGCAAGCCATACAGCTAAACACAGACTGCTGCTGATGAGTGCCGTATATGTGTCAGCTAATATCTACGTGACTGCATCTGCTTGTCACTGTTATGACAAGGTGTTGCATATAGACAGTTGGTAAAGTTCTTCAAGGTGCTACAGGATATTAGTCAGACATGACGACTTCTAGGTGTTTCTACTTTATTTTAATCTGTCGAAGATTTTCTTCCGGATGCGACATGTTGTGGTGACAGCTTCAACGCCCTCATCTAAAATAAAATTAACGGCAGCAGCTCTCATCTCATGTCAGCTTTGTTGCATTGCATTATATGCTGAGATGGAAATAGACAGGGACAAGCAAGCAGCAGAAATGAGTGTACGAGAGACGACAGAGATGCAGTGAGGAAAGTGGGGAATAGTGGGAAGAAGAAAGTATGACAGACGGAGGGAGGGAGGGAGGGAGGGAGTCAGAGAGAAAGATGAGCTCTACGGGCAGAGAGAGGAAGGGAGAGAAAGAGGTATAGAGTCGAGGTGTAAACATGATCAATCCGCTCCCAACTAGGTTCAGAGACAGACTTCCTCTTCACATTTTCAGCCTCAGTGAAGCGCAACGCTAGCTACCTCTTATCTGTCACGCTAGTTTGAAACCTCACAAGCACGTTCCCGCGCACACACACACACACACACACACACACACACATATATACACCATCATATTTCAACACACAGAACAGGCATGGACCCACATGCACAAACTCTTCTGCCTACCTGTAAATCCTCTCCACACACACACACACACACACACACACACACACACAAATTCTTATTAGAAAACTTCTGCAAACAAAATCCTTGAGAACGCTTTAATCCGGCACACACCACTCATCCCTACCAGGCACCAATACAGAAAAAAACTCATAGAAGCACAGAACAAAACTATACTGGCTGACCGCTGCAGCTTCACACTCGATCAATGATATGAAAGATGTATCGCATGAACCATGATAATCTGTTATAATTCCAACATAGACGACCTGGGAAAATTCCCCCACAGTGGAGGCTTATTATACGAGTGTCTCAATTCAAACATCGTCTCTGTGAACTCCCGGCGTCAATATCTATTTACCAACTATCAGTTCAATGTGGGAACATCAGCATTGGATCATTTATCTAGATTGTGACAGCGCCAGTGTCCAAGAGGTGCACAGTGATCTATCAGGACAATGAGCATGTTAGTATCTAAAGTGGTCATTAGTTGTAGTAGGCCATTATTTAAACCCTGACCAAGTCAATGTCCTTCCTAGTATCATGATTTAGTTACCTAGTTGCATTGATTAGGTGAAGAGTAGTAGCGCTACATGACTACATCCAGTCTGCTCAGTAGCAGAGTTCTCGTCTTATTTACAACTACGCTGTACATCATCTGCTTTTGTTTTGTCAGTGTGCGAGACAAAACAGCAACTGTCATTTACTCCTTACTTATATGTGAGCATCCATCAACATAAATCCTCATGATACACAAAACGGTGACCAAATATTCCCTGCAAACAACACCATCCATTTTGGCTCCTCAGTATTTTTCCCAATAACGACACTACTACAAACCACCATCACGTGCTGAGTTCTCCACCACTGACAGGGCTTTAATGGCATCTGCTCATACAACCAGATCACCCAAATTTCCAGTTTTCTATCCCTTATTACTCACCGCTGTTTTCTGGCACTGGATGGAGGTGCTGTTGAAGCGCAGAGCGGGCACACTGTGGGTCTCCCCCTGGATGTGGAAGACACATTCATAGTTCCTCTGTCCTGACTGGGGCTGAGGCAGGTTCTTGGCAGCTAAGGTGATCGGCTTGGTCACCCCGACAGGGATGTAGATCTGGGTTGAGGGAAGGATCTGAGGGCAGTCCTGCAGAGACAAAAAGAAGAGATTCTTAAGGTTTTTTTCCCCAAAGGAGACAGTTATGGAAGAAAGAGGGTGAGGCTGTTTAATGCAGTCAGAAAAGCAAGAAGCAAACAAGGCAGTTAGATAAGACAAGGGGTGATGAAATAAATCACGGCGAGCGAGCCGTGGGTTCACGCCAGATTTGCCACAACACACTCAGCCTAAAGAGCTGTGCTGTGATGCACTGTTCATATGTGTTACGGGCTTGTGCAACACTCCCACTGGCCTTGCACCAGATATAAATGCTGCACGACAACACTTGAGCAAGAAAGCTTTTCATGCGAAGTTCACAAAAGATTATCTACCCAATAAAAGTATTCGCATCACAACAGTGCTGCATTGTTATGGCTGGAAGATAGGCTCCAGTGTATTATGTCCATGTGTGGAATGAAGGAATGAGCTCATGTGTGTGTGTGCATCATTTACTGATATTGGCGAGAGCAGACAGAGTCTTGTTTAGATCATTTGGAAGCAGTCCATCCACTGGCTCACACCACTGGAGTACACCACCCTGGAGGGGTGTGTGTGTGCGTGTGTGTGTGTGTGTGTGTGTGTGTGTGTGTGTTCTTGCATTGATGTATATGGACAAATACGTTCTTAATGTGCAGTTGCACATTAACGTTTGTACACGTTTACTGAGGCAGAATAAGAGAGGACAGTCCACTCAGTATGTAATGTTCCCTAGATATGCATGTTTTCATGCACTGGAAGACATCAAGTCATTATACAGGGTTCATGCCATGATTTGGCAGCGACGCAGATCTCATCAACAGTGAGCATCAGAGAGCGAGAAAGAGAGCAGGAGGGTGGGTGACACATCTTATACAACATGAGTTAAAGCTTGGGTGGAACTGACCCACCCTGTGCCGTACTGTTTGAGCCAAAAGGATAACAAATCAGATCACTGCTGACAAATCACATTTTTAACAGCCTCGTGACTCACATAACAAGAGACATGTGGCGTGACTCTGTATTCATTTTCATGGAGAAAGGGGCCTTGAAACTGTGGACTTCATCAAACATTCACCTAAAGAAACCCATAAACACATACTCCACCTGAGTTCAAACATCTAACCTCTTAAAATCTGCATGTAACAAGATCTATGTAACAAGAGTGTCGAGGAGCTCGAAGTTGACAGTGTTGTCCCATCAAGTTGCAGGACAAGACAACATAATGACAAGTCAGAAAAGCTTATAGGAAAACACCGGCCAGATCCTTGTAAAATATTCACTGCACACCCTCTACTTCACTTCTTGTTGTAGCTTTTCCTTTAAGCAGATAGCTGGCTCCCTGTCAGTGAATTTTTCTTTCCCCTCCTCTCCTCTGAGCTGTTGTACATTAGAAGCTACAGCGCGTCCCCGGGGCCTGAACACAATGCCGGAGTTTGTTCATTAGGCTGCTTAGCCCTGGCCTTGTGTGTCTGATCGCACACAAACACATGCACAACACATAATGAGAGAGGGGAATACTATAGGAGGAAGAGAGCGGGCTACAGAAGACCTGGTGTATAATCAAACTGGGGGGAGGCGGGTGAGGGGAGGCAAAATGGATGGCTATGAAGGACGGGGTGAGGTAGGGAATGGTGGAGGGAGGAAGAGGGAGAAAATGAGGGGTACAAGGAGGGGGGATTGAAGGATGGTTGGAGAGAGGAGGAGGACATGAAGGGAGTGGAGAGAGAAGTGAAAAGAATGTGAGAAAGTAAAGAAAGAGCGGAAGGAAAAGCAGAAGAGGTGAGTTTAATTGGGAACAGAGCAAAGTGAAACGGGGAAGTCAGATAGCTGTTGAAGCGGGGAAAGGGGAAAAAAGGAATGGAAAGACAGAAAAAGGGAAGATAAAAAAAGACAAGAGACAGAAACATAACCACAAGTATGAGGAGAAGACATTTAAGAGGACTGCCTGAATCTCTCTTCACCTTTTCTGTTTCTTTCCCCTCCACCCATCCTTCCATCCATCCCAGAGTCAAAACCACGTACCCAAGCCCCCCGACAACATCCTACTTAATTAACAGCCTGGAGCCTCAGACGATGCTGGAAAATTGATGGAGGGGGCCAGCGATGGAGAGAGAAAAAGACAGAGAAGAAAGCAGAGATTGATTTGCACTTGTGGCTTTTGAAGTCCTCCCTCAGTAAAAAGGATGTTCATGTCAAAAGCTGTGGGCTTGCATCGTCAAAGGTGCCACGAGAGTTAAAAAAAAAAAAAAGCATCCTGCTGCTAAAGCTAACTTGTAGATGCCGGTGTGTCAGAAGCTAGCATAGCCTCTAGCGCAAGCTGCAGCTAACCAATGTTTTATTCATCCGTCTATTGACTTTGTGTCAGCTCAGCTGTCTGATTGTCGTTTTCTCTGGCAGTCCTCTTTCCTTATAGTATCCTTTTCCTTCATTCAGTCCTATGTATTGTCATCTCAAGGTATATTGCGGCAAGAAATCTATTGATAATGGGTTAAATACAGTTTTCTCATGTGCAATAGGTCAGTGTAAACAATCAGCCAACACATTAAAACACTGATATGTGGAGTGAACCACCCACCCAAACACCACTGCAGACCAAATACACCCTCAAATGGCAACAGCACTCCCTGATGGCATGGAGCCCCCCCCCCCCCGCCCGGGGCCCTGCGGTGTCTGGCACTAGGGCTCTGATGGTGAATCCTTTTAGTCCTGCTGCTTAGAGTGGGATCTGGGGGAACTTGGGGGCCAGGTCAACATCTTGAGCTCTTTGTCACGTTCCTTGGGCCATTCCTGAGCAGTTTTTGTGGAGTGGGCTAATGCATTGACCTGCTGAGGGGGCCACTACCATCCAGGAGTGCTGTTGCCATGACAGGTATACTTAGTCTGCAACGGTTGGTGCCAGTCAAGCGGTATCCACATGAATGTCAGGACTCAAGGTTACCCAGCAGAACAACTGTAACAAGATGATCAACATCACTCACTTCACCCTTCAGTGGTTTAACGTTGTGGCCGATCAGTGTATATTGCTCTTTACAGTAACCATGCCAGGAAACAGATATTGTAGAAAATATGCATGAGAATAAGTTAAAAAACAAAGTCAGGTGGCCTGCCACTTTATTAAAAGAATGTGAATTCCAGCACTTTACATCAAAGACTTTTAAGCCTTACTATACTGGCATACAGGCCAAAAGTAAGTGAACCAGTTCACTGATGGCATGTTGCAAGAGTTCAGAAATCCTACTGTATGAAGCCCCGAATACAAAATCGCGCTGCATTCCAGACAGAGCGGAAAGGGATACTGGGAAAGAGATGGAGGTAGAAAGAGAATATTGAGGAAAAGCGAGAAGGATAAAGGGAAAAGTGGTCTGCAGAGAGCAACTATTTCATCAGTATTTGTGACAGGTGCCAAAACAGTTCAAAGCTGGCATTAGGGCTACAAAGTGCAGAGTACACTGAAACAATATTTCACCGGGGGGATTCGTTTGAAGCTGGAAGAGATCTTTTTTCTCTCTTTTTTCCTGACTTCTCAGCTTTCACTTCATCTGTGAAGACGGATGCTGTGGTTTTCTTGGCCAGATGTGACACTTTAGGAGGACCAACCAGGGAGGAAGCGAGAGTGGTGTCTGTGTGCGGATGGTTGCAGGTATTAAGTGAGCTGGGTTAGTGTTAGTTTATTTATTCATCAGTTAAATATCTGATAGCGATTCGACAGAGGACTGAATGGTGGTTTTAGCTTTTCTCTAAACACAAATGCACCAGAGCAGGACCTCTTTTTTGCACTGAATAGCAGCTCGCTTCGTTATAAGATTCACTTTGTCTACTGTAACCGGTAAGAGCCTTTTATAGTAAAGTTACATGTGCGCGTGAGGTGGAAATGATGCGTGAAGGAATGCACGCCACAGATGGTTTCTCCGCACCAGAACACGGCACAAAAACATCTGCTCTATTTTGAGATTCTGATCACTGTCTTTGTATTCTGACATCTTCATAAGCATTTTTTAACACCGACAGATGTGGAAACTGTAGCACAAAAATGGCTTTGCCAACTTCAAAATTCTTTGTTTCTGAGTGCACAAACAAACATCTGCCATTAACTGTAAAATAAGCACACACACACACTGGATTGGGCTGTAAAAGTGTGTATTTGTACCTTTGTTTTTGAGTATGTGAATGAGTGTATATGTTACAAAGTGTGTGTTTATGATGGCGGACATCCAAGTTTCCAACTTCTGTTCAAAGCCAAGTACCCAGAGGGCTTTCCTTACCTCTCCACGTTTGTTTTCCCTCAAAGGCCGCTGTTAGCTTTGCTGCCTGAGGCTAGAGCAGCAGTTCCCATTTGTTAACAGTAAAGGAATATATAATTATGTAGATTATTAAGATGTATTGTATACATTAACTAACTGAAAATTTCCTGCATGAACAATAAGACGAACTAGCTTTACTTTTGATTATACATACCTTGATATTTTCAAGAGACAAAAATAAGCCAAAGCCATTATTCGTAACAAAAGTATTCTTACAATGCTTGACCTATATTTTTTGACATCTCACTGCCGACACCCAGATGCCAGTTTTGATTGAACGTCGCCATGAGCTTTCCCAAAGCAGAGCAGCTGTCGTTCTGGGTCAAGCCTGTTCTGAAATATTCCTTCCTTCATTTTCAATGCACTCTGATGTGTACCGCACCATCTCTTTCCACACCTAACAGAAAAAAAGTGTAAGAAAAAAATTAATAAAACGAGTGTTCAGCGGGCGGATGAGATAATCTCTACTCGCAAGTGAGCAAAACACCTTTTAACATTCGCCAAGAGCTGATAATGAGACAGTCAGCAGGCTAGTGTGTGTGTGCATGCAGATACGTAGAAGGTGAGAGATTAGAATCAAGACATACTGTGGATGGGGTTGGATGGAGAGAGAGTGAAGGGTTGGAGGATGAAGACGAAAGCGAGTACGGGATGCTATATAAATAAATAAATGTATTAAAAAGCCAAAAGAGTTCTGAAGGCTTTGGCGTAGCCTGACAAGATATAAATTAATAAAGCTCCAAAAACACTGCGCATATGTAATGAGGCGGGTGTCTGGTCGTTTTTTTAAAGCCCCCCCACCCCCCATCTCTCCCACCCCCTCTTAAGTCCATCCATAATTAATTAGCCGCCTCTGTGATGTGGGGACTATAGATCAGGGAGGAGAAAAAATAACACACTAAATAATGAAGTAAAGCGATATGGGGAGCCCAGGGGAGAGATGAGATGGCATGGGCGGCCACAAAGGAGCAAGGGGGGCACACTGGTACAAATAAGAGGGACAGTGTGTGTGTGTGTGGGTGGGTGGGTGTGTGTGTGTGTGTGTGTGTGTGTGTGTGACATAGGGGCCTGACAAAGGGGTATATGAGGAGTGTTGAATGCTCCCCCACTGCCTGTCGACATGCCCCCCAGGCCTTGTGACAGAGGTCTCACGTAGTAAACCAAAGAGCCGCCTGCAACTTTGAACTACAGAGTCCCATTTACTCCTTGTTACAACCCACTATACATTAATATTATATTACATTATATGGCACTGGGTGGATCCTTTTATCCAAAGTATTCTACATGATGACATGGTGTGTCATACGTTTTGGCTGTGAGAAACTCTAGTGGGAATGAAGCCTCGAACCTTTTGAAAACTTCCAGTAAAATAAATAAATAATGCTGAACCATAAATCAGTATGAAAATCATATAAAATACAATCAATTTAACTGTTTTTGCATTAGAGTTAAACTGCTTTCTAGCCTCTGAAAAAAACAAAACAAACACACAAGGCAAGTTTTCATAATTAAAGTCGTAACTAAATTTTTTCTATCCTGTGTTAATGAATTTGGAACAGGTGGAAAAAAAATCGTAGCGTTAGCTATACTGGTGTTAGCCATTAGCCTGTGAGCTGGTGGCTAAAGACGTGGCAGTAATATTACATACCTTGTTAACAAACAATATACAATATGTACCTTGTGTAATGCTTTTAGTCCTACTTAGAAGATGGGGCAGAGGTGCACATCAATCTCTTGTAGCCCATATGAGGATTTCAAAAACAACAACTTTAAAAAACATGACAAAACTTCTTTTTCCTAGCAAAACCATTTTTTCGGCCTGTTCCACAGAGGGCAAGAAGTAATCCTGGTAAGACGTTTTTTCATTTTTAAGTCATAAACTTAAGTCTAAGATCAGACTCAGAGAATGGATCACCACAATTCTTTACCTCACTTGCCTCTCAGGGCTTCCGTAGTGTCCTTGAGAGTGTGTGCAAATCACAAGTTTCATCACAATATGGTCGAAGTTCTGTCAGTGTGCTTTCCTCATAGAACTAACTGTCCCTTGGGAGGATGCCATGGAGGAGGCGTGAGAACGCAAGAGATTGCGCTATGCTGACCTCTTAACTGAAGCGGCAACTAGAGGCCGGAAAACTGAGGTGCGATTGATGGAGGTGGACTGCAGAGGCTAAGTCTGAGCCCCTAGGTGACCACGGAGGGGTCAACCTTGTGACACACACACCCAGGCCTGATCAGCCTGTGGTGGGCCTGCCTCAATGGAGGGTGTGTTGTGACAGAGGCCGAAACACCCGATGATGATGGGTGGTCAATTCAGGGGCCTGCAATCTTCGTGAAACAATATAAGTAAATATCCTCACTGTCTTTGTCTTGGTGTCTTACCATTATCTGCCTGGCGTGAGGCTGCTAGCAATGTTTGGATGTTTAGACAGGAGGTGTGCTTGGACAGAATATCCTAAAGATGATATCTATCGATGTTTTCACTTTGCATTGGTGATAATGGATCACTGATCATTCAATCAATGGACTGATCCAGACTGATTTGTCTGTACCCAGTCCTTATGGATGTTAAGTGTAAATATATGCAAACTAGAGAGAAGAAGAAAAACTAAATCTTAAGTGTTTGGTGAGATGGGTGCTAATTCAGAGAGTGTGGTGTAATAATATGACAAAGTTAAAATACTACTCAATGATAGCATTGTTGACATAACAAAAAGTTTCCACACATCAGTGGTTTGGTGTTATTTGGGTTGTTTGTGGGCTGCTATAAAATAGACATCCATTGTAAAACACTTCAAAGACAGATGGAAATGATTTTTTTTATTTTAGAAATGCTTTTCACAGTGCAAATGTTTTTATGGTAAACGGTTTTACAGTTCAAGACCATAATCGTATTTCAGCCTGTTTGTTCTGTCTATTTAAGTGTTTCATCATTTTCATTAAATTTGCTGAAAAAAAAAATTTTCACAAGCCATACAGATGGTTGGTTTTTAGATGAGAAGAATCAACTTTTGAGAAAAATAGCATACTTTGTGATAAAACAGATGATCTGGACATTTTTATTGTGCTAACATGTTCAACCATATCGCTAAAGGCTGCTTCCAAATCATTCCTTAAATAATATAAACCATGTAATATCATGTCAAGGCAAGTCATAAATTACGATGTCAAAGCGAGAGCCACATATTCCCTATTGCCCTCCTCTTCCGTGTACCAGCTGGCCAGCAGCCACATGTTTGTTTTAGTGTGTGTGTGTGTGTGTGTGTTTGTGTGTGTCTCTGTGTACTTCTTTGGGACGCGTACCAGCCACAGGGATGAAAGGAGCGAGACAAAAAAAGCCTACCCATTAAATCACTGGTAATAGAGATTAAAAGGAGTGCACGTAGGCGTGTCCATGTAAAATATAGGTTAAAATCTATAATATATTGTACACACATCACTACATATGTGTAAAAAAACAGTATACAACTATATAATTATTAAAAAAATGAATGCCTACACAGGCTGCATGGTGTGGTACATACATAAAAGCATGTTCGTCTGTGAGTAAGAAAGTGTGTGCATAAAGTATGTGCACGCAAATTTGAAGCAGGCTCATTAGCAGGCAGAAACCAGAAAGATGTTCTGTGACCAACCAGACACTTACTGTTCGGGGGGGAGGGAGAGGGTGAGGGGGAGAGAAAGAGGGAGAGAGTGGAACAACTTAATAAGGCAGCAACATGTAGAACAGTGCAGGAGCGAGGGAAGCGAAGGAAGAAAAGGGACTTTGAACCTTGAAAGGGACTGTGAGATTGTCCGCCCACGTCCTTCGTTTCCTCGCAGAGTAGAGAAGCAGAGAGGAAGAAATGGAGAGTGAGAGAGAGACAGAAAGAGAGGGAGAGATGTGGCATAAATGGGAAAAGTGCATGAGTGCAGAGAAAAGAAGAGTTTGAATTAAAGCGAGGCGCAGGGGAATGTGTGACATGAATGTTATTCAGCGTGGATTATCAAAGTCTCACAGAGCAGGAGCTCGACTGAATCTACCTACATATATGTTCCTCATATATACACACACACACACACTCTCACAGTCTGTGCTTTGATGTACCACCCAGGCACACATACATGTTGATTTCATCTCCTAATCCGTTATCCTTACAAGCAAGCTGCCAAACCTACACACTTTATCCCCTCGACATAGACGCCACAGTATGCTATAAAACAATAAAAAGCAGGAATGTGTGAATTTTTTTTTTTTTTCAGTGGGTCTTCTTTTTTCCCCCTCATGGATTTTCATAGAGGGTGGGGAGGGGGGGGGACTCCTGGCACCCTGTTATCATTCTAACCCAGATATGTCAGCTGCGATCAAACCTTGTGCTTTTCAGCTTTTCAAAGACAAGACCTTGATTTCAGAGGTAGATTCGCTCTCCCGTCTGCTGCCGATGGCTCCTCTCTGCACACAGTGTTTCGGCACTAAGATACACTAAAATTGTAATTTTTTTTTAATCAAAAAGAAGTGGACATGTAGACCAAAAGGGTCTAAACCAACCAGCAACCTCCAGGGCTGAAAATGAAGCCACTGCAGAGGTACCAAAAACTGCACTTCCTTGAATGGCCACTTGATGCTGGCTCAGAAAGTAAAGCGGGATATGTACTTCTGCGTTGAATCGACGCTGTACCTGCAGTGTAGGCTCTGGGTCGATGTAGAGCCTATGCTGTAGCCTGATGTGCACCGCCCAAGAAATGTAACTACACACTCCTGTCTATTTTTGTAAGCTGAAACCATTTCCCTCAGTGGAAACTAAGCTTTTATTTATGTCAATTTCACAGATAAGAAACAATAAATTGTGAAGACAATAAAGCCTCCACAAAATAACAAAGCCACCTCTAGGCTAATTTATATAATCTAAAATGCCATAAGCTTGTGCTTATAACGTTAGCATGTTATATTTGTTTGGGAAACGTGTTTCGTATAAGACAGCTGTTATGTCTATGAACCTTGTGAGTTGTAATGGAGCTGGATTTTGTAGCATTACCTTTGTTAAATGTTGCTGTTGTCCCTGGCTTCATATGAGTAGAGGAAAAGTCCGCGAGACACTAAGCTAATTTATACAATGTAAAATGCCATATGCTTGTGCTAAAAACATTAGCATGTTGTATTTGTGGGGAAAATGTGTCCAGCAAAAGACAAGTGTTTGTCTGTGAATGCCTTGAAGCTGATTTGTGTATTTGTGTTTGAAGCTGTTTATATTAAGCCATGTTTAATGTGTGTTTTGGGTGTGTTTTAAATCAACTAAACTTTACAGCACTTCACAGAAACCCCAACGCCGACTAGTGTTTTGGAGGTATAACTGCAGAGTGACACAGACACGCAAGCATAAGTGCTCACATGGCGTAGGCCATATGTATAGACTACGACGTAGACTGTGCATAGAGCTGACGCACAAGTATAAATCCTGGATTAGTCAATTGCCATAGACCCCCATATTATAACTTCATAGCAGAAATAAACATATTTATAGTCTGGTACCAAAAATTTAAGGCCATGGCAACTCCAAGTGACAGGCTGTCTACTAGGTGTCACCACAGTCTGTGAGTCAAATCCACCCCTTGCTCCTCCACAGCTCCACCCTCTCACCCAAATATGGTCACTTCTGGCAGCAAAAATACAAGATGGCGATGGGCAACATGCTAAACTCAAGGCTTCAAAAACAGGAATCCACAAATCAATGGCTTCCATTATTTTATACATTCTATGGCTTAAACTTACATTAAATATGCAGCTTTGCTTTACAATTAACTCCCCGCACCTGAGTGTCCACAATTTACATTTTTATTCGTCCCCCTGTGCTAACAGATTGGTTTTAAAAAGAGTGGAAGGGTTTACTGATAATTTCCATTTGCACAGTGTGTAGACAGTTAGCCCACTTGCTAGAACACAAACCAGATGAACAAGCTCAAAAACACACTGATTTCTGCGACAAAAAACAAACAACAAAACAGCACAGAAGTTTCCGTTTCTCCAGGTCACAAACATGACCTGTGCCACAGTCTATCCCACTGTGCTGAGAACATAATGCTTTATTCACACTTCATGGCTTTTTCTGAGTTCTGCTTGTAACTGAATAACCTACTTTTGACTAGATACGCCTCAACACAGCTATGATACATAAATTAGCAGCATTAAAATCATGTGTCAAAATTTGCTCAAAGTACAAGTTGCATAACACAATATCAGTGAAGCAAACTATTGCTACTGCCAGGCCTGTTTTTATGGTGACACCATATAATTCGAGCCATTTGCCTATTTTCATCTTTGACTCAATTTGGCAGAGAACAGGCAAGTGAACGCCCCAGCTTCAGTGTGTCATCTGTGGAAGCAACAATGCCGTCAGCCACCAGGAGGCAAATAGGGTAAACATGAGAAAATGAATGCATAAATTACTTTTCTTTCTGGATCTGTGAGGTGCTTTGCATTTTAAAATGATGTTAAGCCTTTGTGTGGTGGGGAAAATAAACTCATTTTACGGTCTTTAAGGCATTAAATTCAGACTGTATAAAGAGTTGGTGATACCCAGTGCAACACTGCACCAGTATCCATCTCCATGTCTGCAAAGCCTAAATGTCTCTGACCATCTTCGGTTGCAATGGGAGTGAAATTGTGTCAGTTAAATGGAGGATGGAATAAAAATCAGTGCAGGCCACTTTGCTAGAACAACATGGTGAAAAGCCCAACACGACAGAGACAGCTGCTCTTGTGAGATTGGACGGCGCAGCATGCCACAGGTTCCCCCCCCCCTTTCTCTCTATGCTTCTCCATCCCAGCAGGCGGTCGCTGTTTCTCAATCACACTCCCTCTCCTCTGCTCTGCCTGCACTTTTGAGTTTGTTTTTTCCTTCAGCTCACTTTGCAGCGCTATTCATCTGTCTCCAACTGCCGTCATCTCCTTCTCTCAGTGACTCTGCATTTATCTCTTCCTCTCTCTGACACACACAAGGGTTGATGGTGAGAATGCAATATTCATCTGTGTTCACCATTAGCTGGGCTGAATGTGAGGGCTGCGGAAATGAAGATTTAATACAGCCTGCATAATTAAACTGCAGAGACCCGTCACTGACACACGCTGGCGCAGACACAAACACACTTGTGCATGGGCCCGCGAACCTCTGTGCATCTATCATGTCATCACATTCCTGTGTGTGTGTGTGTCTGTGTGTCTGTGTGTGTGTGTGTTTGTGTGACTCTCTGCTTTATGTTAGCTCTTCATTAAGCTTCGCTGATCTTCTATTCATCGCTGCAGCCAGTGTGTTGGCATAGCTGGGGTGATACTTGCTGCATCACTGGACCTTGCCCCGTGGCATATGATTCCATCAAGGAGAGAATATCCTAACAGCAATGTTACACCGAACACTTAAGTTTGTCAGCAGTGAACTCAACTCACACATTTTCTCAATGTCAAATAGGGATTAACACTTTTCAACCAATTAGACCAATAAAGTGTCCTTCAAATCTGCATAACACTTCGCTAAACTCCACCCTCTTCCATAAATATAACTCTGCCGTCCTTGTGTAGTTGTCTACTAAGCATACCTCTTAGGGTATGACAGACCGGTCTCTCCACAGTGTCTCCCAGCCGGGGCGACCCACCCTCCCTGCCTTCTGTTGGTCAGGGATTGATGCACGATGTGAGACTGCTTCAGCAGTAAGAGAGGGAATTTAGCGAAAGCTTCTGAAAAAACATTAGGAAGAGCTGGAGGAGAGGGGAAAAAAGGAAAATAAGCTGTGGGACGGTGAGGCTAAAAATAGCCACCGAGAGACGGAGAGATGAAACATCTGCATGCGAATTTGACAGACTGCACATGTGTGTTAGCCTGCGAACACATCTGCGTGTGAGTGCACACAACAATGGCATCCAGGGACAAAATCCAAATCTCTCCTGCGTTTTCCTTTCCCTGAAACAAACAGTGTGATCATGTGGGAAGTACACACACACACACACACACACACAGGCAGCAGTGCAGCGTGACTGAAGGGCTGAATTACATTACCACTACTTAAAAAAGACTTCCTCAATTCACCCCATTGTTCTGTATTAACAAATTAGAGAGATGTTTGCCAAAACATCTGATACAATACCACTCTGATTTCCCCGAGGTGGAAATGCGATTACTGTCTCTTGGACAAGTTTCCTGAGAAAGTTCACAATAACAAGGAGGGTTGTCAGGAGCAGTCTGAACAGCTAAAGGAGGTACACCGCTACCAAACCAAGGGTTAAACGCTGGGCGATCCCGGCCCGACTAAGATCCGTCTGGCAAAGAAAGCATGTGGTTACTTCACTCTGTCGCCTCCACTTCCTCTACATGTTCCCTCAATTTCTCTCCCTCCCTTCCCTTTGACCAAGGAGTGCATTTGGAAAATAAACTGCGTCACTCTGGATGTAATCTGCCGCTTGTTACTGCCAGGGTTCTCTGCTTGCCTCCCTGCCCTTGTCTTTGTTTCTTTCTTTACTTTTTTTTCTCTTCCACTCTCTGTCTGTTTACATCTGGTCTCAATTACAGCACCTCTGTCCGTCTTTGGTTAAATGAAGCACCGGGAGGACTGCATTGTTTCGGAGAACTGCATGGGAGATATTTCATCCCACCTCCACCCATTCTCTAATTTATTTCTTCCTTCTCCCCAGCATTGTTTAGATTTTATTAAATATGGCTTAGGCACGTGCCCTCTTAATACTGGGCAGAAACACACATGTGTATGGGTGTGTGTTTACATGTCTCCAGCTTTGAGCTACTTAGGTGGCGAGAGGACATAAATGAACAAATAAACAGAAGAGATCAAACAAGGAAGTTGTGTATGATGATAGGTGAGGCATGGGAAGAGAAGAGGAAGAGAGAGAGATGGTGGAAGAGGGAAAGACAAATGGACGAGAATGGAATTTGTGGACAGAAAAAGGAGACACACCTGCCGAAACATGATTTGGGTGAAGGCGCCGTGTGGGAGAAGGAAGGAAAGGGAAAAAGGATGATGATGAGGGGAGAAGACTGATATTACTAACTGATAAAGACACCAGGACAGAGAAAGAGGAAAAGAAAAAAAAGGAAATGGTGGATATTATTCAACCACTCGCCTCCTCCACCCTCCCCCTCACCCACATGCCCCCTGCAGCCCTCTGCTGCTGGTTGTGCTTCGTCCTGATAAGAACCAGTGACAGTCTCACAACACACACGCTAAAGCAGTATAGACAAACACACACGTATATCCATGCACACAGCGAGGCCCCTCAAGCGGCCTTGGCCTACAATCTGTGGGATGTCCTTCTTTGGAGTGTGTGTGAGTGTGTGTGTGTGTGTGTGTGTGTGTGTGTGTGTGTGTGTGTGTGTGTTCTGCTCAGTGTCTGAGTACCAGCCAGGGTAAACACAGTGTGCCAGAATGTCACGGTCCGGGGCCTTCACACCTCCATCACAAATAACCCTTTCAGCCATGGAGAGAGAGAGAGAGAGTGTGTGAGTGTGTGTGTGTGTGTGTGTGTCGGGGAGAGAAAGGAAGAGAGTAAGCATGTGTTTCTGTGACTGTTTAAGAATGTGTGGGTAGGCTGTATGCTATAAGTGTGTGTGCTTGGTTAAGGGTGTGAGAGAAAGACGGCGCTTGAGAAAATGCATTCATGCGTATTGTTGTGCTTTGCTCCGAGTGCAGCCTATATCGAGCCGCTCTTATTAATGCAGCGTCTAGGGACGATGTGTCATACACTAACATTACATTTGTGTAATTGGCAACAGACAGCAGGGCTTATGTGCGAATACATGAGTGTGTCTACCAGCACAACTGCAGTGATGCTTTGATACAGGCACATGCTTCTCTGTGCCTTAAGTTTATATGAACTTTTGACTGTAAAGGAATAGTTCAACATTATTTACCTCCTAGCTGATAGTTAGTTGAGAAGATTGTGTCTGTGGGATGAATAGGAAGCCACAGCAAGCAGCCAGTTAGCTTAACTTAGCACAAAGACTGGAAAGAAAACAGCTACCGTGGGTCTGTTCAAAGGTAACAAAATCCACCTACGAGCACCTCTGAAACTCACTAATTAACATGTTACATCCCCAACTCTTGGCTAAAAAGCACATCTCTCCAAACGTCAAACTATTGCTGTAAAAGTTTTTCATGCACACAACCACGCAGGAGGGAGGAAAAGTAAGACGGTGCAGGAATGAGAAATGAATGAGTAGGAGGGTGACACTGTTTAATCCACCGTGCATCCCAGCAGAGAGGGGACAGGAGGAGGATGAGGAGTGGAAGGTGTTGAATTTGTATAAGAGTGGAAAATTCATCACCAGAGCCACACATTCCATGGGACACAGATTTGGAAGACACTTGACTCAGTTAGTGTCAGTGCGTCAGCCCAGTGCGGCAGGGATTTGCATCTCCATACAAAAGCGCTACCTGGTTGAAGTTGTGTCTTTACGATGCACCTGTCTTGAGCTAATGACATTTAAAAGCAGCGCCCTCTTTAGCTCTGTTTACTATTGCACTGTGCAATGGTCGTTGGTAGCCAGCTATTGATCATGGATATTTAGGCTGGTGTTATGACTTAGCTTGGCATCTTCCGCTTGTAGCAGCAAAAGGCCTTTTAAAATGAATGATAAGGAAGCCCTTCTGATGTTACCACAAGCTGCTTGAAGACGAATCAGGAGATGGTCCATCTCAGGCACAACTTGGAACAACTTGCCACATTAAAACTGGTAATGGAAAGGCAAATCAACCAGCATAGTTTGATTCGACACAGCCAAAACTGCCAATGGAGAAGCCCGAGTATTGCATTTAAATTAAGTGCAGGACAGCAAGATGTTTATAATGGCTACATCCTGGCAGAAAGTGGAGTTTGGACATCAGTGTAAACCACTTTACTGCATTTGGAAGAATTTATATATTTTGTATGTGATGTCCATCGCTTTTAGATTTCCCTCAGTGCGGCTACAAATCCAAAATAAACAAAGCCAGCATTGTTTAAAAAGCATGTCTGTAGTATGTTGAGTTAAAACTCAGAGTGACAAATAAAAGAAGTGGAGCAGAGAAAGAGAGAGAAATGAAATTGGAAAACGGCAAAATGTGACAGCCAAAGAGTTTAGGAAGGCGCTGTACCCACAAATCTCAATCAAGTGAACCGCTGCCTTGATTGCTCGAGTGAGACTGAGCCTTTGCTCTGCAGCAAAACAAACACGTAAGCATGTCTTAACATAGCTGAGCCCAACCACCCCAAACCTTGCCTGGCACTCATCAAGGCTTTGGCTCAGAATAGCACTTTCTCTTCAGGGGTGTGGAAGGAGAAATAAGGAGAGCAGGAGGAGGAGGAGAAAGAAGGGGAGAAAAGTAGGGAAAGAAATGGCAATTAAGCAAGTTCCTTGAAAAGGGAAAGGAGACAAAGGATAAAAGGGAAAAATATACTATATGAATAAAGGAACAACACAGCAAATAGACATGCCTTCCTTCTTTACTCCAGCCTTCCTTTCTCTGGAGCTTTTTTTCTTTTCATAATAAAGTAACTCTTACTCCTCTCCTGCAATTTTCCGCCCGGTCGCTCCTTAATTCGAGAATTTGTTTGTTGTGCCATTGGAGGCATTGTTGATTCATGCATATTTGATTTGGAAATGTCACTCATTATATTTATTTCCTTCCTGCTTGCTCTGTCTATCCATTTCTTTCCCTCTCTTTCTTCCCTATCTTGACACAGTCTGTTCACAAAAACAAACAGCACTTTTACTCCTTGGTTGGCTTGTTAAATAATTATTTTCTCCTTGCATTTTTATGTCTTTTAACTGACTTTTGTTTTTGTGCCTGACAATCACAAAAACTTATTCCATACGATGTAATCTGGTCAAACAAATTACAGATGGACGAGATGGTGCTGCTTGTGCAAGAGGGAGAACATAAAATAAAGCAGGGAGGGGGAGAAAAAAAAGTCCTCGTTGCCAACACACCGATCCTCTGAGTTGCCATGGTAACACAAGATTCAGATACTGTTGGAGATGAGAGCGAAACACTTGAAGAGGAAAAAAAAAGAAAGATGGAGAGGAGGAAATGTTTGATGTTTAACTGTCAAATGTTTATTATATTCAGAATGAGGACAGTGATGTTTATTGATTTTTACTGAGCTGAAACTATTCATATTTAACATTTATCATTTCTGTCAGGGTAGTGAAGAAATGGAAGGGACAGGGTTGATCATGTTGGTATAAAAAACACATTCAAACACATTCAGCTGTTAACCTTGGTATTGGTCCCTAACTGCAAGGACTTGGACATTTGACCAGCTGGTCCCATACTTTCTCTTTACTCTGCTGTCTGCTTGACACAGCACCACTCAGACCACATGGAGTAAGACACGAGGAGCAGCCACCTCTCAACCCTGTGTGAAAACTGCTATCTGGCCTTTGATCGTGGCCTGAACATGAGTCTTATTTAATTCTGTCTACTGTGTTCTTCTACAGCACGGAGCAGCAAAGGTCTGAGTGGATGTCTGCTATCAGGGGAGCCCATTTCACTCTTATGTTAAACACTGCTATTTGTATTCAGAGTTAAGCTACAGCGTGGCAAAAAGGACCGTTTGAGGTCTAAATTAAGGGTGCAAGCATATGTGCGCACTCACACACACGCGCGTCCCTGATGGCATGCCAACCCATTCCCACTCTCCCAATAGATAAAGAGGCAAAACCACAAGGTATTAAGGAGGAGAGGCACATTCCTGCCCTCTTTTTTCCCTGCTTTAACTATATATAATCCACACACAGAGGCGGCAAGGTGAAGAAAAAGAAGGATGAGGAATAAATGGGGTGAATGAGCATCAAAGTGGTGAGGGATGGGGTGCAGAGAGGGAGATGTTAGAGGAGAAGGATAAGTCTAGCCTACAGGAAGAGTTGTACTTGTTGGGGCATTGAGAGCGCAACTAATGGATATGGCAGCTAGGAGAAGGATGATGAATGACTCTGTGTATGTGTGTGCGCGCGTGCATGTCACTGTCAAAATGTTTACACATCTGTGCATGAAAGACACAAAGTACAGAAACTGTGTGTCTATGTGTGTGTGCGCACGCACGTGTGTGTGTGACAGTGCAGATGATGGATTCTCTAGCGGAGCATGTGGTCGGTGGTTTCTTGGGCAGACGAAGTGACAGGAGAGGTCTCTCTGTCCACATGCCACTGTCAGCCGGTCTGTCTGTCCCTTCGTTCTCCCTGCTGCCTCTCTCACTCCTCCACTCTCTCAGTCTCTTCATCTCCCTCTCCATCCATTTGTCTCCTTCTCTTTGTCATGCTGTCTGTCTTTTTCTTGCTCATCCTGGTTTTAACCAAGCTTCTACCCCAAAATGTACTGCACTGCAGCTTTTTACATTGGCCCTAGGTAGATGGAGTAGCACATTGCGGGAGATTTTCAAAAATATTGTACATCGACTTGCCTCAAAAATTGTAATTAATCAGCATGCGGAAAGCAGTAGACCTCACTCTATCTGATATTCAAGAGCCGTCCTCGCCTGTCATCAATATTACTACGCAGTTTTACATGTTTACTTGCACATCCTGCTTTCCTTCAAGTTTCCTTTCGTCACTGCAGGCCTTTCCTGTTTATCCATCCGTTGCCCCTCTGGCCCCTCTCAGCTCAGAGTGTGCTAGCCAGCGCTCTCCCCATGTCTTGCAGATGGGCGCACTAATCCGCTAACATTAGCTCCGTGAGGCGTGAAGGCTGGGCCCGTGTGTTGTTTTGGACGGCCACGGAGGCTGTGGCTTAGCATGCTAGTGTTTGGGATTCTACACAGCTCCGGTTGAGAGAAGAGATAAAGAGGAAAGTAATTGGATAAAGGTTGACCAATTAATAAAGGCCGGTGATTCAGGCCAGCCAACAAGGGGGGGGATTTAATCTGCATAGAGATAACGGGGAGAGTCAGACCACAAACACAAGGAGATAGCGTGGGATTGTGCGTATGTGTTCGTGTACTTGTGCCTTTATGTGTGCGCGGCATCAATCAGATAAAGAACAGGCATGACTGTCAGTCACTTGGGAGTGCAGTGGATTTACATCCATAAGTCCATTGAGAAGATATGCATTTGAATACATTTTTCTGTGCTCCCTAATATATGCGAGGCCGTGTTTGGTGTTTATAAGAGAGTGAAAGAAAAGCACAATGAAAACATCGCATGGCTGTGTGTCCATCACTAATATCCTTGTATACACTCCAGCAGTTGACAAACACTTGTTATGCCTCGCGTGTCGCTCGCTGCAGCCGCCACTCTGCACGATTGATATTAGCTTTTATGCTAATGCAGCATTTGGCTATGTAAGAACAAGGCAGTATTTCCATAGACAGTCATTCATCCCGGCCTGCTTATGGCCTTATGGGCCACGACAGAATTATTGCTGCACAGTACACAAGCTGTTGTCACTGTGCCAAGAGCCACTATTACACATACAGACAGCAGACACACACAGCAGGGTGATGTGAGGAAACCCTGAGGCGAAAGCCACAGAAGGTGCGAGGGTAAAGGTGCGTGTGCGGCTGAGTACAATTTGTGCCTATGTTGCTAAATTTGTGTTTGCATGAGGGAGAAAAGGCTTTTATTGTGCGATCAGCCACATTATATATGAAACAATAGCAGCTTTATCATGAGGAGTTCTCGTAGGTTTGCTCAAATCTTTGTTTTTTGTAAATTGCATTCTGCAAGACTATCAAAACATCAAATCACACCTATCCACTTATGTGAAGGTGAATGAACATAAAGACTGCATCACGGCTATAAAAATTACTTGTCAAAATGAAAGCAATATGAACAAATCAGTGGCATGAAACTTACCTCAGAGATGTTGACGCGTCCCTCCTGGAAAGAGCAGTCATTGGCATTCTGGGTGCACATGTGGCGGTACTTGCACCAGTGGCATGGAAAGGAGCCGTTTACGCAGGACAGGCAGCTAAAACAGAGACAGATGAGAGGAGACAGTTAGGGAGTTAGCAGGGTCACCTGGTTTCCGACTTGAGTCTAAATTATTTACCTTACTGCGTCAACGCTTCATTTGATAAAGTATGACAGCAAAAAAATAGGCAGAATGAGGTAGTGTTGTACTGTAAAATGTACGTGACATAAAAAAAATATTACTGGCATTGAACCAGTACGATCTTGTATTTTATGTGTTAAACTAACTGACAAACTGGTTGGATGAGGCCATTTTATGTTGGGTAATCTCCACCCTAAGTAGGTGCACTGAAAGAAGGAATATAGCTGTGGTTCCCCATTGTTTAAAGCCAGTTAAGTGGCATATAGAATGCACTTTTTGGGGATGTTTAAAAGACCACTCAATGCAATTTAGTGTAGTATGGTGTGGAAAGCTTACCTTTCCCCCTCTAATTCTTAATCTATTTTCTGACCAGCTTTTCACAGTAACACCAGGGCCCAGTTAAAATAATTAAATCTAGGTCATTATGTTCCAGATTTGGAAATCCCATGTTTTGCTGTCCAGGATCAGCTAATCCACCTTACTTGTGCCATTTTTTTTCAAAGTACCTTTGGACTGGATCACACTGATCTGGATAGAAACTTTTCAAGACAATCAAATTCAGATAACCAGTGCTCTAAATAGGACAACGCATCACAATAAAGGTGGTCTGCCAACAAACACATTGCAGTTACCACTTATCGCCATAGGTGCCGCCAAGAGGACCAAACAGAGATCTTCGTTATTATAACTTTACATCATTTTTGTTTGATTTTGACAGCTATTTGGGGGACTGTTTTATAAGGGCAACATCCTTTTTTGTAGTTTACTATACTGGAAGGCTTACTAGGTAGCATACTTTGTCTACTTTATGACAGTAACTGTTAAACAAATCAATTGCAAAATTTAGAAGTGTTATTACATTTTGTTCCAGAAATGTACCCTGAATCCGGCATTCTGCTGGGATCAGGATAACTCTGATATTTTGGATCAAAGGTATGCCAATCCTACTAAAAATTTTGAACAACACAAACTGTAGGTTTGATCCAGATCAAAACCAAGATTGGATTACATGATCTAATCAGATATCGGATGGGTGCTAATTCATCTGGGAAGGGATCCCAAGAAATTCAAGCAAGTCCAGTTGCCTACCACATAGCACTTATGATCACCATGACCTGAATGACTGAGAATCTTCACCGACATGATATCAGAATCCTTTTTTTGTCTTTTGAACAACCCATTTCCAAGATTTGATGAAATCTGATCAGAGTACTTTTAAACAACTAGGCCCAGGTGTTTACAGTACATATCATATAGAGTGCGTTGACAATTAAAAAGACGGAGACTGAAAATAAAGGTATTGGGGGAAAAACAGTACAGACTGTGATACAACACAGGATCTATTAAAGGATCTATTACAATGTAAAAACCTATCCCACTGTGTTCTTTGTTTTTTAAATCTTCACCTGTAATTTTTCTCAAAATTCCTTCCTTTCACCGTCTCATGTCTATTTATCATCCACTGTCAGGTTTGGACTTTTTCCCACCCTGTCTGGAATCCTCTTTTCTTCCCCTCACCTTCCATCCTATCTATCAACTGTCTTAACCTCTTTCTCCCCCACACTCCCCTCATTCATCACTCCCCACTCGCTTGTAACCATCCATTGCTGCTTCTGTATGTCCAATGATCTTCCCCACAATCGGCCTACTCTGCATATATATCCTCCCCTCTTCTCCCTCTTTCTATACCTCTGCTGTATCATTCTCTCTATCCATTCAGCCCTGAGCCTTTTCTCTCTGTCCCTCCATCTCTGCTGCTCTCGCTCTATCCATCCCTTTCATTCGCTGCTGTCTCATTTTAAAAAGCTCTCCCCCTGTTCTTTGTCTAAAGCTCTCTTTCATCCGTGGGGCTAAGAGCGCTCCACCATTTTAAATTCACCTGCTTTAGCCAAGGCGAGGTGCAGATAGACAGGCTGAAAGAGAAAGATGGAAGAAAGAAGAGAGGGAAGGAGAGAGGGAGAGATCAAAAGCAGGTGGATTTCCCTGAGAGAGGTTTAGACGCCAGGTATCGTGGGAGAGAGAGGGGGGAGAAAATAGGGAAGGGGGGGTGTAGCCCGCGGGGCTCTGTGTGGGAGTCTCGTGGGAGGAGGAGGAAACATTAGGTTGAAAGTTGGGAAGTGACTGTGTGTGTGTGTGTGTGTGTGTGTGTGTGTGTGTGTGAGACATCTAAGGGGACCAGCGGAGGAGAGCCAGACAGGTTCAAGTACGCAGTTTATCAACACAGCTTCATGATACTGGTCCTCTTTCAGCCCTAGAGACATACTACGGTACTTGGTATCTCATTTATGTGCGCAGCATTATCTAATGTAACCATTATGAGCTCACAAATAAAACTGTTTCATTTTATTACAAAGCGCACTGTAGTTCAGTTTCAGTAGTTCTCTGTGTGACCCATTTAGCTATCATGGTTTGTGTGAGCATATGGTTTATTGGGAATGTAATAAAATACTACATATAATACAGTCAAGGTAAGCAAGTCTGGATCCATAACAATAAAAGGAGCAGGTACTTAACATACAGGCTGATTTGTATTCAACCACATCTGCCAGGTGTGAATTTGTGCGTCTGTCTGAACCACTATGAGCTCCCAACAAGCTCTCGAGTGGGTTTTAACCCTGCGTAAAATGCCATCAGCCCTTCCCCTTATCCGCATGAAAAATGAAGGCTTTAACTCTTGAGCTCTGAGATGGAGCCCATACACGATTCCATCAAACCCTGACGTGGATTCATTTGGATCAATTAGGGCCGCTCGTTTGTCAGGTGCGCACTTTAAGTGATCGTTTCCAGCCCAGACCCCTCCTTTTGAGCGAGATCAGAGGCTGGAGCTTAATTCAATCCCACTGCCGCTTTAATTGACCAATTTAGCATTGTGCTGAGAGAAGCTGTCCATTTAGAATGAGGGATGTGCGGCAAAGGAAATAACAGGCCTCTTAATACCACACGAGAGCAAATAGGAGATTTGTCAATGTTGCCAACAAATGGAGGGAAAGCGATTAGGCTACGCTAGGTTAGGCTAGCATACAGTGCACAGACTCAAATAGCAGCACTGGGGGGTTTTAGCTCAATGCTTTCTCCCAAGTGAGCTGGTAAGAGTCAGGAGAAAGGGTGTCAATACTGAACAAAAGAGCAGATGACATTACTGATGCAAGACAAATGACCACGTGGCAAGTTAGCCGAGGTCATTGTGTGGCTTGATGGTGTTTGTAAGCTCGGCAACAATCACTAGTTTGAATGTCAAAGAGTCTTTTTTTGTTGCTGGGGGGCCACCAGTGGATCACTGCTCATCAAAATACAGTACAACACCAACTTAACACAGCAGGTAATCAGTACCAAGCAGTGAACGGTACAATGTATAGTTAGTAGCGAACACCCAAACGCCTGTCAACACATCTGTCGCTGAGCCCTGATAATAATCATTTTTATCTCAGCTTTTATCTTTTATTCATGTCAAATCAACCTTGTTAGTGTACCACTGACTTTGAAATAACGAGCAAAATATCAGCAGGTAACCGCTGCCAACTTTCGGTGACTTTTATGATTACTGCCTTTGAAATAAAAGACGGTGCCATTATGTGTGCCACCCAAGGCCAGCGGTGGGCCCTGTCTGACAACCCCCTACTGCTCGCTCTTTGGTTCCTCGAAGTAACCAGGCCCCCCCGTCACGAGCTGCCTTAGGATCTCAAAACCTCTCTTTTAGCCTGGGTGCGGACCCTTTTAAGGGGAAGCCCACCCAGGGCCATTCGGGGGCGTTCAATAATTCTTCCTCTCATGTCCAGGGGTGGGCTCCCTTTTTCAGACCCCCTAGTATCTCCTTATTCCTCCTTCCTGTCACTCGCCATCGCCCTTAGCCACTCAAAGGCTTTGAGCGGCTGTAGACACGCTCCCCGTATGGCCACGCTCATCATGCTAATTTAATCCGTTCATATTCAGATGCTAATCGAGCTGCACTAGCTTTGGAGCGGTACTGTTTTTTTAGGGCCCAACACAATGGGCTATGATTTCCTCTTCTCTCCTCTCCTCGGTCATTTTGGAGATCTAAATACAATCCGCTCTCCTAGTGAGGTGCGTTTGACACTCCTGCACTTGGCAAAATGAGTTATTTATTGGCTCCTATTCATTTCAAAGGAGTGGAGGTGAATAATTTAATGGTCCTCTAGAATAGTCTATCCTGTCATTACTGGATCCCTTTAAAATTTGAGGGGGGTTAATAAAACACAGAGGGACTAGTATTCATGCACATCATTTTATCAATGCATGTCTGAGTGTTTAGTTTACACAAAAAGGGTGCCATGTGAATGTGCCTGGCTAACATTTGGAAAACAAATTGCCCAAAATTCATTGTATAACTCTCATCTTTTCAACTGCACTCGCTTTCTCTGTTTCACTTTGGATCCACCGCTCTTCACATTCTTCTCTATCAAAGAAAACTGTACTCTCTCTTTCTATGCACTTTTTCTCCCAATTACTCTAAGAGCACCCTCAATCACACAACAAATGACCCAGTCACTGCCCGAGCCACATTAACCACAGCAAGAAAAGGTGTTTCATACAGACATTTAAACCCCAATTCATTGCCAGACTATCTTCCTTATCTTTAATAAATAGGGGGCTGTGGAATGAGAAAAAGCGTATGGAAATATTTAATTAAGGAGCAATCATGGCCGTGGGTGATTTTCTATTTCAATCTCAGCAACCCTTAAACTGAAACAGTGGGAATTCTAATTAGATTAATACCACTATGCAAATTTATGGCATTTTTGAGAAGGCAAGGGCCACGACGTAATCAGTTGAGTAAATAAGCGGGAGGGGTGTGTGTTTTTTGGGATGGGGGCTGGGTGTCAGTCTGTGAGTGTAAATCATTAAGAAACACGATGGGGCAATTTCACTATTGGGCTCATACCTCTCCTTCCAAAAGGTAGTGTTACTGTTAGCAGTCAGCATACACACAATACAGTGTGAGACTGCAAAAGCAGACGAATGGGATTTCATGAAGGCACAGCTGATGAATATCGTATCTGCTCGGAAATGTGTTCCTGCATGTTCTGCTACTGTGCGCATCCTTCACTGTGTAAAAGCCTGCAGTATTTTGAGTTTAAGCCCATTAGAGGAGAACTTGGCTCTGTAAGGAATGACCAAGCATCCTGGAAACAGGGCCTTGCATGTGTCCGTACGGGCCTGAAGTCATTACGCCAACGACATTACCAGTCTGATCTCATCAGACGCCACGCACTGACGTCCGGGGGGCACGCGGCGGGTATGCGAGGCTGGAGTGCCAGCTCGAAATGGGATTCTTATCTCAGCATCTCTCGTCGCCATCTGAGTCGCTGCTGAGGATGCAACGTGCCATATCTGTAACTTCATTAAACGTGTCCATTACATCACTCGGAGGCTGTATTAGATCAGCCCAGGGAGCGGATTTAATCAGAGTTTATTGAGGTAATATCTTCATTTGGGCGACTCTCCTGTCTGCGTCACTTCTGATACATTTCTTAGACTGTGTGAGATCATTGTCATATTAGGATCTTTAATGTGACATCACACTTTAATACATCCATTAGAAGACTGTTACTTTTTTTTTTTTTAACTGGGTGTTTTCTATTTGAACATGAAGCAATTTGTATTCACAAGATTTACATCTGACGCAAGATGTACCCTCGGCAGTAAAAGGCGCTGGGAGTTAGAGCAAACATCCCAACGTCCTTATGGGACATGAATTAACTGGGAGTTGACATTGTAAACCACCACACCCTTAACCAGCTGAGCTAATCATCGCTGTTGCGGCAGGAGATTTTCTGTACGAGGGCAGAGAGACGGGGGTAGCTGGGTTAAAGGTCACAGTAACGGATTAGGTGTCCGAGACGTTCAGGGCTTCAATACTCTGTAAGCGACAGAGCGGAGAGAGGTGTGGCTGTGCATGTCTATGTGTATGTGCGTGTGTGTTTGTGGACAATCCTCGCAGGAGGCTCATCTAACATCCAGAGGGAAGCCAGGATGGAGCCCTGCTGTACCCCAGGGGCCTTCGGGCCATCTGCTGCCCCTAGGCTAATACCCCAGCAGACGTTTCAGCCTCCCCTGGATCAGCCGTGGATAGACAGGAGGGAGGGTATCATGTGGGGCGGCGCGGAGGACTTGGAGGATTCTTTTACCCTGGCAGGGTGCATCAAGCTCATGGTGGGAGTGACCTAGGGGTGTGGCTCGATGGGTGGTGGAGATTTTCAGCAGAAGGTGGATTAAGAGAGGCAGTGAGCTGCGATTGGGCGGATCGCAAAGGGCATCTGGAGGGTGAAGGAGACTAACTCATCGGGAAAAGGCACGAGACTTCAATCCCCGTATTACAGCATTACAGTATTTGACTTTGTCTTTCTTGTGTAAATAAGTATCAGACTGAGTATCTGTGCACTCAAAAAAGCTGGAAGTATTTGTTTTGTCAAGTGGGGAAGAGGCATAAACGTGGTTAGAGTTTGTGATTGGGAGGCATTACGGCAGACCATCGTGTAATGAATTAATCATTGAGGTATCATTAGTGTGTGTCGTGGGTTATGATAATAAGACTAGAATTACCATCTCATATCCCAATCGTTTCTCATATACTGCACGTTCGATTTTTCACTCCAGTGGTAACACGAGCCTCCTGTGGAGGTCGGAGGGGGGTGGGGTATTTGTGTAAGTGTGTGTCTAACTGTATCCTTCATGAAGAGTAACATGAGTCAGCCCATGGGGAGACTGAACAGAGAGACCTCCTCTTTAAAAATCAAGAGGGAAAATACTAAAACAAGAGAAAAGGAGTTGTTGAATGTATCCAGAAATATTTAAACAATGTCACTTACGATTGGTGAACGCTGCAGTTGTAGAAGACAAAATCGACGCTGGCAAACTTCTTGCCTGTCTCCTTGGACTTCAGATAGAGCTTCACCACCCGCTTATCACCTGCACCAAACAGATACACGGAAATTAGTAAATTTAGAGTAATACTGTTATCTGAGTCTTTAAACTTTACAGAAAAATAAAACCCAAATTAATGATCAAACAGCTCAAACATCACACCTAACAACTTAATTTAATTACAGGGAATAAATGTGACAAATTGGACGTATATTAAAACAAAACAATCATTGACTCTCCGCCACACTTTAAATTTAAATTCCACTCGTGTGACCTCAACAGATAACACGCACACACAAAAAAACACTGTAGCTTAGCAACACGCCGCTCATGTCACACCCACAGTAGGGTGGCATTAAAAATAGCAGCACCAATCAGTGTTTGGATGCCAGTGCTGATGAGAACTCATAATGGGGCATAATGGGCTCAGTTGAAGAACTACTGAGATGTTGCTTTGAGGAAACTTAGAGCGCACTATCTGACATGTTTTCAGTGCTTTGAATGCTGATACCAAACAAGTTTTTATCATTTGTGGCTTGACAGAATTGGACATGAAACAGGTGAATAATATCTGCAAAAAAAAAAAAAAAAAAGATCCAGCAGATATTTTTAAATATAATGATAAACCACGGTGAAGTCACCACTTTGAAAAGACACTAGGAGCATAACCAGTGTCGTTTAGAAAGAAAAAAAAAATAAAACTAAACTGACAACAGTGCATAATGCATGATAATGGGAATTCAAAAACAGATCTATTTTCAGTAGATAAATGTAGACTTGTGTTTGGGGCTTTGAATTGGAATAGGTGAGCGATATTGGTGGTGACAAGGTATTCTGAATATAGACGCACTAAACAAATCATCTGGTTACATTAAAATTCTGTTCCAGCTTTCTCCAATTCCAACGCACAAAAGAGTCTTTAGTAGGCGATACATCAGCCCATGGTGATGCACATACAGTGTACAGTGCTATAGATAGTCGCAGGGGAGAGGCAAAGAAACCGAGATGACATAAACATAAAACATATCAAATGAAATAGAGTACCAACATAAAAAATGTTCATGACTACATTCTTGAAATACATCCCTAAAACTCTGTAATCCACACCCCGCACACTCACTGCTACCACCCAGTGACCTCACTACCCCAATGACTTCATCTCCCCTCCTGTCCTGACCTTTATTTCTTGTTATTGGGATGATGTCCCGGACCGAGGGAGACAAGCAGAAGATGTGTGCACCCTGGATCCTTCCCTCCGTCTCCACGTAGTCCTCGAAGGAGCAGTTGACCCCCGCTGACAAATCAGGCACGTTGCGAGCCTGGAGGACCAGCTAGAGAGAGAGGAGGAGAGGGACAATCAGTACAAGATCAATGGAAGGACATGGTGTACATGGATTGTTATAAGATATGACATGAGGGTTAATGGGTGTTGGGGAAGAGGGGGAAGGTGGGGGTAGGTGGAGTGAAGCGTGGGTATGAGTATATGTGACAGCAGCGGGAATAAAGGAGGGTGAGTGCTTGTGTGTATGCATGTGTGCGTCAGTCGGAGCAGCTATTACAGCAAGGTTAATGTGTTCGTGTTAATGTGCGGAGAGAAAGTGAGGCAAACTGTAATCAGTCAAACCTATGTGGTTACATTGAGGAGCTGCTGACAGAATGAGAGCTCTTGTGCCCGCACACACACACGCTTACAGCTTTCAATGATATAGATGGCAAAACCAAGATTCCTACTTAAATCTACACATTGAGTTACAGTTGTGTCCTTGGTGTGAAATGTTGTGACTTTTACATGACTTCATTTTCACTTTTTACTTATGCACATACATCTGGTAAGAGTTCATTTGCAAAAACAGATAAGAGCCATTCTTAAAATGAGGAAAAACACCAGTTTGATTGATGTTACTTTAAGTGCACAATAAATTAAAAAAAAAAAAAAAAACATGATTGATGAAAACTCTGAGATATCTTATCAAAACAACCAATACAAGTTTGACTGATATTTCCTGTATTGCACACTCACAAAAAAAGGGATTTAGGAAAATGAAAACAGAGGCATCTGCTTTTTCGAATGCACCCTTCATCTCACAGACATAGATGGGTAAAGATAACGATACAGCAGAAGGGCAGTGCAGCAGACTTCTTTCTTACAGTCAGGGAGCAGGTAGAAATAAATCATGGCAACACTGTAAAACAAACTGGCTGTGTTTGTTTCTGACAAGAGCATGATTAAAGGAATGCAGTGTTTTCCACACAATTGAAATATATGTGTGGTGGTAGCTGACGACCGTGTGTGTTCCTTTGTGATCGGTGTGTGTGCCCTCTCTGAAGTCTGAAGTTTTTGTGGGGTCTGTGAAGTCTTTGAGAGGTTTTTTTTTTCCCTCAGCAGCAGTCATGATGTAGATGATTTCAGTTTCAGACAACATTTCTTTAAAAGGAGTTTTCAGAAAATTGGTGTGTGGTTGGACTGATCAAATCTGATCAGATGTGACTGATTGATAAGAGTAGCAGCTGCTGCAGAGCCAAGTGAAAGCAAACTTTTATACCAAGCACCAAACAGCAGGATGCGTAGTTTCAATAGGAATTAAGATGGTGTCATTTAAAGTAGGTTGAAATAACAATAGACACCACTAAATTGATAGCACTGTTGTTCTGAGACATATAGCATTTTATTCCTGTATAAATGAATGGATGAATTAGTTTCACTTTCACTGCGCCTGGAGTTCTGCTGTTCCGTCTGAGCCCAACAGTGTGGTGCTCCAAACAACCGAACAGTATACATTTTCCAACAGTGATATTGTGGCAGGCTGCCACAAATAAATGAAAGTGTTGGAAACCCTGTAGCAGATCTAAGCCCTTTTCAGTGATCACTAACCTTAGGTCATGGGGATTTCACAACTTCATATCATAAGTTTGTCCCTTTCTAGACTGTTTTTTTGTAATTGCTTAGACAGTAAAACTGTGTAATGTCCTCTACAGTTGGGACCATAGACAAGGGAAGACATACCTGGACTTCAGACATGGTGACAGAGATGTTTCTTGGCTGAACGGTGAGCTCCACACACTGTCTCTGGTCCGAGGCAAACCTCTGGGGCTCTCCTGCTCGCTCACACCGGTCCTTGCGTGAACAACTAAGGAGCAGCAGCAAAAGAGGAAGAGAAAGAGAGGATAGAGAGAAAGAAAGGGATATGAGATGGATAAGAAAAGAGGTGAGGAGGAAAAGAAAGGAAGAAGCAGAAGAGTGAGACAAGAGGCGAGGGGAGGAGAGATGAGACAGAGAATATGAGCAACTGTTAAGCTAATATGACAATCATATTAAGATGACAAACATGCACAGCCATCACCGTCACACAGAAATGGGAGCAATAACGGAAGACAAATAGGCTAATAGCTTCCCCCAGCCATTACTGTAGGCCTTTACATCATTACCTTATTGGCCCTGACATTTGTGCAAGAACTGCTAAGCTATATGAACATCCAGCCCCCCTCATCTTTTCAGTTTACAACCCCACCCAACTCAAACTTCTCAGGAGATATACAGGCAATCATTAAAGTTTCCCTGAACCGTAAAAATGATACAATTCCTACCAGCCGCATATCAATGGGGTCAGCAATTTCCCCCGCTTATTACGAGCCAACTGATTGTGCTAAAAAATCAGCACACAGCCCCGTATTGTAGCGGCTTACTATTAGCTATTCATAATGCATTAGCTATCACTTCACCTTCGCGCTAACAACAACTGGTCCCGGTGGTGAGAGGAAAAGTGCTGATGCGGCGCTCTGCGAGGCCTTAACAATAAGAGGGATGTGGAAAAAAATGCTAACTGCCTCCTATGAGCAGCAGCCCCCCCGTCCCCTCGTTTAGTTAGCCTTCACTCGAGCTCAGCAAGAAAAAGCTGTCGCCAACCGCTCCCCCGGGAGTCACTAACTCACACACACATACACACAGGCTGTACAGGCATGGGTAGAGATACACACAGGTATGTACATGTTTTCTCATTATGGACCTCTTTTCCTTCTACTGCTCCTCTGGCGTGTGACTGTTGTGAATTCGTTTGAATGAAGTGTGCTCATTTGTCTAGAAACACCTGCACGTGCGTGTTTGTGTGTGTATTCCCCGTTCAATTCCACCGCTGATTGAAACTACCATGGCTCTTAATAAGATGTGGCTAAAAGCACCAGAGGGCTGAAACGAGGCTTATAAATAATTTGCCTATTAATACCAATTTGCCTGCGAGGGCCTCGGTCCAGATTTGGCATCACGATTAGGTAAGAAATGAGCAAGCTGCATTCAAGACACAAGGTCAGAATGTGCCCAAACAGAAGGATATCTCTGGATCAAGTCCATCATGATTGTGTGTGTAATTTCAAAGATGTGTGTGCATGTCTGCTAAAATGGAGAAACACAGGTGGTGTGTGTGTGTGTGTGTGTGTGTGTGTGTGTGTGCCTTGAGGAAAGACAGGTTGGTGATATGTTTTGTAAGTTTAATTAACGCACTGAGAGATGACATTATGCTAAATGCTCGAGGTGCTCCAACTGTGGTTTAACATCCTGTCACCTTTCAGTAACATGTAACTGTTTTCTCACTCTCCTGTGCACAAACACACACACACAGGCCCTCGAGTCAAAGGGAGGAAATGGAGAGATTACACACACAGACAGTGTTACAACACTTGTGTGTGATTAGATTTATTTTCTAAACACAACCACAAATCTCCACTCTCACTGTTACAAATATAATCTTCACCAGTAATCTTAAAGCAAACATAAAACCTCGTCGGCAAACCAAAAGCTAACACTAGCAATGACTAATCCTTAATCTGTTGTCAAAAAAGTTCCTACATTAAGTATTAAAAAGTACACAAGTAGTGAACCATGTTCACATCACACATACACAAAAACAAGCTAAATACCACTAAGATAAATGGGAGTGTCGGTGATGTGGGCTGCCAAGCTGTGTTGTTATTTATGTGCTATTAAGAGGTTTAGCCGGTTGACAGACTTCCACAGGATAAATGTATCTCTGCTGGCAGGGAGCTTTCAAGTTGTAGAAGTTAGATTTCTCCTATGAATCATAATTATGTGACTAATTAAAAGGTGTTAGAGGCATTTTGCTAAAGTTATTACAAGGCGTTAAAAATAGTTTGAGGCCAACGCAGGCCACATTCAAAGCAGCATCTGGCTGCCTACTTTTCATCGGTGTGCAGTGTTTAGGGTTCTCGATACATGACAGCCTGTCTAGGTTTCACTAAGCAGTTGACAACCTTTCAGCTGCACATTTACATGTCGTGAAACATGATCAACATTTTATGAAGTAAAGAGAAAGACTGACAATTTCAGCGCCAGCCTTTACCGACAGAAGTACCCTTCTTATTCACCCGCGGATGTTTGTTTCTACGGTGAGCTGCATGACAGAAACGTCATCAACACGCCCTCTCGCTTGCTGATTATTGTACAGAGAAATTACCTGCTCTATTTACACATGGGCTCAATTGGATATTACATGGACTACTTTGCACCAAAGTCTGTTTAATGTCTAATCAAACTGATTCGGACATTTGCATTCTCGCCTACAGCTCCTTTGGTTATGTCTAAATAATGCAGTACATCTCTGAATGGGGCTTTAGTGTTCAAGTTTCAAATTTCAGAAAATGATAAAGTATCGTGGTCTCTCTAAGATTCAACAAGTTTAACTTCTTGTTTCTACAACACATAATAAAATGCACAACTAACTTTGAAACTGAAAAACAAAATTAACAAAACTACAGACATTGTCACAGTTGCAGACACCCACAAGAAGCCCCAAGGCCAGACTACAAATGTTTCCACTAGCTCCATTTCCAACAAAAACTCTCATCAGAAGTATGCCCCCCATTGAGTGGAGATTGTGCCAGTTATTTTTTAAAAACTTGTAATGCTCCTTTCTGTTACACATTCAAAAAACTTGTGGAAGATATTCGGAGACTGAAAACCACACTGATAACTAATTTATAAGAGCAGATCTGATCACTGAGCACTGATCAACAGTTCCAGCCTTGAACACTGATACTTCTTTCAGGATATAGCAACTTAAAAAGACCACAACCTGGATTCTGCTTTAGGGTGGATTTTCCCTTTAAACAACAAGAATTGGAGTACCTGGGGTGACAAAATCTCCTAAGCTAAACCATTCAGGTGGGTGCCTCCATTCCAACATGATCAGCCGACACACACCTTAAACACTTACACACTTTTTCCACAATTATCTACTAAACAATGCAACCTAACCAGGGTGAAGTGTGTTAATGTGTGCATGAGTGTGTGTGGTACTTACACATTGTGGAGGACACACCATCCACAGTGAGGGTCTCTGGAGCCCAAACACTCCCCACAAGTGGTGTACTGCTCGCAGCTTTCCACTGGAACTCTCACCACCTAGGGAGACAGAGAGAGGGAGGGAGAGAAGGGAGGTGATGAAGAAATAATTATCCTCATTGTAATCAAAGTCGTAAAAATGAGCGGTATAGTGTGCTGGATGGAGAGGAGCATTCGACAGCTTATCAGACTGATTCAAGTCAGCAGACAGTCAGAGTGTGTGTTTGTGTCTGTGTGTACGTTCCTGAGATTGAAAGAGAGCTCGTCTCTGAGAAATGTGTGTACTTTGTGCATGTGTGTGTTCCAGTGAACGATTCCGGTCCAGTGGTGTGTGACAGCCTCCAGTGAAGCGTGTACAGGAGAGGCCTTGCAATGCATGCTGGGACACCTGACAGGTGGTCGTGGCAACGTTGCTGTGATTGACAGGTGACCTCAAAACCAATGGGAGGCAGAGGAGCAGAAGGACAGAACCCCAGTGTGTGTGTGTGTGTGTGTGTGTGTGTGTGTGTGTGTATGGATTTCAAGATATTCACGAGAGATGTGCCTGTGTTTAAGTGTGTGACAGACAGATTGCTAGCATATGTGTGGAATGCTGGTGTGCGACAAAGTAGGCACGTGTGTTTGCGGGTAAGTGTGTGCACATGTGCTGAAAGTGTCAGTGCCACATTCAACTTTTCTTCACCAACGGGCCCCAAGTTGATGAGTCGCTTGATCCCTGTTTCATGATGTGTGTGTGTGTGTGTGTGTGTGTGTGTGTGTGAATGTATCAAATTGCCACAGCAGGCTAGTTTTAAATCATGCAGCACAGAGTGAGCCGGCTGATCAGTAAGTAACAGCATTTAACAACCCTTCCCTTGGGTAACACTATTATAGCACGGACACACACACAGATTTAACCATGAGAACCCAGGCCAAGTGGTATGTGGGGACTTAAGTAGTGTCTAGCCCAGTGGGGGCCAACTTTTTTATGAGGTTGGGATGGGAGAGGTGACACAGAGGGATGTATGGAGGAACACAAGAAAAGAAAAACATATGGCAGGAGGGAAGCGGAGGCCTGAGGTGAGAGATAAAGCCGGTTAGCTGCAGGACAGAAACCAGGCGGACAAAGGAGCGCAGCGCTGAAATATTAAACTGGGGCTGGGATTCCTCCGTGAGCTTTAAGTACAACACAGATATGAGATAGATATGACATGGTGGAACTCATTTATGCTCTGAAATGCCTCGTATCAGACTGGCCTTGGGGCCTTTTGACGGAACAGCTCAAGCAGAGGGCAGATGGACAAAAACACTTGACACTGTGTGCCACTTCCTTTCCTTTATTTCCTTCTTTTTATACATTTGGTTATTTCCATCACTCTCTACGTTCCTTCTGCTTCATTCCCTGCCCCACCATCTTCTCTTCAAGATTCATCGCTCTTCGAGCATCTCATTCATTCGCTCTACAGACCTCAGTACAGTAGCTTTCTGGCTGGCTAGCTGCCCAGAGAAAGAAAGACGAGCAGTGGTAGGGAAGAGAGGGAGGTGGTCATCTCCTGGAAGTGCGGGCTGGATGGATGAATGGAGGGAAAGAGAGGTGTAATGGAAGACACACACGGGGCGAATCGACGTGCTGAGTAGATGGGATATGGTGGCAGACGGCTGCTATGTGTCATTGTCAGAACGAGTGTGAGTCTCGTTTTCATCTGAAAGGAGAGCTGAAAGAAGGATGGAACAAGGGATTGGTGTGTCTTAGATAATAAAAGGATGACAGAGGGGAAAAATGAGTGTGAATGGATGAGCAGATAATGGAGAGGTGGATGAGGGGGAAATCAGCTATAGTTGAGGATATGTGATTGGACACCTTGGGAGAAAGGAATCATTACAGGATGTCTTTCAAATAGTTTATGATTTAACAAAAAAAAGAAGAGAGGGAGCGAGAATGGCCTGTTCTTCATATTATCACGGACGCAAACCAATTCCTCCTCTCTTCTCCATAAATCATTATGACTGTGATTAAGGACAATGGTCCACATAAATCAAACTAACACTATGGGCCCTTGGTGAGCTAGCATAACCTTATCACCACCCTGTGTAATGATAGATGCGTTCTATTGTTCACAATTGTTTCTGCACTAGTACTAGTGAAGACACTATAGGCTCCATTCAGTGGGAGTGGCACACAGCTGTTGATGAGGTAGGAGACCATGATGGTTGTTTTTCCCAGTGGCGATATAAAATGTTTTACTGGAGCCGGGAATGAACTTGTATAACCGCATGTAGATCCAAAAAAATGTGCCTGTGTGTGTGTTGCGAATACTGCTTACCCACAGGAACACATATACACACTCCCTCACTGTCTCCCTCTTTCTGTCTCTCCTGATGGCTCTTTTAATGAAAGCCAATTCCCGACAGTGTGCCACATTACTCCTTTAAATGACCTTATAAACCAAGCCCGCCATCTCCTCTCTCTTGCCATCTCCTTATTTACAATAGCATCTGACGCTGTAACTCAATTCTCTTTCCCTCGCTCTCTCTTCCTGTGTTGTCAGCCCTTCTACCCTGACCATATCGCAATGCCATGACATCTCCTTTCTGCTATAAACTTTCCACCTTTCCTCTCCAATCTGTTTTTACAGAGCGCTATCACCTGCCTTTAAACGTCCTGCTAACAGGCTTTGTGACGGTCACCCCCAAAACCCAGAAGACCTGTAAAGCTTTCAGCGCGGCTTTTCATTGGTTGTTAAATCTACAGACATAAAAGGGATCGGCCTTGTTGCGGCTTCCTTTTTTTAACATTCAAACACAGGGGGAGTCTACAGTGGAGGAGAGGAGAAGGGGGTGGCGTAGCGGAGATGTCTACCAGAAGAGAGCCTCTTTTGTGGGCTACACTGTCTGGGAGCCAAGAGGAAGAAATCACAGTTTATTTTCAGTTATTTTTAGATATCTGCATGAGACTCTGCATCATAAATTAGTAACGCCTGTGCCTCCTTGAACAACCGCTGAACCTCTTTTGCTTAACACTTAACCTCATATGGCTCTCCTGCAGCTCAGGGACAAATAGTAAGGCAAATCTGGTTTTAACTGGGGAGCTCCCAAAGGTCAAAGTGCAGGAAAGAGCACACATTTACAGCCAGCTTTCCATATACATATTTAAGAAAACTGCTTGTATTTGGGAAAAACAATCATGTGTTCAGTTTCCAGGGAAGAATTCGGAGAAATCTCATAAACTTGTGGCTCTTTTATTGCTCCTCTCCTTTCATCCAAACCTTACTCTGTAATCGTAACTAGCCGTGGTTGAGCAGAATAGAAATTCAGAGGACTCCAATTTAAACTAAAAGTTTGATTCAACCAGTGGCTAACAGAGGGAGCAGACAGGAAGAGGAGGAGAGGTTATCACCTGTCATCATCCTCCATTGCACCCTCTCTGTAACCCCACATTAACCACACCTACATTATTTTCAATAACCGTCAATCATCTTCCATCTTCTTGGGGTTTAATCTGTGCTGGCAGTGAACAGCCATGTGCATGAAACTAAAAAAAAAAAAAAATCAATATCTACCAACGTGAATGCCCCAGATTACAGAGAATGTCACAGAGAAACAGAAATAAGAAGACACACTGGACTTATTTGTAAAGGTAACTGAGGTCCTAAATGTGTTGTGGCTATCATTGACTGTGCTTTATCTGCTTTGGCATCAGTGTGTCATGCTTATGATTGATTATTAGAAACTGGGAGTTCACCCAAAGCAGTGGTCCCATCTATCCCTTAGGCATAGTGCAGAAACGTGTCTCTCAACAGGGTGTCCTTGTAGATGAGCGGGTTCTTCCAGTGCTGGAATACCTGCTCAGGGGGTGTTGTATCAAAGGGTGGGTTAGCATGTGTGCATTGACTGGATTGTAAGGGGCTTAGGAGATCAATGACTGACTAGGAGCTCTATGTGTTGACTGATTGGAGATAAGCAGCAAAGCAAACAAGACTCGCAGCCTCCGAAAAGGAAGAAGAGGCACTGAAGGACGGGTGAAGAGTAGGGAGGATGGGTGGAGGTTGTGTAGTCAAAGAAATGAAAAGTGAGAAACAGCAACCGCATTGTTGTGTTCCATCGAAAAATCATCTGCTGTCACATTCAATTTGCCGAATGGTGTCCTAATACTAAATGGCTGTTACACTGCAGAGATGTTATTGACAGATGTGGCCATTGTGGTCAACTCAAATTGTTTGCTGCAGACCTGTTTTAGTGAATTAGGTCTTTATGTGTCAGTGGAAGAAAATAGTACCCGCTGTGAAAGCTGTAATCTCTTGTTTTCTCTCTCAAAACTCGCTCCCTGCAGTATGTTTTGCGCCCACTGCCCTTCCTGCCTCCCTCTCTATCTTTATCTCTCTCATATTGTGTTTTTTCTTTCTGCTGTTTCTCCCTCCTGATGAGCCCTCCTTCTCTTTCACCTCTTTAATTTATCTTTTTATCCTCTTTCTCCTGCACTGGGCTCAATTATTCATCCGTTCCATTGTTTTTCTTTCTCCTGAAATACTGTTTTGATCTCTTCTTCTATACTCCATCCTGGTGAAAGCAAGAGGCAGATCAAACAGCTTATTTATTTGTCCTTTGTGTGTACACATATCGTGAGTTCAAGGCCAATAAAGTTGACAACTCAAATTCCCTTTTCCTAAGAGACCGCTACGAGACAACATGTATACAGTACCCACACAGGGTACACACCGTAAGACTACAGCTTAAGAAGTGCTTTCTTGATGTATGTGTGCATTTGTTAGCACTTTAAACTAATTTAAAAGTTCCTTCAAGTAAATTTTAGAACTTCTGAAAAGCATCTAATCAAGGGCCAAACAAATTTTAAGTGGTGAAGTAATACCACCTGCCAAATGTATATCTTTTTCCAACAAAAATATAAAGAGTAATAAAAGGGATATAGTGCAACAGTTGGGACTAGCTCCACAAACAAAATAAAAAGAAAACTGAGAGTGAGTAAAGGAGACAAACGGAACTTTGAAAAATAAAGATGCGAGACCTCATCACTCATCGCATGGACATTCCCATTAACTCTTCCAAAGAGAGCTAATCTCCAACTACAGGTCAATACACTTTCTCACTCTTTGTGTAGCCATTTGTCCATAATACTCCCTGTACCTCTTGAGACAGAGAGAGCCTGATAGAAAGAGAGGGGAGAGAGAAAGTGGAATGAGAGAGCAAAAGAGGGAAAACAGAGACAGAGACAAAAGACAAGACGGAGATTGAAAAACTGCAGAAAACAAAGAATTGGAACAAAGAGACTGTAGAGCGAGAGGAAGGGAGAGAAAGAGGTAAATGTGACCAGCTAAGGTAGACAGGCCTAGGGGTCTTCTAATTAAGTGAGGATGGGAGAGGCCGGCGGCCTGGTAAATGACTCTGTCACTTTAGTAAATGGACTTGGTGAGGAGTGAGGAGCCACACAGCTGGCATTTCCATTAGCACTGCCAGGCGACCCACCACCATATACACAGACTGAGGGAAGCAGAGGAGAGAAAGCGAGGGGAAAAAGAGGACAAACGCTGCTTTTCTTTATTTTGCTATCACAGAAGTTGTCATATGAAAGCAATGCCTGGTAGGTGTATGGATGGATAGTGATTGTGGAGAGCTGGCGAAGAACTGAGCAGAGTAAACAAAATCTGTCTGATTGACTTTGTGCTAATATGTATGCTGTCATTCAAAATTTCTGCCGGCAAGTTTTACAGAAGCTCTTGAAATATTACAATGGGTAAACTGCAAATTACAGAGAAATTGAAACAAATTAACATGAATTTGAACAAAGCTACAACAAAAACAAATCTTTATGACGTGAAAACAGTCAGATCTGATCAATGATCCGTCATGTTGATGCTGCCATATTTCTTGATTACACCAAAGGAAGAAAATACTTTATAAACTAATACAAACCCATGATTCATGTGGGAGACAGATAATTGACTTTGGTCTAATGGTTATTACTAGTGCTGTAACAATTAGTCAACTAATCAATAAGCCAGAAAATTAAAGGGGTAGTACAGCAATTTAGTGCTGCAGAATGGTCAAAGCTGATGTAGCAGAGGAAGAGATGTCCTCACCTTTAGTCCATGGATAAAGCTTTAAACATGCTGGATCTTACATTTCCCACTATGCAACTTCCTCTGTCATTATTTTCTTCTCACCAGGTAAATGACAAAGTCTTTCTAGCTCCATACTACCAGTTTTGTAATGCAAGCTTTTCATGAGATGATACAATCCTCTGAGCCCGAGCAAAGACAACAGCTTTAGAACATGAAAGCCAAAGACCAAACACCTGTTTTCACAGGCTGATTAGTACTCCTCATGGCAAGTAAATCGATCCTTATATTTCAAATGGTGGAATGACCATTTAGTCTTCAACAAATTTGATTAATCACTTAATTATCAATCGAGCAAAAATATCAAACGTTTGCCTGTTCCAACTTCTGAATCTGAAACTGAGGGTGCGTTCCGAATTGCACACTTTTTCTTTTTACTTTTAGTAGGTACTGCAACTTTGATCCTCTTGCTTCTATATCAGTTACCTTGGAGGTAAACCAACGCCACTTGCCGAGTGCGACAGAGATGGAGATCAGCCCGGAGAGCTCTGCTCTTGTTACCTTGCAACGTATGTAGCTTAACTTAAAAGTTATAACTGCACAGATTGTAGATTCTAACATATTATATTTGCAACAGTGAAATTACATTTGCAGTTCTCTGTTGTTGTCATTTTCATAGTTATGTCCTTTTGTTGTTTTTGATCTTTCCGATAGTTTTGTTTACTTAAACAATTAATATTCCTTTCATTACTATTCAACTGGTCATCAGTCACTTGAATGCGCCATCACCCATCAGCACTCCAGCTGTCATCTGTTTGCGGCTCAGTCGATGTCAAGCATTGACTCATAGGACTGTGGGTTAGAATAGCCAGAAAAGCACGGTGGCTTGCATAATGCAAAATCGGACCAGATTTAGTAGAACATCCTGGTATTTGACATACTGCATTTGACATATTATGTACTGGGACATGCTATATCTTTTTCTGGCATACTGTATAGTATGGTAGCATGGGTATTGGAACACACAGTAAGTCTGTTTAGATTTTAGACTGTTGGTTGAACCAAAACAAGAAATTTGAAGAAGTCACCTTGGGTTCTGGAAACTTGAGATATAAATATACATTCTATATATATATATATATATATTTCACATTTTATACAAAAAGATTCACTGACAAACATATTAACAACTCAATAAATACTGAAAACAATAATGTAAAAAAATGTCTTTCCAGCTGTATTCATCTGTATCAGTATCTGTCTTTTTCTGATTTCTGAGTGACTGGAAGAAAATTTGCCATTCTGCTTTTCCGCTTTGCGTTTTCCCTATTTGATACTTCATAAGTGGGTCTGATGAGGCCTGCTGTGCATGAATTTGAAAAGAAATTTGACTCAAATTCAAAACAATTCCCTGTGCTGTCATGCATGAGCGACACTTCATTGTTCTACCAAGTGTGGCTGGTGGTTGCAGCACAGGGCTGAGTACAGCGATGTGTTACTCGGAGCCGCTCCACGGGCCATGCCAGCTTTTTGATTGGCCTCATCCAATGACAATCAGTCAGAGCCACATCTTTCCGCCCCAATCACTGTCAAGCAACAGGAGGACCGATTGTGCAGCCGATTGATAGTGATTGAGAAGAAAGGAGAGGAGGGGGAGATGGAGGGAGAGAGAAACCATTAACCTCGCTATCCGTCTCGCCCTCTTTTCTAACCCTATCAGTCTGCTCTATCACGCCATCCTTTGGGAAAAGACGGTGGAGTAAAACAGAGAGAGAGATGAGAGAAAGACAGAGCTATCTAGTGACAGCTAGACTTCCATTAGGACTGATAGCATCACGCCAAAGACAAGTGTCTGAGCACACTTTTCTGATGGGGCATGCACACATTCTATCAAGTACACACATTTTTTTTAAGGGAAAAATCACAGGAGAGAATGATACGACAGGAAAGACGGAAGTAAGAGAAAAGGCAGGAAACACAATTAAGAGAAAATGAGAGAGAAGGCTAATGATAGGATCTTGGTCAGTGTCCTACCATATCTGCCACTGGTAGAGGGAATTAGCATCACTTTTCTCAGTGTTTTTTTCATTCTCCACTTTCATCATGTCACAGAGAGGATGGGGAGTAGGGCTGCAATTAACAATTTATCTGCACATTATTTTCGATTAACCATTTTATTTTTTTCACCTCTCTTACAAATTTGATTGTTTTTAAACATACACAATGTAGTACCTAGCAAATGTACAACGCTTGGTATGATATATTACGAAAAGTTAATATACACAGTTTATATATCTTACAAATTAGCATCATGACATCTTGAACAGTAGTACCCCTTCCAGTCAGGTCAGGTTAAGGAAAAGAATCGTGGTTGGGCATCTTTACGTAATGTAACACAATGTGAAGACGTAGCAACGTGATTTTATGTACAGAACTTGAAATAACTCAACTTTGACTTTTGGTTTCACACAGGACACAATCCCTGGTCTCTTGGAGCAAAGTCCTGTGTTTGTTTGACACATCCATCATCCCAACTTTCCTCCCTATGCAGACTTCATTAGTCATTATACTACCTTCCCCCACTTCTTCCTTCACTCTTGTCATATGATGGAGAAAAGCCTGCAGTGCATAAGTCACATGAGCACAACCTATTGGCTCAAAATGATGTAGGTTACATATGAAGTATGATCTGTGAATGAGAATAGCCTGACCCAACTGAAAGTGCAGACATTTGCCGTTACAAAAGAGGACACCAGGGTCTATAAATGTGGACATCTACATTGATGTGAGTGTCGGTGTGATTTACAGTTATGTGTATGTTGTGTGTGTGTGTGTGTGTGTGTGTGTGTGTGTGTGTGTGTGTGTGTGTGTGTGAGAGAGATCAGTCTTGTGCTGAGGAAGGTGCTATAATGGTTTGAACTCTTGTAACTGAGTGCCATATACCGACATGGCTACGCCACCAACCACACCAGCACTTCTCCCTTATAGTCACTGTACTCCCGTCTTCGCCTCGCTGCACCAGGTCTATTAACATTTACATAACAATGACCACCTCCTTGCTCAAAGTCTGCGTGTGTGTGTGTGCGCGCGTGTGTGTGTGTGTGTGTGTGTGTGTGTGTGTGTGTGTGTGCGCATGGGCCGTCCTGATGTGTCAGTGGTTGGTGTGTAGGACACGTAAGTACTCATTCAAGCTTTACACTGTCAAGTCAGTGAGTGGAAAAGATGAAGCTGGAGTCGCGCTCATAAATCTAAATGAACAGGTCGGGCGCTCAGTGGGCTCAGCAGCTGAGGGAATCTCAAGAAAATAAATCAATAACTAAAAAACTGGTGGGGAAAAGTTCCTCCTCTTCTAAATCTGTTCAAGCATCACATTTCCTGCATGCTACACGTTCGATCTGAGCGAAAAACTAAGTGTCAGCCAACAATAGCTGCTGCTTAAGCGCTGCATTATGCACTTGTTAACTTTGGTTCCTCAGTCGGCCAGAGTTTGATGAATTATGGAAAATTAATCTTTGAGCTACTTAGAACTGACTGATTAGCTGTATCCAGTTCACTAAAATGTCAGTCTTGATTGATACAACCAGCTGCTTATTATGTGTGTTGATGTCAGTCTGTGCTAATGTGTTTGCTAACGAGATTGGCAGTGAACCAGTAATATGTGAATGTAAACAGATCGACATAAACACACACACACAGAGGATTGATGTCTGACGAAACCCTATGGGTAAGATATTACTTAATGAGGCCTTGTTGAGAGAGCCAACAACACAAGACAGACCATTGTTTGCTGTTGTAGGGACTCAAACCAGCATCTTGTGAATGGCCCAAGAACTTTGAGTGTGTGTGCATGAATACGGATTCCTTGGAGGGATGAGAGTCTTGGTGAAATGTGGAGGGGGAAATCTCTTTCAAATGCTGAATGGAAAGTCAGACAATGGTGTTAGCCCACACGCACAACATACACTCTCACACGCACAAATGTACTGTATGTCTGAATGCTGAGTGTGTGTGCAAATGCAGATTGAAAGACATGCAGATGTGGCTGAATCAATGCAGGAGCACATGAGCCATCACTTGTACAAAATGCGATTGAGATATACATCCTTTTATGTGCTCACACACACACACACACACACACACACACACGCACATGCTTGACACTTGAACAAAGGTTGTCTCATGCATACACATAATACATAATTTCTCTCCACTTTTATCAAGCTCTCCAAGTCCTTCTCGTCTGTTTCCAGGACGCTCCAAACACAGTCCCTCATCCCACACCGGAGGAGATGAATATTCATGCTTTCAGCAATTAGCCAGCACCGCACTCCCCGCCGCTATCATATGCATGGCTGCCATCAAAGACACAAGGATGTGCGTGTCCGTATGTGCATGACACTGCGAGGCTGAGTGTGTGTACAAAGACAGCAAGAATGGCAGCTGTGACATCAAATTCAGTCAGAGCTTTCTACCTTTTTGGCTATAAAACTGAAAAGGGAAATGATTTGATGATGGAAAGTCTTGACTGAGCCAAGACGCCCTGCGATGATTTGCCACAGAGCAGTTTTTGCACAGAAGAGAGGTGCTTCAAAAAGTTAGCGAAGAGTGACAATGTTCTTTGCACAGTTTTTTGAAGAGAAAAACACAACTTTACTTCATGAAGTTGCTAATGTGAGAGCAGGTATTTCCTCGTTTGCTTGCACAAACACAAACAACGAGCACATGACAACAGACAAATAAATACAACATCAACTGCAGTCCAAAATAAAATGATCTAAATTTCCTGTAAAAACATATTTGTCTCATCAAATGCACACACACACACACAAGCACACACATATATAAACACACACACACAGCAGGCCGTCCTCTCCTGCTGTCATATCCTCCATTGATAATAATGACAGTGATGAATATAGCTGGAACAGAGCGAGTCATAAATCACTGGGCCTCGCCCCTAACTCTGACTCACCGCCCGGGCCTTCATTTGTGTGTGTGTGTGGGTGTGTGTATGTCTGTGTATGAGAGAGAAGGGGGGAAAGAGAAGGGAGGACTTGTCGTGGGCTACGCATCAGTGGATATGTCCAGTGACACCTTAATGTGCTTGGCTTGTCTGAGGAACCCCGCAGGCAACCAGCTACACACACACATACACTCTCTCTTGCTCTCTCACACACACACACACACACGCACACAAACACACACACACACACACCGTTGTCTATTCACGGGATGAGAGCAGGGCTGTCTGTATCTATTTCGTAAGAAAACGGAGAAAAGGGAGCATTGGTTGCATTCCTCATGCAAGCTTACTGGTGTGTTTTTGTGTATGTGTGTGAGTGTGTGTGTGTGTGTGTGTGTGTGTACTACAGTAGCACACTGCTCCAGCTCAAAACCAGCCTCCCACCACCATCAATTCCACAATTTTCCACCTCTGCCTCCTTTAAGAAAGAGACCAAGTGTGTGTGAGTGCGAGAGAGGGAGAGGAGAAAAGAGGGGCACAGCAGCGATAGTGAGAGATCATTAAAAACATGGGAATGGGATCAGTAGAAGGCAGTTGAGAGGGGAGGACTCAATTTGGGCTTAGATGGAAACATGGGAGCGTGTGTGGGTGAGTGTGTGTGTGGCAGACGAGGCATGGATTTATAAAAGTAGGGATGGGGGGGGCATAGTGGGATAGATGGAGGGCAGAGGGATAAAGATGAGGGTAGGACAGAGGGCGAGAGAAGGGAATTGCCCCCTCTAGTCATTAGTGCTGGAAGGGGGGTTTAGCTGGAGGTCTGGCAACCGCAGCCCCCCGCTCTGCTTAACCCGAGCCTGCTAACCATTAATGGGGATCAAACACACAGCGAGATGAAGGTGTGTGTGTGTGTGTGTGTGTGTGTCAGACAGAATGTGCATAACCGTGATGGGGGGGAGTTCTGAAGAACAGGGCATAATGGGAGGTAGATGGAGACGGAACGTCCTTGAGTGTGAATGGTTGTAAGGGTGTGTGAGCCAGAGCACATGTTCTTGTCTTGTACTTGTGTCTATACGTAAAAATGTGTGTGTGTGTGTGTCCCCCATGCCCTTAGCTGCTCTAGCTGCCAAGATGCCAAGATAAAGTGGAGCAGGCCACCAAGTCACAGAGACACTCACACAAAACCTAACGCCAACTGTGTGTTCCTCCACCTTCATCTCTAAATTATGGCTACCGTGCTCCCAGCTGTCTGAAATATACAGTATATGTCACACTAACAGTCTTCAAAACCTAGAACTGCATCATAAAATAATCCAGTGGCACTTCAAATCTCTCTACTAACTCCTCCTAACTCCTGATGACTGAAGCCATATGCAAAATTATCCACAGGAACATGCGTCCATACCAATACTGTTGAAAAAAGTATCAGTTCTTAAAAATGAGGGCCTATTTACATCCCTTTATGGCTATGAGAGTGGAGAAGGGGCTTGTGCATGTGCACCCAGTTCAATAATTTACTAAACTGAACCATGCTGAACACACACCTTTAAAAAATCTCATGAAAAATAATGTGTATGCATATTTTTGTCTGTTGTATGTCAGTTTTAGTAGTAAATCTACACAGTTTTGTGCATGTGGCTCCAGAAGTGATATGTTTTACATTTAGCAGTGACCACTAGGCCTGGGTATGGCACAGCAGTACATCTTCTGAGTCCTAAATGAAGCACCTGACTCTAGGAATGCAGTGATCTAACACTGACATGGGATTTTTGAGCCAATCCTGACTCAAATAGTTGGATCTGGGATGATGAGGCCATGCTATTCCTATTGATTCTGTCTACATCTGAGTTGCCTGCAATTTGATCTCTTTGTATGCAATTGTTGCGTTTTAAACAGGGATTTTAATTTTTGTTTATCTTTTAACCAATTAGTCGCTGCATTTCAAAAGTTTGCACTTGAACTCTAACTCCTGTCAGACTTTGTTTTTTCAAATTGCTGTTGCACAATTTATTATTTCAATAACAAATATTAATTCAGTAAATGTATGTCTATGTATTTATTTGTTATTTTGTTCTACAAAGTTAAGAAATCAATGTTTAAGTCAAGCCTGATGTTGGCTTACACATAACAGAATGATCCCAGTCACCTCTACACAGTGAGGCACACAGCTTATTAATTACACTGGTACCTGATTGGCACTTTTTATCAGCCAGTAACCAAAGCCCAGGTATTAGTATCAGGACTGAGAAAGTTGATTGATGCATCTCTATCAAAAACTGGTATCAAAAGCTCTTTCAAATTCTCAATTACATTTTCTTTGATCACATGTTTCCAGAGTTTTACTTTTCTGATTTTAGACCATTTAACTTTGGCTCTTTGATGTCTGCTTGTGTTAAGACAACACTAAACAAGAATGGACTGAGGCATCATTAGTTTTGGCAAGCGTTACTGAAACTCACGTATGATACTGGTAGCCACACTGGGAAATTTCAAACAATACCCAGTCCTACAGTAGTTTATTTGGAATACAAAAAGTGTATTACATTTACCAATTTAATTATGGCAGCTACAGACATGGAACACTGGCCTTTGGCAAAAAAAAGAGCAAAACAGGAAAGAAGATTTTATTTAATGGGCTTTGGTTTAGCAGGCTGCAGAACTGACTCGCCTAGCCTCAAACACCTTTCACAGAGCAGACCTCAGACACATATCTCAGGCTTTTTAATCAGACAATCTTTTCCCAAAGCCCGTTTTAGATCTATTAAATTCAGACATATTCCCATCATGTACAGCTCCACTTTCCTTTCTCCCCCCTCCCTCCATCTCTGCTTCCTTCACTCACCACACTAATGAGACAGAAAAACAAGGGGAGCAGCTGGGCCTGGGGAGCAACAGAGATGCGACATGCTCTCCTCTGCCTCTCCCTCCCCCGCTCCTTCCTCACCCCCCGACTCACCATCAAAGTAGACACAACCCTCACCAGCGGTGGGGCTGGTAATGACCGCAGGCACAGACACACACACCACGTGTGACCTATAACACTCCCTGTACAGTGTGTCTGTATCTAATGTCTTGATTATTAGCAAACTGTCATGGTGGTAATGTGTCTGTGTGTGGGTGTGTGTGTGTTGCTGTGTAATTACATCCAGTGGGGATGAGTTGTGTTGTGATTGTACAGTGGGTAGGAGGGTTTAGATATACAGGAACTGATGGTTAATGGGGGTGAGGTCTGCTCTGAACAGTTGGCACCGGACTGCTGTGGTGGAAATGACTACTGCAACATGCAATACAACAGAATTATGTGTGTGTGAATGTATCTGTGTGTGTGTACAAGCTTGTGGGTCCACCCAAATAAATATGTAACTGGAGCCATATTGTTAACAAAGCATTGTTAGTCCTGTACCTGTGGCAACTGCCATATTGAGGCATGCTGGATATGGAGGCTAATGAGGGCTACATACATGAGCTCATCATTACAGCACACATACTGCGCATGTTCACCACATGGAAGAATTTTCGAAAATTTAATTCCATGTGACTTGTTGTGTAGTCAATAGGTTCCTGCGTCTCAGCTGCACAGTATTCTGTATATTGTGCTGTGGAGTTCTTCCAATGCAGGTGTGTCTCAATATGTGCATATTTTTGTGTGCATCTCTAACACTGAACTCACCTGTCTGTCAGTCAGGGTGTAGATGTACTGCTGGTCTGGGCTGAACAGCATGTCTCTCAGTAAAGGACTTCCTCCCTCGCTTACGGTCACCTTCTCATAGAGCACCGCTGGACGGTTGGGACTCACAGAGTTCACCAAGATCTAGAGAAAAAGATATCAGGAAACAGTTAGAAAAAGACATGAATGGTCTGTGTGTTGTATCCTGAAAGGAGGAGTATTATTAGAGCTTTGTTAAATTGAAAACAATGCAGAACAGAGCGAAATACAGTTTTTGAGGTATTTGTGATGGCGAACGCGACACCTCAGTAAAACAAAACAGAGAGGCATACTCTGGAGGGCGATGTAATGACAATGGGAATGGAGTCTATCACCTATTTTTAGTGGGTTTCCCCTTATTTCAAAAACCTGCGGACAAGTGCTAATTCAGGTGGAAAAAGGGTATCAGAAACCAAGAAGATGATGCTGAGCAAGCTTTTTTAAGCAGCAGCAGGCACGCACATACAATGGCATGGGAAAAAAGTGTTTGAGATGGATGACTGCCAACTTGTTGCTTGATAAAAGCCAGAATAAGTGTAAAATAAGTTTAAAATGATTTTACTTTCATCAAACTTCAAACACAATGTATTAATTTCTTTGCTCCATATTTGCAGCACATACACGCAAAAGACAGTATAACACTGTGATATATATATATATATATATATATCTTTGTTTTCTCACATCCCAATATCCCCTTCGCAATGTCAAATAGCTGTATCTCACATTGCACATTTTCTCCCTAACCCAAGTTAAAACACAGTCTAGTCTCTGTGTATGTTTCACCAGCTGGGAAATAGACTGCATTTACTTCAGCAGTAACAGGTGGTTATTATTAAAGTGGTAGGCAGCGTGAAATTATCAAAATTTTGGAAAAGGTTGAAAGCGCCTGCTTTACAGACCCATGTAAACGGCTTAATTGAAAGGCTGTGTTAATAGCAGTATTGAATATAGTATCATTATTGTGAACACAGACGTGATTACTGGGGCATATGCATGGAAAGGAACATTATTGACTAGATAATGGTGTTATTACCACTGTAGAAAAAACAGCTCTATTCAGCACCTGGGAGGAACTGATGAAAAAATTGTTAAAACTGAAAAAATGATGAAAAAAAGTGGTGTGTATGAAAACATAATGGTTCTGTATAAAGCCCAGAAGAACAGCAGTGAGACTCCATCTATGGATTTCAATGAAAACGTAACCACCCATTACACCTGTAGACAAATGTAACTATTTATCTCACAGTGCAAGTGAGCAGGCGCGTGCACACACACACTTGCACACACACACTTGCACAGACGCTCAAATTTTCTTTGTGAGCTTTGGCGAATAATTTGCCCAGATATGGAAAAGTAATGGTGCAGATACAAGATAGGAGATTGGCTGGCTGGGATGGCTGTGAGCCAAAGTCATCTCAGCAGCAAATGAAAAGCGCAGAGCGACGGCAGGGGGGGAGGGCAAGTATCAGCTCTCCATTACTGAGCTTTGTCGACTCGCACTGCTATCAGCCCACAGTGACAAGGAAGGGACAGCAGGCAATGACTAGCTGGAAAATGATACTGAACACACACACACACACACACACACACACACACAGATAGATACACACAGACAAATAGGTTCACACTCAGATAGATAAAAAATGATAACATGAAAACAGACACACACACATACACACAAACGATGATAGATATGCAAACACTAATATGTGTTTTGATAGATATATACATGCGCGCGCGCACACACACACACACACACACACATACACACACACACACAGAAAACAGGTTTGCACAGGTGGACGCTGAACGCACACACTTTGAGATGAAAGAATTATTTACAATCTTACCAAAAGAAACCAGGGGCAACAATCCCATTATCTCTCACTGCCTGTGTGTGTGTGTTTGTGTGTGTGTGCCAGTGAGAGAGAGAGTGAAAGAGAGAGGCCAAGAAATATAGAGATGTATAGAGAGAGAAAGAGCTCATAAGGCTGTGATGAAGCACTGGCGATGAGAGGAAATATGGATGTTATTATCTAGATAATGGGCCTGTAAACAAAGGATACATTTCATTCACGGATGGCTCGCATCTAGATGAGAATGCGCGCACACACACATACACAGACACATACTGACACACACGGCAACATAGTTTTTAAACAAAGACAACCAGAATAAGGAAAAATGCTGGCTGACACACACAAAGGTGAAAGAATAGTTTTTATCTTGTGGGCTCCCGGCAGCATTTCCTCCCTCTCTCTTTCTCTCACAGACAAAAAAGTGGCATTTCAGTTGGCAGGCACATCTATCTCTGGACCAGGCACCCAAGTCCAGTTCACTGGCTAATGACCAGTCCCAGCCTAAACTGGTTTTGCACACACAATAATGCAGAGAATAAAAGGCCATCTCTCTGTCAGGATTCTTATCTTCTGTTTGTATCCATCTGCTTGTCTCTCTGTGCGTCGTCCAGCCTGCAAAATCCCAAATGTCCAAACGACTGTCTCTGCATAGTTTATTTCACTTTGTCCATCACTGATTCCAGAATCACTTTAGAAACAGGGACTACAACATGTGGTGCAGGTTGCGCGTTACTTAATCTAACTTTCCTCCCTCCTGTCTTTGTTTTGTCCTTTCCCTTTCTTTGAGGATGCAGTTCATATGCAGTGCAACATTTTTTTTTAAATGTGTGGGGAGAGTGGGAAAGGTGAGAAAGAGAAAAAACATAAGTGTGGGTAAGGGAGAGTGGGTGACGTGTGAAAACAACAGGTAATAAATCGTCTCAAATCAATTTATTCCACAGGTGCTGCAGCCAAAGCTGGCCAGAGAATATGGAAACCAGGGAGAGAACAAAGGACTATGGATTATATAAGATAAACAGGATGGATGGATGGATGGATGGATGGATGAAAAACATTTGTCTAATTGAATCAAAGTGAGCTACTGCGCCTGGGAAACAAGCAATAGAATCTAATAATCAGGTTAACATGGGGGCCGTATGTGTAGGAGGGTTAAGAGCTTCTACTTGAAGTGTACGCATGTGTGTGTACAATCATGTATGTGTGCATGTTAACTTGCATGTCTGTGCATATGTCTGCTGGTTTTCACATTTATTTACAGGTACCTTTAGTAAATTAAAAATGCAGAAATCTGTGTAAATTCACAGCTTTATGTTCACATGCATATACATGCACAGCTCTATGTGTATGTGTGTGAAGTACGTCAAGAAATCAATGTAATAGTCAGTGATGATTGGAGATGCTGCTGCGGTCTCACTGTCTGCTCTGCGCTGCTTAGCTTTCTGCTAAGTGGTTGATGGATGGATTCAGAGAATGATGTTGTGCTTGTGTTCTCAGGAAAAAGCCATCTCTACTCTCTTGTCAGCATGTATAATGTAACATTAACAGACTTTAAACACATTAAGGGCACTGTCTTAAGCAAGGACGTGGAGGAGCATTGAGAGAAGGAGGAGACGAGTGTTTAAGCGTGGGGAATAATGAGGAACGATAGCCACATGCAGAGAATAGCAGATGAATAATTACAGCAGGAATAAAAACTACAGTCTTTGTCTCTCAGTGGCTCTGATGTAAAACTCCAAGCCTCCGAGATCTTCCATGACCTACGGTTGTTATTCCTTCCTGGATTGCTAATGCTGTTTGTCGGCTCGACAAAACTGGAAACAAAAAGAGATGAAGTGATAACTTGTGTTTTCCACTACAACCGTGCTCTCTAGAGGGAAGTGGCCCTACAATGTTGAAAACAACAGAAATCTAATGCAGTAAATGAGTGAAACAAGTTATGAAGTAACTTCTAGTGCATTCCTATGTGGCCCACATTCCCAAACATCCCCAGGGATTTTCCTATCATCCCTGACTTTCCCTGTTTGCAACATGCCTCCTGATATTCAGAAATCTTGCATAATTCCTGTATGAGGAAAAAAGATTGCAAACAAGTAAAATCAACATTGCACCCTCACCACACTGAAACTACCACCCTCCCCCTCCCCCTTCTACAACATCCTTTTTTTTTATCTGCTCTCTGTGCATTAACACCTCCCTAAACCCACCGATCAACCTAAAATCCCCTAATGCTGGGTTTTATCTGTGCCAGGCAGGCCTGGTTAGCTCTGATAGACACACAGGATAGCTAGCTGGCGATAGGCAGGCTGGCGGTATGAGGGTGAGAGAGTTTGGCGATAAGACAGTGGCACGTCAACGAGAGTGATGCCTGTCATAGCCGCAAGTGACAACTGATGGAGCTTGTGTACATGAGAGTGAGAGACTTAGAGGCAGAGAGAGACAGAGATTGTCTATTGTGTGTTCTTTATTGCATGCATGTACTATAGGAAGAAAGGGAGGAAAGGAACAAAGAGGAGAAAAAGAAGAAAGACTGAAGGAGCTATAGAGGATGGAAGAAGACAAAACCTGCTGGACTGAAATATTGCTTCACGCAGTGAATTTAAATGAAAAATGGGAAGTAAAATCAAGAAAAGAAGAGGTAAGGATGAACTTCAAAGACTCCAAGAAAATGAATTAGCAGCTCATGGAAAAGAACAGAATGAAATGGTCCAGGTGTTCCCAGGTCTGACTGAGAGCCATAACACACCAGCATGAGCATGTAGCTCCTGTAATAGCTTTGACATTTCAGAGCAGGTATGGAGATGTGAGTGAACAAAAAGCATACTTGGCTTCATTAATAGCATGTAGAAACGCACACGCAAACACATACACACATGCACATACGCTACCTTTATAGACGGGTAAACTTGACACAACTAGGTCTACCCATGCATAATGGTAGCAGGCCCCACATTCCTGACTTTGATGTGGAGGGGGGCCCCCGTGTGTATGTGCATGTGTATGTGTATGTATTTACGGGGCCCTGCTGAAGTGGGGAATTCAGTGTGGCCCTCTCCAGAACAAAAGGGAATGAAGAAAAGCAGCAAGAGGGTCATGAACAGAGGAGAGAAGAGTGGCGAGATCCTGCAGTCACTGGACTGTGGGGAGGAATGATGGAGTGGGTGAAGGAGTGAAACAACGACAATACTTTGTATTAGAGGACTCTAGTGCCTGGGTGATCTTGTGTACGGTAATATCGACTTGGTTGTACTGAGCTGTATGACAGTGTATGAGGGCCACTGTAGGAAGAAATACAACAATAAAAAAATACAGAGCTGGGGCAGGAAGGTAATATCCAGAGAAAGAACCCAACATTTCTGAGATTAAAGTTGCAAATTTCTCCGGGGTGAAAGTCCTGTGTTTGACCCATTCATCCACCACAAATTACTCTCTGTCACTCTTTTTACAACATCTAGGGTTGGGTACTGAACTCGGTACCTCTAAGGATACTGACAGAAATTTATTGGTACCACAGAAATTTATCTGTGCCGAATGCCTGTACCTGAGAAGGCATCTGGGTGAGAACACCGGTTTTAGACAAAAGAAGGAAGTGCAACAGAGTCCTCAAACCCTGAAAGCCAGCCATGGAGCTCCAAGGCCAACACAGAGCTCCACAGACCTGCCAGGTTCAACTTCAGACAGGACGCAGAAGCACACTGAAGTCAGGAAGCTCAGTCAGCTTACCAGCAAGCAGGTACCAGGACCGGAACCAGTACGGAATCATCATGGACCATGGTAAATGGACTGCACTTGTATAGCACCTTTCTAGTCTTCTGACCACTCAAAGCACTTTTACACTGTCACATTCACCTATTCACTACTGCTACTCAGTAAGCATTCACACACACACATACACTCACACACCAATGGAACAGCCACTGGGAGCAATTTGGGGTTCAGTATCTTGCCCAAGAATACTTCGACATGCGGACTGGAGGAGCCAGGGATCGAACCGCTGATCTTCCGACGAGTGGACCATCTGCTCTACCTCTGTGCCACAGCTGCCCATGTGGTGAGACCTTTTCCAACTGCTGTTTCCAGGGTCAAGATTGATTTTGTGCTTTTAAGTAAACACGGGACAGAAATTTTTTAAGTGGTCAGATATAAATGGAAATTCGAACATCTACAATTTAATGACAAATGGACAAACTCCGTCTTATCATCAGGATCATGTAATATGATTCAAAGCTTAGAAGCCAGTATTATCATATTACTGTTCAAAAGAAAATTCAATCTCAGCCAAAATACCAGACGCAAGTTTATCCAGAGCTTTCACCTTAACCCTGACCTCAAAGACACCCTTCAACGTCATTGTGTCTGGGATAAATTTACATACAGCCAAATAGACTCAAACAACAGTCGCACACATCATATAGAGCTCGGTGAAGACTACCTAATGACAGCTCCATGTAAACGTCTCCCATATCCTCTGCGTCCCTCTTTAAGCTGTGTTTTCTATCTGCAGCAGGGGCTTTCAGATAAAGGCCTGAAATCACTCACTTCCTATCGCACGGTGAGCTTGGCAGAACTTGAGCGCAGCAAGACACAAAACAAATCCATCAATTGCTCTCGAACGGCGAGAGTTGCCATTACAAACATCAGAAAACATACATTTTCCCTATCATTGTGTGTGTGTGTGTGTGTGTGTGTGTGTGCTTCCAGGGCATTTCAGTTCCTAACACAAATTTAAGAGGACAGGGCCACTAGCACTGAGCACTTGAGCCTGTACTTTCAGATACACACACAGAAATACAGTATAGCGGTTAGTGACACACTCATTCTCTGTGATAGTGCTGCAGTGTATTGTTGGTGAGCAGAGAGCATCCCCTGGATGTATGAAAAACAATGTTTTGATGGCATAAGTTGTTTTATGTAGCAAAAAAAAGACGCTGCCTTTTTCTCCCATAGCTCCAAGGTTGTGTGTGTATGTATGTATGTGCGTGTCTGAGTGAGTTAAAAGTTGGGAGCAGATGGAGCATCACACATGAGTGAGTGATCGCCTCGATATATCCGTGGGACAAATCCTCCACCTCCACCAGTACCACCATCACACGCAGTATACACAGCCGACACACAGAAGAGCTCAGAGTAAACCTATACCATATGTGGGTCAGACAGTCCGAGGCGAAGCAGCCTTTCCTTCAACAGCACCAAGACAGACAAAGAGCTATGGTGACAATGATGGAGGAGGCGTGCACTCAAACACATATATACACACACACACACACACACATACACACAGTCAATGGAATGTCAGCATGGCTGCTATCAAAACACAGTGTGTGTCTGGAGCGGGTTATTTTAAGGTCTGGGAGGGAGAGCAGATGCTATCATGAATTTTGTGCTCTTTTATTTTAGTTTTAAAAAGCTTAATTGAAGTGGAATTTGACAGAGTTGGTGTTTTTTGAGAGGGTGCGCATAGAAGGAGGCCCTGCCATGGTGTTTGTCTTTGCTTCTTAAAGGGGACCTACAACCCACATTTTTCAGGTTCATACTCGCATTTTGGGTCTGTGCTATTACATGTTCATGTCCTTTAATGGTCAAACGATCATGTTATTTTACTCATATGGTCTGTGCTGGAGCACCTGTACTCACTCTCTGTCTGAGGTGCTCCATTTTAGCGCCTTAAAGCCCCACTCCCAAAAAAGCCTAGTCTGCTTTAATTGGTCAGCGTCTCCAGGTCTTCCGAATCCCAGCATCTCCGCACCGTTATTGCAGCCGAGGAATGACCATAACAGAGAACAGCGACACTTTCTACCGTTAGAAAAATCACCAATAAAAACTATTAATCCAAAATCTACATGAATAGACATGTTTCAGCAGGAAAATGGTCCAAAATCAGGGAGAAATTAACAACACTGGTGACCAAGATTACATTTCCTTAACATTAGCATGTAGCTACATGTAGCAATGCTTTCAATGTAGCAGTGTGCCTGGGCCAAATGACCATATACAGAATAAAACCTGAGGGATTGATCATAGGATTTACTTTTACATACGTTAACCTCATTATTTGAAACTTTCGGCACATTTAATACAGACATCCAAATTTCTAACACTATATATAAATATGACAGACAATAACAAAATAAAACTACTTATTTATTTACATTTGTTTATATAAACAGATATAAACACACTCAATAAACTAAATAAAAAAGAGTGGCAATGATGAGAGTATGTGGCAAAAAATCCATCTTCTCACACACTTCTCCATTAATTCCTCCCCACCTCACCACACATTACTGACACTAATGCGTGCACCTTCAAGTCGCTTGTACTTAAAAGCACAAAGAATCATGGGTTCTCAAGCGCTTGTCTATCATTATCACTGCTCCATTAAAAGACAATTCTCTAAAAGTCATCTATTTTTATCTTCCTAATGTTTCTACATGAGATAAGCTCCGACTGCTGTGAAGATCTATTGTTCTTTTTACCAAAAATTCTGTTACGGGATGAGCTGAGATTTGGTTTGTCAGGATATAATTTCATGAGCACTTTATTCATCTTGCAACACAAATGACACGCTATATTTTAAACGAAGCACATTTTGAGGCTGCACCTGACAGGTTCAATCAAAGATCCTGAAGCTTTCGTCAAGCGCTCATCAATGAATTTCAATATGTGGCCGTGTAATCCAGTCTATTCTGTCATATCAGGTTACTTGCTATGCCAACTCTTATTGACCGGCTGTGGTATTCACCCACATGTCTACACCATGGTTATTCATGTGTGAGCCTGTGGCCTTTCACCAGCAGAGCTTACAAAAGGTCACATACTCACACACACGTGCACACACACAGCCACAACAGGCTTTAGAGGAAGAGGAGGCAAGAAAAAACAAAGAGAGAAAAGGAGCAAAGGCTCCCTCCACATGTAGTGAGGTTCTCCCAGCACACACGCATGCATACGATGTAGTGTAAACACAGAGGAAGAAAGTGGGCTGCTTTAACAGTAAATTAAACCTATTCATCACTGTTAAGGCCTTTTAATCCTCACGCTTGCTGAAATTAAAAGACCTTGTCATCGCTCTATCCCTCTATCTCTACCCATGTCTTGCATCCTCAACCTTCCTCTGCAATGCATCCTCTCCTTTTCTCTCATTCATCTCCCCCGCATTCACCTTTTTCCCACTTCCCTCCTCTCTACCCTTCCTTCCTCCCTCCTCTTTCCCTCCAAATTAAATGCCTTTAGCTAGCAGTCGTCAGATAACTGTGTGTAGTGAGTCGCTAGACACGGCGCGGCGGCGGCATTTCATCTTCCAGACCATCACTAAATCACGCTAACTCAATCATCTGCATGGAGTTACACACACATACACACATGCGGCTGCGAGTGTGAAAAGCACTGCATCTAGAGAGGTGCTTTACTATGACTGATTTTATCAGCTGTCTTGCAAACGGGGGAAGAAATTGCACCACAACATTATCATATACAATAAGATGAGACTCGAAGATAGAGCTTTCCAATTGAATGCCTTTTTAGTGTCGCCATTCAAATGAGAAAAGACCTCCTCTTACATTGAGGCGCAACACAAATCCCTTATGGGATATCTCAACCGAGACAATATTACACATTTACATCAAAGACTGCTGAGAGGATATTTATGTTAAAGACATAACGTGCATACACTTAAAGACCAGATTTAATATTTATATGGCTATGGGTGCTTGCACATAAGAATAACAACCTGGCACAGGATTCCCACGGTGACACTGGCATGTTTGGACCACTGCTAACCCTTTAAGTCAGTAGCCCTTTTACACAGAGATCCAGTGATAGGGGCACAACGAAGACCCTTTATCATGTTGGCTTTGCTTTTATTATACAGAACCAGCTTACACCGGCATAATGCCGCCCAAGTGTGTGATTTGATAGCATGTTAGCATTCTGAAAACACAGACGCAAGATGAGGCGTGACATGTAGCACAATAATGTCACGATCTAGTGTGACATGCCATATGCATCAGGCAGTGCTTTCTAAACAATAACAACAGTATAACTTAGCGCAATGACAATCATTTATTGTCCCTCTAAGATGGCTGCTGATCTCGTCCTCTGCTCGGCACATAAGGAGCTCCAAGACCTCATTGTCTACCCAGTTTGCAGACTTTTTGGCTGCTATTCGTCTTCTTTGAGTTAACCGCTAACTGCTGTTTGCTGCTTTTTAAATCTTCCAGCGGTGAGTTGGACACATACCACATCATCAAAATGTCACACTCATCCCGTCCTACTGGCTCACACTTTTTGCACAAATGTCTATTTGGTGCTGGCACCACCTATGCTGCTGGCTTTAAGAGAGAACAACTCTGTCCCCTTATTCCATGCCTGTACCTTTTATACAGAGCGGTGAAGTGAAATGATGACACGACATTCCCACCTCCAGCAGACAGTGTAAAAGGGGCTTGAGAGAAAAAGTGAGAACTCTGCAAACAAGCTGCCGGCTTTATCAGACACAGGAAGGTGAGAAACTAAACAAAGATTGGGAAGAGTGCTAAATGCAATGAGGGGGGACAGATGCTATCATCTGTGGAGTGTGTGTATGTGGCTTTGAAGAGAGAAGTGGAGCACATACAAACACAGGAAGAGATCAGCTGGGGAGGAGAGTTGTTTGTGTAGTGTGTGAGTGCAGGAGTGGGGGAGGGCGTGTTTGTATGAGAGAAAGTATGCGTGCATACAGAGTGTGTGAAACAGTCTATCAATTTGCATGTGTAGCAGAACACTTGCGTGCGGCGACTTCATGCGAGTGTGTGATTGTGTGTATGGAGTTAATCTAAATCAGTCACATTAAAAAGGCATCAATTAATAGCTCGAAGAAACGAAGAACGTAAACACACTCCCACTCCTGATGTGACACTGTGCAGCGCCGCTTGACCCACCATTTACTGACTAGATCAGCCATTCACTAGGATTACAGCGAATAGGACCTAATCTTCAGCTGTAATTACCAAGGTAGGTGTGTGTGTGGGTGTGTGTGTGTGTGTGTGTGTGTGTGTGTGTGTTCCTGTGGGAGAGCCAAAGTGATTACATGGCCACTGGTGCCTCTAATAGCATCTTTTAGGGAGAGAGAGAGGGAGAGAGGGAGAGATGAGTGATTTCCATCTTTCTTGGGAAGGACCAGAATTATGGCGGAGGAATCCTATGGTGGTTAAGATGTGGGTCTGTTTTGACTGTGCCGTCATGTAAGAGTGTGTGTGTGGGTGTGTGCGTGAGTGTGCAGATGTTTGTAATAGATGTAACACAAGAGGCTAATGGGAGCCAGGCCAAAACCACACCTCAGCGTAATGTGTGCTAAACCATTTCTGGCCACAAATGCCGGCCTCTCCTCCGCCTCTTTCATTTCTCCGTCTTCTTCTCTGTTCATTTTATTTCACCCCCTCCCAAAGCATTTCTGGGTTTTCCTCAATTTCAACATCCTTCTCCTCCTCTTTAGTTTTGTTTTGATGCTTTCCTTCACCTCTTATTCCTCCTCTTTATCCTTGCCTTTTCTCTCAGCAATATCTTCCTCTTCTGTCTTTCCGAAACACAAGTGAAAAAGTAAAAAAGCCTTACTCAGCTCTCACACACACCACAAACACCAATGGCAGAAAAAGAAACACTGTGAGAGAACAGAAAGAGAGAAGTTGACGTAAACAAAGTCAAGATGAGCGCACAAACCAGCGAATCACAACACTGTCAATTGGTGACACAGACAATGTTCTTTTTTAAACTAAGAAATAGGTTACTGGGAACAATAGGAAGCTTGGTGGCTTAAATGAGATGAGGTTAAGGGGGGAGAAAAGTAATGACAGAATACACACATGCCCACACACAAATAATGTCTGGCAGTTGTAAAGAACGAGGAATGCAGATGGTGTTTAAAATGAGCTTTTATGGCGTGGTTTAGAGCGATTTACAGCAGCGGTCGGCCTTGTGTGAGTTTGAGTGTGTGTTTGTGTGAGTGTGTGTGTGTGTGTGTGCATGTGTTTAATCAGTGAGTGGCAGTGTGCTCACATTGCACACACTATTCAGAACGTGGTCTTGTAAGTTTAGTGTTCCAGTAAGATGAACTACTCCACCCACTTTCTACCATCCCTTATTTCTTTTCTTCGTCTTTATTTTTCTTCATCTTTAATCTATAAAATGTGAGGAAATTGAGAACGATGACCATCAAAATTTACTTTGGTATTTTTTGACCAACAGTCATAAACCATAAGATAATCAATTCATAATTACATACAATAAAGAAAGCAGTAAAAGGTCACATTTAAGAGGCTGAAGTCAGCAAATGTTATGTGATATTTTGGCTTGATAAATGACTTAATGCCCATTCACACCAGAAAAAGGCACAGCAAAATTCCAGGAATATTCAAGGTGGAAAGTTTACATGGGTATTAACTGGAATTTTTAATAATTAAGAAGTAAGAAATAAGAATCAGAATGGTTTTTAGTGTCATTTTGCTTAGGAACAATAAAGTTTTGCATGGCTTCTCTAACTGCTGTTAGAATATAAACAAACAAATAAAAGCAGTAATAGTGACAAAAAAAGAAATACAGGATAAGGATAATCCATTAATTTGTCACATATAGCCATTAATTTGTAAATACAAGAAATAACAACAACAAATAGTGGGTAATAACAGTAGTCAATAAAAAGTACAATTTTCATATTAAAATTGTGCAATTCCCCAAAGTCCAAAACTCAACTTCCCTAGACTAGTAAGGATGATGCGCAAGTAGCCGGGGAGCTAACAGCTAGCACACTAGCAAGCTTGAAACATGAAAGTCAGTTAAAATACCTCTCTGAGCTTCTTTCTATTTGTTCTGCACCATGTCATTTACTCCACCCTATTGTCCTCAGCACTGCAAATAACTTTATTTAGCAAAGCATTATTAAAGATGGGAAAAACACTCTCTGACCTAGCTAGCTTGCTACATGTTAGCTAATTAGAGTTAACTGTCCAGTTAGCAAGATCGTTAGCTCCTCGTAAACGGGTCAATGAGTTAGCATAATTCAGCAGACACATTCATACCATTAACTCCTACATCATTACAGTCTGGAAACCATTGCCCTTTCAGTGGAGGAGCTTATTCTCCAACAGACGACAGCTGAATAAAGGCGGTGAGAGCAAAACAGTTAATAACCTCAGATAGATCCCTCCATTTTGCACTCTATGGCTCACCATTCCTTCAAAGGTCAGCTCATACAGACAGTTTGCTACGCTGATGTAGCAGAGCCTTAAAAGAATTAACTAATCAATCAACTATTCTTATTAGCACTATATTTGATTCACAGGATGTCAGTAGAGATCATGTTATGATGGTTATCGCAGTAGTGATTGGCTCATATCACCAAACTCTCTTTCAGTATCTGTAACACACTGTAAAAGTAGGTCAAAAGTGCAAACTCAAGGAAAGGTATCGGATGTTTGCTCTAGTGATAGCTCTTTGTGTGTGGGTGTGTGGGTGTGTAGGTGTGTAGGTGTATGTGTGTGCGCGTGTGTGTGCGTGTGTAGCTCCTGGTTTCTCAAGTAGAGAGGAGGAGGCACATTCCTGCCATGACTGCTCTAATCCTGCCCTTCAGTACAACCCTCTACTGCCTCACCAACTACTTTGTGTGTGCTGGTGTATGCCTGCGAGTATGTTAATACCTCTGTATGTGTTAAAATACCTCTGTGTATCTATGCGCACACAAACACACACACTCTAGTGCGCTCCATGTGTCAAGGGGGAACTGGAAAGACATTGGCATAGCAACCTCATAACCAACAGTGTGCAGGGAGGTACGGAGAAAGAGAGGAGTGTGCTTATGTGTGTGTAGATGTGTATGTGTGTGTGTGTGTGTCTCAGTTCCACATTACAAGATAGTGTCAGGGAGAGAGAAAAAGCACGTGGGGAAAAATGAACTTTGGGTTTGAGTCAAAAACACCAAAATGTGCCTTGCTTTTGAGTTTAATGGTGATGTAGTATGTGATGTGTAGGTCTGCTGGGGTTTCTGCTGTTAGCTTAACACGGCTGGACTCTATTTGTGTTTGTCCAGGAGGCAGACCTCTGTTTTTCTTGGCACGAGGCTGAATGTAATGCCTTCTGCTGAGAGTCGAGGAGAGAGATGTATTGATGTATGAGGTTTAAGTTATTGATGCAGTGGATCTGGACAGGCTGAGGGGGCGGGTAGCTGTTTCAAAACTAAAAATATGCTTAAGTATGTACTGAATGTTACTTTGAGTGAACTTGAGGTGGTTCATTTTTGCGCACATCTTCACAAAATCAGAAATCCATGAAGAGTAGTGAAGAGAAGGTGGTTTGCAGACTGTGTTGATTAACAACAAATGTTTTTCAGCAGAGTTTGGATTTTTGCACACACACATATGCACTCAATAACACATGTAATGTAGCTTTGCTTTCTCACTTCCTTCAGTGGAAGTCTCCCAGTTCTCTTCTCCACCCAAGCAAAGACAACATTAGTTTCTGTCTGAAACCAAAAGCCTGACCCTGCAGTGTGGCAAGACAAAATATAACTATTCTCCTTCCCTGACTCAGCCTTCATCCCTCATTCCTTCATCCTCAGGTGAGACCACCCACTTTTCTTTGCCCAGATTGCTAACTCTTGTTTGGGGAGAAGCCAGAGGAAAGTCCCTGGCTTGGGTTCGGGCCTAGTGCGGGGAATCCACCCCTGAAACTGAGAAGAGAAAAAGGGAGAACTGGGAGGACTGCCACTGACGGGAACACAGATGAGAGTTAGAGTTGTGTTGCTTTCCCGCTTCCCCTAAACTCTTTCAACGCTTTTTCTTCCACTGCTTCATCTCTGTGTTGTTCATTCAGCATTATTCTCCTCTTTACATTTTTATATCTCACTCCATCTCTCAGCTCAGTTCCCATTTGCCTCCCTCTCTTCCTCCCTGCCCGCTCATTGCGCTCTCCTGGTGTGCTGTAATGGTCCACGGGGACGGTCTTGGCTGCTGCCGACCAACTACAACGAGCATGACTGATTTAAGAGCCAAAAGACTGGACTGGACAGAGAGCTGGAGAAAATGTGTGTGTGTATATCTGTGAAAGAGAGAGAGAGCTAAACAGAGGGAGAGAAAGTGAAAAGGAGTGAAGTCCAGTACAACTGAAGGATGAGAAAAAGAGACAGAGCTGCTACAGTCATCCACGGAAGGCAGGGAATAAGAGACCACACATAACTCAAACTGGACCCTATTAAAATACACTAAACACTACTCTACTTATGCCTGTGTGTGCGTGTGTGTGAGTGTGACAGAGGAAAGGGACATCTGTGGAGTATATGCAGTGACATTTAGCGGATGTGCTAGCCATGTGTGAAGCCACATGTGCACGCGCACACCGAGACATGACCTCGTCCCAGGTGGTTTAATCCCTTATAGTCGTGATATTACTCAATAAATGAGGCCAATGGAAAAGAAAAGAGGAAGATACATCTTTGACATTTTTTTAACCCTAGCCCCCTCTATTTTGAAATGTTAAAAATATTATCATTGCTCAATATCTGACCTTCCCTTTTCTGTTTTTTTTTTTTCACTGTTTGGGTCAACTAAGTCAGCATCTGCTGTGGTAACAGGTCATTTGTTGGTGCAAAGCTCCAACGAAACAGACCAAACACGACAATGACATAAGAGATGGAAAAACAGGAAACAAAACTGCAGTTAAGTACTGCATTAATAGCTAACACACAGGTAGACACATTTCCTGGTGTTGAATACCAGGTGTGCCACTAGTAAGGAGAGTCTTTCAGTATCCCTATCTGTCACGGCTGTTGTTTCTAACTTTATCTTGATTTCAGTCTCACTCATCCAGTCTCTTTTATGAAAGCACACCAGCACAGATTTCTGCTGACACAACTGTGTCAACAGTGTACACAAACTGCAGGGCTCAGGACTGCCCGAATGCCTGGGGAATGCCGGGCTGCACTGTGGTGCAGTGATTAGCATTGTTGCCTCACAGCAGGGGTGAGGGGTTTGACCACTGCGGTGGGGGAGCCCTTTGCATGTTCTCCCTGTGTCAGCCTGGCTTTTCTCTGGGTACTCCGGCTTCCTCCCATGATCCAAAGACATGCAGACAGGGTCAACTGGTGACTCTAAATGGGCCGTAGGTGTGAATGTGAGCATGAATGGTTGTCTGTCTCTATGTGTTAGCCCTGTGATAGTCTGGTGACCTGTCCAGGGTGTACCCCGCCCCTCGCCCAGTGTCAGCTCCAGCCCCCCTGCGACCCCTAACAGAACATGAGGCTACGGAAAATGAATGAATGAAAGTGAAATGCCACGTTGGACTAATAAATCTAGACAGACTTAAAGAACTTAAGAATTAAACACATTGTTTTTTTCCTTACTGAGGCTGATAATAGAAGAAGCTAAGAAGCAAGCCATCTTGTTTCCTTCTCATCTCTGTTGAGACTTGCATACGTGCAGTACCGATCAGTCACTTGCAAGAAAATGGCAGCAGGTAAAGACAGAATTTATGAGCTGAAGCACATGCAAGCAGTTCAACTGTCCTGGAAACAGGAGTTTTGTTGGGTGAGGTTTGAGGATGTGGCCGAAACTAAGACTAAACATGACAGTTAATTTAAGCATTTGTTGTTATATGATAACCACTAATATATAAACCAATTTATATGGGGGCAAGTAAAATTTACTAGGGCAGGTAGATTTCTAACCTCCTTGTTACATGACTAGGTGAGTGAAAAAAACATTACCACTGGACTCTGAAGTGGTGGTTGGAATGTGAGGAATGTGGTTTGTTTTGCTGTTTTAACACACCTGTCCACTCCTGGGCAGTCGCCACAAAAAGCAGCCGTATATGCAACTTTGTCCATTTCAAAAAGTTCGCCACAAAACATCCCTACCTGTAGTACCTGTTTACAGGAAGGGAAACCTTTGTGAGAGCTGATAAAAGTATAAAATTATTTCTTGTCTCCTGGCCAATGAGCGGAGGTGAATGCACAAAACCAGGAAGCGGATGTTGTCCCTCTGCCAATGAGCGGGGCTGAGTAATAAATCATTCACCCACTACATTCTACTCGATGAAAAGCGACCACGGGCATGCTGAACCAGATAGTGGGTACAGCTTTTCAGCCTCTAGGCCCAGATGGGTAGACGCATCAAATGCTTCTATATGTGGGCTGCAAGTTTGACTTGCTGCACTCAAATAACACCTATTAATACCTCCACTGCTCAACTCGAGCCACTTTACACTGCCTTATGTAACCGCAGGGTCACAGAGGGCATGGATAGAGATAGACTACGGTTGTGTACAGTGTGCACAAACACACAGGAATACACTCCTCTGCACATATATACTGCCACTCTCCGCTAACAGACAAACACACACACTTCAGGCATGCCATGGCAGTGCCTGAGCAGCTGGTTCGACCAGGTGGAGGACAGATGCCCCGCCTTTGGTTTGGCCCGTAGCCATAGTAACACAATGGGGCCCCGACCGATGGCTGTAGTCTCTGGGGAGAAGGTGGGGGTGGGTTTGGTTGACACCCAGAGCTATCCAGATGATACGGCCCACCCACGTTCGACCACATTCCTGCCAAATTATGACAATTAGAAGCTGTAATCGACGGCCTGTATGTTTCTGTGGGTTCATGTGGAGCTGAGCAGCAGTCACAATTAACAACAGCAAATCTGCCAACATCCAAATCAACAGGGACATTACAGAAAAACCAGGAAGTGATTGTTTCCAAACTTTGCAAGTTTTCATGAGTCTTTTGTTTCGAACAACATTTGTTTCCCACATGGAGACACTGTGTTTACATGATTTACAGTACACTAAACCATAACTAAAATATTATGTTGTAATGTGTTGAAAGAGCTGAACTTTCAGCAGTCCCACAGGCGCAAAGTACAAACAGTGAGAAGGGCAGCGCTGAAAAAAAAACAGGACAGAAAGAAAGAAACCAAGCAAGGATAAAAGGAGAAATGATGGAGGCTCAAGAAATGCTGAGTGATGAGTGTGAGACCTTTTTTTTTTAAATCAGAGGCTGCTGGCTGCCAGTTACTAACAGATAATGTGTGTGCTTGGTTTGTCTGTTTGAGTGAGACAGAGACAAAGGCAAACAGAGAGAAAAAGAAAGCAGAGTTTGTCTGAAGTGGTGGCCAGCTGGGTCAACTCTCATTCCTCTATGTCAGTGAGGGAGGACATGATGGAAGGAGAGAAGGGCTAAGATCCAGGAGGGAGGGGATGAAAGAATAACAGAAGAAAAGAATGATAGAAAGATAACAAACGCAGATGAAGACACTGACCATTAGTCACTTATTTTCAGGAAGAACATTAGGATACACTGTGAGTCTAGCCAGGAACACGAAGGAGTAACATTAAAGATAAATTTGTGCTCATCTCTGTTTTATTTCCCCAACCAGCAAATCTGTCCATCTCATCAGTGCATTATAAGCCAAAGTCAACTTGGACTGAGGAAAAACATAACAGAAGGTGATGGGGGAAATACTCACTCTCGAATACACTTCAACTTTAGTCACTTTAATTTTGCTGTGGCCAGACATTTGTGATTTTTCAAGGCCCTGATTTACTCGAAATCTGACACGAGCATGGACTCGGATGCATACAGGGTTAAGTTTATACTACACTGGGCATTTGCACATGACATTTTGCAATCTGAGAGAATGGCTCTAACTAGCACAAAAATCCAGATCTCTCAATTTTTCCTCTCTGCCTCTTTTCACCTAACCCTAACACGCCAGATGATTTGTTACACAGACACATCTGAGAGGCCGTCATTGGAAACTGTGAAGAAAAAGGCAGGCACTTTCAAATTAGTACGGGCAAATGATTGAACAATTCCTCTGTCTATCACCATCTATCACGGGCTAATATCAACCAAACAGGTCAAAGAAACTACCAGTGGGGTAAATAAAATTCTTGCCAAAGCCCGATGGGTGAAAAGTAAAAACATCTTTTCCAATGAGAAAAGCCTTTAGTGCCATTTTTTGTTCTTCTTTCAATGAGTAATTACTCTCCAGTTCTAATATAACTGATGCTAGGAGGAGTTCCCACTGTTGTTTGGAACTAATAGTTACCTCTCTGTGCCGTCACACACCCCTTAACCACCCCTGTAGCTGCCAGAGGCTCCGCACAGGACGCCAAGTGGTCCAAACCACTGGTGGTTCAGATACACACGCATTACTCGTAGCCTGACAAAACGCATTTCTGTGTGATATCGTGATCTCCGGATCCCACAAGTCTTATGTGATCTCGTGATATATTGAGAATCCAGCTGCTGTGCGAGGTAATTTTTCACCCAGACTAAAGCCCAGTGCTCACTCAACTGCTGAAAGTCAAAATATTCCGGCACACGCAAACACACACAGTGATGCCAGTGTAGCAGCATCACTTGATAAGAAATGGCATTGGCATCAGGATACTGTGTGCCACCATCAGCATCTAAGGAAATGCCTCTAGTATCTGTGTTTGTTTATATGTGTGTGTGTGTCCCTGACAAAGCAGCTTCTGACACATGTCACTGAGAATTAAATCTCGTCCTCTTCCTCTTCGCTCTGCTTTCTAACCATCTCTCTCGCTCTCCTCCTGCAGGGGCTTAAAATAAAGTTAAAATCAATGCTAGTGAGTTTTAAAAAAAAGAAGAAGAAGAAGTGGAAGCAAGTGAAGATTGTGTTAGAGTTAACGTGTGTTGGTTCTTCGACACACACACACACACATGGAAAATGCTAAACTAGTGAGAAGGCTTCCCCTGGACCAAAATAGGCGAGAGGAGAAGAAAGCACGGCAAAGTTTCCAGACAGTCAGCTGAGTGAGCGCACTGGACTGTCACAAGATTGCTTTTTATAGAAGTGCTCTTTATTGTGTCTCTTGCTGTCTGTCACTCTCTTTCTGTCCTTCTCGCTCACACACACACACACACACACACACACACACACACACACTCAAACATCTGCCAGCTTATCTTGCCCTTTCACTTCCTCTGGTCTCTCTCCCACTGCCCCACAGACAGAAACAGGAAGCGTGTATGAGGAGGGGAAGTTGTCAATATAGAAAACGGAGGAAATCCTTCGTCCTAGATTACTTTCTCTCACACATGTGTACAACCACAAACACACACACCACACACAGACAATTACTCCAACATGCAATCAAAGCGATAAGGCCGGTAATAGTAACACACACAGTGTCCACTCTCTTCCAGCTGTGTTGACTTGACGTGAAGTCCCGGACACATTAAGTATTCAGTCTGCCACACAGCCAATGTTGATTCCATAAAATGTGTAATTTGTGTGATTAGCTGAGGTTAAAATCAAAGTGAATTACAGTGGAATTAAACTGCCACAACGGCAAACAATCAGTTGTGTAAACACACAAATATAGCTTCAAAGTGCTAAAAAAGAACCAAGATGACGTACCAAACTCAGCATGGATGGCTATTACTCAGTCTCCCGTTCTCCTGCTTCCTGACTCATGTAAACACACACACAAACACACGTGCACACGTTACGAAACTGCAAAAACACAGTGCGCGCTAATAGATTCCTCAAAGGGGTAACCACACGTTGCTATTAGCTCATTATACACAGAAGGAGCCTGCATGCTCGCTCACTCACTCTCTCCACTCACAAACACAACCATTCACGTCCCAACAGACCGGACACACGCATGCACGCACACGCAAAACACACACAAACACACACGATTAAGCAGCAGCATGGGCGCTCAGCAGGATTTAGAGGACAATTAAAAAGCTCAATTAGACTTATATTCTTATTTCCAGAAATGAGCATGTTACAGATGGCGTGGCTCGCTCTTTGCGTTTTAAAACACACACATCTTGCTGGTTTCCTCCTGGGAGACAACACAGGGGAGCTGTAGAGAGGAGGGAGGGATTTGATGTAAATATGTCTAATGGCGCTGCGTTTGCCAGGCTGTTGAGATAAGTGCCCGATGAAAATGTATCCCACATCCTTAAAAAGCAATATTGCTGGTACTAATATGATATTGCATGTTTTCAAAACGCTTGTACGGCTTGAAATGACTTTGGTGATGTTTGCTTGCTCAGTGATTGGAGCATGAGACAGATTGTGTTTGTGTTGCTCCACAAACACATTCACACAACCTTGTTTTGTTCCCCATTTCCGTCATTTCCTCCCTGCAGCCTTAAACTATTTACAGTCCTCCCCATTCTCTGGGCCTTTTTTTCCAAGTTTCCCTCCTTGTATTTCTTTTCTCCCTCTTCCTCCTCAGTGCGTCGTTTCCAGTAAAACCAAGTATCACAGTTCCATTGTCTTCCTCTCCTGCATCCTCCCAAGTTTTCCGATGCCAAGTCTGTTGAGTCAGCCGCTGCATAAATCTACTGTTTGTGTGTGTACTTGGGTAAATTGCTCTTGGCCAGGTCACAAACTTTGCATAGACAATACCTTTCCATTCAGAAAAAAAAGTCACAAGACACACGCTCACACACAAACACACACATGCAAGAGGCAGATGGTCCAACCTGTAGGTTTTCCACGGCCCATTTGCAGAAGGGCAATGCTTCACTGTCCGCCCTAACTGGGCACACACACACACACACACACACACACACACACACACACACACACACACACACAGAAACACACACACTCGCTCACACATGCAGAGAGGGCAATAAATTCAAACCAGCACAATACAACCCCCGCAACGGACATGGTGGAAGCCACGGCGAATGCCAGAAAACCAGAGCAAGTCCCCGAGTTCATCGAGAGGTAAACTTGATTCACATTCACAGGAGGGCATGTGATGCTGTTCTCCAGTGATGAAGGAACTTGGCACCATTTGAAAGACTTTTTTTATTCTGCCATTCAAACTGTCAGCGTTTCCGACTGTTACAAGCTGAAAAACCTGATTTCAACAGCAGCTGGATTATTTTGATTGTTTTACTTTTGTTTGTCTCTCAAAGTCATTTGAGTTTAGCTGCTTATGGAAGATAATTCTAGCTTTCAATCAATAAGACAAAGAAAACAATAAGATGGGAAATCTGCGATTCCTGTGAGTCACAAGCAGTATCTAAAAAATGATCGGAGCTCTTTTCCTGTTATTGTGCATCACTTGTAGGTTGTAGAGTAAAGACTTAACAAAAAAAACAATAACACCCACTAACATCTGGCTTTTGTCTTTTACAATCGGCATTCATTCTCGGGACAAATGATTCTGTCACGGGTATTTATCTGCATTGATGGAAATATGACACCCAGGCGGAAACAATACGTTTTACCCCTTTTCCAGTGTGATGCGAGACATGCCGCCACATCTCCATCCAAGCAGTGTGCAAACATCATTCCAAATGGTACTAAGTTTGAGGGAGAGACTGAATAAGTGACTGATCAAGTCACATCACTTTTTCCACTGGCCTCCATGCTGCTTTCTGCCATTTACTAACCTGTTATCCAGCATGTCTGTGATGTCGAATGTGACACACCAGAGTGCTCATCCACTGCAGAGTCGTGTACACAGCTCTGGTCTACTGGCTCTGAGAAAAGAGGTTATCACCCATTTGTAGCAGGTTTTGCCGCGTTAAAAAACAAATCTGCACATATGCACTAATTTTGGTGGAAAATGTGTATTCAAAGGAAATGAGTTAGTGGGTCCCTGAAGAGCTGTGAAACATTACTGAGAAAATATCAGACAGTAAGCCCACCAATATCTCTCTCTAGCTGGAATTTCTTCCCTCTAATCTTTCCTCTTTTTCTCCTTCTTCCTCTCCTTCTCTTAAAGCTGATGTTTTTCTCTCCGTCTAGCGATGGTCAAATTATCAGCTAGCCAAGCCTTCTTAGCAGCTAATTGGTGGGTGTTACAGAGAGGTGCCCTCAATTTCCACCATCATCTTGCTTTATCACACTATTTCTTTTTCTCTCGCTACCAGCCCTAAAATCATATGGAAGATGGTTTGTTGCCCACAGCAGCCTGGGAGAAATAGGGATGAACACACACATATCCAGGCGTACACACTTCCATGCACTCGGGCACATGCAGAACAATTGGTGTTCACACACCCATGTAAGAACTGTGGCACGCACATGCACACACACACACACACACAGACACATGCAAACACACATACAGAGAGTGCTAACTCAGAGCTGGAGTTGAGAAGTCCCAGTGGGAAAAGCCACTTTCCGGAACATTTTACCCAATTTGCATTGCTCCTGGCTCCATCGCTTTCTCTGAGAAGAGGATATGGGAATGAAGAACAAGTCACAGGGTGTGGATATGTGTGTGTATGTGTGTGAGTCAAAGTAAGTGTCTCCAAAGAGTGTCATAACTAAGGGGTTGGAGAAAACATGCACGTCAGTTAAGTCAGCAGTGAGAAATATTCATCTTTTAATGCTTGAGAACAAAAAAAGCTTGTTCATGCATTTTAAAAACTGCGCACTCACTCGTTCAGCTACCCCATCCATCTATCCACACATCCAGTCATTCAATACTCCATTTATTTATCCCCAAACTGTTCCACTGAAGGACGCAAGTCAGGTTTGACAGTTAATGAAATTGGCTCTATATAAATGTGCTCTGTAAGAGAGTCCCTCCATGATAAATGTTATACACACATTAACACTCGCCGACTTCACAGACTTAACTGGAAGTGGATCAGAAGCCTGTAAACAAGCACAAACACACATTTTGGTGAACATCCAAGGTTTCATAACATCAGGACATGCCCTGTGTGGCTTTTACCAGTCTACTGAGGACCTTGCATTTCTGAAATGCCTCACACATACACACACACACACACACACTCACGCAGCAGGAGAGAGTGATGCAGGACCAATGCATTAGAGAGATGATGCAATGAGAGGAGTCAGAGCCGCGAGCAATCAGTCTGATTAAGTGTGTGTGTGTGTGTGTGTGTGTCGCCTTTCCTCTCATCTCCTTCTCCCCTGCTCCAGCTCTTCTCTGTGATCCCACACTCGCCTCCTCCTCAGAGGAACCAGGCTGTTTTTTTTCCAAAGGTTTGACATTATATCATCTGGTTAGATACACGTGGAAGTGCAAGTGTGACAAAATACAGCTGTCAATTCATCAGGGGACCCAGAGAGGGGGATGGTAGAGTAAGTGATGAGAGTGCCCAAGTTGTGAAGGAGCCACGTGATTACCCCTGCACAAACATGGACGATATTATATGAATATACAGCACAAAATATGTATGCTGAAAAATGAGGATCTGTTTGTACGATTTTGAAACAAATCACACTTGCATCTCAAATAAAGCATTCTGGGATATATATATAAAAAAAGGGCTGGATTGGAGATATGATTACATAACTGTTTTAATACACTATTTTGTTGCTCCCCAGACGCCACTGAAAGAAGAAGAGATTTTTCTTTTTAGGCATTGTGTGGACACCAAACTTTTAGCAAATTAACAACATTTTCAAATCAATTCACATTACTGTGGACAATATGTCTCACCTGATGTTTACTTTCTAGTCCTGGAGGTCACTAACAATTACAATCCTACCACTTTATCAGAAGGTCCAATCGAAAGCTAATTTCGCTTAAAGCCTGCCTCTTAACTCTAATCACCTAGAAGGACAAACAATAGTCAGGAGCTCCTGAGAGCTACCTTCAGATTAACTCACCTCAGGCCCTTTCCAATAACTCTAAGTGGCTTTGTGCCTTTAAAGTGCTCCTTGATTTTTAGTGATGGAAAAGTGAAATATATTCATGCAAAAAAAGGACATTTTTGATTTGTCTAATACAAAGGAATCTCAGTGTGATGAGTTTAGGAACAGGCACAACAATGATGTTAGAGTGTTGAGATGCAAGCACCAGTAGTATCATGTTATGTCATGGTAGCAGTCACATCAAGCCAAGTGGGAGCAATAGGGATTTTCCACTGGCCCTTTGGCCTCTAAGCAGGTTGTGGTAATGTCAGATGGCCTTTGTCATCATTATTCAGCATCAACATTTAGTGACGATTCAGCGACATGTTGAAATAGCCTCAACTGCAAATGCTTGATTAGCTTCAACTGCGTTTAACAAAAAAAAGGAAAGAGGGAAGAGAATGGCAAGCACTTGGTCTGCAGATGAAATGCAAGCCCTGCTTGCTGTTTGGAGCAAGAAGACCAAGCAGGCCGGAGGTGGCCATCCAGCTTACATTTATGCAGTCCAGAGAAAAAAATCAAAAACCCTTACAGTACAAGAAAGTTGTTAAGGACAGTAACACCAGCGGGAAAGACAGAAAAATGTTCCATTGGTTGATTCAAAACTACGAGCACATCATCAGTTACAGACTCACCTTCAAGCAGGTAGATCTGTGAAATGGAGACACAAAGCCATGTTGTGCTGACCCTAATGCTTTGACACTTCAAAGCTTAAATAGTTGCCAAGGTAACTAACATCAAAATCAGTATTTGAATGCTTTGTTTCTTGTTTTGTTTTTTCACCAGTAAACCTAGAGAAAACCGAGGTAGCAAGTGTCAGACAAGGATAAGGCCAGTGTCCTCACGCAGTAACTGACCCCACATCAAGCAATTAAACTGCCGTTAAACGGCTGTCCAATGAGGAAAAGGAACACCTGAGACAATTCGCGGACGATTTTCCAGGGCTAGAAACTGTAGGGAACCACCTGCCTTTTATCTATTGATGCAACCTGATCCACAGCGTTCCAGGTTATTAACAATTTGCGGAAACATTGCATGCAATAGTCCACCTTCCACCATCCCTTATCACTAAAGCTTCAAAGCCCCAGAAATGGTATTTGGAACAGCCCTAGCCAAGTCAAACCAAGTCAAATCAGGACAGCACATGTGTATGGAAAAGGACTATAAGAATACCAGCATGTAGAGTATTGTTAACAATTCAAGCAAGAAAACATATGCAGTACGTAAGTCAATGCAAATCAACATCATGCTCAAGACAAATCACTGCAGTAACATGATACAGTTCACAAAGAGTTGTGCATGTTCATACTTCACTTTGATAAAGTATTTCGGTGGACTACATCAAACAGAAATATGTACTTCTGCCATCTAAATTGCCTAGTATAGAAAGCACTGTGTATGTTACCTCACTAGGGGATCCTGTCAAGGATAGTCATATGTGTAATAAATGGCATTACGTTGTGACCCACAGCACTGATGTCAAATCCTATTGTGAGGTCGCTGACACACCCACACAGAGACAGTGTGGCAGAAGTCTCAGAAGGAAGGTGAGTCGGGCACAATTGCAGCTTTGCCAGTTACTGCACATGAACTTTATCTGGCTGCTTCTGCTGTCTCTCTAACACACTTCATTCCCAGCAGCAGCCTTGACCCTCTTGCCTCCTCTTCACTCCACTGCGTCACTAAATGCAGCCATTTTGGCTCCCGTAGGGCCCATGATAGAGCTTTGGTCGCCTCCCGGCCACATTCATACCACTGGGCCTGTAATGAAACTATGGATTTTCCATCCGAGTCCTGACACTAACTGCCTGTTTGTCGTGCATCCGGTGTCTGCTGCGCTATTCTGTACTGTATATATATAGAGGAGAGGAGAGGAGAGGAGAGAAAAGATTCCCCCTGCAACACCATTACTGTAATTCTTTTCACATTTTTCTGGAAGTGGTAATGGTTTGTCAGCTGAATAGCATAAACCCACTGCTGTATTGCCTTAGAGTCAAGAAATGTGAAGACATCTTTTGACTAAGAGGAAAAGAAGCTTAAAGGAAAAAAATCACTGTATGTAACATTATACTATTCAAACATCACATAATACTCACTTTTTATTAACTTTTTACGACCAAATTAGGAACATTTACATCATGTATAACGATTTTTCATCAAGTCAAAATTCTATGGTGTGGTTGTAAGCAAATGTAAAATCAAAGCAACAGAGACTGTAGACTGAATCCTGTTCGCAGCCACTGTGTTGTGCATGGCTGAGCATGTCCTCACAAACACAGAGCTCATCTGCAAGCGCACAAACACGAAGACAGAACGAACATGCCGAGGGAGTTAATGAGCGAGTGTGCTGTCTCTGCAGTTTCATCCCCCTCTCTCTCACACACATATTTCTGTCTCTTGCTCTCTCCCACTCTACCCAAACACACACATGCGCACATACACCCACACCCACACACACACACCCACACACACACACACACACACACACACACACACACACACACTGGGGTAAACATGACCTACAAGCCCACTTATTTCCAACCCCAGTTGAAACTGCATTCCCAGCACTGTAGCTGCTGCTGTATGCAGCTCTAACGTACAGCAACGTTGCAGCAACCCAGTTTCAATGTTGTGACTGTGTTCAAATCCCCTGACTGCACCACAAACATCAATGCTCCCTGTGACTCTCTTTCCCTCTCTCTCTCTCTCTCATCCTTCCTCTTCCTCACTATCACCAGCCGTGGCTGCCCTGACTACTGTTGCTATGGCAACCGAGGAGCAGGCCCAGCCACTGGGGGATTTGGAGACAACTTGGAGTAAAGACCCCTATGTTATTGGAGCCTTATTATTGGGGGTGTGCTTGTGTGTGCTCGGGTGTGACTGTGTTTATTGTTGTGTGCTCAAAACCCTCTGATATCTTCTGCACAATAATAAAACAGGTCTCTCGCCGGGGCGTCGGTGCAGTCGAAAGCCATACCCTCGCCGCGGCATGGGAGGACAAATACAATTTAGAGGGAACAATGAAAGCCAAAGGTATACTCATATTTAACGTCAGGCTCCGTCATTGATTTAACTACAAGGGAATACAATGGAGGGGCAACTGAGTGAAAGAAGGAGGAGAAAACAGAAGGGAAAGGAGGAGTGAAACATACTGAGGGAGAAGCCCATGCACTCATTTCCCTCACATTCTCCCCCTCCTTCTCCGATACACACCCTCTGTGCTGGCCCTATCCATTCCAAGGTTATCAGTAATCCAATAGGCTTCCCTGGATGCAGGCAGTTTTCCAGAGACACGGCCAATATCCTGAAAGCAGAAACATCCGGAAGGAATTCCTACCAAGTGACATAGCGTTCTCTCTCTTCCTGTCTTTCTCTATGACAGGATGAAGGGGTTCCTTCCGTCCTCGGCTATTTCTTTCATCTGTTCCGCCCATTTCTTTTTTGTCTCTGGGACATTTTGGCGTTTCATATTCAAGCATCAGAGCATAGTCACACACGGAATACGTGCGGACTTGCTCGACATGAATACGGGTGCATAAAGGCGTGAACGCCCCCACACTGACTGGCGATCAAGTCTTAAAAACAGCCTCACTGCCACACTACCAAGATTGTCAACCATATTCGCTCAGATCATGCACACACACTCGTAAACACACACAAACCGTGGTTTAAGTGAGAGGGTCTGGTGTTATTTCTGGGCCACTAGTTCCCTGCCAGTGACCCATAAATAGACAGCACAAGGCTCTTATGGATGATAACACATAGCTCGGCGTCCTTAGGCTGAAGCTTGGAGCGAACACAGGCTGAAGACGCAGCATCAGACAGCGGGGTGGGGTTACATGGACTCAAGCTCAGTCCTTAAGTAATGACAAATAACTCCACAGAAATCTATTGAAATCCACTGAGGAGGATTTTAGCTTGTTTACACAGCAAGAAAGTGGTCCATAAAGTATTTACATGCTGCTTTTACAGGATCATATAATGACCACTGTACTGTAATGTATGGTGTCCTTGCAAGCACAATCTGCTACCGCAGTTTGGTGCATGTCTTTGCGTGTATACGTACACGTTCTCATGTTTCCTGCCTGTTTCTCCTGTTGTTTTGGCCTATGTACTTGCTAATTAGTGCATGCGTGTAAATGTGTGTGTGTGTGTGTGTGTGTGTGTGTGTGTGTGTGTGTGTGTGTGTGTGTGTGCGTGTGTGTGTATGTGTATGCAGCCTCTCTCAGGGGACCCTGTTTGCGGTGCTTTAATTAGCTTAATCCACCAGCAACACATGGATGCAGGAGCAGAGAAGGAGAGGGGTGTCATGATGGTTGGGAGGGAGAGGTGGCAGAGAGGGAAGGGTAGACGGAGGAGAATATCTCTCCCCTTGCCATTTGTGACTACTCCTCCTCCAACGCACACACAGACACACACACACACACACACACACACACACACACACACACACACACACACACATTCCATCTTGGCTCTTGGCAGTGTCAGTAGCTGGCCAGTACATTGTATAACCCACAGGGAGGAGGAAACTGTCTCCGAAATGGCCACATGTGCTGTCGGAGGCCAACTAAACCATTTCCAGGGAGACGCCGCATTCAAACAGTAGCCAGGCTAAATGACCAATTAAATATAATAGTGATGGCTTAATTGGTGTTAGCCAATTTAGAGTGGCACTGTGCAATTAAGGTTATAGAGAAGGTATGGAGGAGACTGTGGGGAGCTTCTGTGTGTACCTTGGTGTGCTAATTCAGCAACCCAAACCAGTATTTGTGGCCAAGATCATTTTATGGGGGAGATGGTTTGGAGAAAGGAGGGTGGTGGGGGAGGGGGGTGTAAAGTAGGTAGTTGAAGTGAGAATAAGAGGGGAGGAGATGGAGAAAAAGACTGGGTTGGGAGAGAGTGGGTGGGGAGCAAAGGAGGGAGTGAAGGAGAAGACTGGAGGAGGGAGGGAAAGAAAGAAGATGCACAAACAAATGCTAGCCTTGGGAATAGATGCAATCAGCTCAGTCAGTCAGCTAATGACTAATTCCATGGAGAAAAGGAGAGGAGCAGAAAGAGAGTAGCAATGGTGTGAGTAAATCAAAGAGAGAAAAACAGAGGGGCTGAGTGAAAGAGACTGGAACTGAAGGGGGAACAAGAGACAGACAGGGAGAAGAGAGATGGATGCATACATGACTAATTAAAGACTCCATCAGTTTGAAACATTTGGACCAAAGGAAAGGATGGATAAATATTTTACCATGAAGAGGAGATGATGAGCTCTCTGTCTTTCAGACTTAAGAGACTCTGGATGGAGGAGTGGAGAGGAGAAGGAGGAATGCGGGGAAATAGAAAAGAGAGAGCCGGAGAAAAAGAAATAACCCTCTGTGAGAAAGTGAATAACACTCTGTGCCCAGTGAGCCTCCTTTTAAATGCCTAATTCTTCATTTTTAAGAGCTTAGCAGATGGAAATGGTAAAGCCACAAGGTCAGCTGCACCAATAATGGAGCCATTAGCTGTTTCTCTGCTAGCTCCGCTAACACTAAAAACAAGAACCTAAGCCACTGCTGGAACAAGTTTCTCTGCTTAATTAGCACTAAATGAAACCTCAACTCGATAATTAGAGTGGACTTGGTGCCCTGCACACAAAGAACTAATAACAAACCAGCCAAAGAAACTGAAGTGAGTTCACTTTAGCCAACTGTTACGCTAAAAGATTAGCCAGAGGGTATTAGACCAGCATGGGGGATTGGCTTTCTGCTTGGCTATCACCAACTCTTATGCTAACAGGATTAGCCACAGGGTCAGTGCAATATGGCTAGCAGTGGTCAGGAGGCAAGCAGGCTAAAGGCGGGCAGGCTGGGGGCAAGTTACCAAGCCAGCTAACATTATGAAAAGGCTTTGGGCTGAAGCTTTTCCCTCTGGGCAACGCAGGGCGGGGGGGTAATTAGTTAGACGGTGGGAGATGCCACCATGCTGTGTGAGACGGATGAACACAGGGAGCTGTTGCATTTGGAGTTGTTTGTGTGGACATATCTCAAGGGTGTGTGTGTGTGTGTGTGTGTATATGAGAAAGAGAGGACAAACTCTATGCCCAGCTTCAACGCTGTGACCCTGAAATGCTCCCAAAGCACATGATAACCATGTGAGGACACACTTGTAACAACAAACAAAAAATAATTCCAGTGATCGCATTTTCTGCCAACCAATCAAACAATGTATGCAAATGTATGCCGGTGAGCATAGATGTGTATTTGTTTCTATACACACAAATGTTAATCATCTTAGCGTCACTAAACCAGAGGAACTAATCAAAAACAATCTATTAAGAATCTATTAGCTTGGCAATGGGTAATCTGATAAGCCCGCTACAGTCGCTTCCCATAGGAGAGTGTGCATGTGCATCTAGTGCTGTCTGCATTCTTCACAGCAGATTAGCTAATTTGATAGTAACTCACATATTAACACTCATTTACACTCGTCATTTGGTATAATGAAGATGAAGAAGCTCCTCACATCCTGTTATTTACAGAGATTTAAGAGAAGGTGCTGCGTCTTACTCTGTTATATGTCCTACTTCTATGCAAGAGTATCTCTGTTAACAGCTGATCATTCCTGCCACTTTATGGCTGAAGGGTTATGTAGCTTCCAAGTGTGGTTGTTAAGGGCTTGTGGAGAGCTGTACAGCCATTTGAAGACAGTCCTCTCCAAGCCAAGGCATATACTGTGTGTTCTGCTGGGCTTAATTGCAAGGAAACGAGTGTGCGAGACGTTGTGCGAGCGCGTGCGCGCCTGTATGTAAGATACAGCCACTGTGGGCCAAAGGTAATCTATGCCCGCTGTGCCACTCATGCCTAACCCTCTGGACACTGTGCTGCCGTCCAAAGTGCCCCAGTGTGTGTCCAAGTTTGTATATACCTGCATGAATGTGCTCATGTTGGGCTTGTTAGCTTGAGATATGACATCCCTTCTGGTGTCAGCATATGTGTGTATGTGTGCATGTGTGTGTGTGGGTGTCTTGCCAGAAGTGAGTGTGCCCATGGAGCCTTGGCACTGTGCCATCCACCAGGTGTGCTGTTGGCTGAATCAGTTGGCATGGACAGAGCTATGCCAGGACTCTAAATCCTCTACCCACAACTACGGATGGGATGATATCCAATTTTATTGTGGATTGTGATTAAAACCACAATACTCACAATACTCACAATACTCACAATAATTTGATCTTGGTGAATTTACATGATCAAGGTAATCCTGAATATGGTGTCCAGCAGCACCCAAAGTTACTCTGCAACAACAGGCTGCATATTTAAAGAAAAGCAAAAGGTCCAAATCAAGCATTGGCATATTTTTTATTAAAATATTTGATGCCATTTTAAACAGTGAAAAAAAAAAAGGCTTTTAAGATTGTTTTTTGTGGTGTGTCCTATCTGTAATGCAATTATATTTTGGCTAGGATAATCATGACATTATATTTTCATATTATGCCATGCCTACCAACAATTTCCCTTATCCAGTCATATGCTCAGTATTTCCCAAACTCCTGCATTTTTGCCAGTTTGTAAAAGGATGGGTTGATAGTTTTGCTGTTGTTAAACATGGTCCCCAATCAATCAATAAATCAATATGTTTGCAGTTTTCCAACAGCATGAAACATACAAAAAATGGATATCTTTGGCCGATAAGAAATGTACTTAAAGCATATTCCCTACCTCATATTGTTATGCTACAAAAGTAAATGGTATGTAACTTTGCACATATATATGATACGAAAAGTAGAAATTCTATGGAGATGACCTAGAAACAGACTGGCCTTGTCCTCACTTGGATCATGTGAGCATCCCAGCTTGCATCCAGACTCTTCTAATCTTCCCTTAAAAATGGATTCTTGCATGCTACATGTATTATTCATCTGCATTGCTCTTTCTTTTCCCTCTGTCTCCTTTTCTACCAGCTTTCTTTCCCTCTCTCATCTACTCCTCACTTTGCCTCATTAACCCCTGCTAGTAGTGAATTAGGATGGAAACGCCGAGGTAGTGAATGAGTGCCGTGCGGCACAGTCACACGCTGTTGGACCGGGCTGAAATGCATTAGTGCTGAGATTATCAAGGGCTGAACTGCTCTCATCAATGGCATTAGCTAACATAGGAGCACACTCTAACTTATCCGTTGCTTTAAAAGTGATTTGCTTTGAGCATTTTGCAGTGCACCGGTGAAATTACTGGGTAATATTTGGCACTGAGTTTAAGATGAGACATTTGTTAAGATTTGCATTTAAGTACAATCAAATTGCAGTAATTCATAGTTTCCCTTAAACTATCGCCAGTGTTTAGTAAGGTAGGGAATATGGATCATTAAGGCTCTTATAGGATGAAGGTGTGAAGTTTGAGACACTGGTTTAATGAGACTGCCTGGGTGGATTTGTGCGTGTGTGTGTGTGTGTGTGTGAGTGTGGGAGATTGGGAGGCATTAAATCTTTTAACAAGACCCCTCATTACTGTCTACCCTCACAACCTAAGTGTTACAACCCATTTTCCAAGATGTGAAAGTATTTGTGTGTATGCAAGACAGCGCACACACATTTACATGCAAACTTCTAACATATATGTACATTCCAATGCCTGTACCCTATGTGTGTGTGTCTGTGTGTGTGTGTGAGCGCAGGCTCTGCCCTTCTCTTTAATGAGAGAAAATGATTAGAGAAAAATAGAGATCACTACATCTCAACGCGTGCACACACTCACACACACACAACACTCAACTATTATCAGCGAGAGGAATCTTTGATCACAGAAGGAGACAGACAGGCAGACAGAGCGGAAAGAGAATATGTGAGCAGCAGATGAAACGGAGAAAATGAGAGAGAGAACAGAAGCGGAGAGGCGACGTGAAGAAGCAATGGATGATTCCTTTTACTAATTCATAACTGTAGTTTTACAGTGGCTGTTTGAGTTAGAATGAGAGTTATGGATGCCTTTTAGACATTCTTTAAGCTTATAATATCCAACAATCTATATGGCTGTTTCCCCTCACGCTGATAAAAGCAGAGGTGGCAGCACCTAGGGCCTGAAGTCACACCTGCATCTTACATTCACTGTGGGAAACTCTGCTTCCTCCAAGGCTTGAGTGTGTCTTTGTGTATAATGCATCTGTATGAGACTCCACAGGAAGATGGTGTGTACTTTCATAGGGCCTTCACACACTAAGACAATGGTCAGCCATTGGTCAATGTCAGGCTGTTGGTGGACATCTGTCAGCCTTGTTTTTGCAATGTGTCTCGCACCACTGGTACTAGTTGGCCCTTGTCTTTTTTTAGAGCCAATTTAGCATGTTGAACTACCATCCTGAATCAGACCCGATGGTCTTCCGGTTTCCCTTTTTTCTCTGTGGTGTGTTCAGATGCAACATTTTGGCCCATCACAGGTGACGTAAGGTGACGCAACAGTCAGCGTTCGTCGCCACAAGTCCTTTGATTTCAGTTTGATGTGTCTGGACCTTAAGTTAGGTGCAGGTAACTGCACAAAAGGACATGTCAATAGATGGGAAATGACGAGACATAACAGATATCCACGTTTCATCAGGACACACATATATGGAGACACGCTCATTCTCAAAACCTGACGAATATGCAGAGTTTCCTTCACAGATCTACACACATGGACTGTAAGCCAGCCGTTGTCCTCCTGTGGAAGCCCTGTACGCCGGAGTCGCTCTGGGTAGGACAGCACAGGCTAGAAACCATACATCGTACTCTATATGGGAAGCTAGCCGCCCGGCTAGTTCATTTGATTAAGTTGATTTCATGCTAGGTTGCATGCTAAGAGAGGGTACTTGTGGTGAGAAAGAGAAAGATATACTGTATATGCTCGGCTTGTCACACTCACATTATGGCTTAACGGGGCTGTATGTAATCGGAAAATGCCATTTAAACCTTGCGCTGTCAGGAGAGGGAAGAAACCGCTGCAGAAAAGACACATTCTGCTGTTAATTTGGGAACATCCTGATGACACTGGATGACTGATGGTGCACTGGGAAAGAGCTAAATTAAGTGGAAAAACTCAGTGTTAAATGCAAAGTGTAAATGATCTGTTTTGTCTTGAGCGCCCGTTCTTAACTTCGATTCCCTCTACCGTATCTGATCCCTTTCATCGTTCCCCGCATCTCCATTTCCCCCCATCTCTTTCTCATCCGTTCTGCGTTTGTATGTGACCGCATGCAGTTGTGTGAACTAATGACCGAGGGCTACCAAACGTCTGCACAGAGCCAGCCTCTGTGCTGCTGCCCGGGCCATGCAACTCGTGGCGCGGCTGGCTGAGCCAAATGATGACACAAACCACACACACACACAAGCAGGTCACTGTGCCATATTTTCCGATGGAGATTTTCAGTTTAGGATCTTATCAAGCAGAAAGATAACACACATATCGAGACAGTGGGACTAAGTGTTAACACACACACACACACACACACACACACACACACACTTCATCTCTCATCCCACCAACCTGACTACATTTACCAGTCAAATATTATGGTGTGTTTCACAGTGTGTTTATTTGTCCCTTTTTGGGTGGAGGACCCGTCTGTGAAGGCTGGGAAGCAGACATTTAAATGCAAACCACAAACACACGTGCCCACACACACATACACATACACATGGGGGAGTTTGACAGGGCAGCATTATGCACCAGTGGAATAACAATCATCAGTCAATTAGGCTGTGACATGGTCTCTTGATGGTGACACCGGCAGTCCCAGTGGAATACATCAGTGACTCCACACAGCAATATACACATACGAACGACAAACTGTCACTTGTTATTAACCCCTAGAATGCCACGTGGCCGGTGTAGTTACTACAAAAACATGTAAGAGGTGACATTAAACATGCACCAAAAAAGATTTAATGGTCAACTAGCAGCAGAAAATATTTCCTCCATTTGTCAGATTCTTATTTTTATTCAATTTCTCTTGCCTATTTTTTACTAATAGTCGCAACAGCTTTTGATTAAATAAAACTAGCGAGCAGACTCAAAGAATCTGATGTCAAGAGTTCATAAAAACCAACTGTCTTGGGCCAAGTCCACACGGACATGGATATTTTTGAAGACTGGGCTTTATCTCCTCCTTACTAGAAAAATTTCCATCCACACAAACGCTGTAATAAATAAAATCTCTGTCCAAATAAAAACGCACAAACACAACTAAAGCACTGTCAAGAGCATGCCAAACCAACAGGCAGGCGATATTGCTGTAACCCTAAACTTGGGCTGTACCCATCCAAGAAATTATGTCAGTCGAATAAGATTTGGCCATTTTATACAAATATTCACCGTTTTATTTTTTCATATAAAGTTTCAAAGTTTAGGCAGGCTCAGCAGGACATTCAGTGTGACAGTGGCTCTCATGTAATATGTAAAAAAAAAACTAACTACGCTAACAATGGATCAGAACTGTGCAATAGCACTTTTTGCTGTGTGTCATGTTAAGTATCTGTGGGCTGTAAATTCACCACTTCAAAGCAGAAGAGAGAAGATAATGTTATCTCAAAGCCTTACAGTGGAAGTTTCTATCCCTCTGTGCCACTGCATCACATTCGCGTAAGAGTCAAGAACACTCACTCCGCAGCAAAATCTGGGAACCAAAATGTCCCCAGAAGTACATGCACAGCACACTGACTAGCTGCTCAACTTGAAGCAGTTTTACTAGGGGGTCTCTGACTGATAATTTGAATCTTGACTTTCAAGGGGCATCTCTACCCTAAACCCAAGCAAATAAGAAGAAGGTAAAGATGCTGGCCATTCAGAGGCCTGTAAAAAACTATTTAACCAGAAGGCTACCTGTAGGTGGACCCTTCATTATGCAATCTCATGTCTCTGTTTCTCAATGTAGTGGTGAGTAACTGTACATTTATGTGTAATCTTTTAAAAGGTCCTGTTAGTGTCCATTGCACGAAGGGTCGGCTCATTTGTGAAGTCTCACAAAGGAGATAGTGGCGCACACTCTGATGACACGACAAGGCAAAAACTCAATTTTCCCTGGGTGGTCTACCCTGATTTTCAGTGACGTAAAATGCAGTTTGCATATGGACAAAATATATACCTGTAAAGATGTGTAATAGGCCTTTAAGAGGCCATCTGTATGTGGCAGCTATTATGTATCCTTCCTGGCACTTGATGCTTAGATTGTAGCTGCTTGGCTGATGCTGTCATCCTCTCATCTTTTAAGATGACAGAGCTGATAGGGGTTGATGTTCTTGCTTAAGGACACCTTAACAGAACCAATGCTAATTAGTTTACAGAAACACTTTGGCTGGTGCAAAGGTCAATCATATTATCTTCTGTTTGAGACATTCTCACTTACCAACAGGCACTCCGCTGCCTTCAGCTTAAACTTAACTTAGCATATCTTTAATTCATATTAAAACTAACTTTTCCGGAACGTTTTGTTTTTCTTACACGGGTCATTACAGTCTTATGTTGGACCTGTATTTTCCTGCTGCTGTTAGAAGTCTCGAGTTTGCCTCATTGACGCTCCAAACAGATGAATGGGAATTGGACGGCGACTTCCCAGCGCACCCACCTGAGCCTGGCACAGCCACAATGGGCGCACAGCGGGCACTGAGGGCTCCTACCACCTGGCACACTGGCCACATACGCACAGCAGATGGCGCGAATCGGCCCCCCGATGGAGGGCGCAGCTGAGGAATCCTAACGTGTGTTTGTGTGTAAATGTCTGTGTGTGCAGTTTCAAAAACATGCTCTTACAATAGGTATTGGATTATCGACTGGGATCCTCTCCTTTGTCTGGCGTCCTCAGACCACCTATTGAGATTGTCCATGTGTGTGCAAGTGTGCGTGGGTCATGGTAAATGCCCTTTCATTGTCGATGATCAACAGTGCCTTAAAGTGCAGAAGTGGCCAAGAGAGTCACGACAGTTTCACTTGAATGTCCATCTGCTGAGTGCTCTACTGCACAGACTGCAGCAGCTTAGTTATGGTGTGTCTTTGGACGGGAAGACATAAAAGGGAGAGAGTGAGTCATGATACAGTATGTAAAGCTGGCGTGCTGACAGATGAACAGGGACACAGGATGACCAATGACAGGCCGAGCCAAGCAGACAGAAATAATGAAACAGTCAAATGGAATGGAAGCTTTTAATCCTAAATATTAAGTGCAGCGAACGGCCAGTCCGCCGCTGTGTCCTTGACCGCAGCGGTATCCAGATGACCGCTGGAATTAGTTAATCACACCAGTGGACGTCACCTCTCCTCATCACTTCCTTCTCTCCTCCACGCTCTCCCGCTCTTCTCTCTATCTGCTCCATCTTCATATCTCTCTCCCTTCCTCTCCCCTGTATCGCTCCCATCTTTGTCCCATCAAGCCAGGACTCATTAGTTAAAGCTTCCCCTGTGTGTGTGTGCGTGCGTGAGAGAGATTGTGTGTGTGGCCAACAGAGCACAGAGGGACTTCATTAGTGCATTATACACGTTGTTTGTGCCACTGTCTTGTTGCTCTGGACAACCTTGAGCATTACAGTTGGTTAAAAATAAACTCAGAGTAGATAATGCAAGATATCAAAGCACTTCAAGTCCAGCCAAATGACGAATGAAGAGTCGCTTCAGGTAAAATATTGCTACTTTAAACAGAAACATCTTCCAGGACCCCCGACAAAGAACAGATCTATTTGGCACAAACTGATTGTTTATTTTTATCTATATAGCTATGATAATAAAAGAAGTACCTGCAACACGGTGCTTTGGCTTCTTTTAAATTCTGTCAATCCTTCTCTCAAAGTAAGACAGAAAAAACTAGAAGGCTGTCTCCTTTAAGCACAGTCATCCATCCTGCCTATATTCCCCCCCCCACCCCACCCTCAGGCATGGCTATATAAACAGCATTCAGTGCTAGTGCTCTCCAGAGGAAAGTGAAAGAACAGGAGCGCGCTCCATCACGGCATCATGGTCTGCATGCACTCCCACAAAACTGTCAAAAGCTCAAAACACACTCATGGAGAAACAGATCCTGATGACTCAACCTCTTCTTTTACTGATAAGACGATAAGCACATATAAAATCATTTATAGAAACCCATAAAAACACAGAGAATGCCTGCCAGATCAGTGAGGAAGAATCTGTTATCACATGCCACTAATTCAGTTGCTCTTTTTTCATTTTCTTAATCATCTGTCTCTTTATTACTTTGCCTTTTTTTCTTTCTTTCTCCCCAACCATCAATTTTTTTTGGCAGTGCTGTGAGTCTCTGTGTGAAGGCGTGTGTGCCCAAATGTCAGGTTTTAGATATTGTTCCCTCTATACACATTGAATATTTTCCAAGACCAGATTTCTTGTTGTTTTCGGGTTTTCTGTCTGAAACAGAAGGCAGCCAAAAGAACTGCAGGCTCCTTGGCTCTGCTGTTACACACACACACACACAACAACAACAAACACGTATTAAAGTAACATACCTCAGCAACCTGCTGTAGCATTGCTTTCTCAGGTGATGTTCCTCACACACACAAACACACCTCAGCCAACGTGCAAAGCAGCGCAGAAGAAAAGACGTGATGATAGCGACATAAAAAAAGGGACTACTGCCAAGCTAAGTGAATGGGTGTCACTTTGACAAATGCACAGCGCTGAATCTTAGTCAACACTGTATTGTTTGTTGTCTCTTGCTCGCTCATAAACACACACACACACACACACACACACACAAATCCATGCCATCACAAGCATACACATTATTATGCGTACTGTGAGTGACAAACACACAAACACTGCGTGCATACATAAACACGCATTAAAAGCACACAAACACACAGGCTGATTATACATTCATAATATTGAATGGATGACAGGTCTTGAGCAGTGCGGCGGGAAACAGGGTGAATTCTAATGAGCTACCATTTACCCCGAGAGCTCTGTCGTCCATAGACTGGATACACACACACACACACACACACACACACACATAGACGCAAAGACGTGACACATAGTAACGAATACCCCGGCTGCACACACAAGCATGTTACACAGATAGAATTGTAATTATGGCACATTGTAAGCGCGTACATCTTACATACAATCACCATGTCAACCAGGAATAAATTCAAACCAACTGTCACTCTGTTACATCAATTTACAGACAATAAGGTTTCATCTGAGAGCTGTCTCAATGCTGCATCAACATCAACAACAGCTGCATCAGTGTGGTCAAAATCTGTATATGATGTTGACACAAACCTCAAAATGCTAATGTGCAAATTATACTGAACGGACAACACAAATTACCCAACGTTTTTACTTTCAAGACAAGCCGACATCAGCTCGTGACAGATTACTTTATATGGACATCTGCTGCAGGCGCACTACTGCAAGAGTTTACATTACATTACATACACTGCTACATGTAGCTACATGCTAACATCAAGGAAACATGAAGTCTTGGTTGCTGACATTTAAATTTCCCCTCTGATTTTGGATCATATTCCTGTTGAAACGTGTTCTGAGGCTTTTATTGGTGAATTTTCATGGTACAAAGTGCCACTATACTCTATATTATACGAATCAGGGAAATCTAGGTTTTTATTAGCAGGGCACCTTAAGAGACAGTATCAGGAAAATAAAATGCTTTTTGACCATTACGGCATGTAAACATGTTCTAGTAGAAATCCAAAATACAAGTTTGAAAATGGAAATGAGCATATAGGTCCCTTTTAAGACATTAACTCCTAAACTGCTCTTTCAAAGAAAAGTTAGATCAAGCAGAGTTTATCTGGAAGTCAGACTCTAACAGAACACAGAAAGTTAAAAAGTCCATTCATCCATCACCGCTCCATCCATCTGCCCTACCCTCCATCTACCCACCTGAATTAATGCACACCACACAGCTGACCAGAACAGAAAAGCCATTCACCAGTCATAGCTGTTGGATTGATTGAAGGCGAGCTCTTAAAATTAGAGGCGAGGCGGTACATGGCGTTGGGATACAGCAGTAACATTTTATGTGTGACGTGACTAACATGACAATCGATGAGAGGAGTAGCCACAGACTGGCTTTAAATTGCTTGTTAAACGAACAGGTTTTAAAGAGGCACTTGAATGTCCTGTTGGAAATGGCCACTAGCGAGAAAAATGGAGTTGACTGCATTTAATCTTAGTGAGGAAAAAAACAAAGGTGCCTGCAAAGTGCTCCGTGTAAATGCACAACGATTAAAAGCTGCAAGCATACAGTTCATTAAGAGAACAATAACCACCAGCGCCTGAAAAGCTGCTCACTATTTAAAAAAACAGGAAAAAAAAAATCACCAAGTGGGCTGCAGCCATTTCTCCAAATGTCCTTGAAATGACAAGCACCTAAAAGCAAGTTTTTTTCTACACTGAATTGACTTAAAGGCAATTTCCTTTTAACAGCAGCACTAGAAACCAACCAAAACAAAAAAACAACAAATAAACTCACATGTATACAACAGAAGAAATAACATTCCTACCTTCTTCAGTTTGCCATTCCGCGTGCCGACAAAAGCCACAGTGTTGCCACGGTAGTCATACGCCGCCACCGAGGTCATGCCATCATCTTTGTCGATGAAGAGGGGAGTGCCCTCGATGGTGCTGGTTCCCCCCAGAGGCTGGTTGAAGTCCTGGCCGCAGAAGTTATCATCTATCTGCAGCGGCTGGAGGGAGGGAGAAAAGACAACAATCAGACAAGAGGCACGACAGAAGAATAAAACTCAGATTGGATACTGAGGATGCAGATTTAAAGTATTCATTTTGTACCTTAAAAAAAAAACCCACACAAATGTAAGTAGTGAAAGAGGCTTTCTATGGATTTGATGTTTCATTTGTGTGTTAAGACGTTGTAAAATGCCACGACTTTTGTTTTATCTTGTGCACTTTTTTCAGACTCACTACATCCCCAGCGTCATGGAGAACATTTTAGAACATTTTAAATAATGTCCTTTATTTGTATCTTGAGGCCTTATTTTTGTTAAACAGCTCAAAGTATAGAGAGAAGACGGACAAGGAGAGAGCAGAGAATTAAACATAACAAACGTCCAGATCAGGCCCAAAACATCAGGCGCCTTAGCCCAGTGATTTCCAAGGACGCCACTCAAAAAGTGTCTCTAAAGCAACAGAGCCTGCATCTTAGAGTCCACTTGTTACTTGTTTCCCTACCACAGTGGGGGTACAGACAGACCTATAGGTGTGTCATCTAACTTTACTGCTTTTACTTGATTATTCAACATGTTTCGCAGCCTATTCAAACACGAGCCATTCACAAACACACCCTTCTTTCTCCCCAACAGAATCCCACCGTGCAAAACCTTCAACATATTGTAAAGTGTTCAGTCACGGCGGTGACATGGTGGTAATGCTGGTGACCATGTGACAATAACTGGAACATTCCTGTGTCACAAGGGGCCCATCGCCCCGGGCAACCCGCTGACCCATATGATGCCTTAACCAGTCCCCACAAACACACAGAGAGCACAATCAGTGGCCTATGAAGTAGGGTTAAAGTGCCACAGACAATGAATGGTTTGTTAAACTAACACATTTTGTGCCTTTGCACAGACAGAAATTGACAATGAATTTTGATAACTGATTGTTTAGGTAATAACCATGATGAATATTAACTTTTTCCAGCCTCTAAAATGGGAGAATTTCCCATTTTCTCCATTTAATAAGACTGTAAATTCATCATCTTTGGGTTTTTCACAAAATGAGCGATTTAAAGACATCAACTTAGGCTCTGGGAAATTGTGAGGAACATTTTTGACAATTTATCAACTAATTGAAAGTAATCATGACGATAATAGATGATGAAAAAGCAGCTATTAGCCCAAGGTTTGATAATAAAAATCTTTGTGTGTTAATCAGACAAAAGGACTATTTTGGATAATTCACTGTTTTTACGGAGACCAAATGTGTGAGGGTGAGAGTGCAGGCATGTGTGTGTGTGTCAGACGCGAGGTTGCTGACTGACTGCTAAAGTGAGGAACTGAATGGGCGTCAGTGTGTGTCAACTGGAGCCAACGAACGCATGTGTGAGTTAGCGCACACACACTTGGGGAGTGTGTAAATGGCGGTGTAATCCACAGTCTTATCACTACATCATCTGATTGATCCAAACAGGAGAAAAGATAACACCCCCCTCCCTCGTTCCCTCTCCCCCCCGATCTGCCTAAATTGCCTTCAGCTCAGCACATGTCAATAACCCGTTATTCTGCCTTTTTCTACTTTCTCAGTCTTTTTCGCCGTCTCCTTCCAGCAGCTACAGTAACTGAGCAAACATCAATATCCCCTCCCTGTCTTTTTCTACCTCCGTCCATCCGTCCCTTCTCGCCTAATCGCTCTGCTTCTCCCTCTTCATCCATCCCTCCTTGGCAAGTCTCCCTCCCTCTCCATCTCCAGCTCAGTCACTACTCTTTCTTCTGTCCCTCACAAACCTCTTTCGACCTGCATTATGTTCTCCAAAGAGTGGAGAGGTGTGAGTATGTGTGTGTGTGTGTGTGTGTGTGTGTGTGTGTAGGGTGGTAGAACTATCAACTGGAGTCAACAAAGAGCTTGCTCTCTCTTGTTTTTCTTTTCTTCCTTCGGAGATGTCAGGTGATAAAAAAGCAAAGAATAAAAGAGAAGAAGACATTTTCATTGAAGCCTCTGTGTGTGTGTGTGTGTGTGTGTGTGTGTGTGTGTTTAAGAAAGTGAGAGACAGGAACACACACAGCCATTACCTGAAACAACTTTCTTTTGTAGCAACTAATGGCTAGGGGGCAATTTCTTTCCTTGGAACAAAAGCGACTGACAGACAACACACTCCGACAAATGCACACGTGAGGACGTGCAAACCTGTGCACACATACACACACCAAGACACACAGTCAACCAAAGCATCCGGCTTACTTTATGTGTGTATACACAGATTTGGCTACAAGCAAGAGAACAATTCCCATCGTCTACATATGGCATACAACTAGGGGCAACAATTTTAAACCATATATTCATGAGAGAAATCCATCAATCTGGACCGGAGTGAGCCCTACACACACACACACACACGCACACACACACACACACACACTACTACGCACACACAAGCAATCGAATGCCGTCAGAGCCTTAGGAAAACAAGTTAAAAGGGTTAATCCATCTTCTATGGAAGAGACTCACTGTCGAAAATACTGTATACAGTAGCCCCCAGAGTCTATAAGGGTTAACACACACCACCACACACACAGTAGTCTATATAGGTTTCTCTAAGGCACTGAAGGTTAAAGGTGCTCCAGCATTCCTGCAGGTCTGGAAGGTTTAAACAGCATGGATCAGCATGGAATAAAAGGCGTTTCCCTTGAGGTTGGAAAGCATTTTAATGGAGGCTACATTCTGATGTGGGTTCTGCAATTTAAGGCACTAAAAGATCCCCACGTGAGCTGGAGCTAATATTCAGTATGGAAAGAATATTACCCCTCTGTGGTCTCTGCAGGGTTATTGGCTAGAGACCATATTTAACGTTCTGCAGTGTTTTCAAACATGCAGAACTCCGCTGGGGATGAACGAGTTAAGCCAACAACCTTCCACTGACTTTGGCAGCAGAGTCTTACAGACGCAGAATGAGGAGGTTTCTTGTTTTGATTTGCAGTGGGTGCATGTGGTGCTGGATGAATTTGTGGATTTACGGTTCACTGGGGCTTGGTCTTTTCTTCTTAAGACCCCCTCCCAAAAAGAAGCAAGTATGAGTGTGTCAAAAGTAGGATTTGATTTAAAAAAATATATACATTTGTATATTAGGGCTGGGTGATATGACAGTATATACCATGTAAGAGTAGGAATGTTTCCACTGGTAGAGATTTGGTAATACAGTTTCTACTGCAGGAGCTATTCGGGGAAGGATATGTAGCAAATCAGGTGGATTTTTGCATGATCTTGTGATTCTCCCGTGACCTTGTGATCTCGCAAATCCAGCTAACTCACAAGGTTACCTTGTCTGGGAAGACATGGAGAAGGAGAGTGAAACTATAAATACTGGAACCTGTAACACTTGAAATTAGCATTCTCTGAATGTTAAGGCTTCCATTTTAAAAGAAATTTAGTTTTACTGATTTGAGCCTTTTTTTTTAACTCAAGCATTGTCTCTTGTGAGGTTGTTGGTTTTTCTTTGTATGTAAGTTCCAAATAAAAGTGTGTTAAAGTATGATATGGTTATTTCAAACTATTTCTTGAGTGAATTTCCAGCACATATACTGCATCATGATGTATACTGTTAATGTCGTGTAGGGCTGCACAATCAGTTGAATGTTAATCACAATCACGATTTTGGCTTCCCTCAATTAAATGAACAGGTCGACTGCGATATTGACTTTTTAAGTGTGTGCTACTCTCAAAGAGAACATCTCAGTATAATAAAACCAAAGCAGTGCTCTGTTTATTTAAATGTAAAAGTGCACTAGAAACATTTTGTCTCTAAAAACAATGAATAATCGTGAGAAATAACTGTGATCTCAACATTGATCCAAATAACTGTAATTATCATTTTGACCATTATTGTGCAACCCTACTGTCATGATGTGCGATTTAGGCCATACAGCCCACTCCTACTAATGATTATTGTCAATCTACCGATCAATTGCTTTGGGTAAAAATAGCAAAAATGCCCATCAATAGCTCCCAAAGCTCACAGTGACATATTAAAATGGATTTTCTTATCTGACCAACAGTCCAAAACCCAAATCTATTCAGTTTATCATCATCAACACACAGTTAATCACAATGTATTTCTTTGTGAGAAAGTGTAACCAGTGAATTTTTTCATAAAAAAATGTTGCCTATTAATTTTCTGTTGATCAACCATTTGATTAATATACAAATTGTTGAAGTTGTGCTGCAAACTCAGACTGAGAGCAGATAAATCTCTATAAACTGTGATCTGTAATGTGGGTTTTGAAAGGCTCAGTAAACAGGCTCAGAGTGAAGCACTATACTTACGGTGTGTATATACAGTACATGTGAGATGTCAGCTAATATTCAAGGTCACGGAGAAACAGGTAACCTAGATAGTCCTGATACAATATATGAGGATTGCACACAAAGATACACACACATATGTGTATATATAAACCCAGAGTGGTCCCTAGAAACGGCTAGAGGTCACATGTGCTACGGGCTAACAGCCATGACTGTACTGTGGTGGTTTCCCCTGGGCGGAGCTGCTTCAGCCAATTCACACTCCAGAACGATGAAATATACTCATTCATATGGCACCAAACACGCATGTACACACAACTCACAATAACGATGACTGACTACACTGTGCTGGTTGGCCGGTGCTGAAGGAAGTGGTTGAATAATCATTCCCCTATGATTGCTATTTCTTTAACGCATTGCGTCAAGAAAATATGTCCGGGCACACATTTCGCCAACCTTAAGCGGAATTTGTCAATAGTAAGCTCCATTCAGAAACACATATGGAAACAGCAGAATACAATATGGGCTTATGCACAGGAACATGGTGTTGTTGTTTCAATACACTGCTGTGAATTACAGCCATTAGGTAGAAGAAAAACATGTATGGCAAACACACAAACACACGTTCATTTGGCAGCGTGAATTAACTGAGCAGCACGTTGCATTAACAGGTGCCATGTTTCTCCATAATAACCTGTTTGTGCAGAAGACATACACAGAAAATATGTTTTTGTATCATGGAGAGCCGGAGAGGACATGAGAGAGAGGGACAGAAGTGGCTGCTGGTATTAATGCTGACAGCATGGTTTCAAGACAAGCCTGCAATTCATCTGTGTGTGGTTGCGTGTGTTTGTGCATGAATATGTGTGTGTGTGTGTTAGAGAAAAAGCAAAAAAGACGCCTTTCTCCTTACTAGTCATCGGCTGTCTTATCATCAAGCCAACAAAAAAACACATTTCCAAAACCCCCATTTTCTACAGTCTCAAGTAGGATTGAGCGAAACTGGAATATGATGATGTCCACAGTGAAACATGGAGGAAAGTATCGTCCATCGACCCAACCCTGGTCTCCAACATGACTTGCGTGTGTGTGTGTGTGTGTGTGTGTACAGGAGAGAAGTAAAAGAGAAGTGGACAGCAGGAAACAAGAATGATCTGGCATCAGCCACGGGAGCTGTTCCTCTGCTGCCTTCCACCTTGTTTTCATATCAGATGATAAAGGCTTCCACAGTGTGAGCACACACACACACATACACACACTTTGGTGGATGCAGGTGCCTTTTACCTGACGTGTGTGTACGTGTCTGTGTGTGCACGTGGCTGGCTTCAAGCGGAGTGAGGGATTCTGAGAGAGGGCAGCTCATAAATTACCCAGAAATATCAGCGGGGGCCTTGAACTCATGGAGACATTTCTGGAGTTTCTTCAAGAAGAATAAACACATGAGGCGCTGCTGCGTGTGTGTGTGCGCTTTAAACATGGATGAACGTGCCCTCATACTACTTTATAAAGCAGAACAAAAACCCAGCATCCGATGGTTTCCATAGCTACACATTCATAATGCAAAGTGTGTAAAAGTGTGTTTTAGAGCTGGACAAATAAACAATAACTATAATTATCGCGGTGCAATTTTCCAAGATGGAGATATAATTACACCTCAATATAAATGAACCACCCAAACGCCCTTAGAGCGGGTTAGTAATGCACTTTAAACGCCAGTTGCCACCTGCCATTAACCAGAAGAAGACAAGACCGGACACTAATGCTACAGTAACATTATAATACAACAATATTCAACACCTTCATCAAGTTATTTTTAGCATGATTGTTTTGACCATGTTTTGGATAACAGTGGTGGTCTACCCCACGAATGAATCTGACACATAGCGTTAGCTGCTATGGGTGGTCAACTCATCTAATGCTAATGGTAGGTTAGCAAGATAGCATGACTAACTGGCTATTTCAATAGAATGAAATGACATAATGTGACTGAAGGTAACGTAAATAAAACGTTTATACATTTCCTCCTCCATAAACATAATTTCTGCCTGAGTCACGTCATGATAGATTTTCATCAGTAATGAATGACCCTGCATTACTTTGTGACGTCATCAAAGTCCGTCTTTTATTATTGTTTTGATTGAGAAACAGCAAAAATTGCATACTATGGGTGTAAAACTTGTAAAATGTTTAGACTGTCTGTATTAAGAGTTTGACATGTTCTGCTGTTTGGCAAATATTGTTCATAATCGTTTAAACCACAATAGTGATTTCTTCAACTTTAACTCAGGAGCCAAAATCTGCCTTTAAACTTGAAAGAAATAATGACTTGAGTTTGAGTGTGATAGTTATTGATATCGACCATAACACCCTAGTGTGTGTCTATGTGGTCAAAGTTACAAGAAATCACTGTCAAGAAGAGTACACTGTAGGTTCCTTTCTCCTATACTATTATTAGGCTGGAAGCAAAAGGCAAAGAAACAAGAATCAGTGGAAGCCACACACACACACACTCATACTCTCACACACAGCCTACTGACCTCATACCAGGTCAAAGTGAATTAAGGCCTCATGATGTTTGCTTACTCTGACATCTCTTCCATGTACAGCGCTGACACCAGGGCGCCACAGCTGTGACTCGTAACTGCTGGAAACTGGAACCAATCGCAGACTAAACAAACCACAAACACATCTCACACATACTTTCAAGTATTATTTATATATACAGTGGTGGAAAAAAGTTTTCGGACACCCTTAAAATTTTACACAATCTCAAATATTATCATGAAATATTTGTGGAAAAATCTTTTTTTGTGTTTCAAAAGGTGTGGCTGCATTAGACAGATACAGACAAATACAAATTATATTTTTTTGTTTATTATTTACAAGAAAAACTAACAAAACTAAATTCTTGACAGTTTCAATATGTCAGTTCTCAACATTGTCGGTATCAAAGTCAACAAATAACAGAGAATGTGTTCAAAACTGAACAAAAAATAAATAAACCATCACATCATTAAATTAATATTTAGTAGTCCTGCCATTGGCACGTAGTAGAGCTCTAATCCTGGCTGGCATGTTCCCCACGAGCCTTTCACACTGTTGAGGGGTAATCTTGTCCCATTCTTCTTGAATTACTGCTTTTAATTCTTCTAAATTCTTTGGATTATACTTTGAAACAGACCTTTTGATAATCCACCACAGATTTTCAATGGGGCTCATGTCCAGGGATTGAGCTGGCCACTCTAAGACCTGGATACTGCGCTCCTGCAGCCAAGTTCTACTGGCCTTGGATGTGTGGCAAGGGGCATTATCTTGTTGAAACATCCAGTTTTTACCTCGACGGAACAGTGCACGCGCAGAAGGGAGCATGTGGGTTTCGAGAATGGTACAATACTTGGTAGAGTTCAATGTGCCATCACAGACAGTGAGATGACCAACACCAGCAGCACTCATGCATCCCCAAACCATGATACTGCCTCCACCATGCTTGACAGTAGGTACTGTACATGCTGGAGATAATGCTTCGCCTGGCCTTCTGCGTACCCTCACATTAGTAGGAGGAAGATAAAGCTGGAAACTGGACTCATCTGACCACAAAATCTTCTTCCAATTCCTGGCTGTCCAGTTCTTGTGTGCCTGGGCCCAACGACGCCGAGCTAACCTCTGTCTCTCTCTTGATAGCCTTGTAGGACCTTAAGCCATGATCTAAAAGTCGGCCATGTACAGTGCGGGTGGAACACTGGACACCAGTTTGGTTTGACCACTGCTGCTGAAGCTCCTGTGATGTCATTCAGCGGTTTTGCCTGCACATGCGGATCAGGATGCGGTCATTTCTTGCTGAAGAAACCCTTGGACGCCCAGATCTTGGTTTGTCTTCCAAGCTGTTGGTTCGTCTGTATTTCTGCAGAGTGTATCCAACTGCTGAAGGACTGCATCTGCACTTCCTGGTTATCTGGCGGCAGCTGTACCCTTCCTGGCTGAGAATCTTTATCTTCAGGCGTGTTTCCTGCGTTAGGTTCCTTGTTTTAGCCATTTTTGTGTCTGAAGAACTTTCAAATGTGCTGGCTTTATGTAGACACGAAGCTTGGCAACAAAAATTGTGTCTTTTAATAAAAAGAACGACCTTCATCACTGGTACCAAAATGACCCAATACTCAAAATTTCTTATGTATTTTTATGGAACCAATCAATTTTAATTTTTTAATGGCTTTTTTAGGATTTATTTAGTATTTTGGCTGTGACTGTACTAAAAGAAATTGCACTTGAAGACCTAAGAGTGATTCTTAATGCAATATTTCACAAATGCATGGGGTGTCCGAAAACTTTTTTCCACCACTGTATATATTACTGTAAAGATGCTGCTGGGTTTTTATAATATCATGGATGGTAATACAGAATGATGAGGTTTAAATAAACACTACAAAGTAATTTACTACTCGTAATGTGAATGTAAGCCAAAAATTACATTTACAGGCTGCCTCCAATTACCTGACTGTCACCTTCAACTAGACTGCTGAAACACATGATTCCCGTACAAACTGACGCATATTGGAAGAAGTGCCTCCTGTGGTTACTGTGACTTAAACCTGCTCATGTGAAAACTATTCAAGGGATTTTGTTGTGTTCAGTCAGCACGCACAATCGAAAAGCAAATCATGTTTCGGTTTAAGGAATTATTCATCTCATGATGGTAATTCATGACTCACCCTCTGACTGTTCAGTCACCAAACTCACAGTGAAGCTAAGATTTTTGTTTTGTTGTGAGCAGTTTCATGTAGGAACTATTTCCTTTATACCAAACTACACCCACCGACCGAATCCCCACACAAAGGAAGTGTGCACCTACTCACGAACAAGAGGCTCCTGGTCATGAAAGCGTGAGATGTAAACATTGATGGCTTCCTCGTAAGCTGAGCTGTAAGGTTATGTAGCTCAGTGGTGCTGGGTGAGCTAGCAGTAGATGCACAATAATACTGTTTGCAGGTGTAGTTGTGGTAGTGGTAGAAAGAAACTAGTTCTTATATTAAACTGCTCACAACAAGGTCTGTGGATTATCTTGAGTAACTGGGTCATAATTTCTAGAAAGAGACATTGTGGCTGAGTTTTGTTTTTGGTGTTTTGACTACATGGCACAAGCTGAGTGCCATCTGGTACAGCCAATATCTCAAACACTCGGCGACTGGGTCTGTACTGTATGTCTTTTTTTCCCCAAATCAAAGTTTTTACTGAGATTTTCAAACGAAGTTTCTAATGTCATTCTATTTTATGATGTCATCATCATTTGGATGAAGCGATTTATTGGATTAGAAGAGTTTGTCTTTTTTAATCGGATCAACTTCAGTAAATAAATTTAATTTATGGTGCTGTAAAGTTGATGATGGACTTTCCCACTGATACAGCTGCGTGACTTCCTTTGTGTGCAACAAGAGGGAGGGTAAACAATTTCTCGTCTGCAGTAAAAATGTTATTTTGGAAAGGCTAAACACCAATAAATATGGATTGAGGCAGAATATTTCATTTGATTAGAACATGTTTTGAATTTTGGAAATGATAACATCTATCATTTGTCAATAAATTTTGACTTTTGGACTTATCACTTTGGAGTTATTGGAAATGTTTGGATCAACTGAGTCAGGAACAATCCTACACAGCCACCACTGGACTCTGACTCTTTAACAGTAAACTTTTACCTACACCTGTGCAAATATACTGTTTTAAAAAGAATAAATAGACAAAGTCTGCTGTGCAGCATTCAAAATCAGATTTACAATTCAAATGTCAACATTATGAATGAAGCTTCAGTGCTTCGAACTTTCAGTACAGCCCTATCAGCAACTCCCATCAAAACAATCTATAAATAGATCTACAGGTAAGAGGAACAATATGTATTTTTGACTTTGGGGTGAACTGTCCTTTTTAAAACAAAAATCGCTGCTCTGTGTTATTAACACCTCCATAACAAGAACACAGTACATGACATGCAATGGTCATATAGTACATGAATGTAAAGACAAGCACAAATCTGCTCACAGACACTCTCACACAGCACTAAAATAACTCCTGTGTTTAGGATAACAAGACATAAAAGTCCCATAGGGCTCTGTGCAGACGTCAGCTGTGACGCCACCGGCTCCATGGTGACAGAGTGTGTTTGATTGGTTGTGTCTCAAAGGTGTTACACAAAATGCTTGATGCATTAACAACATCTTGAGCATTTATATGGGCTGGTGACTTAAAACTCGAGACTAGAGGGGTGGGAAAAAAATCTGTCTGAGGATGCAATGTATTTTTGTCCAAACAATTTACAAGCTATGATTTGTTTCCTTCCAAAATGCTGTAGCTGTTTTCTAGAATATGTTACTGGATCCGAACTGATCAATAATTTAGAAAGAGAGATGACTGCACCAATTCCATATTCATGGGTTGCAGGGTAGTAATTTCTACGTTGAGTGCACTCCAGGCAGACAGTGAAACCTCAAGGAGTTGGCACCTATTCAGAGAGCTGCTTCCAAAAGCTGTCACCACATGTTTAGACCGCAATCCAACTGAATGTGAGAGACAGGGGAGGAAATATATATACTGTATGCAGTATGTACAGGAAGAAAATACACCCGTAAATGCACGCTGAGAAGCATACAGTCTGTTGGAAATAAACCGATGCCAATATAAGCCAACAGGCTGACAAGACGAGGGCTCGTGATCAAAAGATCATCAGTTTAAATCCCCACACCAGCTGGGAAATGTGGGTGGGGAAAGTGAATGAGTAACATGCTTCTTTCCTCCATCATCAACCACCACAGGTGCCCTTAAGCAAAGTATTCAACCTCCGACTGTTCTGATGGAGATGTGCAGTGACCAGCAGTGGAAGACTTTTAGCAGATTGAAAGGTTTCACAAAGCAAAAGATATCTTAAGAAATTCGAATAGTACCTGTAACTGCATACGAGACATATCAACATATCATTTGATTAAAGGAGCTCTGTATGATATTCAGAGCGTTAATATAGCAGCAAACAAATGACTAATGACGTCCTGAGCAGAGAATGAAGTTATACCCCCCTGTATGTGTTCACCATGGCTCTACACTCCACTGATATGGCGATTACTGCTGCTTTCGGGGTGACATCATTGCGTAAACATAGCACCTACCTAATTTTTCCCTCACAGTAAGAGGGTTCCTGGTTCAAACTCGGGGTGGGGGGGTTCGAACCCTAGCATGAGGAAGCCCCTCTGTGCAGAGTTTGCATGTTCTCCCCATGTCAGCGTGGGTTTTCTCCGGGTACTTCTGCTTCCTCCCACAGTCCAAAGACATGCAGGTTAGTATAACTGGTGACTCTAATGTTTGTCTGTCTCTATGTGTCAGTCTGGTGATAGTCTGGCAACTTGTCCAGGGTGTACCCTGGACAAATAAAAAAAAAAAAAGGCAGACAATTTGTTAAAAAAAAAAACAGTTAGACAAAACTGGGTAAACCAAATCTGATTTTAAAAGCAATAGGGGTGCAACGGTATCAGATTTTCACGGTATGCTAACCGTCTCAAAAAAAAATGGTTGAACAAATGTTCTATTACTATACATATTTGACACTTGAAACAATTTTCTTAATGTAAAATATGTGTAAAAAGTCTCCCCATTGAAAATGCTTTTCTTCCAATGTTGTAGGTAAGCAAACGTACATGGTATGATAATCGTCAACTTTTACATCATGGTATATCTTGAAATCAGTATAATGCTGCAAACCTAAATAAACAACATTAGAAACATTAGATCTTATTAACTTATAGGACTCTGACACAGCAAGTCATTTGCAGTTTTTAACTTTATTTTCATAAATTTCTATGTAATAAAGCACAATCTGAGCTGTGCTACTAACTGAAAGTGGCTTATTGTACACTGTGGTCAGAGCAGTGTCTTATAACAGCAAGAAACACAATATCTTGGATGCACTGGGACATGACATCAATGTAAAAAAATTGCTCCTATGCATATGCATAGAATCTAGGGCGTTACTGGAAAACAGCAGGTATTCCCTTCTAGCACACAAAACTCAGAAAAACCACATGTATGACAAATAGATAGTTATGAAAAGTAAACCTCTGCTGACTCCGCACATTCAGCTCATCTGCATGGAAACCAAAAGCTGGAGGCAGATGTGTGCATTTAAGAGAAACTTAAAACAAACAAACACAGAGAGACTATTAGCATGCACGATACAGGCACAACCCCTGCCCCACATTCTGATTGCTCCTGATAATGATGTATGCAACACACCACCCACACACAGTACAGATCAATACATAATTACACTGACAATTAGTATCATTAGAGGGGTGCTAGAGATGGGGATTTGTTGAGCTAAACACTCCTCCGAGAGGGAGAGAAAGGTCAGAAAATAGAGAGAGAGAGAATTAAGCAGCTCACACACAGTCTGCATGGGGTCTTTTCCAAAAGGTTTTCTATTGTCCTTTAATAATGGGATGAGAGCGACACTTGAGCACAGAGTGGGTGTGACATTGTTAGCGCACGCATAAGCTCACACACACACAACTGTGACGCAATCAAAAGCCTATCCTGCATACAAATGAACAAATTCTGGAAATCAAATCCCAAAAATATTAACCGAAATGTGGCCGGTTAGTACCAATAACCCGCTTAAGACAACCCGCCTGATCGGTGTCTCCTAGCTCAGCTCATTTAGACTGTCAATTAACTCTGCTCGTCAACTCTTGCTCAATTAATCAGGTCTAATTACTTAAACGCATTTGCCGGCACATCCTTTTAGATTAGGTCTGCAGAAACATGCCTGTGTTTTACAAAGACCACAAGTGAGTTACGTTCATTAGATGATATTTATAATGATGGATTTAATAAGGTTAGGAGCTGGCCAATTCCACTTTGGCTTTTCTGTAACAACATAATGAAAATCTGCTCGGTTCGCTTAATGCGGGCTCATGACGTGCAGAACATTTGCTGGACCATCTAACGGCAGACAGAAAACCTGATATCGATTTCTGTCTAACAAGTTTCCACTAGTAAACGCTGCCAGTTTAGAAAACTTAACCAAAACCAGAATTCTAAGGGTGAATGCAGTATCCTCGAAATAAAGACAACTCACACTGTGTGCGCCAATGCATCCAATTCAGTGAGTCAGTGTAATGTTCTCCTGTAGTGTGTGTTCTTATCAGCCATAGGTAAAAGGAAGGGTTATAACATTTGCATCTGCTATACTGCTGTAATCAGTCTCCAGGGTGCAGCTCGCCACAGGACGTTACTCACACTGATAACCACGCTCCTCTCAGCAGCTATCCTGACTAGACAAAACACACACTCACACAGTGCGCTGATAACCTAAAGCCCCAACAGCAGCAATATCGTTTAAAAAAATCAGAGTTTAGTATATGCAGTAACAGTCTTTACGCTCAACCAAATTACATAGCCTCCACTTATGAAAAATCTCAAAATAAAATCGAAATAAAACCATAAATCATCAAATATTGTTTACTGGGGGGAAACTGACTAAGCATTAAGCTCTTTTACAGCAATGCCCTGGATTCACATTCCTACATCACACATATTCCAAGGAAAGACACACCAAAGCAACACCCACACTTCCGCACATGTAATGTCTTGTGAATGCACCATGGAAATACCACAGCAATGAGCACCATCATTAACGAGCTACCTAAAGTCAAAATAAGTGATCACTTCAAGATCAATTTCAGGTTGAGCATCAAATCTCACCTTTGACACTGATGGCCAACAGCTGGTCTATGCAGCACGAAAAAATGAACATTTGAATTGACTCTTTTTTGCTATGATTGATCTCTGATTGATTGATTCATTGGCTTGGGACAAAGTTCAAACCCTCACTATCCATCTGGCGATCGAGAGAAAGCAGCCTGACATTTTGCATAGTCTTTGAGTCAGATATGAGCCTCGTGTGGAGACAAGTGCCAGCATTCCAGCGAGAAAAAGGAATGTCCAAACAAAGTTTTCTTTATTTCTATTTTGCTACATGATCAGATAAAGTAAGCTTATCTACAATTAGTAAAAAGATACTGTGTTTAACTTCACAGCCCTGTACTGAAGGAATGCATCATCCACAAAAAGACCATTTGTGTATCACTCATCGCGTGTTACCTTGAATTCGTCAAAGAAAACTTGTATTTGTCACGTGCCTTCACGGTTAACAAAGAATCCAAAAACAACAACCATTCATGATGAAGTGAACTAAAGAGCGACCACATTTAACAACAAAAACTGTATCAAAACATCAGTTTCCAAACTCTAGCACAACTCTTGCAGTATACTCTCATTTATCCAGTCGTATGCTCAGTACTTCCCAAACACGTGGAGTTTTGCCAAAACCTGAGTATTTAAAACACTATCTGCGTATGAGTACTGCACATGGGCAAGCACATACCCTTGAACTCTGCTCATGCGTTCTATTGGGTTGCCCAGGTGCCCTGCTCGTCTGTGTTTTGAATGTTTTGGTGAAAATGTATGTGTTTGATAAGTACTGAGCATGCAACTGGATAAGTGCGACTTGGATTATGCTGCACGAGTTGTGTGAGAGTCTGTAAGCAGATTTTTTTTAATGTAATTTCCCTGTTAACTTCAATTCATCAAGTACCTTCACAATTTTTTGATTCTATGTTCATCATGAAGGTACTGATAATCAACTAGTCATTTGTGAGTGTACTGTAAGTATTCCTTTAAGAAAACACAAGGTGCAGGACTATTTGGAAAGTTTTTGGAAAGTCTACCTTCATACTCAGCATGAATTAATGCAAAAGGCATCCTAAAATGCTCAGTTATCATTACAGGACATTTCTATCAAGGACTGTTGTATAGTGTGCTAAGGCTAATATGACCACTGCTCCCTGTGCTGCCCTCATGTTAAATCCAATGACTTTTCCATGACTTTCTAGAACTAAATGTTTTCTAATAACCTAAAAGGTTACAGCTGGCTAGTTTAATGTTTGGCTTGCTGTGGAGAAAAGCTGCTGGAAATCACCATTTAATGTGATGACTGTAGTGAGTAAGAAAATATATCCTGCAAAGTGACCCCTGAGCAGAAAGATTCCCTGACTTTCTCGAACTGGAGGACGCCCCTATAAATCCAGTGATATTTCATAAACACCAAAAGAGCTTTGTTGTGTTCCTGAGTCCTCCTTATTATAGCACCTGGCCCAAGATATACACGCCCTGTCAGATGTGCCCCAACACACACACATACACACGCAGAGCTGACATGACAGAGAGCCGTGCTGCTGAAGAGGACAGTGTGGTGGCCAGGTGACGGACACCGATATTATTTGTGCAGCAGCCAGCATTCAATCAACCTCTCCTCTCCTCCCTCTATCTCTTTCCCCTCTTTCTGTCATCCGCCCTTTTCTCTCGCTGTTCTTGGCAGTGGTGGCGAAAATAATTCTGGGGCTATCACTCTTCCTCTCGTCCTCCTCTTCTCTCTGTCGGTGAATCACTGCCTCTCCTTCGAGCACACCCTGGCTGTAAAAAGCTTGCTGCTCTCTCCTTGGCTGTTTCTCGTTCTCTCCATCTCTCGTGCCATTTTTTCTGTTTATTCCCCTCTCACTGAAATCACCATTTTTGTATCTTTTTCCTGTACATCCCTGCCTTGCTTGCTAAGTGCAGATATGTGCATTTTTAACTACACAAATTGGAATCTGGCTACTTGTGTCAAGTCTAACAAAGGAAAATCACAGAAAAACGTCTGAAAATCAGATTTTAAACATGTTCAAAGATGTTTTGACATCAAAATCCAGTGGAATCAAAATTCTGTCATCGCTCAAAAAGCACCATAACATTGACGTCACATCCCAGTTAGCCAGCACTAAACGTGGCTCCACATCAAACTCCTCATAACTGACATCACTGGACGTTTTCATGGCGCTGACAGTAAAAGAACATATCTCAGTTCTTCATCTGGCCTGCAGCTTGCCGTTTTGGTTTCCCGCAATTCAAAATGCAGCATCAGTTCACGTTCATGTGCACAGCTACAGTACAGTCATTTCCTTAGTGACCAGTGCAGACAGGTTCAAAACGCCTAAACACAAATCTAGGCGAGATCAGTTGAAAATAGCTCTGTGTGCAGTCGGTGCTAAAGACCGGGTTTGAGAAACTTTCCTGCATTCTGGACGGAGTCAACAACACTGCTGCCCTCTCCTCCCTTCTGTGCTTTCTTTCTCAATCCCTTCCCTGTTCCCTTCAAGCCTCTTCCTTGGCTTGCTCTTGTTATTTTCACACTCACTCTGTCTCTCTCATCTCTCCAACACCATCTTTCAAATTCCCCTACTCTCTCCTGTACGTTGCTTTGGCGTCTAACTCTTCCTCCCTCCCCGACTCCCTCATGTCCTCTCATTTTTACGCCCGCCCACGTCCAGCACCTCTTTCTTTCTCTCTCCTGCCTCTCTCTGGTTCTAGCTGCCGTCTCTCTCATTTACCTCCTGAAACATCCTTTCTTGCGCTCACCTCTATACCTCTCTCTTCTCTCTCCCTCTCTCCCTGTGTGGAAATGGTTTGTATTGATCCACTCTCAAAACGGGGAGAAGGTCAGGGGTTCACTAATAAAGCTCAGGGACAAAACAGAGACACACAAACAAATGCACGGGCGCGAACACACACACACACACACACCCACACACACACAGAAGACAAATATAGCCAGGTAACAGGGCTGAGGTGATGAATGGCGTGTGTGTGTGTGTGTGTGTGTGTGTGTGTGTGTGTGTGTGTATCTGCTTCGTCCAACACACATATTTTTTTTTATAACAGAGCCACTTCTAATATGCCCAAACATTTGTGTTTACAGAAAAACAGCCACCATCTCACTGTGCCCATAAACATATCACCCTAATGACGGCCAGAGGCCAGAAATTATGATCCAGCACAAATATGAACTCCACACAGGGAGCTGACAGAGCTCCTGGCCATCCATCATGGCTGTGTGGCTAACAGCTGTCCAGTCCTCCCTCTCTCCCCCCCTGCCTTGCCCTCTCCACTGCTCTATGGCAGGGTCAACCTAAACGTATTCACCCTCCACCCCCACATCACACAGCCTTTCCCACACTTCTCAGTCCAATGCAGTTGAAATGGGCATTTAAGAGCTTGTAGCCCTGAGGTTAGAGGAGTGCATTTAAATTCCTTGAGTGGCTGGGAAAATATGGGTGGGGTTCAGTGGCAAACACCAGTAGCTTAAACGTTTGAAAGTTGTGGAGCCAGAGATTGCCACTTTATAAACCTAGATCAGCTGGAGAAATGGGAAGATGACTCCCAGTTAGAGACAAAACGGTATTATAATCACACACCATTCATTTCAAGATCATGTCACCAAAGTTTTATATTAAAAATCAATGGCATTTATATAAACATTAAAATATAACATAGCCAATACCGTATGTAAAGGTATGAAAACCATATCAAATTTAGAAGATAAGACTGTCTTTGAAATGCTTGCTCGAGTGTCCGTGTCACTGTAGATGAGGACGAGACCAGTAGCATCACTGGGTTTGCCTGCTGCACGCCCTCTGTAAACAAAGGAAGAGTAAAACAAACCTATGATACATGCTGCGCCTGTGTCAAGAAGACCCTTACTAACTTTGGTTGAAGGGCAGGATTTTTGAGGTGATGTAATCAAACACAGTTTTAATGATCAATAAAATTGTGAAATGGTAATACCGACCGTATGGAATTTTATAGCAGTTTATCATGAAACCATTTCATCCTTACGTACAGCTTGTTTTTAACTTATGGTACGACTGCTTTCAGTAATAGCCAACTGTGAAAGACTGGCATCTGTTAGCTGACTATTAGGGGTGTGCCATATCATCTCGTTGACGATAATACTGGTTTATTTTTTAATATCATATTACAAATTCATATTGTGATACTCGTGATATTTCGACTTGTTGACATGTGACGTCAAACTGCTACCCATGGCAACAACAAATAATAGCTGAAAGCAATATTATTACCGACTCCGCGGTGGTTCCAAAAAGGGGAGCAGCTTCAGTAGTGTGGAATAAACTGTGGCGTCCTGAATGTTTTATGAACAGCCCCGGACTTCTCTCAGACTCTTTTAGCGAGTTACTGCTCAGAGAGAACTCATTCAGCGGCTCCTCTGGCAGCAGCACAGCGTCTCTCCCTCTCCTCTCCGTGTCATCAAGTGATTTTGTCATAAACCTTTGGTAATGTAAACCTACATGACACTTGCGGCTCTAAAAAAAGCTACATGCATGTGAATGAGCGATAGGCATCGTATCATAACAGCCTGTCGCAGGTTACAGCGTGATGATCAGAGGAGAAATGGCAGAGCATAAAGGTCCAGGTGGGAAAAAAATCATCATCATTTAGGATTTTTCTTAAAGAGAAGGAAATCGCCTGTTGATTTATATATGTAGAACTTGGGTACATTTTTGGTATTTGGGAGCTTAAGTGTGTAATTTGTGACAGATTTCATTTTGTTGAACTATTAGTATTTTATACAGAATCTTAATTTCACTCTTGTATTATTTCAGTTCTGGTGTCTTGATTCGGCCTCATCTGTGTTTCTCTGTGCTTGTTATGTTTAGTTATGTTGCACAGCAACAGCTCCCACATTGAAAAATAATATCAGGCATCTGAGGTCAGATTTGAGGTTGCTCATACCACTGGCTGAGGTTAAGGTCAGTGGTGGGCAGCTGACATTAGGTCACTGCTTAGGGGCAACGTGGCAGACGTCATTAACCTAAGGCTGACCCCTCGAGCCTCGCTGCTGTCGTAGGGTCAGCCAATTTATCTCTGAGGCTATTACATCATCATTGATGACATCTTATATGGGACAGCAGTTTCCTGAGAGGATGTTTAAGTGGAGATAAATCACAAGTGATTCCTTATCAAAAACTCTAGTAACTATGGTAACGGGCCTGACTGGCAAAATGGGAGAAGGAGGCGATGGTTGCTGTGGGATGCTGCAAAATAACTGGTACAAATGAACAAAACTCACAATTCATGATGGTTCATAAGTATGACTTGAGACACTTAAATGGAGTTTAAGTGTTAGTTTGGAGTCTTCTCAAAAGCCGAAATATTGGACAACTCTTCATACTCTTCTGTGGTTGGAGAGTGCCTGGCCAACAAAGGGAGTTACTGCATGATGTTGCACTGCACCACATAAAAGGTAGAGTCATGTTTTTTTTTTGCAGTGCTAACCTGAGATTTGTACCACAGCATTCTGCACCAAGAGCTGCTGCTGCACCGGTGCAAAGGTCTAATTGAAATAAATGAGATAGCTTGCTTTTTTTGCCTCAGAGCTATTGTCAGTGTGATGGGCCCAATGAAAAAAAACACAAAAAAAGAATGAAGACAACGACTGAATAGGAAAGAGACCACATCTACAGAAGGTGGCAAAAAAACAGGAAGAAAGGGAGGTGAAAGTGAGGAGTTGGCTAGGTCATTCACATCACTTACACTACCTCACAAAACATACCTGTGCACTCAAGCTAATGAAGACCTACGCAGAGAAAGAGCGCTATTCTTACCAAGTATCACTCCATTAGTTGCAACACACAGGGTGAATGGTTTGTGTGTGTGTGTGCGTGTGTGTGTGTGTGTGTGTGTGTGTGTGTGTGTGTGTGTGCAACAAAGACACCTGCCGGAAAAAATGGTGTGCACTGACATTTAAAGGAATGCTTTAAAACAGGTCTTTCAATTAAGCTATCTTAAGAGAGAGCGAGATGGAGGGGATGGATGGGTGAATTTAAAGAGCACAGAGGATGGGAGATGAGGTCGCAGAGACAGGTGGTCAACTAAGAGCGAGGCACACTTAACACTAATAGATGGAACAAAGACATCAGAGGCTTCAGGCAGATGCAGCCTGAGGAAAGTGGGTAAGCAAGGGGAGACAGAAGAGAATGAGGCATGAAAGTCAGGGAAAATAAAAGCATGTAAGCAGGTATACAGAGAAAACTACAGTGTGTGCTGTTGTGGAGTGCCTTTAGGTCTCTAGTGTGTCTGTGTGAGCGGGGTCCTCTGTAACGCATGCAGGGCCATGCACCGTGGATCAGTTAGTAAAAACCGAGGCTAGCTCGTGCTATCCCTCAGGATCTCACGCTGCAGTGCACCAAACCATACCATGTGTATGTGCGTGTGTGTGTGAGTGCTGCTCCTGAGTGACATTTCACAAATCCAGGGGACTGGGCTAATGATGTCCCCTGTCTGACTAAATCAAAGCAGCAGAGAGATTGTGGGGAGACAGAAAACGGGCAGAAAAAAATGAAATAGTAGACAGCAGGAGAAAGAAATAAGAGCTGTTCAGACTTGATATGGACCACTCCGGGCCTGTAGCAGTGGTCCTTATGAATGAATGTAGCATGAGTAGGCCAGTATTTAATTAGCGGGCACACAAAAAAAGGGTTAAGTGGAGAAATCAGAGTAGCCGACAGCTTCAGGTATACAAACTACTCAAAATCAAGACTAGCCTTTAAAGCTGGGGCAGGCAGTTTAATTTTGGCTTCATAGGGAAAAACTCCCATAATAAAATCATACTGTAATTCAAGTGGACTGAGAAAAATACTAGACTTCTGCACCTCCTCTTCATTCTGGAAGACAGACTTAACAAAAAGAAAGTCTAAGAGAGTCTTACAGGAAACGAAACAAAACCTTTCAACATCAGCGAAATGTTTCAGAGATGGAGAGAATATGTTGCTACTAGTTTAGCCCTCTGCTAACCAGAGCTAAAGGCTTAGAGGTGCAGGTTTAAGTTCACATTTATGTTAATGTTAGCTAGAACCTCATTCCTCCGCCTCACACTGCCGCTACAGATCCATCTCTACTAGTGGAGAGCAGGCAGCAGCCACAGCAACAGAAATCCAGCCAGCACAAACCCCAGCTGTTTGGCAAACTTTCTGTTGCTGCCATTACACATGCTAAACCCGGCACTGCTGCTGTGATACCCAGTGCTGGGTGGTTTTCGCAGGCTAAATTCGAGCTGCTACAGTTCTGACTGAAGGTCTGTCTGCTGAGCCACTGCCCACCCTCCTCCTGGGAAGCAGTCCACAGCAGCGGAGAGTGAGTAGAAGGGACAATGCAGTGGCTAACCTCAGGTTACTAATTACTGTATTATTTTTGGTCTGATAAACAGAAAGATCTAGCTGAGTGACTGCAGTGTGTACAACTCCACAATAAAATAAGATCAAATAAATCAATGTATGGGAAACGCTAATTACTGTACGAAGCTCTTGAATATGCCCGTTGTCGTCCTGTAGGGGGGGCTTAGGACAGAGATGGGAGAGTGAGGAGCTACAGAAAGAGGGTGCATTTTCTAATTCTGACTTTTCTTTTTTTACCTTTTCAATATTTCTGCCTACCACAGCTTTAATATTTGAATGACTATATGTATGTGTGTGTAGTTTAAGTAGCATTCTTTAGCAAAGGTATTGCACATTTTTCAAAAGTAGTGGTGCCATATTTATGCATTAGTCCTGTTCCTTAAGGGTTAAGGCTAATGCTAATGCATTCTGCATCAATGTCAACATTTTACCATCAAAACATATGTCTGCCTCGACTGGTAAGTAAACTGATTCACTCTGAAGAAATAGGCTGTAATGGAAGTGTGTATCCCGCAGAACTCAAAAAGCACAAAGAAGAGATTTGAGCTTACCGAGTTGATGCAGGCGAGCTCCTTGTTGAGCAGCCAGGGTAAGGAGAGTTTCCCATCTCCCTTGTAGCAGGACTGAATTCTTTCTTTGATCTTCTCTTTTATCCTCCTCAGGGTGAACAGACACAATGCTGACTCTTTGGGTGGTTTGGCCCGATTCTTCTGACCCTGAGAGAAGACTGTGAAGAGGATGTCTTCATTCTCAGAGATCCCCAGAGAGTTGGCCAGCTGCCGGCCTGGCCGAGCCAAGAAGGCATCCTGCACCAGGCGGTACTCTACCCCATCTTTAGTGCAGCCAATGGGGAACTCCACGTAGGAGTAAAACTTGGGGTCGTCCACACACAGGCGGACAATTTTGGATGTGAAGAACTGCTCTCCGCTGGCATCAGGTGAAGTCAACTGGGTATCCAGCTGCATTGTTAGATAATAGACAAACTGCTCACTGCTGAAGCTGTAAACATAATAGATGTCGAAAGCAGGGAACTTGGACAAAGTGTCTGAAGGGATCTTCAGCTGAGAGGAGACAAACTCATCCTGATAGACAAAGCTAAACATGTCGGCATTTTCTTCATTCTCCATCAGCTTGCGGCTGGACAGGGTGGGGAAGTACTCTGACTTGCCATCAATGGGTGTTCCAATGAACAGCTTGCTGGTTGGACTGTGCGGGGAGCTTATGATGACCCCAGACATTGTACCCGACTCCGCCACACTAGAGAGGTAGTGTTCCTTGCGGTGGTGGGGCTCGCCAAGCTTAAAGAGGTCATCCAGACGTAGGAACTGGCAGATCCCCTGGGAAGTGCTACCACAGGCAATGAGGCGGTTCTGTGCGTAGTCTATGAGAAGAAGTTTGTTCACATTAGGGGTCTGGGCCAGGTCGTGAGGGCAGGACTGGACACTAGGTGGAGGGTAACACTTCTCATTGTCCACCACTGGTCCAGTCATGTGGCTGCGTAATTTTGTCAGGTTGCTGGACAGCTTGAATATCCAGTTTACAGCTCCCACATAGACTTCCCCAGTTTTGTTGTGGATGGCCAGATGTGTGAGTCCCCACTCAGCAGGGGCGAATCGTTTGAAGGGTGGGGGTTGGCCTCCAGAGAAGGATGAGCTCATGATAAGCAAAAGCCCCAAGAGGAGAAACACGTTCCCCTGGCCAGGGGAAGCTGCTGACCGAGCTAGGGGACACATATCTGGGCTGTCTAGAGGCAAGGCCTAGGGGGTTGGGGAAGGAGAGAGAGAGAGAGGAGGAGAAGGAGGAGGAGAACAAGTGCTGGTCCCAAGTCAGGATTTTCTTTTGTTTCTGCTCTTCTGACAAGGAATATGGGAAGACAGTTTGAGGGAGAGAGAGAGAGAAGGGAGGGGCAACAAAACTCCTATTGATCCGCTGTCCTGTTCTCAGCGTTGCGAGCCGTCATCAGGAACATCATCCACAGAGGCACGAGGTGGGAGCCCTGGAAGGCAGAAAGAAAAAACACGGTGAGCGTCCAAGGAACATTTCCTATTGATTATGCATCAAGCAGGCAGAGAGGCCTAAAAGGCTCGCAAATTGCACAGCCAAAATTAGAAAAAAAAAATCCAAGCTGACATTTGCCCCAGTGATAAATAAATAATATCAAATCAAGTCTGGAAGGCAAATGGGTGTCTGCATTTAATTATGAGTGGAGATAGCAGGGGAGGCATGGGCCGATTATTAAAGGCTCTGTACACATAATAGGAGTCCTGCTGGAATGAGTTATAGACTCGCAACATTGAACTCTTTAATATTTCATAACATTCAACTTCACCATGGTGGCTTTGGAGGAGGCATGGGTTTGAAAAAGTGCCAGTGGGCACTGTTACATTGACAGCTAGCAATTTATAGCCAGGTCTGCTTGAAGGCTTTCGTGTCATGGTTTCACCGATAGCAACACACTATACAGCAACCCCTTATTGTAATTACACTTTTATAACTATTATCCAGGCATCAGGCTCTCGTGGTAGCACAGCAGGTCGCCAGAGACACGCTGCATTCCCTCAGGGAGCTATGCTCACAATACATGCTATATATACCAGGGTAAGTATAACTTCAGCAGAGAGAAATATAAAATCCCTTGACTGAAATGTATGCTGCATAAACAGCACGATTCTTGTTCTTGAAGGGTCTCTATCTTACACAACACTCTTCTGCAGCCAATCCCGCCCCCTCTCTTCAGACAGCAATCATAGTCAGTACACTCGAAACCTGCCTGTCTCTTGCTATTGAGCTACCTATGTGATTAAAGCAATGTTCAGACAGACTATTGCACTGCATCAAATAAGGAAAGTCTTGTCGTCTTTTAAAAAGAAACTGCCTTGGAACTGTGAGCATCTTTTTCTTCTTTACATAGTGCTATTTTCAGTTTGAACGCAGCCCCACACTGCCCACATTTCAGTGCATATAGCCCTACTCACTTCCTCACTGCCGTCGTCGTCCTCTCATACCACCTAATTCTGATAAATGAAGAGCGGGAGCTCAGCAAATACACATTTACTTAGGTCTGCTTTCATTTATGAGCCTCTCCCGAATACACAAATATATTTTACACAGCACACACTATACCCCGCAGCTGGTATCCCTAGACAACTTGGGATGTAGACAACAGAGGCGGTATATTAAAAAGCCAGGAGTGAGATAATTTATAGGATGGAGGTTTTACACGTAAAGGACAAGGAGGAGGAGAGGAGGAGGAGTCAAAAGAGAGAGTATTTGCTCCTTTGGGCGTCCTCCATCGGCAATACAACAATGATGAGGAGCAGGGTTTTTCGGGCGTGTGCTGCCACTTGACAGGCCAATCATGTTCCCGCAATGCTGGGACATTAGTTCTCCTGTAAATGCTGATTATGCAAAACAGGACGCAACTCTCCCAGGGACCCCACGCTTCAATTTCACCTTGACTATCAAAGTGTCTGCACGAAGGGTGTTTTACGACCACGCCGAATCAGAAAAGATGAGAGACATTGTGGTGAGATGAGGACAGTAGGAAGAGGGGGAAGGGAGATAAGGGAGGCAAAAACATGAGATAGAGAAAAATCAAAAGAAGGGCAGAGACAGGAGAGGCAAAAGGGAATGTGAGGTTTTCTTTTCTTTTTCTCCTTATCTTGGTTTCTGCCTCTTGCTCTCCATGTGGTGAGCCACAGGAACAAGGCTATCTGTCTATCAATCACCAATCATGCAGGTCAGGGAGTGTGGTTAGTCTACCAAGCTCAGAGGGATGAGCAACTGAGTGTGTTTCAACACCTGTTTCTTTTTTTATGCTTTATACAGCTATCCTCCCTGTTTTCTAATATGAACTATGGACAATGTCTAAAATATCAGGTCTGGAAATTGTCCGGAGTTGCTCTTTTAGACATGTAGGAGACAACATAAGATTGTCTCTTTCAGATGCATTCTCAGCAAGTGGAAATACTCCTTTTGGTTTAGAGCATAAAGGAGCTTGGACATGATGCTGATAACACCGTGGTCAAGTAGCCAAATGTAATTTGGTCATAAACAGAGTGTCTTGCCGTTGCTTGGCTTTGTTTAACAATTTTGGCACCAGAATGACAGAGAAAGGTTCCTGAATCTCCTCATCTCTCAGGTCAGACATTTTCATTGCCATCTTTTGACAATTGTTATTCACCGTCGGATGCTTGCTTTTTTCAGTCCGTACAAGCCACATGACAGAAACATCATCAACATGCCCACTCGCTTGCTGTGAATTTTCCAGGCAATGACCTGCTTTATTCACACATGGTTTCAATCGGATATTAAGTGGACTTGCAATAGGTAGCTGGCAGGGTAAGGTCTGTTTAATGTCCAATCCAACTGATTTGGACACTTGCGTTGTCACATACAGCTCCTTCGGGTAATGTCTAGATAATTTCAGGTTTGCAGTGCATGTGTGAAAGGGGCTAAAGAGAAAGGCATGTACTACGTGACAGAGACAGAGTGAGTAAACACTCAGAGGTAGAAAAATGCACTTTTGGAAGTATTGCAAGAATTAAACACCTTGGTAAGAGGAGTCATTAAACTGCACATCAATTTTAGTCGCTGCTGCTGCAAATAGTATGTGAGAGGAAAAAAGAAAGAGGGAGAGACAGTGAGCAGGAGAGAAGAAAAATAGTGGTGGCGATGTTCGTGGAATAGCAAACCATAGCTCAGCTGAGACAAAGCTGCCCAGGTTCAGGGAGAGGTGGTGTCATCCAATTTCCACAAATGAAAGGCCAGGAGAAGACGTATAGGAGAGAGAAAAGGCAAGGTGAGGAAGAGGAGCAGAGCAAGAAAAATAGAAAGTAGGAATAGGAGGGAAGGAGAAACTGCACGGACAGAAAGACATAGAGAGAGGGGAGCAGAAGGGTGAGTGAGGAGCAGCGGGAGCCAAACAAAAGGTAGCACCTCTGCTGCATTTTAATCAGAGCTCTACCTGCGCTTGAATCAAACACCAGGGGAGCCCCGTGAGATCGAGGCGCCTCGGCACGGTAACTGCAGACAGAAGGGCCTGAGCTGCGGTTATCAGATATACCCTCACTCTCCACTCTGTGAGATTAAAACGACTCAATGCAGACGGCGTCCTCTTCGACATAAGCAGCCGCAATAAAGTGACGAGCCAGCCTATAAAAAAACTAATTTCTTGCTCAACGGTACGGTCGTGCCGCGCGACGAGAGCAGATGCCAATTTAAAATGTGGTGGCACGTAGAGAGGCCGGCTGCCTCATTTTCCTTTGTCATTTCCGAGCGAGGGAAAGATACAATGAGGAAGTGAGCAAATGAGAGAGTCTGATAAAGAACGAGGAGAGAATGTGGGAAAAAAAATCGTCCCCACAGTAATTCCTCTTCATTTAGGCCAGCCACGGCTTGATGTAAGAGAGTGTGAATCGCACAACAAATTGCATCTGGGGGTCTCCGGCTGCTTGTTATCTATCCCGGTAATAAGACGATGACATCATGCCACACTTAAACGAACATGTTAGTGAAAAGAACATGGAGTCATCCACTTCAAAACTAACAAGAGAGCAAACAGGTTGGATTAAACATTCACACTAATAATGCCTTCACAAATGAGCCCCCACCTCCCTCCTTCTCAGTCCTTCCACTTCCACCCATTCACACGCCCAGCTGCCGAGGATACAGTCAATCACTCAGCCTCTTACACACATTGCTCTTTTTTTCTTAAATTTCTCCATTTTCCCTCCACCTCCTTATCCCTCTAAACCCTCTTCAATTTCAATTTCCTCCTGAGCTAAAGTGAAATGGTGGGAAGAGCGCTGAAACAAGGTTGCGAGCCATATCTGGCACCATCAAGGAAAAACATGTCAATCATTTTGGGCTGGAGCGTGTCTGTGGCTTTAGGAATGGGCAGCCACCATATCGGGAGAGCCGGGGCCGTTATCACATCAGGGAAAAGCATTAGAGAGGACGGGCTGTAAGGGGCCAAGTTGATTGGATTTGATATCGGGACGGCCTATCAATTGACAGGACTGTACTGTGTCCCAATGGGCATTGGGAAATGGAATGAGGGATTGAAAAAGATGCAGAAGACATAATAGAGATGGAAACACTTCGAAGGGGGGGGGGGGCTTCTTCCTCAGCTTGACTTCATTTTGTTTATTTGGTTTAACAGTGGGAAGAATCTTGAGAAGAGATGGGGTGGTGGTGTGTTCTCATGTACGTTGTGAGGCAATTCCAGAGGCTGGTGAAGTGGTGTGCTGTTGGTGACTCTTGTGAGCTGAGCTGGATCAACTCTCCCTCTCTCACCCTCTTCTCCAAAGCAGCTAAACCTGTCCATTCAGATAATGGTCGCTGCTCGGCCCTAGAGCTGTGCTGATTTATTGCCGGTGGCATATCAATTACAGCGCTCGCCACTGGAGGGGAGAAAGAGGAGGAGAAGGTGGCGAGAGAGGGATGAAGAGGAGGAAGGAAGAAGAGCAGCACTCACACAAAGTCTCTACCTTCTGTGCTGCGTGACAACATGTGGGTCACATCTGGGAGAAGAGGTAGAGGTGAGAGGGTGGAATTGAGAGTTTACAAAAGAAAGATAGATGGTGTGAGAACGATGGAAAGGCTCTAAAAAAATTAATGCAAATTCTCAAGACTCACACTCTCATATACGCACAAAGTCAATTACTGTAAAACCATAGCATAATCGAGGAGGTGACTGAAAGCAATATGGTTTAAAAGACACACACTGGGCACACGTCAACCTACACACACCAACTGCATATCTTCTGTGCACAAATGGTCTCTATATACGCACACAAATGCAAAATACACTTTGGATTATCCAATATGTTATGCGCATGCAAATCAAAACACACATGTACAGAAACCTAATGGGTCTCTATCTTAATCTGCCCTCCACCTCTTCACTCTGCAGCCAACACACTCCAAAGATTGGAGATTTGCCCGGGGGAGGAAAAGGAGACGGGCGAGGGGTGGGTGAAGGATTGAACAGCGTGAGGAGGCGGCAGGAAGCGGGTGGCGGGTTGTGGGGGTAGGATGGTTAGAGAGGAGGTAAGATAGAGGGGGAGCCAAGCCCTGAAGCCTTAATCCTCTCCCAGGGTCTGCCTAATCTCACCGCCACTATCTGCATATGGGAAGAATGGATTACCATCCCCCGACACTCTGACGGATGGATGAAGTGAAGGAGGGATGGGTGGCAATCCCTGGACAGACAACACAACCACAGACAGTCTCACACACACAAGTCTGACTGAAGTTATTGCAGAGCCGAGGATGTGGTTGGCTCTCTAAACCATTTGGTGCTTTCTCCATATACACACTCAGGCCTGTGCTCAGACGCACACACACACAGGTACAGATGGCACAGGCTAGTCATTTGCAGCTTGGTTAGCCCACCAGTCTGAGACATGTACCAATCAGAGGCTGTCTCTGTGTGGTAGAAGGGGGGTCAGACCACCAATCTAAAGCTGAAACAGTCCTCTTAACCCACCAAAACCTCAAATCTCAACACTGCGACAAAGCAATCACACTGTCTGCTGGGGATTATCAGAGAATGTCAACATTATTGCAATAACTCACCACAGTGTTATCAAGAAATATCAAACCCCATTTGTCACTGTCCATGGAAATTTGTTCATAAAGGTCCTCCTTTTTCAATAACAGTTGCATGACAGCAGAATATGTATTACTAACTGAGTATGGATAGTATTTGTGGAGCGCCCTTGGGAGCAATATAACCAGCAACAGTCGACCTCGAAATCTGATATTCATTTTTGTGTCATTACCTCATATCATTACTTTATTATCAAGGGAAAAAAGTGACAAAAAAGCATTTAGTGATGAGAAAAGAATAACCAAAATATGAGCTAGCACTTTTAAGGTGCCAAAATCAACTGTCCTTATATCATACTCAAGTCATCCAGCAAGCCAAGACAAACTTCAGAGGAGGTAAGACCAATTTTCAAGAGGTCGTACAACAAAGCAGTATTATATATTGTGGTATCTTGTATCATTTCCTTCCTGCCTTGGCTGCGGGAACAAGCTGACTGGCAAGTCTTAAGGCGTATAAAAAGTCCTTATGAGTTCTGTTTTACTGCCAACGTAAATCAGTTTAGCGGAGGACAAGCGCCGGTGCCCTTTCTCGCTCTCTCTGTGGCAGGTGGCCTGCCAAAACAAATGCCTTGTTCCAGAGCACAAAAGTAGTGTGTGTGTGTGTGTGTGTGTGTATGTGTCTGTAAGGAAGTCAGGCACTGGAACAAATTGAGCCCCCTGTCTTTAAAGCACCTTGCTGGGCCGACTTTCAAGCCATCAGCCCGTCTGGAGTGATAAAACCTGATCTAGACCTGTATAGCAGCTACCCTTGACGACGTGACTTTGGAAAAAGCTACGGAGTAGAAATACTGGCCTCAAACATCAACCTCAGTTCGTTCTACATTAGTTTTGCTCAAGTACATTAGCCAAGAATAAATTCTTTACAGCAGACGCTTTACAAGCTGCTCAGCTCTGTTCCATGGAATAATGGAATCTGAAGACTGTAAAATGTTTTTTGAGAAAGTATCATGAGCCACAGGGTCGTAAAACACATCATAATAAACAATCATTAAAAACATGAAAAACAGGCTTAAAGACTTTACACCACAGTTTTTTTTGTTAGCCTGTTAATCTATACTAATCTGACTGATGACACTTAATTTCACTGTCCTCATCTATTTGTTTCCCAGGTTTGAATCAGTAGCCTGCACAAGGGCGAGGGTAGAAACTGACAGACAATCCACTCACACATTCGAGGGCTGGAGCAGCAATAAGTGCAAGGACAACTGCTTCTCTGACACCCGATGTGCCTTATGGATAACAGACGTGTGTGTGTGTGTGTGTGTGTGTGTGTGTGTGTGTGTGTATGTGTGTGAGACAGCTGCCACTCCGAGACAGTAGACAGACTGTGGGCACTACATCACACAAATTCTTCTTCTCCTCATTCCCTGTGACAATAAACACTCTCACACTCTTGTGTTTTCAGAGGTAAACGGGATTATATGCCGACAGACGTTACTTCAGACACACAGTGGTGAACAAGTATGTGTGTGTGTGTGTGTGTGTGTGTGTGTGTGTGTTGCCATCGGGCACAAATGTGTGCATATGTTCCTGTGCTATGAGGCTACAGCACACAGTTGTCCCTGCTCTGCCTGCATTTGTCGGGTATACGACAGAGGAAGAAGGGGGTCGTTGGCTACTGTGTGTGTTTAAGATGAGGCCATAAGAGCATAAAGCACCACTACACACACACATTTCATGGCAACATTAGCCCTTTTTACACAGAGATCCTGCAAAACTGGCTCAGCAAAGACTCTTCATTACATTGCTTTTGCTTTTTTAAACATAATGCCACCCCAGTGTGTGATTTTAGATAGTATGCCAGCAGTCCGGAAGCAAAGGAGGTGTGACCGGCATGAGGTGTAGCACAACAGCTTCAGCCTTTAGTGGGACATAAACGTGTCAGGAAGCACTTTCTAAACAAAACAATGGTTTAACATGGTAATAACAATCATTTAGTGATATAGCAGCTGATCTCGCCCTCCTCTGGGAGGGTAAGAAGCTCCTGGACCTCATTGTCTCTCTAATTTGCAGACATTTTCAGCTGCTGTTTTTCTTCGAGTTAGCTGCTAACTGCTGCTCAGTACTTTTGAATTTCCTGGTGGTGAGTCACACATATACCATGTCATCAAAACATTACACCCATCCCGCCCATGGTCACATCCTACCAGCTGTCACATTTACACAGACATCGAATCAGCGCTGCTACTACCGCCACTGCCGGCTTAAAGGCCACACCACTCTGTCCCCACCATGCCGTGATCATACCTTTTATGAAGAACAGCGAGGTGGAATAACAGCGTGACATTCCCGCCTTGAACAGGCAGTGTAAAAGGGGTTTAAGTTTGCACCAAAATGGAATGCAGAGGGAATGTGCTGCGGTCTGAACAAACCTCAATGTGGAATTCATCACCTCGTCAAGCAAACACGTGATATGTATATTTGTGTGTGTAAGGTAATCTATGTGACAGGTGTGTGCGCCCTACCGTATCCTTCAGATCTCACCCTACACAGCTAGCATCATGCTCGCATTCTGTGTCAAACAAAGAGTGAAACAGTAGTTGTGTTTCAAACACTTTCTGAGCAGCTTGAGGTGGCTGAATAGTGAACGGCACCATCTTGGTGCTCGGAACAGTTTGTGAACATTGTGTCTGATTTGGATGGTGAACACAGGGTTGAGCGCCCCAGGGTGTCTCCCAGGCATGCAGCCCTTGTCATTCCAATAACACATAAGGAGCAGACAGTCTGTATTTGTCTCCATCTTTATATCTTCCCCAATCTTCTCCATCGAATCATCTCTCCGTCACGCTATTTCTTTCCCTCAGTTTTGCAAAACAGCTCACATCGCTCTCTGTATCTCTTCTGTCACATTCTCCATCTTTTATGACTCATAGCAGCGCAGACACCCAAATAAAAAACAACCTGTTTGTTCAAACACCAAATTTATGGTGATCACAAAAAACTGAAAATGAGCACACATTTTGCCCTCCCCGTTTCTTCTCTCAGGGGTGAAATTCCTGGAAAAACAAAGGGCTTCATTCCAGCTGCTAAGACAGAATGAACCAGCCATCGCATAAAACCTGCCCACATTTCAAAAAGAGAGCACGCAGACACACAAACACTCTGATGCAGGCACCGTCAGATTAGTGGTTTACTCTTAATCTCTCGACTGTGTTTGTGCGACTGGGTCTTTCTTTCCATGACAAATCCTGTGTCTGTCTGTGTGTGTATGTATCAGTGTGTGAAGGTGGGAGAGGTAGGCGATATGTAGGTCAAGGCCAGAATGTGCCTGATACGAGTCACACAGTAATGCATTAATCGTGCAGGTTAGTACAATGTTTCACCACTGGCTCACCAGGGCAATGTCACACTGAGCCTGTACTGTTGTCTGGAGCATAAAGCTAATGCTGCTTCTGTTTGACATGGCTTTATGAGAACAAGAATAAAGGCTAAATGATTAGAAGGGGTGATGACATGCAGCAGCAGGTTGTTAACTTCATTTGAAGTCATCCTTGTTACAAAAGTGCATAATACCCCATGCCATGCAGATTTAATTTCATATTTCAAAATGAAATTAACTGACTTTAACTACTTTAAAATCCAGTACACTTAAAGGAGCTCTATGAGACATTCAAAGCATTAATATAGCAGCAAACAACTACGGCTATGTAAAGATACGATACAGTGGAGTAGTAGCTTCCTAACCAGAGAATGAAGTCACACTTAGGGATGTAAATCAAAAAGGTTAATCGGGATACATTAATACACGTTACATGTGATCATTATGAGACAATATCAGTAAATATCGCAATTGTCTCTTTTTTTTAGCTGATTGCTATTGAGAGTCCCTGTGTGTGTATCCCACTGACTGGCTAATCACCCCAGCTGTGCACTCTGCCCCCCCACGTCAGCACTGTTGGTGTTGTTAGCACTGTTCACGCTGTTAGCACTGTTAGCTGTTGGCTGCTAGCTGCTGACTCAACCACATCCATGTCAAGAAACGTGTGCAGACAACCTTTGAATCATAGATATGCTCTGAATAGAGACATGGTTTAAGAGTTACATGTTTGCTACATTCACTTTTTTCATAACTTTTCTTTATTGATTTCTTCTTTTTCCAGCCCCTTATACACTGCCTCTTTTAGATGGAAATTTCACACCATTAAGTTGCCTTGCTGCTGTGTATAAAAGGTACAATCACAGAACAGAGGGAGAGGGTTATCTCGCCTTTAAGCCAGCATCGAAAGTAGTTACAGCACCGCCGAAACAACCATTGTATAAACAGGACAGCCAGCAGGACAGAATCATGGACGGCACAGGTATGACGTTTTGATGACTGTTATGCGTGCCACCCACCACCTTAAGATGTAAAAAGCAGTTATTAACAGTTAGCAGCTAACTCAAAAAAGAACAGCAGCTGAAAATGTTCGCAAATTGGGAAAACAATGAGGTCCAGGAGCTACCGTCCGAGATCAAGCACCATGTAACAGGGACAGTAGATTATTGTTATTGCCATGGTAATGCTCTTGTTATTGTTTATAAAGCGAAAACATGAATAACACATTCTTCCTCTTACAAGTAAAAAGTTGAATTCATAGCCTTACTCAATTCAATACACTCACCAAAGATTTACATGATCTGGTATGACCAGTAGCTTATGATAAAAAATGCAAACTAATGTAGCATCCACATTTGCTTAGCTTCCTGTTATGAGGTCCAGTTTTATGTCAACAAACCTCAAATATGCAATGCTATTTGGAGTGCTCTGTGTCTCAGTGACACTGGGTACAATCTTTTCAGCAGCCAAGGCTTGCTGGTTATATAAATGACAATTAACAAGTCTCTGTGAAATTGAGATTTGAGAGAACCCCACACAACAAAACTGCACCTGTTTAGATATTTTTAGGAAACTTCCCTGCTGAGTGTGAATGGTGCCGGGCACTGTTATTGCTAATCACAAGCCCAGCATGCACCTACATGCCACTCCATGACTAAAATCAACACTGAGCAATGCCAGTCACAATGGAGGTCAACCACAAACAACCTTGTGGTTTTCAAACAGTCATTCATTCCACCAATCAAGTTGTGGTTTGGGCTTTCTGAGCTGACTGTACAGGTGTTGATGTCATGAAACCACAAGGTGAGGACAGGTTCAGTCAGTGGACAGAGTGAAGCGGGACCCAAAATGGTAAACTGAGGACATGATTGACGAATATCAACTGGCCAAAACATACCGTCATTATACAGTATACAACATGTTGTGGTTGGTGAAGAGGCTCTTCTCAGCTCTTTCTGTTTCAGCCAAACCAGCGCATTCCTCCATAGCGTTGCTTATATTCTCCCTGCTGAGTTCACTATAATGGAATGCAGCCTGCTCTGCCTGAAACAGCCTATTACTAAACGCTGCTGTCCTCAAGTGTAACTCCTTCTACTTTCTCTTCCTCACACCCTCCATTTATGAGCTTGACTGACCCTTGACACCCAGAGTGCTGGAGAGGGCTTGTGCTGCACTGCTTTGTAAAAACTTGCCACCGAGTGTTGATTGTTGTAAAAACAGGCATGCCATTGTAAATCCTCTCTCTACAGATTTGAAGACAGTGCTGCTCATGGTGGCAGTGGGTGGAAGAGGAGTCGCTTCAAGGAGAAAGGTATTAAAAAGAATCACTGTCTCCTTTTGTTTTAATGGCGCCATAAAGGTAGCCTCCCCTTCTTGGACTTAATGTTTCCAGAGAAAGCTTATGCGGACCGCCAACATTGTCAGTGCTAGATGAATGGTCAGCTCTCCCTGGGATTGCACAAGTATTTGAAAATGATGTATCAGCTTAAAACCAACAGCAAGAGCAGCAGCTAATGAGAAAATATTTCAAACTGCTGATATCAACTCCAAATTGACATTAATCTCAGGCAAGTTTCAGTCTTGGAGAGCCACAGAGTCGATAAATTGAGAATAAATGAAACTGGAAAAACAAAAAGGAAGTCCAAAGTACAGTCTGCTTTTGGCCGTGTCATTTTTTGTGGCATCGCTGGTGTCTGTGTTAACGGGAGGAATGTGACGAAACACACATCTGTAGAGAAAGACTATCGAAACAAAATCCTTTATGATTTCTCTTTCGAGATTACATCATAAAGAAGCCGACATCTGACCTGAGCTCTTCAAAGACTTGACACTAGTCCAAGACTTAATCTAGCTCATATCTTCTCAGCTGTGAATTCTTCTGGTGCCCCATCACACTTGATATGGCCTCAACTTATTAAGTTTATTGAAACAGACAACAGACAACTGACCATCTGCTCTCCTGTTTTCCGCCTCAGTCTCAGTAATTACGTCATACAGCACAAGTTTAAACAAATAAATGTCCTTTAATGACAGCATGTGAGCAAAAGCACTCGTACGCACACAAACGAGTACACACAGTGTATCTGGGCTGGTTCACTATTGACTTGGACAGCATCCCTATCCATCTTTGTCCATTAAGGCCCATACTGCTTCCGGATGTGTGCTGTTGAGGAGTATTACTAACCATATCATTGGCTATGACCGCATGGCTTTATCCTATGCTCTAAATGCTTTAAGACAGGCGTGTGGCTTGTGTCACATGGAGTTTAGCAGATTTATGTCCGCAGATGGGTCACAAGACATCAGAGTTAATGCAGATGTGGGTTCAATTCTTTAACAGGGAAACTATCAAAAAACAATCTGATAATCCGTGTAAGAAGTTGTGGACGCTAAAAGGGCACAAACAGTATGTCTCCAACATTTGATGCTGTTCATTGTTTGTTTTGAGGATGTCATTGGTTAACCGTTATATGGTTAACCGCTGACAATATTTTTTAAACGGTACTCATGTCAGTCTATAGGGGTTTTTTGCCACTCTTTAGTTTACTGCACTGTGTACCAGCCAGGGGTCTGGTGGAAGCTAGCTACCAGTGCTGCTCATTCAGCGATTACCTTTAGTAATGCTATCTTAACCCAACAGAAACTGAGTCCACAAGTCGGTCCAACACACCCAGATAATGCGATTGGGAATTGAATTATGCCTGCGTGTACACAGTCAATCAGATACAAACTGGCCGAGGCCCTCTGTACATGCTCCACAGTTTCTGCCCCAGGCTTGCACAGGAAGTCGAATAGCGTTAAAAGCATAACAAGAAGAAACTGGTAACCTAAATCCAGAGCCGTGCATTTTTAGACGGACGAAATGTAAAGAGCTGTAAAGTTGTCATGGTACCAGTTTGCTGCTAGCTAACAGTAGCTAATTTTTTTGTCGACAGTTTGGTCTGAGACATAATGGGTCAACCAGAAAAATATCCAATACTAACAAGCTGAAGGGGGCACAATGCCTACTGTGATGGAGTCAAGAATACTTCAGTCACATAATCGGTTCCCCTCCCGTGCTTGTATACTGGGATAGAGACAGTAGTCCACTTAGATAGCCTAATCGAGCTATAACTGTAGCCCAACTTAGATGTACAAGTAAACATACTGACTGGGGCTTAAGACTAAAGGATAGGACTCTCTTAGGCCTCTACTTCATGTCATCTTGCATTTGTTTTGGTTTTTTTTTGGTTTCTTGTTTTAATCACTTAATTATCGGTTAATGGGCACAGAACTATCGAAACAAAATTAACTGAAATTGCAATCCCTTGTTTATTTGTAGGTTATTGGGAAAAATAAGATTTGCTGATTTCTAGACTACCGTATGTTTCAATTTGAAGAAAAGGTGTATCATCAGCTTTTGTTCTGCATGAAAATCCAGAAACACACTGGCCCAACAAATAAGCCAATCTGCTACCCAAAAACACACTGACCCGCATGGTCAAACTCATCACAAAATACAGGAAGAATCACAACAGCATAAACACTAAACAAAGACACAGTCATGCCCAGGAACTCAGCGGGACAGGACCATTCATTTTGTTTAAATGGCACTGTTATATCTGAGTCATGTGAGGCCAACGGCAATTATCTTCAGTCCCGCCGTTGTGGAGCTGAAACAAAGGAAGCTCGTCTATCCCAACTGTTTTTAGCTCAGGAGATATTCAAGCCAACAGACAATGCGTGTGTGTGTTTATGTGTGTGTGTGCGCACCCGTATATGGTGTTCAGTAGGAAGAGAAAAGGGGCTTGTGAGCTCAGACGATTTCCTGTCTTGTCCCAGATCATCAGCACATACTGTATTCCTGGTGAAGCGCGACACACAGTGCTGCATGCATCACCGCTCCACTATAGAGGCGGCGACTGAGAACCAGACGAAGGCTGGTATGTAAATGTGGGTGTGTGTGTGTGTGTGTGTGTGTGTGTGTCTGTGTGACTAATACCTTTGCAAATAGTCTGTAATAACTACGACACATACAGTAATGACACTTAAAAGTTTACACTTTCTACTCTCTTTAACTACATAAGAGACTTAATGTACATTTAATGATGTCTACAGAAAAATCTTCTCAGGAAGGAAGAAGGGAAATCAGAATAACACCGGAGGCTGCAGAAGAAAATGAAAATACATAACTGACAGGGAGATCGAGTGAGAAAAGGTGTAATAATCAGGCGGCAGATGAAAATGGTGCAGGTGAAAAGGCGAGGTGATGGAAATGGAGAGAAGAGAGGGAGAGATAGAGGGGTGAGATGAGAGGAGTTGACGATACCTTTTCAGATAGCCGGTGAGGCGGAACGAGGAGGAATGAAGAGAGATAAGAGGAGAACAGTCTGTGCATGTTCAGCTAAAAGGGAAACTTTTTTTCCTCAGCTAGTGGGCAACTGAGTGCCTGTCACATAACTACACCCAACACCACTTCAACTTAGACTAAGTACTTCAAAAACAAAATACTCTGTATGGTGCGGCACTATAACTTCCACAAGGATTCCACAGTTTTTAGTGGAGTTTTAATTGAGTGCTTTGATAGCCGCTCTTTTATCACCATGGGCTTTAAATAGGAGCAGCTGAGGATCATTTTGGCTGAACGTGTTTGGTTCCGAAAAAAAGCATCTCTCAGCTGATTTTAGTTGCCCTGAATTCATCTTTAGCATCATTATTTCCATATAGAGACAAATTCAGGTCATCCTGTCAGGCTTCAGAGACTTCCCCAAACATCACAGCTCGCAGCTCATGATTTTTTTTGTTTTTTAAACCTGTTCAAAGTTTTGTTATTGTGAAAATCTTACCATAACTGTGATTCCTAGGTGTGAATTTTCTCACACATATTTTGTTTTACAATAATCAGATAAACAACTAATGAAAACTTAATTCTTCTTCTTTAAAAAGGTATAATTTTAAGGATTGTCAGTTACTGTTTTGTAAACATGCTCACCAGCAAAAGTGAAAGCAAAATCTAACCCTAGATTCACTCTTATTCATTCTCGCAATATTTGTGTCTCTTGGATGCCTGCTGCTCTCAGTCTGGCACCTGGTCACTACTTTTTTATAAAGCCCTGACCTTGCCTGAGCCCTGTGAGGGTACACGCCCAGAAACATCCACAGAAAATAAGAGGAATATAAGAAAATACAGGCAGAGAGCAGATTCTCTGCAGAAAAATACACCGCCACAAACTTCCAGTGGGTCATAAGTGATGATTGAGAAGGATTACTTCTGTGTGAGTCTATACATTGTTTATTACAAAATCCTGCATAGTTTATCTTTAAGAAGTATACACATGTATCAAAACAATGGGTATAATCTAACACAGTATGAATTGTAATGCAACAGCTCTGACTGTTAGAAAATGCTATTATTTATAGCTACATATTGTTGTATCTAGTGAAACAACAAACAATCGTGCTGTTTGCAGTCTATTTACCTTTCTAGCATGAAGTAAAACTCTTTTCCTAAGCAAATATAATCATTCATTGTAAGCTATTGTATCAAACCCACATTTATTATATGAGAATGTGGGAATAAGCATAAATAAGGCTTTGCTGAAGGTGTAACAGATTTTGTTTTGGTCTCCAGCAGCTGATGATAAACCAACTAGAAGCCACAGTCTTTTCTACCAAAATATCCCTCCCCAGGACAAAAGGTCTAAGTAGAATTCCTGTCTTCTGTCCAACACGTCCATTTCGTGATCAGAGCCTTCTGAGAGGCGCCTGGCTGTTCTTGGAGCACTCCCAAAAGGAAGGGCCAGCCCTACTGGTCGATCCAGAAGGACGAGTAACATCAGCCATTGTGAGTCAGTCGCAGGGCAGACAGGGGGAGGGAGCAGTGAGATTCAACAGAGAACAAAACGCATAGCAACCTCGAGCACGCGTTCATTAGCTCATATTACCGAGACTGTCTCTCAACTTGGCAGACAGAACAATTAATAAAGCTGTCGCAAGTGTAAACAGGGCGTGTGTGTGTATTCTGTGGGAGTCCAACAGCCTTTGTATCTGTCTAAGTTTACATTAGAGGTTCCCGTGTCTAAATGTAGCGAGTGACAGAGGGAGGGAAAGAGCTGTGAATGAAAATAAAAGGAGAAATAGGCGGATGAGAGACAACGCCAAAACTGTGTCCAAAGAGCTTCTCAGTGTCAATACAGCAACAGGGTCCAGGACGAGGTAGAGCTTCAGGGAGGAGGAGAGTGTGGGGGAGGATAAGAAGAACAGACACGGAGAGAAAGAAAAACAGAGGGAGACGTGTTGGAAAGACAGAAATGTAAGCACAGAGGAAGAGAGATAAGGAGAGACTGGTGGGAGCGGGGGAAGATGAGAGGAAGAGTGGTGAGTGAGAGGAACACCAGAGACAAAGAGGGGAGGAGAGGAGAGGAGACAGGAGAGAAGAGGGACTAAATATATCAGCGTCTCGTTCAACACTGGGCTGGATACGAAAAGTCTTCGGCGTAACTATGGCTTACAGGACAACTGCTGCACTGGATGCTGCAGGCCCGAAGCTGCACACATGCCCTTCTTGTTTATGCTTGCCAAACTTTTTGACAAGAGTATTGAGAAGGAAGACAAACTTCTCTCTGCAAAGCCACACACAGAGTGTACCCTACTGAGGAGATGAATAAAACTGTCTCATGTCTGAATATTATTGTGCACGACAGACACAGCCTCACTGGGGGACACAATCATTGCAAGATAAGAAATACTCTGCTGCCTGTGGTTTTAAATGTGTTTTAAATGTTATTTGTGCCTGTCTGATTACGTCTCCCCTCTGTTCCTATTGCATTCCAGCCTGCTGAATAAGCTCCTTGCTCCCTCCACCCCTCCACCACTTCCTCTGCACTCCTAACCAGCCACCTCGCCATAGTGTACAAATACATCACACCAATACCGGCCAGGCAAATGACCTGTCATGTTTCATTGTCCCCAAGGGACCTACTGCCACTCATAACTCCCCAGTCCCTCGCTTATTTCAGCCACTCACTGCCACTTTCGAAGCAGATTGGAAATATTGCTGAGGCGTTATTTGAGAGCCATTATCGTGCTTTGTTTGGGTATTTATGCAAGCTAGGTCTCTCGGTTTCAAAGTGAAGTAGATGGCGTCTGTAATGATGCAAGAAATGTTGGGATGTATGCCATGCTGGGAAGTAGAGGTGCAAAGCTGACGGGGGGGGGGCCTTTTAGTTTGTGCAATTTGTAGTTGTACAGGACAGGTGTTTTATATTATTAGGGTTGAGTTTTTTAATATGATGTGCTTTTCTCCAGCCAAATTCTCATTGGTCAGACAGTGGCTGATGATACTTTCATGGGCCATGTGTTCACCAGTTGTTGCTGTTCAGCACCTGTACATGTACATAACATTTGGTCTCCTTGAATTTGTACCACCCCATCTCCACTGTGATTGGACAGCTGGGTAAAAAGGTGATGGAGACATAGCGTAGCATTTTACCCAAACATTTTTCAACTCTCATTTTTCAATCGGAAAAATGGAGGAATAATCACAAAGCACATTCAGAGTTGGATTTACCATTATGAATTTACTTTACAGTGTCACCAAAATGACAGCACAGTTCAAGGCTGGATCACAAAGCCTCTGAGTAACCAAGATCCTCTATGGTTGACTACAGCACGTTATTAAGTGCTTGCCATGGTTGAAAAAAATTCAGCATGTTAATGTCACAACAAGAAAAACAATCAATATTAACAAATGCCATCCCAATAAAAAGCAAAGTAAAAGCAATGTTTGTGCAGGCCTTTTAAATATCGCCAACCTTGTTATCAATGTATTCTCTTAAGCACAGCAGCTAAGATCAGGCCTTGCCCTCAGTCCGCTGTCTAACGAACTTAATACAAGCAACCTTTTGTTCTCTCCCAAATCACTTTGCACAGAGCAAAATCAGTTCTACAAAGCTCTGGAATTAAACCACAACCTAATATGTCTTTGGTACAAGTGGGCCTTGACCTATTATTTGACAAACGCTGTTTGATAATGGGATTCAGCACTAAGCCGGTCTCCATCGCCGCACTGCAATCCACTTTCCTCTGCAGGTCGGCTGACCCTTCCCTTGGTGTGTTGAAGGATGGCTTGTATGATCTGTTCTGGCTTGTTAAAACTCGTGATTTCACAAGGGGGAAAGGTTACGGCTCGCACAACGACAAGAACCTGTCACCAGAGTCGTGCTTGTGACCTCTACCCACAATGAGAGACATCCTCAGAAGATCCCTGCTTCTCTCTCTTCCTTCTCTCTTTCTCTCTCTCGAGGAATACTCAAGTCTCGACCTGCACGCCTCATTTGAATTTCAACGGCTGCCTTAAACCCTGTAGTGACACACACACATGCACACACACACACACACACACACTCAAACACAAACAGTGGGTTTTCAGCACAGTTGTCCAAGAAAAAGCGCATTTATCGAAAGAAGTGACTCATGAATCGTGAATGTGTGTCGGTGGGGTGTCTTGCTATACGCCCTGACCTTTCCAAGGAGAGAAAGAAGTGAATCCATTTCTCCTGGCGTTGTTTGTATGGAGCACGAGGCAGCAATTATTAAAGTCTAATGAATAACTGGGACAAAACAAAGCGCCGACACACTCTAGCCATTTCTGCTTGCCCCAAAAGGCTACATTAGCATCTTAAATGCAAATGAAACTCTTACTAGAAATGTAGACAAGTCGCTCTTGGGGCGAGAAAAAAAGAAAACATATTATTCCTTCTCCTTTACCGGCAGACTCACACAGTATGCAGTGCAAACACAAGCCAAATGTAACTGCCTTCATGGCAGTGGCCATTAATTCCTGTTAAGATGAGAAAGAGGGAGAAAACTAGGGGTGCTTTATGGCCACGAGGACAGCTGTTGGTCAGTAAATTGTTGCTTTTGCAGAACAGATGCAGACAGTTTAAGTTCAGCTCAGTACAGCAGTCTTTATTTTGATCTCATTTTGGGTAGTCACATATACAGTCTGTCACTAAAGAAGGGATATTGTGCAGCTACATATGGGGCTTAACAAGCAAACGAGAACATGAAGTTTCTTTGTAAGCTGATTCTCTCGGAAAGGGGGAGGAGGGCAGAAAATAGGAGACTCATAGTAAAAGAGATGGACAGATTATGTAGGGTGACCACAACCGCTTTGACCACCACCAAAAACCTCTTAAAGCTGTTATCATGTCAAATAAGAGAAATCCTGGAAAGCCTCAACGGCAGCGCTGCGCTCCGAACATTTATTTTACAAGCTCCCCGGCTGAGCACACAACCAAATCTCTCACTTCACAATGGATTTCTGAGTCATCCATCAATGTATGGAGTGCTGTGGTTGTGTGTGAATGGATGGCGATGGGTGACACTTGAGGTGCTTCGTCTGGAAAGCGTAACTCCATGTGGCCTAGATCCGGCCTCGGAGTGAAAGGGGCTGCATGATGCCGCTAATTTGGGTCACTGTGTTGCTGGGTTGTGGGCCTGTGTTCCTCCAGGAACAGATATGAATGTGTGCGCATTGAAAGTGTGCATGTGGGGCTGGTTTATCCAATGTCTGTTTTCCAGCTGCATGCGTTTCCTGTGCTAAGCCAAGCTTGTCTTCTTTCTCCCTTTCTCCCTCTCGTTGTAATATGGTCTTGATTAGCAGGCCAGTGGCTGTCGTAGTTGGCTGGCAGACTGATTCCAGCTATGTGTTTGCACTGGGGGTCCTTTGGGAGAAATATGTCAGCCTTATCCGCAGCTTGGACGAGACCCTCACAGCCGCCTCATACTATGAACATGACAGGACGCGATGAGAAGCACGGAGGGGAAAGATGTATGGAGTTCGAACACAGGCAGGGAGCTAGAAGGAATACTGTGTGCAATACTTTCTTTGTCTCCTGTGGTCGCTGAAGTGCAGCCAAGTATTTAAGCTGTAAATACGCACAAACGCGCACACAAACGTACACACACTTGGCTCTCTTGACAGGCATAAACCTCAACAAGAACAACAGTGAAACAGGATCCTGAACCCATCTCCAGAAACTGTGAAGTCAACAGTCTGTTAGTAAAGCGCTCCCAGAACATCGGAAATAGGGGAAATATAGATTTCCCTGACAGTCGTTGTGTCTCTTTAGCCTCTCAGAGCACGTCCGCTCTCATGCACTAACTCAATGTGATCTTCCAGAAGTGGCACTATGAAAGCATTTTAGTTTCCCTCTGTGATGGCAGCTTAAAAGCGGCAGCTCTCTTGAGTGGCAACAGGAGAAAGATGGAGAGTTTAGAAAGAGACTTAAGAGGCAGAGCATGTGGTGCAACAATATACAGTAAGATGCAGAGAACCACAGTTTGTGCTGAGCGAACACAGCAATATATATGTAGTCTTTACTTTAGACTGCTGTTCCACCTGTAACACCTGCACAAGCACGATCACACAGAAAGCGAGCATGCACACAGCAAAAAGGGGCACAGAGGCAACATTGCAGCTGATGCACAGAGTAAACACAAACTAAACACACACACACAGACGTGGGGCTGGGGCTTTACCACAGTGGCGCCGGGGCAGGGCAGGCGGCAGCAGCAGCTACTAATTAAGAGTGGTTGGCTGAACAGCTATAGTTAGGGACTGGAGCTGGAGGGCTGAAGAGAATAGGGCGACAGGTCTGACACCGTGTCTGTGTGAGTCTGTGTGTTACTCGCGGCCCCAGGGCTATAGGCAAGGGCCCCAGTTCAAGTCTTGCTGACTCAGATTCAACACTGCTTGTCTGGCAGCAATACTGCTGGTACAGCTAGCAGGGAGGAAGACCAATTTGCTTTCCCTGTCTCTGTTACTTTCTCCCTTTTCTCTGTTTCCCTCACGTTGTGTTTTGCTCCACGTTTCTGTGCGTCCTTCAGTTTCACTTCCTCTTTTACTGCTTTTCATTCCCTCGCTCCACTTTTCCAGCAGCCCTATCATTTTCTGTCTCTGCCTCTTTCCTCTCCGCTTCCGCACACAGTCAATATGATTCAATAAGCTTTATTGGCGGTGAATGCGTTTGTGGAGCAGAGGTGGGGATTACAGTGGGATCAAAACAGGAAATACATTTGCTTTTAATGGTGAGCGACTGATAAACACTTCCTCGACAGCGATACTCCAGATGAACCGTTTCCTTTCCTGCTTTCGTTCCAACTCTGTTTTCGTTCCAACTTGTGGATACTGGATGTTCCTGTTCTCCTGCTGCAACTGTAGTGAATCAGACTTGTTGGGCAACTTTGGGATTCAACAGCTCTACTGGTTCAGTGCATAATGCTGCAAAGTGTAAACACAAAAATGATGCTTATCACAGCGTAGGATATCCTAAATGCCTCTTTGACAGCTGTCTTTTAAAATGCATGAATTGGAATAAGCAAGAAGTGGTGTAGCCTAATAATTTCTCTTAAGAAATATACACACATTTCTATCGTGATCTAAAAAGCAATTATTGTGGACTTTTAAGGCAATTCATTGTATTAAAATAATGTGACCATATTAACATACATTAAAAAGGGCCTTGTGACAGTCTAAGAGGCTTGGCCTAGGCCTTGGTTATTTAGCGTGCCAGCTAATCCTATTGTTGTTGTCTCTGGAGCATAAGTGGCGAGCTTGATGTTAAATCCTTGCTTTTGTCTCTTTGTGTCTCATTTGCTGCCGTCTAACGCCTAAAATAACAGTCCTTCACATTTAAGTGTCGACCAGTTTTGAAAGTCAAGTACCGCTCTCATGCATGCATGCATACCATAAACAAATACTGTAGAGCACACTGTGAATATCACATCAAACAAGCCCAACATGACAGAGCCTTCAACTGAGGCTACCTATTGACTGACTCTCTGCCAATCCGCTGCATTCTCAGCATTTCTGAACTGCCAAGAATGGAAAAGTGACATAGCTGACATTTGGGAAGCTTCACACCGTGGGAAGGTTAATGGTATGAAATTGGCAAGTTGCCATTCTTACGCACCGGGGTCGTACACTGCAACTCAACTTTCTTTCTCAGGACTGCAGTTTACTGTGCTGCATACGCACAAACACACACAAACACAAATACACACTTGCTCCTTTGTGTTTGCAGTCTAAACAGAGTGTTATGGGAGAGTGTGTCAGTTTATTGTTTGTATGTTCCCCTTTCTGTGCTCCCTGATGTTTACCTCTGCAGAACAATGGACTGCCAACGGGAAAACTTGAGCACGGGAGGTCTGATCCTGAGTGTGTGCGTGTATGCATTTCTCAGGTTAAGTGTTGTAATTCTGATTGCATTTCCATGATTCCTTCAAAACAGTCTCCGTCATACACAAAGCACAGTTTGTGTTGCACTCGTTAACTACCACTGTGGCATCTCTGAGCTATGTGAACAATTTTGATATGCATCTACGTTTCACTGCACTTTTTTTGTATTTAAATCCGGCTGTGAACGCACATACAGTCTTATATCTCCTCTGTTACACTATGTCTGTGATGTTCAGCATGTCTGCAGCTCAGCCAAGGGAAAATCTAAATTTGCTCAATTCCAAAATAAGTTTTAAAATCCATAATTTAGGATGCCTGTGTGTGAAAATAGAGCACTTTTTTCAGTGTCCTTATGTTTCCCATTTGCCATCATTTTCCAGCAGCACTGCCATACACGGTGACATAGCACTGCATGCTATGGTCATTTTCATGAAGGAACAAACTAAACACTCCATGAGTCAAAGTATCACCTCTACCTAGGGTAAAAAACAGTCTGGCAAGTTCAGAAAATGACATCACTTCACTGTAATGCAACCTTTAAAAACAGGAAAAAAGAACACTTGCAATATAAAGATATCCAAAATCTAAGACAATATCTAGTCTCATATCTAGATCTCGCCCAGTCCTACCTCTGTCATGTTGGGTCATACGAACTTTAGTATCATGTCCCATATCTTCTTGGGCACAGATGTCCTCTGACAGCACCAAAAGTAATCACCTATTAACACATCGTCAGAGGAGGTACTTCAGATTTGATTTTGTCAATATTGCTCAACATTATTTTGGATAGAATTCAGACATGTCAGTCACTGAAACAACATCGTTACCCTGACATCTGAATATAGGCACTGGCATGTTGAAGTAGAGAGAGACACAAGCACTCAGCATAGAGGTCAAAAGTGCATTTTGTGTAGCTACAGGCTGTTAATTCAGCCAGCCTTACATAGAAACCACTCTGTGTGTGTGCGTGTTTGTGAGATCTGGGCCTTTAGCCAGCCAACAGCTGGGCTAACTGTCTCGTGTGGGCTTACCCACTGGGGCTAAAACTGATACAGCTACTGAGGCTAGTGGACTGGGCCCTCACTTCACAAAGGCTTAAATCTGAGAGTTAGTACAGTGAGGGTTACTTCATCTACACGTGGCATTATCAGCATGTGCCACTAATGCAAGAGAGGGTACCTATTCATAAAGATCTCCCATGGTCTGCTCGTTTCCAAACAGATCAAATTCATCCAACAATTACCAAATCAGTGTAAAAAGAGAGAACTCATTGTGCTTCATGAGATGAAAAATTGTATCAAAAGAGTGTCAAAAAGCACAGCGTGTGATCTTGAGTAAATGCTGTGTAGCTTTTCATTACGAGAGCTCGACACAGAGACAGACAGACAGAGAGAACAGAGAGGCCTGCGCTGTGCCCATCCTCACTTTGGCCCCGTGCCAGGCCTGCTCCGACAGAGGATGAGAGAGAAAGGGAGGGTGCTGTGAGCGTGTGTAGATGTGTGTGTGTGTGAGGGGGCAAACATTCCCCTGGCAGGATCCCCGGGACCCGGCGGAGGGCAGGGTTCAGCCGGTGAAGGAGAGGCTGCGTGCCCAGCAGTCAATTAGCAGCTTGCATTTACACAACAAATGGAGCTCCCACGGTTTCTCTAGCGCTCACACGCGCGCACACATGAGTGTATCCACTCAGCACTCATCAGCACACGCCGACGCAAGGTCAGAGAGATGGGGAGGGAGGAAGAGAAAGAGAGAGCAAGAGAGAGAGAGCAAGAGGCCAGCTATCTGCTGGAGTGGTACTCTACAAACACTAACTCATCGGCGGTATCAGAAACACAAGCAGAGCCACGGTGAGCACAAAGTAACAAAATCTCTACTGCTGAATACTGCAGCAGTGAAGCAGACATGGATACTTGTTCTCATCTCCTTTTGTCCTTCGTAGGTTTAAGAGAAGAGATAAAAGAAAAGAGAGCTCTAAATCATTATCTGGATTTGATTTTAGATGATTGTTTAAGACAATACAAGCTGTTTAAAGAAGTCTTGTTTTCACTGTTTTCTGACATTTTCCAACTTCAAAATCAGGGTCTAACATAAACAATGGCCCAGGGCAAGTAAAGGATCATACCAGATGAGCTGATTGGCCAGTCACTCGCCCATCCAGGAAAAAATGTCAAATCCCAACAGGCCACATCGCCCACCTGAGCAGCTCAGGTGTGGCTGATCTATTTGGTGTGTTGCCTACTTTTTCCACATGAGACGTACGTGGTTCTGAGCAAAAATAGACACTAAAAATGATCTACTTCACCCAAGTTTTAATGTCTACATCTGTAAAACATCTATATCCCTGTCATAGATTTATAATGATGTAACATTTATAGTAGAATAAACACAGATAACAGAGAGTGTGGTACCCTAGTCTTTGTAGTGTGTCCTGCACCCTTGGCCCTTGTCGACTCTTGTCAGCCCTTGTTGGCTCTTTTTTTCAGATGATTCAGCATATTGAATCAACAACGGTGGATCCCATCGATGAATAAAATCACTCTGACAGTTCAGCTCAGCACACAAGAAGAGAAATAGAAGTGAGGAAAGTAAACATAGGGCTTAAGTCAAGAGGGAGTGAGATCAACACAAACATGTTACATAAAGTAAGATTTCTCTTCAGCAAACAGTGAAACATGATGGTTTATGTTACTGTTCACTGGTGCATGGTAAGTATCTTTTGTTCTTTCAACATTGGATTGTGTTGTTAAAGTGCTAACTGGCTAATTAGCATTAGCTAGAATTAGCTTTTTAATGACGAATACAGAGAACAGGCATCTGCTCGTGTTGGGAGTTATTTCCTCTCATGCAGGCACAGATCATACGTGCTGGTTGGCTGTCTGCTGTAGTCTTTGCTGTGTGTTAATGTGCAACTTTCTGGCTGAGGCACAGGCGATGTGAGGCGACACAACAGTTGGCTTTCATCACCATGAGTTCTTTGATGTCAGTTTGGTGTGTCTTGGCCTTTGGGCCACTGGTCCACCAGCCAACCCCACAACTTTCTAATAATAATACAGACGATGAATAAAAGCAGTCAAATCACTGTTTTCCACTGATCCATATCCTGACGTTAGCTCTCTCTGCTAACCTTGATCAGCAAAGTCTTTAACCTCCACACTACAAGTTGGCCTGTGTAAATGTAATGGATTCAGGAACTGGAGTCATTTTTTGGTGCTTTGCAGCATCAAATAAAAATTGAAAACAGCCTCAGCAGGAACAGCCAGCATGATGCTTTAGGGCATACCAAATGGATCCAAAACAAAAATTTACTTAACAGGTTGTTAATTTAACTGAGCTGACAGCAGCCAAAATATTAACCGTGTACAATTAGTGACGGTCTAAAGCTAATGTAAGGCTAATAACCAGAAAACCCATACTCAGCTTGCCGGGAGAAGGGCACAGCGAAGTAAAGAAACAGGAAAGAAAATAAGAGAAAAACACTGAGGAGACACAGTCAGGCAGAAAATACGGGGCAGGAGTGACAGACATCCCTTTCAAACATTTAGCTTCACCCACAAACCTTGTGGAAAACTGCCATGTCAGGGTGACGTGTGAACAGGAGCTGAAGTCAATACTGTTGACTCAATAAAGTTGATCAGATAATACCCCTGTCAGGACCTGGTGAAATTCTCCTCAATCTTTCTTTGTAATGCTAGTGTGAGGGAAAAAAAACACACAAAATTTCCAGCCAGGATAACAAAGGGCTACACTGCACTTTAACGAGCAAACCAATATAAGATAACCAGGGGTGAGAAACCATCGCGTCATGTATGAGTGCATTCTACACAGAGATTCAACAGGAAGAAGGAGATCCACTAGCACTGCCATAACAATGTTACAGGCTGTATGAGCCAAACAGGACAGAAAGAGAGGGGGCTTAAGACAAAATGATGGAGAAAACATAGCTCTGCAATGACCCAAAATATGTTATCACTGTGAATGGATCAACATAGGTTATCAGCTCTGGGCATATGAGCCTGCTCATAACCAGGGCTGTCTGCAGGTCCAAAAATAGTCATATTTGATATCAAAAGGTGGATGGAGGGTACTACAGTGACAGCACGATTACTTCAGTGAACCATTTCAACAACCTTACTATGGTGGATATTGCCACAACTTCCTACGTGTCGGCCATAAATGTCACTTTTCTTTACACTTCTATCCAGGACTTTTTGCATTCAATTTTCATAAGGTGACCATATGAGAAATCTTAAGTTTGTCTGCACTGTCTGACATGTTGAATATCCAGTGTAAAAACATTGTTGTAACCATTTCAGTGACATTGAAACGTGATAATCCTGTGAAGCACACAGAATTTTACAAGCTCTTGTAAAGTTCTGCTTTGGCAGTAGTGTGAATGAAGCTACAGCAGAAGACCTTCTGTAAATGACAGCAAAAATGTATTTTACCTGTGTGTTTGGTGTAAATGGTTGAACACAATTTGACCCCATATACAATATGTATATGTTATCGATTGGATATTGGGTGACAGGAGCCAAAGACACAAGACAATCACTGTCTCTGTCTGTACTTCCTCTGCTCCTCCCAACCATCTGTCACTCTCTCCCATTAACATTCAGGTGAGAACTGCCTTGTCTGCAAACGGCATATCTGTGTGTGTGTGTGTGTGTGTGTGTGTGGTAGGGAGCTCGGCAGTTACAGTGGAAGCGGTCTGCCAAAGTTAATGGGAGGAAGACGCGGGTCTATACCGATGTTGATGAGGTCGTGTGAGTTTGGAGTGTGTGTACGTATCTCATCACCAGCGGGTCGGCTCACTAATGTGCACGTCTCTCTGCCTATCCACCCTCTACCCACTCTATCCATTCATCTCCCCGCCTATACATCAATCTATCAGGGACAATTATTGGTGAAACGAGACCAGTGGTAAGTGGATGAGAGGTGACCTGCGCCATACAGCAATCAAACCCCAACCCGTCTCTCTCTCTCTCTCTCTCCCTGTCTCTCCCCATCGCCCTCCCTTTCCCTCTCCCTCCAGCTGTGCTCTGAATAGGCCCTTAAATCACTCGGCCCGGGCCCTTTGATTGGTTGACCTCTCTGCATGATTAAACAGCCATTTTCATCACGTCCTCCATAGGAGAGTGACAGAATGAGAAAGAGGGAGATGGGGGGAGAGACAGACACACTGATAAAGCGGGTGTGTGAGCCCAACCAAATGGGATCTCTCCACGTTGATGATGACAGACATTTGGATCAAAGGAGGGAGAGACTGAAACTCCACGGAGTAAAGCTGAGGTGATTATCACCTGCACACACTGTAAGCTCCAGTGGACATGGCTGGCACGGCACAACACTGACCGTAAGGAACAGGTACAGCACAAAGCTCAGTATCCTAGTAGAAATGACAGACTAGGGCTCCACGCTGTTACCTACAAACTATCACAATGACTTACTGACTCTGAGTACAGTAAATTTAATAATAACCCTATTAATATATGAATGCATTACACCTCCTATTGGCAAACTTTGTATATTTGTACTGTAAAATTAGAGCTCAGTGTCCCACCAGAGTTTGACTGCCTTGGCTAGGCACGGGGAGCAACACAGCATCTTTCTACCACTTCACACCACTCCTAACGCCGTCCTCAAATTTAAGACTTTAGGGTTTCTTTAAATATTAAGTTGTCCTACTTTCCCAAAAGTTTATCAGTTACTCTTCAAAATCAGCATAAACCGTTCCTCACGTTGGGATAAGTTAGATCCACCACACAGCACTTATCTAAAAAGAAAATATGTCAAGTTTAAAGCTGGCTCGCCTGTTACTCCCAGTTATTTCCATGTTCCAAAACACAGGCAAAACAGCATCGCAGATCTGTTTAAACCGAATATTGTCTGAACTGGCTTAGCTAAAAACACAGAATTCCTACAGCTGTTAGTGTGCCATTCACTTGCAAAGCCTCTTTGTAACCTGTAGCCTACAGCCAACGTAGCTCAATTATAAATCTGATGCGAACCATGCACCAGTTCATGGACTGTCTTTTGCTGTCTTTTTTGGCATTAAAAAGTGAATTTTTTGGCCTGGAGGTTGTTCCCATCGGCCTGGGGCATGTACAATTACAGGGGAAACACTGGAGTTTGACACAGTTTACATCTGTACGACACTGCAGGCTGATGTGTTGGTCAAGAGTGGTAAGATGTCTAGTTGTCATAGCCATTCTCAGTTTAATTATATAGGATTCAGATCATTCATAAATAATTTTCAATTTCAGTCAATTTAAGCAAGTAAGACATCCATAATGATGGCAATTCTATAAATATGGTTTATAGTTCAGCCTTTATGACAAGCAGCATTATTTAGAGCACAGTTAAATATTTAAAGACAGTGTTGTTATCCTGAGCAGCTTGCAGTGAGTGAGCAGAAGCATAAGGTGCAATTTATGCATCACTCTGTTTTATGTTGCCATTGAATTATGCAGGTGGTCAATATCTGGCAGTGGGGAACTTCGACAGAGATGGCGATGCCTCTACAGTGACTCTATCACACTGTAATGTGGTGCAGATAACAAGACATCACAGGGTCACAATCATCGTTGTTGTGACCAGCAGACCGTGACACTAATTCCCTGAAATCACCAGTTTAAAGAGTGGGAGAGTATAATTTCCTCCCCTTCCCTGAAACCTAACTTCTAGTCCGATCAAATCGCCACCCCCTCGTAACATCTGTTTGGCTTCCAAATTTGAAAAAAGAAAAAAAAAAGCCGTAAAGCCGGTGTGGTGGGGTGGCACAAGCAACAGCAGCTGTTCCAATGCTGCGTTCACTCCTTAATTAAAGTTTGACTCAGCTTCCCTGAGTTTTTGTCATCCTTCTTTCCCCACACTCTCTTTTTCTCCGCCCTGCTTTGCACACAAGAGCTTCTCTCTACAACATTATTTATTATTCTTTGGTGCGAGCTGCCTTGTTGCTGTTCTGAGTTAGCTGGCGCTGCCAAGTTCCCTCCCTTCACTCCTCTGTTGTCTCCTTCTTTTCCCTCAGCCGTTTCTGGCCAAGGTGCTGGCTCTGGCATCATTTTGTTCAGATTTCTCCTATTCCCGCCCTTTCACAAATCTAAACGCTCAAGGCTTTTATGTAGATGCAGCTACAAGCAGACTGGGAGATGGACTACTTTTGAAAATGTGTCTGTGTTGTGGCCAAGTTTGACTGCAGCACTGATTGCCGAGGGCAGGATGAGGTGTGCTTCTTGAATGAGCTAAAAAAAGCTTATGCCATGTTTTGAGAACAGCACATGTGGTGATGGCTCAGAAATGTGTCTTATTTAGCAGTTTGGGGAAAGAAAATTAATGCATGGCCAATTCTGAAGTTGTGTTTCAGCTTAATGATGTCCTTGCTTGGAAAACGTAAACTCTCCTGCCCTGTTTGTCTGTTGTAAAATTAATCATTGGTTTTGTGCCATTGTTTTCAAAGCGACACTCAACATTTAGTGTTGCCTCAAGTGCCAGTTGGACAAATACTATCTGTCATGTGTCAGAGGGCAGGCAGAGTGAGTCTGCTGGTGCACCAGGGGCCATGTCACGCTGATCTCAAGAGCCAAATGAGGTCACACTCAGGAACAACGGAGGGCCGAGCCGATCAACCAGAACAGCCGCATTCCTCCACATGCATTGGGAGCCAAGGAAATCATGGATCTTGGTGAGGCAGAGGTGGGAGGACAGCCCCAAGAGAAAGACTTGGAAAGAATGGAAGCAACTCCTCCCAGCTGCCACGCATCAGCACATCACACCAGTCACAAGTTACACACCCCATTGCATTTGGAATGCTGTAGCCCAACAAGAGCTGAATGGTATCGCTGATGCATTCCTTCATGTTTGCTGGCTGCTTCGTCACATGCTCGGCCTCCTTAGCCGCACCAGAAAATCTATCAGCCGGGAGAACAGACTCACCAGGCAAACTCAAACACAAAAAGAAACAACCAAGGAGCAACACTTAAAGAGGCTCTTAGCTACCCTACCTCTCTTCACGTGGGAGTTGGCATGCCGCTGACCTATGTGACAGCTCCTGGTATGGGGAGAGGTCAGGGTCAGAGGTCACCGAGCACAACTGGAGCCATCATGAGACAGCAATGAGTAGCTCACATTCACACCCACCTAAAAGCCCCTCCCCCACGACGCAGTAGCAGCTCAGAGGTTCACCCCAGACTGGGCAAAAAAAGCAACACGAGGGCCTTGGCAATAAAACCTCTTTGGCCTCACTCCACCTTTAAAATAGGGATCAGTCTAACCTCTGACCTCCCCCTATCCCACCCCTCATTCCAGTTTGGAGACCTCCTCCTCCTGTTCGTCTTCTATTTTTGGTTACAATCGACACCCAACCCCCTTGCCATCGGTCCACCATTGTCTGGCCTGGAGTACGTATTCCCAAAGTGCCCCAGCTTTGCTTGCCTCTCCTCTGCATGGGGCTGAGGAGGGAGAGACGACTTAAAAGCACCCCCGGGACGTCGTTGCAGCATGGAGGTAACCCAGGTCTGCTAAAAGAATTAGGCTGAGCAGCCACCAATGTTCTACACAACATGCCGTCGAGTGGTTTTCTCCTTAACAAGCTATGTAAGGGAGGAAAGGGAGGGAAAAGGGTTTTATGGTCCTCGAGCACATGTTTCCACTGAGGGAGCTGAGGAAAAACAACCGGTCTTTTAGGAGCATCCTAAAACTTTTGTCTAAATCTGATGGATGTAAGGATAAGGCTGTCCAAGTTGTTCAGCCACCAAGAAGTTAGGGCCCACAAGAGCAGCACTGTTATGCAAGAGAAAAGCTTTTAAACTTCATTTGAGGCCCTTTTTGGATTAAGCTGCCTATGAAATGTCAGTGTTATCATTAGCCTTCTAATGCCACTAACCTTTGGAAAGTATTTGCATTGATTTGCAGGAGGTGGGGGTAGTATTACGGGGTAACTGTAGCGCATGTGAGTAGAGAAAAGTCCCTTGTACATGTGTCTATGGTCGACATGCTATGCAGTGGCACAATGCCAACACACAATGGAGGCCAGGCTCGGCGGGCTACTCATCACTTCTCCCTCTTTAACCCTTTGAGAGGAGCACAAAAGGGGGAGATGACAAAGAGGCTGTGGAAAGAAAAGGAGGTAGTAGAGGAGGGAGGTGTAGGCTATTCTTTGCTGCTTCAGCACAGTTTTAAGGGGAGTTTCAGACTACATTTGTAATTTGACAACTTGAGTTTGTCTCAGCCGTAAGCATGGGCCAATGGATGCCAGGAATCCAAACAATTTCTCAGGCAAGGACATAACACTGTGATTAGGGCTGTGGAGTTGGAGCCCTGTTCCTACTACGAAGTCTAACAGGCTTGCACTCTTATTTATGTTCCAGTTTTCTTCAAAATAACATGTCTGTGGTAACAGTGTCTGTTGCTGTTGTTAACAGCAATTATTTGTAATCCAGGATACAGTTTCAAATGAACTAATACTGCTTTCAATCTGAGCTTAGAAAAGTTTTTTGAGTTGGCCCAAAAACCTGACAGGTCCCACTTGGCCCTGCTGTGGAAAAGTGGCTACTGAGAGTTAAACATGGGGAGGTGAGAGGCTGGGAAGTGCTCCAAAGTGATTTAGAGCTAAAGCTACTCAAAATCTACCCTTCTTTTTGCAGCTGAAGTGGGATCGCATAGTGGATTTAAGAAGGCTAACTGCCCATTCTGTTACGCTGAAAAACGAAAATGTTTTTTTCCTTTATTGACTGGTTTTCTGTGAAGTGTGTGACTGCATAAGACCTCACCAAACACACACACACACACACACACACAAAACTAGCCAGAAGCACCAGCCCACATCTAAAGAGTGCCAGGCACTCGGGGGAAAAAATGAGTGATAAACAAAATGAATAAATGAGCACTTATCTCCATCTGGTAAACACACATGCAGGTGCTGACATCAGAGTGTGTGGTTTATGAGCCATGGAGCGTGTGCAAGTGTGCACACACACAGACACAAGCCAAAAGTGCAACTCAGGGAGAAGCAAGGGAGAGCGGTTCTGCTTGTGTCCAACACGCATATGCACACACTTTCTCAATGCCCACCACAGCCTCAGGGGCGACACCACCGTACTGCTGACCTCTTTGGAATAAGTCGCCCTTCCTTCCGCTAACATGGGGGTTGCTGCTGGCTGGCTAGTCCACAAAACAGCCACAGTAAAGGGGCCAGACAGGCAGCTAGCTAATTTATAGGCTAGCCCACGGCCATGCTTTCCCTGGGCAAGTGGCTCTCTTCAAAGGCCCGCCTTCTATTAGTCTTATTTACAGCGCTGGGGAGAACAGACCGCCTGAATTATTTAAGATTCCCCTTGGTAAATACAACAGAAACCAGGAGGGTGTGTGTATATGCAAGAAGGGGGAAGAAGGAAGGAAGACAGAAATGAAGAAGTAGGAGAGACTGAGAAGGGGGAAAAAAAGAAGTGAGCAATTATGAGTTGCTGCACCATTAACATTAATCACAACAATAAATGGCTATGTGCCTGTGTAAACTCTTCCCTGTTTCATCTCCTCCACTGTACAGAGTGTTACCTTACATTAAACACGAGGAGCCCCCACGCTCCCACACACACAAACACGCTCAGATAGCATCCTGTATACCATCATCCTGTATAGTGTGCGCGCTGAGGATGCGCTGCTTATCTCAATGCAAATACACGCACAGGCGCACACACACACATACACACACAGTGCGCTGCCTCCTCTCTCACACAGTGGTTCTCATTAACAAGCCAAACATGCCTGAAGAGGCAGACAGACTCTAGTGAGCACGGTAAACAACCAGTAGGCTCCCTCATCTAAACTGAGACTATCTCAGCATCAGCAACACACACTTTCTGCCGATGATACTGACAGCCTGGGCCAGATGCAGTATACTCAAAGATCTGCCTTTTTTTCACTGAACCGGTGGAATCTGGTGTTCTTTGCTCAAGGGGAACTCAGGAAGGCAAACATTGGGTATGAGTGATGGCGCTGACAACATCCCTACATTTAGGTGCTGGCATATTCTGACATAACAGCAAAATAATGATACTGTGACACCTTATCATGCACATCAAGACTTGTGCAATCAACAGAACACTATTATATGTTGTATTCATTGAGCCCTGTAGTTGATGCTTATCGTTTTCATGTCTTATTGATTATCAACAACAAAATATCAAGATTTCTTTAAAGGAGCAGATCACATTAAAACAATTTCCATCAAGATCCCACATGGTTTTTGCCAAATAAACCCTGAAAAATACCCAGATTTAGAAAAATAAATGAATAAAGAATATAATGAGTCCTACCTACAGTGTACAATTAAACTGCTGCCTATGGCTTCAATGTAAACTGAATGTGGAAGCAATTTGCAACGCCATTTCCCCACCACACAGCTCTATCAACCGGCAACCTGCAGGGCTAAAAAATTACACCAACGCAGAAGAGCCATAAACTGCAGTTCCTCAAATGGCCACTTGAGGCTAGCTTCAAAATAGACTCAATCCCTATCAACACTCATGTTCAAATGCCCAACTTTATGGCAGTAATAAACATTTACAGCGTAATAAAGAAAAACAGTTTTGGTCTTTATAGCTAATTTCACCATTCATGACAACTGCATGAATTCACATTCACGTTTTATCTAAGGCTTCAAGTTACACATATTTAAGGGCGTGGCCACTTTGAGTGACAAGGTGTCTGCAAGGCATCGCTACTGTCTATGAGTAAAATCCACTCCTTGCTCCTCCACAGCTCCACCATTTGAGTCGAATATGGTCACTTTGAGCTCTAAAAATCTAAGGTGGCATCAGCAAAAATGCAAGACTCGAGGCTTCAAAACTGGAGGCTACAAATCAATAGGTGCCGTCACAGTGGCTATGTCCTAGGGCTGGGTATTGCTTAAAAAAGTATGATGCAAAATACCAATACCAGTACCCTTAAAAGTAATATAGATACCAAAAGAGTAGCTCACCTGATACCTTTTTTCTACCGTATTCGACACACTTCATATGAATGGAAGCATTTGGTTGGGTTGCACAAAATACCACCTGACGCCACAGTCGTATAGTATAGCTATACTTACAACATTTTGGCGGCATCAATGCACGCTGAGCTGCCAATTTTGTAAGAATATTGCACTCAACTTCACCACACCACAGACTGTATGAGCTGTAGCTGCGGTGGTAGTTGGACAATCACATGTTGCATTGAATTAACAGGGAACAATTGATTGGCTGCGAGCAAAGCCATACAAATAGTCTTTTTTCTGGATCTGGGTAAAGAAAGAATCAAATTCAGATATCGTTTGACTGAAGGAGTTTTAGCACTACTTGGTTAGTGGGTTATTTAAGTCTATATTCTTAAGTTATTGAGTACCAATACCCCGCCCTACCACATCCGTTATATTTATGCAGTCTATGGTTCTTATTCTTCAGTGAGGAAGTTTAAAGCCTGACCGGAGGAACACATGCAAAAAGAATACGTATCCTGTAGAAGGATTTTGGAAGACTCACTCTACAGAAACTACACAAGAAAAAAATACAAGTTATACAGGAATAGCATAATAACAGATGGTACTGTGTGTAACCTGCCCTGCCAGCTGCACAGCCAAGAAATAAAATTAAAGAACAATGCAGATGACAGTATAGTTGTTGTCTTAGGTTACCGGAAGGAACTGTGATTTCCTGATCGATAACAGGCCCCAGCTCTTATTCACAGGAAGACATGCAACAAGAGAAGCCATTTTTTTATGTCCACACAAATCGGGGACCCGAGCTGCTTGTCTGAGTCAGTGTCTGAGGGGGAACGGACAGAATGCTGACAAGAGCATTGGCATGCCGCGGAGGAAACCTCATATGCCGAGGCCGTGCCCACTAGCTGTGGGGGCGGAGGGATTTCTACACAAGGCCACTGGGTCAGAAGTGGAACCGGGGTCAACGCTGTATCTTTGGACCTTCAGGCAGAACCTTCAGGATGACTGTAACTCAATCTCAGTGGTGACGTGCCAGGGGACCAAGGGTCAAACACAACCAGTGTTTCCTTGGTTTGGATGAGAGCCCATTCCACAAATTATGAGAGCTTGTCAATTTGATTTCACAAGAAAATAAATCCAATGCACTGCTCCTGTCAATGAAATTAAGTGCCTGCAAAATGGTGAACAAGTTCCTCCTGCCCTACTTAAGTCAATCTCATCACTCCGCTTTATGTGTCAACCAAACTAATCAACAACTCTTTGAACAAAAGGAGAGCATGTAAATTCTGTTCCCCAACAGATTACACAGACTACAGTGGAGACAGAGTTTATTTTCAATTTGCAGCCAGATTAGCAGGCATGTTTTTGATACTGTCAGAGCGGCAGAGATTTTGCTATTCCAAGTCGTCGTGAGTGAGTGGCCTTTTTAGTGCCTGCTTCAAAAAGCATCCCCCGTACCCGAGCAGCTGTCACTTTCAGCAGGCACTGTGGAGGACGGAAGCGGGGGAGGGGTCCTTTGAAGGAATGGTTAAAAGTGGGCGATAAAAATAAACTGGGAGAGAGGAGAAAATTAATTATACATAACAGACAGTTCACTTGGATGAGCACGACAGAGACAGAGAAACTAAGGCTGCTTCCCTCAAAGAAAGAAAAAGCCATTTTCTGGCTGAGAAAATTTCTGCACTGCCACCACAGTGGTCATATTTATTTGCTACATCTGAAGTGAGGGATGCAACAAGGAATCTTATTTTAAGAAGGTCAAGGCATCAAACAATACAGAAAAGGCTTTCATTTCAAATTCTCCACGCTGGCCCTCACTTCATGCACACTCTAATTCGGGCGGTTTCCGGGGACCAAAGTAAGACCGCAGCCCTGAGTGCATTCGCCTTCTTAAAAATGTGATGAAGCTTGCAGATAACTCAGTCTGCCTTTAAATTCACTTCTGATTGGCGCTGATGAGGGTTTATGCTGCTGGCTCACCTGCAAACTCACCCCTTGATATGATTCGTAATGCACCAGCACTTTGCAGTTCAACACCGCCCACTGACTCTCAATCCCAGCCTCTTATTCGGGCCAAATGGAGGTCATTCCTATTTGAGCAGTCAGTCAAGACAGGCCCGCCAGGTATTGGCGAGTGAGTTTATTTCATATTAAGGCTTGTCGGCTGGAGAGGTGTTAGCACCATGAGAGCTGTGTGTGTGTGTGGTTGTGTGTACGACAGGGCCTTCGGGTAGAGCCCTGCTGCTGGTCCCTCTTTAGTGCGTTTTAATATTGCTGCTGCTGTGTGGCTCCTCACCTCAGGGCGCCACACAAACCCCAGAGACCAAGTAAAAACACTCAAATTGAGAGACAGAGAGAGGGTGGGACAGGGCTCAGAAAGAGATGGAGAGGTGACAACATGGAAAAGTAGGAGAGGATGTGACAGAAGCAAGGAAGGAAGGAAGTGAAGATCAAAACAGAGGAAACTTGAACTGAGGTGTTGAAAAAGAGCAAAAGACAGACGGACACAGATTGAATGAAAACACACTCGGAGCAGAGCGCCGGCGACACGGCTAACCTCTTTAGCAAGACTGACAGAAATGAAAACTTATGTAATAAAAACACGCCATCTCCACTGGCTAGGATATGAAAGCAGATATTGCATTACAGCGCTGCCGTGCCAAGGAAGCCCTCGATCACACGTGGGGGACAGAGTTAAGACCATGGTGTGCCAGACACTCGCCGCCTTTATAACCCCTGTACTGGTTTGAGAGGGGATCCTCCTAAAGCTGTAGTAAATGCTTCATCGTGCACCAAGCTAAGCTATGAAGACTAGTCATACCACCAGAAATGTACTGGAGAACTGGTTGAAAAACAGAAAATGGGGGAGTTGTAAGACTGCTGAAAATTATGCCAGGCCGTCTGGACAGAGAGAGAGGATGACGATGGAGGAGTGAGGAAGGCCTTTCGCTTGCACAGACAGAGAGAGATGAAGAGAGGGATGGAAGAACCAGCACGCAACTAGACAAAGAGTAAGAGCGAAGGAGAGATGATGGGGAGACGCATCAGAAAAATGAAGGTAAGGGCGGAGAGAGAGGTGGCGTGGAAGGATGGAGGTAGTCGCAGACGATGGTGGGGCTCCTGACAGGAAGGGAGGGAGAGAGAAGGCGAGAGCGAGGAAAGAAAGCCTGAGTGGCAGCATAAGTCTGGAGGCAGGAAGAACGGCAGAGGAGTAGGCAGAGAGAAAAGGCGAGAAGAGGAAATGCCTAAACATGAGGTTGTCACACTGGTTTAAAATGTCGAACAGTAAGGAAAACTGGAAAAAGGAGCTGGATTTTGCAGTCTAGCAGCACACACACACACACACACACAGACACAGCACACTGCGAGCGTGAACACAGTCCATATATCGACCTGCTGCATGAAAGCAATGAATCACAGTACAGTGTACCCTGAAGAATACAGTTATGCACTTAAAGTCCGCTCACATATATAAACAATTCCAGTGACCCCGAGAAGTAGTTTTTCACTCCAACTGAGAAAGTCCCATGTGAGCATGATGGAATTCAATTCATTTCTACTCATTTAATTCCTTTCTCTAAAATCCTTCATCAATATGAAACAGAATATTCAGGGCCAGTTTTACAGTGCGAAGCCACGATTCAGTTCTCACTTGAGCACAGCTCTGCTGCTTTGTCATCCATCTACAATCTAATTAGACCTTAAATATGGCACTCACTGAAAGGTCCAGAGGAATGCGACAGGGGGGGCGAGCCACACAAAGGCAGGACCGGCGGGGTGCAAAGTGCACGTCAGCTCGAATTCCAAAGTTTGGACATCACAGATTTACCCTTCACGGCAGCAGCCAGACCGGACGGGGCAGACTTTCAAAATGCATGACACTGCTGGTCTATTGTGGGGCAGATCTGTATCATAATTAGGGAAGATAGAGGCAAATTGCTTGTAATTTTCTGGCTGGGTTGCCAGCTTTCATGTGAAATGCCATACAAGGTCACACTTTTGCCAAAAAAATGATTTTCTGAAGATCTCAGCTGTGCAAGGTGGGAACTTTTTGAAAACGTGGCGGGATAATCATCATGTTTCGTACAGATTGTTCCCAATTCAGCTCCTATTTTAAGTCACATAAGAACATGTCCACATGTGCATATATCATTATGATGCACACTTTTCACCCAGGCAACCTGGAACATTGTGTCACTTCCACCCTTGTCTCAGCTAAATAAAACAAAATGCGATTACGTAGTCTTTGCACACACATGCGAGTCATTGCTATGTTTGGTTAGTTACTGCCACTCCTCGCTTGTCACTCACACACTGATGTAAAATAATGCTTGTTTTGACTGAACGAGTTAGGTACACATCTGTTGTGTGGTTGGTGACATGTCAGTCTGCCTGCGGTTGAATGATTTAAAGCTGCGACTGGGCACCACCTCCTAAACAAACACTCACTTCACGGTTCAAATCCCACATCATTTCAATGTGAATGATGGTCACCGCGTTTAACTGTCAATAAGGAGCTGCTGCTTGACTGAACTGAGGCAAAATTGGGTCATGTCACTTATGATCAAGAGTTATCATGTCAGTCACATAACGCCTGTGCATAAAATACACCCATCAATACCTATACTAGTAAACACAAGCAGGACTCCCTCTTACATATTAATGAATATTGCAGTATTTTTTTTGTGATAGGCTCCAGCCTGGCCCACACCCCCTGTTCTTCCTCCAAAAAAAAGGTTAAAATTATGTCCAAGCCTTTGCTCATCTAATATGATTCATGAATACATGTTTAAAATGGGCTCCAAATGAATTCACGTAGTGCGCGCGGGGTCGGGGTGGGTAGTCTAATTTGGTTAACCAGGATTTGATTAAAAAAAACAGAACTGAGGAGAATCCGATACAGCAATGAGAGCATTTTCAATAGCTGACAACCAATGCGCACTCCACACACCCACAGACAGCCCTCGCCACTCCATCCCTGCTCAAAAGGGGAATTCAATTGATGTCGAATAACAAAGCTTTACAAATTGCCTCTCATTCGTTTGCAGATTAACGCGTCTTTTCACAGCACACCAACACAATTTCTAATTATTTCAAAGCTAATAGGTGAATCGATTTTTTTTTGTTTTTAAAAGGCAAGCACCACGTCCCTCTGGAGACACCCTACACAACTCCTCCCTTAGGTCCGTTTAGGAAAGCCGGGGCAGGATGCATTAAAATGTGTGTGTGTGTGTGTGTGTGTGTGTGTGGAGGAGGAGAAACAAGCAGCAAATGTTTAATGTAAAGACATGCAGCTTCCTCCAGCCTCCCCGGACTATTTATCCAGGCGACAGCGAGTGTCAGCTCCGTGAATACCTGTAATTATGTATGGTGGAGGTGGAGGTGGTGGTGGTGGCATTCCTCCTCTGAGGCAATGCAACAGCCAGATAAGCCTGCTAGCTGCTAGTCTGTGTCCCCAACAACTGGTCCGGGAGCTTTCTTTTATGACACATTACAGCACGAGGAAGCGTCTCCACATCAGAAAAGTGTGTTTTCACCGCAGCCAAGCAGCTACAAACTCACCTTACACTGCACCAAATCCGAGCTTACTTACAAAAACACCCACGTTTCCTTTAGTCTCACGCGCCAGGTGCTTACCGCCAATAATTAAAGCACACAAATGTCCATATTCATGAAGTTAGCGAGCTAAAGCGTCACATTATGCGCAGTTTTACAGTTTGCTGTGGATTAATCCGACTGGTGGTCACACAGCACACCGCAAACACAAACACGAGCCTCCACACACACCTATATAACTGCATATTACAGCTACTCTACATATCCTGCTTTCCACGCACGGGTTTGGGCTTTAAACTCGTGGAGAAACCACACCACGGAGAGACGCGAGGAAAGGGGGTGAAACATAACGACAAACTCACCACACGGAGCAATGGAGAGGGAGCAGGGGAAAAAATGTAACCTAAATATTTGAGCCGGCTCCACCAAAAAAAAAAAAAAACGCTCCTTCCACGCGACAAAAAGCCCCGAGCCGGAGTTTTCACGGTACTTACAGGTTCAAGTGATCCGTAGGTTAGATATCCTCGCCATGGTTTTAAATTCCAAAACTTGGGGACATTCCACTCTGGTCACGGAGCGGCGGTGCTCTCACTCCGGCGGCTCCCTGCGTGTGAATGGAGAGGAGAGGACTGGAATGCAACTCCGGCTCCAGGAGGAGGGAGGAGGCGCTCTGCTGCTGCTGCAGGGCCGTGCTGAGCCCATAGAGGGCGCCCCCGGGCTGACTGCCGCTGTGACAGGGACGTGTGTGTGTGTGTGTGTGTGTGTGTGTGTGTGTGTGTGAGAGAGAGAGAGAGAGCGCGCAATACATTAATAATTCAACCAGTCGCCTTTCCCACAGTTTTACATAACCGTGGATTTTATGTTGTAACCAGTAAAACAGGATCTTACTTAGTCATTAATATATTCTTATGTTTTATATTTAATTCAACCAAGGGCGTAGGTTTCAGTTTAACACTGGGGGACACGTGAAACTGATGATTTAGAAGATTTCAAGCACAAAACACTATATTTCGATGCACCAGTTTGTGCCTTTTCTGCATCAAATTATGGTGTTTATGTCTTAAATTCTGTCAAAATAAAAGTCCTCTGACAAAATTCCTAATATTGGGAATTTGGGGCAGTCGCTCAGCCCATAGGGACTTGAATTGGGAATGGGACGGTCACTGGTTCAAGTCCAAATATAGAGCGTAGACTGGTAGCTGGACACATGTCAGTTCTCCTCCTGGGCACTTCCGAGGCTCCTTAAGCAAGGCACTGAACCCCAACTGCTTGGGGCACATGTCCATGGGCAGCCCCCTCGCTCTGACATCTCTCTCTTTAATGCATGTATAGGTCATGTTTGTGCATGTGTGTATTTCAGGCCCGTATGTATGACAACAGAGTGAAAAAATTGAATTTTCCCTCTTTCTTTTCTTCTTCTGTTGAGGACATATCCCTTGTATTCCCGCTGAAATCTACACTTATGAGTTCAATTATTACGTCAAGTCAACATGTTTATTGTTACATGCACAGTTAGAAACAGGCTTCCATGTACAATTGCTTGCCCTTTTGTTTTACACAAGGTTTAAAAAATGAAAAATATACATACAAGAATATTAGAAAATTATCAAATAAAGAGCCAAAAGGACAACACGAGAAATAAATGAAAAAAGCCATAAACCAAAAAAGCCATCTCAGTTGTATTGTCATGAATGTTCTGAGATGCCAGTTTTAACCATAGATGGTAAAGATAATGGACTTAGCTACCTAGATGTCACCCATGGTTTGTGAACTCCCATTGTGAAGCTTGACGTCATTCCACGATCAGCCCCCTTGGCTCCTTGGCCTGGAAGCAGAAGCCCTGGTGAAAATTTTAAGTTTGTGATTAGCTAGCTATGAAATATTAGCTTAAAAGGGAGGTGGTTAAGGTAAGGTAAGGGTAAAGGTAATGGCAAGGGTTACATGTCATTACTTATAGAGTGAATCAGGTCTTTATGTATAATGGATTATGAAGTGAATTATTGCTATATTTGGCCTCATTTATTTACTACAGTGTATCGCATTGTAGCAGGGTTCAGATAGCCATTGCAATGGTGGGTTTGTCTTGTAGTAGTGCTGGGCAGGGTTTGTAGGGGCATGTCATGTAAACTACATATGGAATGTGTCTGCAGCTAAGCCTTACTAAAATGTAAACTGGTGAGTTATATAAAAATGTATCCCCTGTACAGTTGTCATGATCAGGGAAATAAGCTATAGAGACCAGCACTTATTTTGTAGGCTGTAAACATGTTTATTGTTGCTGTAAAGTTGAGCATTTTAACATGACGGTCTATGGGGATGGACTGGCTTCCGGAGCCAGTCTCTAGTGGTCATTCAAAGAACTGCAGTTTTTGGCACTTCCATGTCCGCTTCATTTTTCAGCCCCAGATGTTGCTGCTTGGTTTTAACTTTTGTATACAGTAAAAAAAAAAAAAAAAAAGAGCATTAAAGATTTTAAAAAGTTGCACTAAGCACTTTGTGTCCCTGTATTATGAGTTTTGCATTGACTGCTTTCATCATCTTTGTCATACTTTTGGTACTATAGTATCTGACAGGTTAGAGAGATTGGCAAAATACCAAGTCAGGAAGTCAATATTTTTTTATACATGCAAAAGCAAAAGTTTCTATGTGCCACATTTTGACATAGAACACCTGATACTGTTCAGAAGACCTCATGGGAGTCTCACTTTCACTGTAAAAATATTCCCAGAAGTTATCATTTAACTTTACACAAATGTCTGTCATCGTCATGTCGACACTGTACAATGAAAGGACAGGGAGTTAGAAAGAGTTCTCTTTCAGAGTATTAAGTTACTACTCAACACTAGCTTGAGGCCAAACTCAAAAAAGAATCATAGACATTGTTAATGTCTGTTACCAATCCAACAACTAATCTTAAAAGTATTCATGATTATTAAATTGTCATCATGATCATAATACATTTTAAAGCACATTTCTGACTCAAAGTTTGGACAAAAAACAAGGGAACATAAGCAAAGGACGGCAGGAAATTAAAAGTATTATGCAAGGTTTACTTGGTGGTGTTGGGAGGGGGTAGAGGGTGAGGACAAATATTTGCAGGACAACTGAGTGACAGTGATAGCGAGCAAAGCCCTGACAGGCACAGTTTATCCTCGATGTGGTGCAGAACATTGGATACTTGCAGGATACATCTACGGCAGAACACGTCTGAGCTAAATTTACATTGAATGGTGTTTCAAAATAGAAAATGCCCCGGGAGATGATGGGAGACAGGTTTGGTTGTGAGTTCCCCAAAACAAGGCGGGCTCCTAATTAAATGAGGAGGCCCTGGGCCTGGCTGTCGCATCCCATCAGCTGACACATTCACACGGACTAACTTACACCGAGTGACACTCGGATGACAGATTTTGGATACAAGCTGCGCCCGTGAGGCTATCGAGCCAACTTTTAATTCTTAACTCTTTTCTCATGATAAGCAAACTCAAGACAGTCAAAGTGACTTTCAAAGCCGAATTTCAATATTCATCTCGCAGTCAGTGACTATCAGGAGCTTGGACAAAGTGTGTTTTGGGCACTGGTCCATGATGTCTCTGCAGCGAGGAAGCTTTTGGGATAACTGAGTTATTCAAACAGGCAGCTCAGGTTACCAATTGCACTCAGGAGAGCAGAGAGCAAGATCTGGCACTAACCACACCACCTGGCCCCGTGCTCTGAGTGTGTGCGAGAGAGAGTGTGTGTGTTTCAGAGAGGTAGGGGGAATGTGTATTTTTGATTGAGAGAGATAAAGACATTTGTGTGTGTTATGTGAATAAAAGGGCAGCTGAAATTCAGCACTTGCCAGGAAATTTCCCCCGAGTCTATCACACCACCCAGCTTTCAATGAGTTTCAAAAGCCCACTGTCTGCCATTAGAAATGGTTGGTTTGGCCATAGTAATACTAAGAGATTAGCCTCACTTACCATGTGAAAGGCCTCTGGACAAAGCCATTCCCTATCTTACACTTAAACACTAACACATTGATTAGCTGAGTTACTGCGTTCACATCCGTCCAGTTCCACTTCGGGCCCACTGTAAGTTCTCATGGGAATATTTTTATGGAGTATAAAACGCATCAGACTGAGTACAAAGTTCACTTTGTGCAAACCGGGTTCAAAGGACTGCGTGCAAAATGGGCATTCGCTTCATCTCTGTCGAACCCAGCTGTACCATAATACAGTTAATATAAAGACACAGCACCTTAAAGATGCTTAAATAAAACACTTCTCCCCTTCTATACCTACAGTGTACAACCCAAAGCTGTTCTGCATACAGTGCTCAATGATGTTTTTTTCTTAAAGAGCCAGATTAATCTTGGTCGTCATGATTTGACTAGACAGTGCGCAGGCCGAGCAGCTTGGGCTGAAAGCACAGAGAATATTAAATAAATGTACGCATGGCTGTTTGGTGGTTTGCTGCTGTTTTGCTCTCTATTTGCTTCGTGTTTTTTTTTTTTTTTTTATTCATGCACTATTAATGGGCCTGTGTTTGGCAAGAAGAACAAACATTTTAAGTGAGCAGAGAGATACAAGAACTGACTGATCAGAGAGAAAAGAGTCCCTGTTGTCCTTGAAAACACACAGAATACACTAACCTGCATCTGTGCAGACACACATGCATAGTACATATAATTCTGTGCAAACATACCGCTTAGCAAGGATGTGTGCATTAGAGCTGTGCACCACATCACAAAACAAATAAAGACAGATTTTGCAGCCTTTCTATGTACACTAGCTAAGTGTTAAAGAAAAACACAACATAACAGACTGTGTTCATAGAGATATTAAAGTGATCACAGTCATCTACTACTTTGTGTATTCCTTGTAACATATTAACAGATGACAATGAGCTTTAAAAACAAACAAAAATGTTTTCATCCTCAATACCTGGCAGATAATCAGTATTTGTTCTCCACCACTAGTCAATAACATCCCTTTCATTGCCCATGAAACTCGATCCTTCGGACTTAAAAGCAAAGACAGCATTTGATCTGCGCCAGTTAGGTGAAACTAATCAGATTTGAGCCAGTGGGTGAAGTGCAGGTTTGGTGGCCTTGTAACCTGAGGTGGCGCAGCTCCGACTAAACAGGTAATGAGCCATTAATTGGCTAACAACAAGATGGCTAGGTAGCACGGCTACGGGATATCATCTGGCTTAACCTGTCTGATCTGTTTGTACAGTCGCACCGATCCCATTTCAGCTCTCAGGATCCTCTGTCTTTATGGAACCACGCCATCCTCGCACGGCGCCGCCAGATGAGAAGAGATAGAAACGTCTTGAAATACCTGTTTAAAGCTATTTCTGTTGAGATTTAAGACAATGATAAGATGTTTGGGCAAATAACTCCTTAAAGACTTTCAAAATTCTTGTTTTTCTTGATTGTTGTGACAAGATGATTACCAGCATTTGTTTAGTGCTTTCATTCTTTGTACAGGGACGACTTAACATATTGTCATCTTTGATGATGAAACCACACATTCACCAGGTCTGTTGTTTATAGTAAGTAATAGTATTTATTATTATAATGTAATCATTTAAAGTCTTGACTATGTCTAAATCAACAATTCCAGATGCACAGTCTACTCATATATGATCTGTGAGTAAAGTTCAGAGTTTCCAGTGGAGTCACGATGATCATTTTGTCTTATTAAAGTTAATGCTGTAAAAATTAAAGATTCAAACCTAATAGTGGTTGTTTTATATACAGGGGAATGTTGTATTATTAATGCTGAAGTGAAACATTGCACCAGTTTATTTTATTAATGATTTGCATGCATGTTTCATACATTTGCATCATCATGCACATTCATTTTGAAGAAATGTCTTTATTAAAGGAATATTTCACCTCCCCAAATGTTTATTTGTATATTAATTACTCACCCTGTATGACACTGAATTTATGAAGAAAGCTTTGTTTTTCCTCACATGCCTCCATGGTCACTAAGGAATCCATAAACAGATAAAAGTCTTGATTAATTGCTCTTACACAATTGTGCAGTATAACCCAAGTCCCATTTATCTGGTCATATGCTCAGTACTTCCCAAACTTCCCCTTGCTAACGGGGAGCTGTGCTGAAAGTGAAATTTTATCTATGCTCTCTTCAAAGCCAGACTCCATTAAAGGTAGGGTCTGGAGGATTTTCCAGTTGCTGTTTGTAAACACACATTCAAATTCGGCCCCTCCCATCAGGCTCAACTCTCCCAGGTGTACAGAGCCCGGAGGTATGGAAGAAAGCTTCACAGAAGAGGTTCAGGCAAGGCTTGCGCTGGTACACGCTCGGACACTCTCGGGCACGGCACCTGCGCTCTCTCATTGGCTGGGGAAATCTCCGCCCAGAAGCGGTCCGAGCTCACAAAAACATCAAAATACAGTTAAAGGGCAGGAGCTCTGCAAACAGAGTCACCACCACACATGAGTACAAGCCCATAGGTGATGATTAAGCAGGATTTCATTTGTATATGTCTATATTTTGTTTTGTTTGAAAATCCTCCAGATCCTACCTTTAACAAAAACAGCAATTTTTCCTCTCTGAATAGGGGAGCTGCGGGTCTACCGCTGATTCCATCTGTAGTTTGTGTTATTGTGTAACTTAAGGGGTTTAAAGGTTTAGTTCAGTTTCAGCAAAGTCACACACTAACACAAACAAAGTAACTGAGCTATGTAGTGACAGACAGCAGCTCCCATGTTTAGTGAGGTAAAATTGCTGCTTTTGTCAGTGGAGTCTGGGTTTGAAGAGTGCACTGATAAGTTTAACTTTCACGTCAGTTCTCTATTGGAATTGCCTGTCTGTTTGGAAGTACTGAGCATGGGACTGGATAAATGAGACTTGGATAGTCCGGGGGATTGGGTTCGATTGGGCGGGGAATGCCGAAAAATTTCAAACCTTAGTTTGGTTCAGCTCACTTTCACACTGCACTTTTTAAAGCGGACCAAACCACCTGGACAATGTCATGCAGTTACAACAGCTGTCCGTTTGGGGGGGCGGTATTGCCCAAAGCGACCAATGGCAAGGAGGAAAAAGGCATGAGGAAGAAGAAAAACCGGCTCATCGATTGGCCAGGACCGAAAACGGAAATCCATCCCTTCTGGCAGCTTGGTCACCACAAAAACGCCAAACACCAAAATGCAATGCGCTCTATGTCACTTCCTCTCTTTGGTTCACTTCCTCTCTTTGGTTCGCTGGATAGTCCGTTTGCATTTCCCACTGTAAGCAGTCCGCACCAGGGTTCACTTGCTTGGTTCGTTTGGTCTGCACCAGAGTTTGAATGAGTGTTCACGCCACTCCAGATGAACCGAACTATCCGTGGAAGCAGACCAGGGTTTGTTTAAAGCAGACCAATTAGTGTTTGTAAATTGATGTTTTGAATTTGTTTTGCTGTTGTTTAACGTGGCCCCCTTTTACTCCAATTTATGAAGAGTTTTCTTCATTTTTAGATTCTTCATTCACTGTGGTGGCATGCAAGAAAAACACAATTTTCTTCACAAATTCAAGGTAACACAGGGTGAGTAACTGATACACAAATGTTTATTTGGGGGGTGAAGTGCTCCTTTAATGTGATGATTTCAACCATAGCACCCAGGGCAGTTGAGTGCTGCAAAAATCATCAAACATTATGAATGCAATGAGGAAGTCAGTATATGCCCTAATTGTTTTTAACAACTTCCTTTGCACCTGTAAATGTAAAATGCATGAGGAAAATCCAAAAAGATTTCACGCATTGCCTCTACTGTAGAATAAACATTTATGCTATCAGGTGGTAGCAAAGAGCAGCAAAAGAGTCATGTATGTATGTGCAACCTGTTACAGATCATTAATGTTAAATATGAGAAAATATTGGATTTAAGTAAATCACAGAATCACAGCTCAGCACATGGGCTCACAGGAAACATGCAGATCAAACAGTAACATAAGGAGACATCAAGGAAGTCATTAAAGGATTGTGCAACCTGGAGTTGGTAGAGGTGAAAGTGTTTATGTATTTCAACATTATGCATATGCTACATGTTTGAAATTGTAATGTCTTAAGTAAGGTAATATGAATTAAGAATATTTCCGCCTTAATTATTCATTCAGAGTGCATTTCAGTTGTGGGAAACCTTAAGAGACTCTAGAGACTTGTTCTTTAAATTGCTGCAACCTTATAGGCAGGCTCATTGGCCATGATTTAATGTGCATCTTTTCATAGACCTCAATTATCAATTAACTGTAAGTGTACACCACTGGGAATATCCTCAGTCGTGTCCACCACATTAACATCCATTAGAAGTGAATCACCTGTCTGCGCTGAAGCTCCTCAGCTGCTGAATGTTTTCCTCTAGGCTGCAATCTGTCATGGTGGAAAGAAAAGGACTGGTAAGATAATAATTTGGAATTGCTAGTGAATCATTTTAAGGTGGTCACAAATCTCAAAATGATCAGTTTGGATCACACTGAATGAGTGGTAAGCCTCAAGACTGATAGCTCTAATTATGAATGTGATGGGAGAGCCGAACCACCTTGAAAATACAGTAAATTTGGGGCCCTTATTAAATATATTCCAGGCAAGATTTTACTAAGAAAAAAACAAAACAAGGTATAGATTCATACAAAAATAACCCCTTTGAATCATCACTTATGATTCACTGGAAGTGTGTGGTGGTGTATTTATTGGCAGAGACTTTGACCTCTGCTCTCTATGTTCAGGACATTTCTGGGTGTGCCTTTTAGCCTCCAGCCAATAGTGACACACAGGTGACGTCAGGACTGTAGCGACCAGGTAGTAGCAGCACCAAGTGGCATCCCTTAAAGGCTGAAAAATGAAGCTAATGTGAAAGTGCCAAAAACTGCAGTTCCTTGAATGACCACTTGAGGCTGGCTCCAAAATTAGAGTAATAAGCCATGAATCCTTCTATTCTGGCTCCCAGTAACACAACAAGACGACATTTCAAGACTCCTGTGTAGCCTACAGCCCTGTGGTGGAGAGTCATGTATTGCCTCGAGCTAATAAAATGACGCCATTGTGATATCGGCCCTAAAAGGGTCTATAGACCCCTGTGTTACAATGGCGACAGCCAAAATGCCCAACTCAAGGCTTTAAAACAGCAGTCCACAGACCAATGGGTGATGTCACGATAGCTATGTCCATTATTTGAACAGTCTATGAGCAGCACGCATACAAGACAAAGCTACAAAACTCATGCAAACAGCACCAAAAAAACACAAATATAGCAAGGCAAAATGACAAATTGACAAAGCTCGTTTCAAAACCAGAGTGAATCTGGGGTTGGCTTTCACATTCACTTTCACTTATGAGCACTGAAGGAGCAGTTCCGTTCCTGTATCAGCTCCCCAACCGCTGTCAGAAAGCACAGGGGAGATCTGTTTACCTCCAGGACCGAAGTGCCTTCAGGGTCAACCCCCTTCACTTTACCAGCAGCTAGAAAGCAACACATGGAAGCTCCACTTGGTCATGAGAGGCGGCAGCCTTTATTAACAGAAAAACTGTGACTTTCCTACAACAGCTTGCAGTGTATGTACAAGCAGTGTAGCGAGGGGTGGGGCAAAGTCAGTTCCTGCGTAGATACCTTTAGATGTTAAAAACATTTCCTGGAGGTCCAAATTTAATTTACCATGATCTTTATAATGACAAACTAAGCTGCGTAATTGCAGCGAGAAGCAGAGGTTTGCCGTACCATGACGCTTTTATGAGTCAATTAGCGTTAGAAGATTTATGATGTATATAATTGCTATAAAAACATTGAAATCTTTGATATTACATGAATGGCGCAACATGATTCAAAGAATGCTGTGCCAGAAAGCACACTTCATACAACACTGCTCTTCAAATATAACAATGTTTATTTTCTGGGTGCTGTGTGTTGAGTCAGGTATACCTACAACAGGCTGCTTTATGCTAAGCTAATTAGCAACTGTCCTTTACCTCTCCCTGCCCACCTTTTTGAAGAAGTTTGACAGAAGGCACCTAGATATTTGGTGTGAACATTTTTGAAGTGCCCAATCATAATTAAAATCTAGGTGAGGCAAACGAAACCTAATTAGTTACAAACAGCTTCTTTGTGTCGTCTCTGGGCTGCCATCAAACACTTAATGTGGCCTTTCTGTGCTGGCTTCTGATGTGCACGCCTTGGGGTACGCATGGCAGGGAGACCGGCAAACACCAGCCTTTTGATTAAATGCAACACATTTCAATATGATCAAAATTACAGGAACTTGTGTTGTGACTTTCTCTTGATATTGTTTTTTTTCACTTCAGTGGCATGGGATTTGGAGGACAATAAGGATGGAAGGAGAAAGAGAAGTAAAGGCGGGGGAGTTTGATGTTTATAGATGTACAACTCATAGCTGCGTTTGTAGATGTCCTTTAAAAGTTTAGTTCACTTTAAACTGCAATCACACTTTTCTGCTCAGTGTGCGGGCTTGAAATAATATTATAGCTTACAGCTCATAAACAATCACAAAGCTACTCCCTGTCGAGATCCTCGCGCAAGAGTGTTTCTGTTACAAGTGCAAGATGATGGATATGTTTTGATTTTATGAAATAACAACTATAGGGTGAATTGTTATGGATTTTTTTACGGACATTCACGGTCCCCAGAGATAGTCCATAACCTACCGACTTTGGTGAACCCCTGACATTTCCTCTAACACCAGCAGCAACTAGATGATTTAGATTTTTAGTGAAATGTCTCCACAACTATTGGATGGATTGGCAATAAAATTTAAAGCATGTATCCATGGTGCCTAGAAGACAAATCCTAATGGCTTTTTCCCTCTGGCTTTACCTATAATGCCATCAGCCAACTAAAATGTTAAAACTTTATGACCATATAACTGTAAATACTTCCTGTCAATCTCAGCTGTACTTTGCGCTGAGTCCTAATTAGCCAGTGTTAGCATGCTAGCATACTAAACTGAATGGATGGACAGCATCATATCTACTAAACATTAGCACGTTAGCTTTATTATTGTGGGATGTTAGCAATTATCTCAAAGCCTCACAAAGCCACTTGCATGGCTGTAGAGACTCTGCCCTCTGCCTGTATTTTCTTATTTTATTGTGTTGAGACGTTCTTGGACGAAGCGTGCAGGTGAGGTCAGGACTTTATAAAAAGGTAGCAACCAGGTGCCAGACCATAAGCATTATGCATCCAAGGGAAAGCTACGAAATTGAAGACACTGTGCTGAATAAAACGCAAATATAGGACAAACGCAAGTGGACAAAGCTCATTCCACAAACTAGAGTGAAGTAGAGTGAATTTGGGGTACCATTTACAAACAATAACCAACAGTTCCTGCATGGTGCCTTTAATAATAGTGGAATAGAATTCAAATTTATTTTTTCAAATTTATTAAAAAGCTTCATCATGTTTTATGAGGCAGAGACTGAATAAAATAGATATTTAAGCCATAAAATATTTCTCACATTTGAAGAAATATAGCAGATTATAATAAAATCTCTGATTTGCCCTAAACCATACCTTCTGTATGGTTTCAGACACATAAGAAGAGTTTCATCATCTATGCTGGTCTTGGATCAGCTCAGCCTTTTCACATTAGGATGAATGAGACACTCCTATACTCTAGGAGACTTGATACATTTGGGTCCAGACCTTTTCCTGGGTACCCCTGGGAGACAGTGTGTCAAAACGTCTTCTTCTAATGACTGCCTGCTTCGTCTAGTTCCTTTAAAACTGGGGGCCTTATGCCAAGCTTTTGCCCATGCCAGGTTTTAGGTCTCGGTGACAGTAACAGTTTTAGTCATATCTTGGCAGGTTATGCTTATGCCGAGGGTTTCTCTGAGCAGGAAGTTTGGGGTTTGGCTGGTGTTAAATTAACAGGGTCTGTCGTCTCAGCTGGGCCCAGAGCTGAAATCAGATCTCACACACCTCTCTGCCTAACAGTGATGAATCGTGTTGCCTCCTGACCGCTGAGAACTTGCAGAACAACACAAAAACCCAAGACGCACATTAAAGCTCATAACCAAAATGTCGCACCTGTGTCTAATGATTCTTCTTTTTTTCTCAGGTGTAAAACTGAATATTTGCAGCCGATGCCATTTCCATTTATGAGCTGCTTCGCAATGATCAGACACTGAGTTGAGTTCTTACAGAAAAACAAAAACAGTTATTGTTGTCACAATGCCTTCTCCCATTACCTGCAGTTTCATCATCTCCAGCAAAAGCTGGAGCTTTTGTCTTCGACAGAGGCACCATACACACTGTTGCTGTGTCTTTAGTTCTTTCCAGTACTGTAAAGCTTGGTCCCATCTTGCCCTTGACAGAGGAGCTTGTCACCCTCACACAGTAATTATACCAGAGCTGACGTCTCCTCTTTCCATTGAATTATTGAGAAGGTGGAGAGGACACAAGATCCCGTGTAGAGAGAGACAGCACTGTTCGTGTCCCGGTGGCCTCCGGGTTAAAAAAAAAAAAAAAATCCACAATGGATGCCGTTGCACAGAAACACAGATGCAGATGATACTGTTGAGTTTTGCAGTCAGATCAGGTCACCTGAAAGAGTTGCGTGTGATGTTATTGCATGTGAGATACTATCTAACAGAAATACATGCTAACAACACCATTATTATTATTATTATTATTATTATTATTATTATTATTATTATTATTATTATTACCACCATTATTCTCAATTTCTTTCACTGTATTAGACACATTCTGAGTTACTAATCCAAAAAAATCTAAGTAAAAAACTGAGAAATGTGGAAAGAAGTTTTCAATAATGCACACAAGCTTCTTTGTATGTATGCAAGATTCCCAGGACAGAGTGCCAGCTTATGCAGGATGTGTTTTACACCCCTTTGGCAACATTAAACTATAGAAACATAAGTGGTTTCTAATCTGTGTTGCCATTAGGAATACTGGGCCCCTGTGCCCCATTTCAGCTGTACACAGCAATAACACAATAAAAGAGTCATGGTGAAATAAGATGGCCATTCCTGTCCTTTCAGGATTGATAAAAGAAATGTCAGTACAGCAGATCTCAGCAGTCAGGGTGCCCTGAGACTAGTGTTGTCATTACACAGGAAATCCTGCCATGCTTCTATTTTAACGTAGCCAGTGCTTGTGCAGAGTCTGCAGCTCGGGGAACCTTACCAGAGGTGTGAACTCAAGTCACATTACTTGAACTAGAGTCAGACTCAAGTCACAAATTTGGTGACTTTAGATTTGACAAGACAAAATCCAAAAGACTTGTAACTTGACTTGAACTTTTACACCAATGACTAGTGACTTTACTTGGAATTGAGCCTTTTGACATAAAAACACGTGATACCTTCCCCAGACCCAAAGATTAAAAAGTATGTTATTCAAAAAGTGTTCCACCAATCAATTACTTTCCTTTAATTTCCTGAATAAACTGAAGTTAATGTTATTCATTCCTAGCAAGTTGACACTTTTCGATTCCCCAGATCCACAATGTTTGAACCAGCAGTCCGACAGCATCCAGCAAGCGAATTACAGTATGCAAAACATGCAGTTTGAATATCACAGAAAGAGACACAACAACTTCTGATGTCAGTCAACATTAGTTGAGGCTAATATTAACATAGTGAGCTAATGCGAAGCTAACATTATTACTATTGTTAAAATGGCAAAACCTTTGGTGAAGAGTGCATAAGGACTTGCTTTGGACTCGAAATTCAGACTGGTGGGACTTGACTCAGGATTTGAGTGCAAAGACTTGAGACCTACACAAGTTGTCTCGCTTTGGTCCAAATCAGTGACTAATTTTCTTACAAAGTTGCATAATTGCCTAGAGTTGGTTTGCGTTCTCACAGCAGCATTTACAAGTGGACCAGATCAAATGGTAAAATGGACCTGCATTTGTATAGCGCCTTTCTAGTCATCTAGTAACCACTCAAAGCGCTTTTTACACTACGAGTCACGTTCACCCATTCACACACTGGTGGCCGAGGCTACCATACAAGGTGCCACCTGCTACTCAATTTTAACACACTTACACACCGATGGAAGATCATCGGGAGCAATTTGGGGTTCAGTATCTTGCTCAAGGATACTTTGACATGCAGCCTGGAGGAGCCCGGGATTGAGCCACTGATCTTTCAATTGGTGGATGACCCACTCTACCTCTGAGCCACAGCTGCCTTGTGCAAGAAAGCTGCTCTTGATTGGTCAGAATTTCCATGTGGAAAAATCCAGGAAGTAAACAAAACACTGAAGAAGAGTACACTTGCTAGATAAGTGTGACACTTTCTAATGTCACAATGGAGGGACAACTACGCAGGTTGATGTTAGTGCTGGTCATGGTGGACTATATTACTGTCATTGTTCATTTTAGTCAAACCATACAGTTTGAAAATGAGGCACAGCTCCAACTAGAAAACAATGTTTTGATGCATTGGATGTGCTGAATGTGCATATTAAGGCAATACAGGAGGAGGCGCACATTAATAATCCTCCAGGACTGTAACATGCTCATGTTTAACCCAAACAATGTTTAATGTGACTGCAGTTGGTTCGGATCGGGATCGGAACACGTTCTCACCACAAACTAACTGCACCAGAGTTTGTTTGTCTCCGGACCAAGACCACCTCTTCAAGGAGGTCTTGGTCCGGTTGCTTTGGTGCGCACCCGAGTGCAATTGCTGTGCACACCTGCTCAAACAAACCACACTTAGGGTGCAAACAAACTTGAGTTCAACTGAACAGAACCAAACAGGGCAGGTGTGAAAGCACCCTTAGAAAACAATGACTTGGTGCCACCTCTGGTGTCTACAGTACATGTACATTTCACGAAATTAAAAGTTACCACCCTCCGCTGCTACAGACTGCCTGTGTGTCTGCACACTCTGCTTCACTTATCAGAGGTTTGCTTTATTATCTAGAGGGGACTGTTTGCAAAGCTGTATTGTAGCTTTGGCATTTGACTCTTGATTGTATAAACTTGTTTTTTTTTCTTGTTCTACATTGAACAAGGTCATAGAAATATTCTATCTCTCTATGGAGTACAGTTTCCCCTCAGGTAACACAGGGTGGATTTTAACCCTGGGAAAAATGAAAAGAAAAATAATCATGAAGTGAATGAACAACCTTTCCGAGAGAACATTTTTATAAGTAAATGTGCCCTGAGAAATGTATTACAACAGCAACCACACAAAGAAAACCTTTCACCTTGTTCCTGTTCACAGCTCACCTCTTCACTTCTTGGTTGCCATGGCACCATGGGGGTTGTAGTTCATGCAGCACGACTTTGCTTTATTCTGCCACCTCTCTGTGTGTGGGTTAGGATTTCATACTTCACAGTGTTCTGCTTATGATGCAGACTCAAGGAAAATAGAATCACTCAAAGATTGTCTGGACAAATCAACAAGTGGTGATACGTGTCAAGGTGAGATGAATTTGTGTTTGACGAGATCATCACTGTGGCTTAAGAGAAGTGACATTGGAACTAATGAATATAAAACACAATGAGTGTATTGTGTTGTATTCTAAGCAACACCACATGACCTGAAATGTCTGAATCACTCCATCATTTCAGATCATGTCTCATACCCAGCTACTCCGGCTTTAAATGACACATCTTATGAAAACATTTTATGGTTCGGAGAATTTTTGTTTTGCTTCTTCTGAGCGGGTCACGTGGTGTCACACTCAGTGTTTTTTTACATAATCCACACTGGGGAGCTTACATAATTTATTCAATGGTAAGACCTTGAGGTTTCTGTAAGATTGTGCTCGAGGGCTTGATGTTATTTGTTTACCTAAGAATTTTTCAGTATTTCTGTGGACACACATACACACGCAAAGAATCTCCTTTTCACTCTGAGCTGTCTTCCATACAGGAACCCATTACAGAGAGAAAAGGTGACATGTAGGAGTAGCACAGGATGGCTGGCCTCAGTTCAGTGCCTCCATCTCCACCCCTGACAGAGCAGTGAATGGCCCTCACTCACAGCTGTCCTGGACTCAGTCAGCCAAGCACGGCTCAAACCTGCAAAACAACACGATATGCTAGGATGCTAAGATGCGCCTGGCAGTGCAATTTCCCTCCTAGAGGAGATAGAGGGACAGGGAGTTATTTAAATGCTAAACAATGCAACCTGTCGCTGTAACCCCAGACAGCTTCCTGATGACTTCCTGGTTGGATCGGTCATACAGGATGTGAAGCGTGAGGCCATATGAGGAAAGTGGAAAAATTCTCTGAGGTTACATGGCTGTCAGTGCCCATACAGGGTCCATTTATTGACTTAGTGCATGAAACTCCCATATTTAATCAAATCATCCCATATTGCTGAGACCAGTTATGATATCCTACACAGTGCTCCATATTCGATCTTATTCTTTCGGTAATCCTAAACAAACAGCAGCCAACCTACATCACCTATACCCTGAGCAGCATAAAGTTGAGCCTTCCTGCAAGAAAACATAGAGCACAATTACAGCTGTCTCTGCATAGCTTCATCAAACATGACATGCAGCTTGGTGCCATATGGAGGAGGAAAAATGGTACATGTTGTATAAGAGGAAGCTTAATCAAGGTTCATATATATATATTATCAGCCCACGGGGCCAGTGGCTGATGTGACTGCTAATGAAAGGAGAAAACTGTCCAACTACATGCGTGGGAGTTCATAGAATTCTCAGTCATTTGAGTTTTATAGCTTCCCCAACAGCCCCGTAACTGTTAGTGCTATGTCTGACCTCAACATGTCAGGATTATTCTTTTTTATATGAGGACTTAATATATGCTGTTGTATGTTTTGAGTACACAGAATTCAACATTAGCATGTATCTGTCTATGACGCCAGGGATCAACACGGCCCACTCCTGCATGCTGCCTGGCACACAATGCACCCAACCCTGATTCCTGTTCCTGCAGGGGGTGGGTCCACAGGGGGGGCGGCTCCATGTTACGTATTTGGACTGAGCCTGACCAGACCCCATGACCCAAGGCCCGGCCACCAGATGCTCGCTGGCAAGCCCCCTCCCCCAGGTCTGGCTCTGGGGGGGTCTCAGTGTCCCCATACCAGGCAAGGTGCTTGAATTCCAAATATGCCATGTCTTCAAGGTCTTCTTGAAATTCTCTTAGTCTGGCACCTTCTCTGGGACCACTTTGCCTTGGGAGACCCTATCAGGGGTTGTTAGCCCCAGACAACACAGCCCCCAGGTTCACAGGGACACTCAAACCCCTCCACTACATTAAGGTGGTGATTCTCGGAGGAGCTAGAAAGTGTTGCTGGGGCAGAGTACATCTGGGGTACTTTGCTTGGCCGACTGCTAACTTGACCTGGCCCTGGATAAGTGGATGAAAATGGATGGATGGATGAAGTATCTGTTTTTAAACGTGTGCTACTGATGAAACAAGACAAAAAGCAGATTGATGCTCATGGACACAGTCACTCCATTCTTCCCATTCTCAGAGGGCTGGATGTGCAGTGTTTGTAGTCTTTGCCTCCAGTTGGCTGCCCGCCCTTTATCAGGACAAAGCACCAATGTATAACATCATATGCAAAGAGGCTTTTCTCTTCCAACCGCTCTTAAAGTTTTTTGAGTGTAAGCATGGCCATTTTTATTGAGTATACTGTTCCATATTCCCAGCCAACATGTCTTAGCTGGAGGCAACAGTGAGCAATAACTGCACCCATAATACAACTTCACCACACTCTTTCTACGAGTGGCTCCCACGCTTTCATATGAGAAGTTCCACTTTAAGACTTTCAATCTGGTCAACTGACCTAAACCAGCAGTAGCAAAGAAATTTAGAGTGTGAGGTGAACAATACAGAAACTGGCTCGCATTTTGTATTAAAAAATAAATAAAATAATGTTGATTTGTTATCCATTCAGTGAAATGTGTGAGGTTGATATTATGCCTAAAAGGATGTGTGAATTTTACCAAGATAAACATCAGCAATGAGCACAAGTGGAACATCTCCCAACTAAGAAGCATCCTTTCCCCCAACAACACCAGAACAGAGCACAGTTATATATATGTGAGCTATTGTTTGTGCTATTGTAAGATGTTTTTCAGTGCAGGTAAGAAAATAAAAGACATTATTCTGTCATTCATTTTCTTCAGTAGGTGTTTTGTGACAGCAGACAGAAGAGGAATGGAAAGCAGCGGGTGTGTTGAAAGATGTACGTACAAAGCAATAGAGCTTTCTCTAACTGCATTTATTCGCCGTATGAAACAGAAATGATGGCGAAATTGCTTTTCGATTCATTTCTCTAAACTGAATGCAATTGCAATGATTGTGACAAGCTGCAAATTGTGCAATCCCAAATGTTATTAAGCAATGCAGACAGGTAATCAAGACGAAGGAACTACACTGAGCTCTATTGTTAAATGTTTCCATCTCATACCACCCTTTGTCTCAGCAAACACACACACACACACACACACACACACACACACACACACACATGCACACACACACTCTCAAATACATGTGCAGAAATCTCCAGTGCTACGGATGTACTTATCTAATGACCTTGTACACGTAGTAAAGATATCCCCATTTGACACAGCTAATTGGTCGACGTGTCAGAGGATGTTTAGCGGCTTAGGAAATCACATCTGCCCATTGATTTCTCGCCACTGCACCCCCTCCATCAGACATTGTATTGCTTAATCCAGTCTACAACTCTATTGTTGTGAATCCTCAATGGATTCTCAGCCAGAGGAGGAGGCGAGAAAGAAAGGAAGAGGGAGGGAGATCGAAGGAGAGGAGAGAGAACAAGCGATTAAGAGGCACTTGGGATGGGGAAGGTAAATTAGAGACTGCGAGTTTGTGTGTGTGAGAACGAGAGTCAAACAACGGTGCAGATGCAATCAGACAGATGCAGAGAAGAGGGCAGAATGGAGCATACTTTCACTCTCCTCCTTTGTGCTGAAGCATATTTAATGGCAGGAGCTTGTCATGCAGCAGTATGCCTTCACATGCTACTGTGCCATGCCACTTGTGTAGGTGCGGAGCTGCTGTGCCAGCTGAGGCGTGCTAGTCTGTGCCATGGCATCTGCTCTCAGCTTTAAGCTTGTCTGCCCTCTGGATAATCAGGAGAGCTTCTCTGTCTTCGTGTCTCTGCACTGAATTTTCTGATACTTTTAAACCAATATTTAGGGTCATGGCACACACACACACAAACACACACACACACACACACACACGTGCACTCTTTGGTTATCATTTTGCAGTACATCTTACATGATGCTTATGTCGATGAGTCTCTTTTTTAAAAAGGGGATCAAGTATTCCCACTTTAAGTTTTATATTTTTGGTTTCCACTAGAACATATTTACATGCTTTAATGTTCAAAAAACATTTTCTTTCCTCATACAGTCTGCGCTGGAACACCTGTATTCACCCTCTGTCTGAGGCACCCCTGTTTTAGCACCTGTCTCCTTAAGCCCCCTTCCTGAAAAAGCCCACTCCACTCCATAGAGTGTGCCAGTCAATACGTTGTTTGAATGGAATTTTGGTAAAATGCCTCAAATAAGGTCTGTGGTTAACAAAAGCTTAAGCGAGTTTCAGGTTTTGTTCTATGACATAAAACACATCAGTAAATACCCTACTTGTGAATTTTGAAGCTTTTACGTGTCGTAAAAAAGGCGGTTGCTAACAAGTTGCTCAATACGACTACAAACCCTGTCGGGGACATTAAACATCATCACCCCTGAACAGGCGAGAGTGCTGGCAGTCTGCCATTACAACTTCTTATTTAGCTTAAACAGTCCGATTTCCCCATTATACAATGTTTTTTAAATAAAGCGGCCGAAATCAGTTGAAAGCTTAGTGGCGGTGACGTCAAGAGTCATGCGACCGTGGAGTAGTCATGTAGTCCATTAAAGCCTAACGTTAGCTTTTTACTTCTGGCGATTGCATTTAAGCTTCAAATGCGGTATGAAAGGTATTCATATGTGAAGATTATCTCGCTGAACAAAACCTGTAAGTATCATAAACTTGTGTTAGCCACAGAGCTTATTTTCTGACATAATCCAAAACGCAATGCAAAAATCACATTCACTTTCTCTTCCGGGAACCAGCGCGATGCTAAACTTGGCACACTCTATAGACTGTAAAAATAGTGGATTTACTGTAGCTACCATGACGTCATCCATTGGTTTGCAAGCTCCCATTCTGAAGCCTTGCGATTGGCACTTCAACTTCTGCCATCATGGCTTTTTGGAGCCAGAAGAGACCATATTTGGGCGAGAGGGTAGAGCTGTGGAGGAGCGAGGGGTGGATCTGGCTGAGAAGCTGAGGATACTATCAGCAGACAGCCTGTCAGTTATAGCACAACCGCCCTTAATTGTGTATAACTTTAAGCCTCAATCAAATGTAAACAGGTGAGTTATAAAAATATTCAACCCTGTACAGTTGTCAGAAATGGGGAAATTAGTTATAGAGACCAAAACCATTTTTTGTACCAGGCTTTAAACATGTTTATTTCTGCTGTACAGTTGGGCTTTTCAACATGGTGGTCTATGGGGACTGACTCGCTTCTGGAGCCAGCCTCAAGTGGCCATTCAAAGAACTGCAGTTTTTTGCACTTCCATGCTTCAATTTTCAGCCTCTGAGGTTGCCACTTGTTCTGCTTTGACTGGTCAGCCTTCCAGGTCTTCTACATCTTGACATGTCTGCACTGTCACATGGATGTATACAGAGAACTGGATACATCATTGGAGGTTTCTCTGAGAGTTGCTCAGTAATGCATGAAGCCAAAAGTGCTCTATTTCCATGGTATGAAAATACCCGGATCTTCTGCATCATGTGGCACATACAGCAAGCACACTAGAGACCTTCAGTAGCAAAGCAGCTGATCTTCGTGAGTCAAGAGGCTTACCTCTAGTGTAGTGCTTTGCTAATGTGAATGAGGATAAATTTAATTACGCAGCTCTTGTGTACTTTCGAAATGTTAGCAGACCAAATGAATCAAATGCTGATAGTGAAACAAGTAATTTAATAGGGGTTGTGGTGCTCAACAAAATGTATCCACTGAAGGTGACAAATGACATCCGCCTGAACACTGACGCAGGCAAAGTCTCAGTTTTAGTCCTGTTAGATCTGAGTGCTGCTTTTGACACTGTCGATCATGAGATCCTTTCACAGAGACTAGAGGACTGGGTGGGCATCTCTGGCACTGCCCTAAATTGGTTGAAGTCCTATCTAGAAGACAGGAAGTACTTTGTTGAAATTGGTAACTGTGTCTCAGACCACATGGCCTTGACCTGTGGGGTGCCCCAAGGGTCAATCCTGGGACCCCTTCTGTTCAATCTCTACATGCTGCCTTTAGGCCAGTTAATACAAAGTAATAATGTGTCCTACCACAATTATGCAGACGACACTCAGATCTATGTCTCACTGACAGCAGGTGAATATGGACCAGTGGATTCACTCTGTCACTGCATCCAACAGGTCAGTGTGTGGATGCAAAACAACTTTCTCCAGCTAAATTCAGACAAGACTGAAGTCATTGTATTTGGTCCACAGAAACAAAGAGAAAGTGTCAGCAGTCACCTCCAGTCTCTCTCTCTAAAACCTACAAATCAGGTTAGAAATCTCGGGGTAATAATGGACTCAGACTTGAACTTTAACAGCCACATCAAATCAATAACATTAGCAGCTTTTTACCATCTAAAAAACATTGCCAAAATCAAAGGTATAGTGTCTAAACCTGACTTGGAGAGACTGATCCATGCATTTGTCTCTAGTAGGTTAGACTACTGTAACGGCCTGCTCACTGGCCTCTCCAAACGGGCCGTAAGACAGCTGCAGTACATCCAGAATGCTGCTGCTCGGGTCCTGACCAGAACCAGGAAGTACGAGCACATTAGTCCTGTGCTCAGGTCTCTACACTGGCTTCCTGTGGCTCAGAGAATAGACTTTAAAGCAGCTCTGCTTGTGTACAAGTCTCTCCACGGCCTAGCACCAAAGTACATCTCTGACATGTTAGTGCCATATGAACCATCTCGGACTCTGAGGACCTCAGGGACCGACCTCCTGCTGGTGCCCAGAGTCAGGACTAAACATGGGGAATCAGGATTCCAGTTTTATGCACCTAAAATCTGGGACAGTCTTTCTGAAGATGTGAGACAGGCCTCTACTCTGACAATGTTCAAATCTAGGCTCAAAACAGCTCTATTTCACTGTGCATATGACTGAAAGGATCTTATCTGCACTCTTCTCTTTTAAAGTTCATTTTATAATGATTATTTATGTTTTTATTTTGTATTGTGATTTTAATGCATTTTCTTGTTCTGTAAAGCACTTTGAATTACTTTGTGTACGAATTGTGCTCTACAAATAAACTTGCCTTGCCCTGCCTTGCCTTGATTGACAGACAACTCTTTCACAATGTAAGTCTATGGGGAAAGTATTTTTGGGCCCCATGGCATCACATCACAAATCTGGACATTATAATTGTGCATCTAGCCACAATGTAAAATTGACTTCAAGGCCCAGTGCCTCTCCGAGGGGCTTGCACCTTGACTGCACACAGGGAATGACTGTGTATGACAGCTCTTTTTCCTATTAAAAAAAAATCACCAATAAAAGTTTCTAACAACTGGACATGTTCTAGTAGGAATATGATCCAAAATTAGGGAGACACTGCATGTTTACTTGACTTAAGCATGTAGCAGCATAGGCTACGTAATGTAAACACGTGCAGTAGCGTGCCTGAACAGATGACCATAGAAACAAATCTGTCATGAGCTGAAGTCAGCTTGTCTTGAAAGTAGAAAAACACAGTTGGAAACAGACTATTCAGAACAGCTGTCAGCACAGTTGCCATGGAAACAAAGTGTGTCCAGTGTATATACAATTAAAGCCGTACATTTTTAGCGACCTTGGCTTGCCGGCCTAACTGATGTTGATGTTACATTCCAGATCTTTTCTTTCTGTCTGTCACTTCTTGCACAAACAGCTTTATCCAGCCTTGTGAACCGCTAATTCAAACATCTTTCACATATTCACACATTCAGACTTTAACCTTGCTGGGTTTAGTTGTTTGTGTAAGTTAGTGGTTTTCAGAGGACACACATAAGTTTACTATACAGTCCCTCTCACATCAAATGACCATGCCGGATAAATCAGGCCTGTAATTTCTTCTCACTATGGGTGGCCATATTGCTGTAGGAAAACAGCAACTTGGAAAATAACTGCACAACAGAAGAAGGGTGTTCTGATTTTTCACACAGACTGCCTAAATGTGGTGCTCTGAAACTGATCCTGGAGTTGAATGACTGTTTATCCCCCTGGCTGAATCGCTGACATGTTAAGCGTCACATTGATAACTTCAAAGGCAGACACAATATTTTACATCAAATGGCTGACTTTTGCTTATGATTCACTGGCACTGAGATAGACAGAGGCCAGAGATGTTTTCGTAACATTAGTGCAGTTTGTGCTCTTTATCTAAGAATGTTACTTTTTTGTTCTCACAGATATGTGGCAAAATATTACTAGATCAAATACTCATCCCCCGTAAGCTTGATCAGTGGTTCTGAAAGGTTTACATCTTGAACAGCTGCTTCATCTGCTTGAAATCAGGAGTCATGACAGTTACAATGATTTCCAATGATGACTTAACTTGATGGCAAAAGCATCAAAACATCCACTAAACTTTTGAAATCACTCCTACAACACAGTCCAGTTTGTTTGTGATGTTAGAAGTAAGCAGTTAGCGGTCTCCAATGGTGGATGAAGAGCCCGGTCTCACTCTGAGGACGTTGAAATGGGCAGTGACTTGCAGCGTCAGAAACCAACGAAAAAAAGGCGTCCTTTAACGGTGGCATGATACGCAGCCAGTTGCCATTATAGTTTAATGGTGTGCGTGGCATTGGGGGGAAACACGGCCGGACAAGGCTGAAAGTTAAGGCGCCAAAAGTCAGAGTGTGGTGTGCGAGATGCGTGGTGGATGGGTCTAGCTAACCACGACTTTCACCCGAGAGAGCAGTGTTTGCGTCCCGTAAGATTCTAAAGCCAAACCCTGTTCTTTTTTCCTAAACTCAACCATGTGTGTTTGTTGTTGAAGGAAAAAAAACATCAGTTTATGGTGTTGTACCAACGTAGTCATTTCCTGTGAAAACCGAAGTATATCTTGAAAGAAGACAATGCATGTAACAGGTAAAACTTGACAAGGTGTCCCAAAATGTCAACAACCAACACACCCAGGGTACATTGCATGTCGTGGAAAACAAACATCAATATGTGACGAGGTCGGAGTGAGAATGTGTTGTAAAGTCACCCATCTTTTCTTTTTCTTTTTTTAATTGCTTGAGTAAAAGTCTTAAAGGTCAGATTTTCTCTTAACATGTACACTACCTTTAAAATGGAGCCTAAATTACACTTGAAGAAAAACAAGGTCTTCTTCACAATGTGAAAGTCCAGTCTGTCGGATTTAGTGGCATCTAGTGGTGAGGTTGCAGAACTGAAACGTCTTCTGTGTGCCAAGCATGTAGGAGAACTATGGCGGCTGACAAGAAAACGTGAAAATGCGAATGGCCCTGTCTGGAGTCAGTTTTTGATTTGTCCATCCTGGGCTACTGTAGACGAACATGGAAGGACTCTGTAGAAGACCTTATACAAATTTTTATCTCCTTGAAACATTATTCGAAAAATATTCTCTAGGTGTCAAATATTACTTCATTATACCGCATTACACAGCCACACTTAAGTTTCATACATGATAAGGACAGAAAATGGCCAGAACATTCACAAAGTACATATAAGAGAGGACCATGTGCTCCCTGTTACTCCACCGATCTAACTGACGGAGTGAACCCTTAATGACATCAGCATGAGGTGTTACAGTATGGCGCGAGTGAATGATGGTGTGTAGGGTAGCTGGGATAAAATTAGAGAGACAAACAGCAGTCATACATCTGGGTCATCCGCGGTGTGTGTCAAGGTTAAAGGCGCTGCCAATGGCAAGGCCGCCCTCACAGGTAGTCTGCCTGGAAACAAAGTGTCTGTGCATGTTTGTGTGTGTCTGGTGCAGAGCTGGTTAGACAGATTCCTGAGCTGCCTGTCGGTGTGAGAAGCATGAAGTCATGGCGCATCAATCAGCAACCTGCCGTCTTAGGTGCCAGAACTTCCATTGTACCTGGAGCGCTAAAGACTGCTGAGACTGCACTTCATAGCTGGTTAAACATCGTCTCTAACCCGCCCCAAAAAAACCTTACTTTACAGTTGTCGTCTCAAAAACAAGCCTGGCTCACTTGCTTCCACTCACTTGACTTTGCCCAGAGACCCCTGCTGCTCCTGTTCATTTGTTTCTCCTAATAAATGTGGAAATAGTTCAGAGCGAGAGGTGAATCATTTGACTCTGCATGTGTCCTTTGAGATAACGCACCATGGTCATACCACAAATCTCTCGTCTTTAGAAGATAGAGAGGGAGAGCGAGAAGAGAAATAACAAGCTCTCTGAAGTGTAAAGCATACAGTTGCACATGTCTAATTTCAGGGTCAGAGGACAGATTGCACAAAATGTTTTTTGTTCACGCTTATTCCTTTATAACACACACACACACACACACACACACGGTCTACACAATAGTGCATGCAGCTAAAAGATTTTGGATTCATTTGTGCCCCCCTGCCTTTGTATTTGTGTAAATCTACCACCCTGCATCTAGAAAGTGATTTTGCCTTTGATGACCTTTTCCTTTTGATCTGTGCTCTGCAATATTTTTTCCTGTACAACAAAAAGCCACAGACATGATTGATAATGCATGCATGCTCCGCTGGCTGCTGGCATACTGCTTTGATCTCTGTCAAAAAACTGAACGAGATGAGCTGATAAAATGTAGGGCAATCCTCGTTCTGCTGGGTTAAAGGGAACTGGTGGTGCTTGGAATAAGTGGTGAGACCTAACTGCTATATTGCTAACACACAAACACACACAGTTGGAAATCAAAGCTCCTCAAATCCGTCTGATATAATGTTCTCAATCATTCTCCTAAGGGCTGCATTAGCCTCCCCTTCACCCCGAAGGGACTTGCACCGGCAACCTCTTTCCATCTCTGCTGAAGGACCGAAAGAACGAAAAAGATCTGACAGGAGTTGTCAGATGCAGACATCTCCTCTTGTACACTCTGTATATAGACTGGATCTAAAGTTCTGTGACAGCTTTGGCCTTTCCATAAGGGGCTTAAAGACACACACACTAACAAACACAGCATCCCTCGTGCGCTCTCTTTGTCTCTCTTTTTCTCTCTCTCCCTCTGTCTAACAGCGCTGCTAGAACATGCATGTATTATTCATTTAGCAACTAGCAGGATGTGGGGCCTTGTCAAGAACTGAACCCACCACAGCGGCGAGCAGAGCGGAGCAGAGAGCAGTGGAGGGGGATGGGAAGGAGGAGGAGAGGAGAGGGACAGAAAGAGAGGAAGATGGAGCAATCTGGTGATCTATGGGTCTTGATACAGTAAACAACAGCGATGCACAGGCGCACGATAAGCCTCATGTCTCCTGTTGTTGCGCGTACTCCCACTCCCTTTAAGAGCAACATATTCCTCCACTTCTTTCAACAGGGAGTTGAACCAACAACCTCCCTCCGCTCCCCACCAGAGCGATTGCCGCAGATTGAAATTGCTATTGAAGTTGAGTGTAGCCTCTCATCTTGTAGCCGTGTCGCAGCAGTTAAATCTAGGTGGAATATGTCACCTCTCAGCCAGCTCAGATTGGCTCCTCTGTCTCCCCTGGCCAATCTTAAACAGCAATCTGACTAGCATTTTCTCCTCTCACAGGCTGTCACTCAAGAGACATCTGCGGTTAAAAGAGTCGTAACACTCGGTCAGAATGAGCCATAACTCTGAAGATGGGTTTGCTGGCTCCCTGTAGGAGGCAGGGGGGCGGGTGGAGAGGGGAGTGGGAAAGAAAGCGAAGGGAGGGAAGGAGAAAGATGAAGGGGGGAAGAGGGACACAGGAAAAGGTAGTAAAGGGTCAGATAGAGGAGGGTGAAAAGGGCTGAATGATAAAGACGAGGTAAGGGGTGAACATCAGCTATATATGGGTGGAAGCAATGGAAAAATTGAGGAAAAAGGAAAATTATGGATAGACTATACACTCACATTGGTTAAAATGGAAGGCCCCGAGGATGCCCACGTGTGTCCGTGTGCAGCAAGCGTATGTGCAGAGGGTGCAGTGGATAGGGGGCAGGTAAAGGCCATGTTGTTGGTGGCATGTGGCAGAAGTAATTGCATTATGTAGCAGACATTTGGCTATTTTTAGGGTTGATGTAGGGTCAGCTATTTTGTTTACGGCTATTGAAATTTTGCAAACAGTTCAGTTATTCTGTTAGCATTTACTGGGATTTTTTTATCCTGTTTTTCTGCTGCATTGAAATGAGCAAATTTTGCACACTTAGCAGTAGTCACTTAAAGCCGCTTTAATCTATGATCAGAAAATGACTCAAAATGAATGCTAATGTTGTTCTGTGCCTCCTGGTTGCATAAATAAGAAAATTATTCTCTAACAAGTTTACCATATCAACTTAAAAGGTTATGTTATGTGAAAACATTACACAGTTGTTTCCACTGCCCCCATGTGGCCAAAAAATGTTTAGTAAATGTGATTAACAAAGTAGCAGAATTGAGGGGTTGTGTAGAATTGAATCATTTCTGACTTTGAGGGGTAGCATTAACAAAGACACCATGGCAGACAGTAACACATGCTGCTAACTTCCACTCCACTTGATCCAGTATGGGGACACTGCACACTGACTTCATCTATTTTTGTTAATTTCCCCACAAACTAAACTATATGGCCTCAGACTAATTTCAGGTCTTTCTGGTTCCTCTTTGTGCTTCTAATGGCATTTGCAAGATTCCACATTGCCTGAACAAAAAACAGTCAATCAGAGCCAAGGAGTCTCTAATGCAGTATCAATCATGGCACGAGAGGAGAAGTCAAGGCATTGCATTGTGTCATATCTTTGGCGGTATAACACATGTGAATCTGGTCTGCACTTGCCGAAAGGTTCACTTGCTTGCACACAATCGTTCAACATGAGGATGGCTAGTTTGTTTCTCCAAGGCGTCCGCGGTCAGCCTTGGGTCAGAATATATTTTATATCAAAAATAAAGATATGGGTGGTAATTACAAATCTGCAGTCATTGAAAAGGTCCTTAATAACAGACCATAAACAAATACTTTCTCTAAGAGAATCTATTGTGTATCGGCTGCCACCCACTTGAGCAGTTCTGTCAGGCCGAGAGCACCCAAAGCAGATGCCATCCCTTTTTTTCTAGCACAGTGTGCTATATCCTTCCAACGTAACAGCTCCAGTAAGATTGCACATATGTAATACCCCATAGCTCTCATGAGGTAAGACCGTGTGTTCCAGCCTTCATTAAATTGCCTTGGCATACACTGCACAGACCTTCTCCCTAATGCATGCTCTCACTCAGTCAAGCTCAATATCTTCAGTGCGCGGCTTCAGGAGGAGCTTTGCAAACACAATGGCTGAGAAACAACCACCAGCAATGACTGAAAAAAACTGCCCATCCCCTGTTGCCAACAACAGCGTACATGGTGAAATGTACATGCTTTTGAATCCCTTCAGGTCCCATAGTTCTCTCAATCACAGAAAAGCCACTCTGATGTTTCCATGTTTTATCTCAGACTTGGTTTAACGACGGTCTTCTTCTGTTTACTTATACTGTTAACAGCAAAGGAGGGAAAGTTTTTTTAATGCTTGGGGTTGTTTCATAGCAATTATGTTTGCAAAGCTCCTTGTGAAGCTCCATGCTGAGTATATTGAGGAGGGCTGAGCAGCGTGTTCAAGAGCAACGTTAGAAACACCTTTGAACACTGATTGTTTGTTCTCATTCAGGTGCAGTGGATTCTTACAAATCAGACACTAGTGAACATTCAGTCAGGAGAACAATATTTTTCATGCTCAGGCTGTAAGTTTCTTTCTCACCCTGCCATTCACTCCTTGCATGTATGCTCACTCACTTTCTCTAGGTGTCATTGTCTGAGTCTGCCAATTGAGTCATCAGCTGATTCACAAAAAATATGGTTCTTTCTCTGCTGTAGTTCTTACTTGCTGCTTCCCATCACCACTTCGTCTTTACGGATTCATCAGCCTAATACGCCTCAGAGTCATCAGCCACCACCGCCAGTGTCTGGACTCCATGGGGGGATTTATCCAGCTGCCGCTCAGATGTCCCTCAATCACATGATATCTCCCTCTGGTGTCCAAGCACCAAACATTTCTGTTAAATCTTAATCAGCACAAATCATCTGTTTATTTGCACACTCATATTCTGTATTAAACACCATCTTTACCTCATTCTTCTGTTTCTCCTGATTGAAATGCCATTAGGAGCACAAGGAGGAGATTAGGACAGATTTTCTGATAAAGTGCAGGCAGTGACATAAAGAAAAAAACAAACAGAAAAGAAGAAAGGAGAAGTAGCAGCGCATAAAACCAGGAGTCGTCACTTGTGATCAGCCTGGCTCCTCTGACAGAAGACATGTAAACAAACAAGGGCCAGCACTGCTGTGAGTAAAAGCAGGGCCCAGGGGAGGGGCCGACCCCCAACCATGTGGCCCACCCTGACCCGCCGCCACTGAGAGCGAGGGCACGTCAGCTCAATCACATTATGCTAGATAAATGCCTAGCCTGCGCCAAAATATGTGGGGCTTCTTTGTAACAGGAGGCTGCCACATGGCCCAATTTAGAAAAACACTAACTTGTGACTCTGAAGATAACACTGTGTGTATGGGGGTGCGTGAGTGTGTGTGTGTGGCACCAACACATGGTTATTATGCCCCCGAGCAAGGCTGAAGACAGCTGCACAGTTGTGAAGACAGTAGAGAATAGAAAGGGCCTACTGGACATGATTTCTCTATAGTGCACCCTCATAAAATGGTGCCTGGTGGCCTGAGAAATCCTTGAACTATTCCATCAACAGACACATTATGTGACCCAACAGATCCATAATTTAAAATGCATTTTCTCCCTCTTTTATTTGAGACTAATCAGAAACAGTTTTAGCTAGTCTAAGATGTGACATTTATCATTGCAAAGCACATCGCAGCAGTGTGGTTTAAGCCGCTGTTGCAGGTCTTGCATGTGTATTTGTTGTGCGATAGACTGCAGGTGAGCTGAGCTGAGGAGCATTACAAACCCTCCAAAGCCTGTTCAATCAACCTCTCCCTTCAGAACAAACTGGTTTGCTTTCAACTGTTAATCTTGCCCTCAGAGTAAGTGAGAGTTGTTGGCATGTTGGCAGGTGTCATTACCCAGCAGCCCATGGGGGCAAGGGATTCACAAACAGGAAGTGATGATATTACACATCTTCCCCCCAGGCTGAGGATTCCTGTCAGGTCTGCGGGGACGCTATTATTATCATTACAAAAGCGCCTGCTTGTTCGTCAGCTCTGGCAGCCGCAGCTATTACTTTACACGGTGAAGATTAAAACAAAAACACCAACATTTTTCATAACCCTCCCCATAATGTAATAACCCTCCTCCTGAATCCAGAAGAATTTTATATAATTAATTCTACTTTTTGAGTAGATTTGGGGAAGATTAATATTTTGGATGAAGTGAGGAGAAGCAAGAAGTGATTTCCCCTGAGGTGGAGCTCCAGGCTGGAAGAAGGAGTTCTGCTGGTTGATTACCCCAGCTAGTGTGAGCCGTGTCCGGTGAAGCGAAGAACGGGGGAGCCCCCTTCACGGGCTCCAAGGGAAGAGATCCATACTCTGGGAATAAGTTAATCCCATAATGACTTCCGAAGATGGCAGAGTCGGATCGGCTTTCTTAGCTCGGATAAGAAAGGAAAGGTAAGAGAGTAGGAGGGAGAGGGTGAAGGCGAGGGACAGAGGGGTTTGAGAGAGAGGAGGGAGAGCTGGATAACTCCTCTCTACCCCTGGGCAGTGTAATTATATCTGAGGATGAGATAAATGTCCCTTTAAACACACTCCCTTGCATACACACACACATACACACATGCACACACAGGATCCCAGGTAATGTATAGATGTTCCAGACCTTGGGCATTTCTCCACAAGTCTCCAACTGAGTGAGTGATTTCTCTAAACTACACCCTTGGGCCAGCGTACGACCATAAGCCAGCCTGTCAGGAACGCGGGGCACACATTTGGTTAACTTCCCAGCGCAGAGACACACACACATACACAAGCAATCTGGGGAGCGTGGGCCAGCAACGGTGTGAGAGGGAAATGGGTGATAAAATCCTCATTTTCCTTCATTGCCGGGTCGTTTGTCTTCGTCGTGCAGGCGGCTCGCCAGTCATGGAAATGCTGGCCGGCAACCGAGAGCTGAGTCACGTCAGGCGTTCATCGATCATTCGACTGTTTACTGTTACTCTCACTTGCTCTTTTGCTCTTTCTTCCACTCCCTCTGTGCGGCTATCCCTCGCTTTGCCTCTATCTCTCACGGACATAAACTCAGCAGGTATGACGCCACACAACCTTTCTTTATTTCTCTCCTCCACACTCCATCATTAATTTCTGTTAATGGATAAAAACATTCTTAAGGTGGAGGGGGATACTGATGGATGCTTTTTCAGATAAGTTTATGGACTGGTCCCAATGTGCACAGCCTAAGACTAACAGTGTAAAGTAAGTGTTCTGTCAGCAAAGGAAACAAGTTTTTTTCTTCGTCTCCGTATATAGGGGGAAATTGGCAGTATTTTTCAGAGTGAAAGTGTGAGAACATCAGATATAAACTCCCTCTGAAATATACAGTAGCAGAGCAAACTCAGCAGAGCAGCCAACCTTGGTCACATTGAAAAGATCTGTAGCGTGCAAAGTTACAGCCTCCTTTCATTTTTTAAGAACAAAATATACAATTGACCATAGGCTAAACCCCTGTCCTGAAAAGCAACTGTCCAACCATAACTCAGCACAAGAGGCCTGTCAAGTTATATATGTATTTCTCCAATTTGGTGTGCACGGGGTGTACAAAGAGTGGCAAACTTTTAGTCTTTCAAAAAGTCAAAACACAAGAACAAAACTGTAAGAAGTTTTGACCCAATGCAGCAACATTCCCTAAAATTTCTGATATATTTTGTCTTAATTTTCTGTTTAGAGAAAATATAAGAGAAGTCAACTCCATATGCAACAAACGCTCTTAACCATCCAAATCTGCTCTTGTCCAGGTGTGCTGAATGATAAATCTAACTTGATCATAATTAACCTGTTAGCATAAGTAACACCAAAGACTCCAGCACATGCTCAAGAATTGGAGAAGTGCCACCAAAAAAGTCTGTAAGAACAAGAACTTATGCAGCAGTGAAATTGACGTACTTTAAATTGAGCACAGCGTTAGTTCAGGCAGGACTCAGTGTCAAGCCCAGCTCCCGTCCCAGCTACATCAGCTGATCTCAAACAGCAAATCAACTGATGGTTCAGCTGATTGATGGAAGGGAGTCAGCTGATAGATCACATGATTCCTTTCGATGCAACCAATTGTCAAATCTCATTCAGGGCGCCCTATTTATACTGCTTTGGCCTGCCTACTGTTGCTGCGTCACTGCTTTGCAACCTGCCTCCACCCTAGCTCCTCCTTTTCATGCTGTGTCTGACTTATCAACGTAATTTCTGTTTGTCATCGATGCTTGCTCTGTTCTGTTTCCAGGGGGGTCTTTGCTGCTGCTCTCCCTGCCTTAGGCTTTCCATGTAGGCACATGGAAGGGCAGGAAGGTTTGCTGTCTTTGCCTCAGGCTTTCCTTGTTTGCACGTGGAAGGGTGCAGAGGTGTGCTCTCTCCACCTTAGGCTTTCCACGCAGCTGTGTGAAAGAGGCTTTTTGCATAGGCCCAAGGAAAGGCAGAGAGGCCCCAAAACAGAGCCATACAGCCAAATATAATACTGCGAATGGAAATAAAGTTTTCTCTGACTAAAGTGTTCCTGAATGAAATAAAATTTAATTTAAATAAATATGTATGTAAATATGTTTTTTAGAGAGTCGGTACTGGCATTTAAGGTAAAATTAATTTTTAAAAAAAAGCAATGGCAAAACATTTATGATGCTGTAAATGCTGTGTTAGCAACAGTGGTGTAGGAAGTATTGATCCTTTATTCAAAGCTTCAGTGTGTATGGTTTAGGGGGATATCTAAGCAGAAATTGTATATAATATTAATCACGTTGGCCACCGTAATTTGCAGCCCCTCTGTGGCAAGAGTGTCACAAAAACACAGATATTTTTAAGGTGAAGCACTCTATTCAGTATTGTTATTGTATTTATAGTTTTTACTGGTTTCAATCAGGTAGAGAACTCAGCTCATGGTAAAAACCTCCTGAACGTCTGAATTTTAAGTTATCAGAGAAAAAAGGTGAACACATATTAGCAGGCGCTAGGCTAGCTGCCCATCTCTGACATGCTAAACAGCAATGGAAAAACACTGATTTGTAACGTGAAACTGCTTTATTCAGTGTTTTTATTGGTTTAAATCATCAGGTCCATTTGTTTTGGAGAGGAGGAGATCTCTGTGGCTTGCGTTGTAGCAGAAACAAAGGGTGGCTTTGTGAAAGATACATTTTTAGCAGTTGTAAATATTCCAAATGATCTATAAGCTTTTGGTTATGGGCTACTTTGGTCAAATTTCATTAGAATGTATTTTTGATATATTTGTCCTCCTTTCAACAAATGGTCTAATAGCCTAATAGTTGAAGCAGCTGCTAAAAAAATAATAAAAACAGATTGAAATCCTTACTCTGGATTTAGTCACACAGATGTAAAATTAATTTTCATGTGAAAAATGTTGTTCCTGTAACAACAGCGAGGCAAATATGCAATTTCTTAACCTGCAGAAAAACACGGGCGGTTGCCACGAAAAACAAACAATCCATAATAGTCCTCAGTATGAGGACGTTGTGACGGATGAGAACAGTGACTGGTCTTTCACCACAGCGATCCATTACTGCATGGCATGTTTCAGACTCAGTGTTGGTGTAATCAGGTAATGTAGACTAAAAAGGCAGACTGAGAGGGTGGAGAGAAGACCTGTCATCGTTTCTGGTCTCACGCTGCTGTTTCAATAAGCTGCACAGGTGACACAAAGAAAGAGAGCTGGAGGTTGGCTGCGGCAGTTACATGTAAAATCCTCCTTCTGTGTGGCTCTCCCACACACACACATACTGAACCTGATACACCTACACTGTAAGACTCTCACTGGAATCCAGCAAATCAGAAGTTCATGTGAGTGTTTCTCAGCTGCTAGTGTGTGTGTGTGTGTGTGTGTGTGTGTGTGTCAGCCAGAAGACTGAAGACTCGTACTGTTCAGCTTGTACAGGATGACTCAGCAGCATTCAGCCCCCACGGGAACACAGGCTGCCTGTTAGCGCTCAGCTAATAAGACGCCTGCTTGAGCCGATGCGTCACCATCCCACCTGAACACTGCAGAGAGAGAGAGAGAGAGAGAGAGGAGGAAGGAGGAGGGAGGAGGGAGGAGGGAAAGGAAGAGATGCAGATGTAGATATTAGAGAGAGGGAAGTGTCTTGAAGATGAGTGCACCTGTCTCAGAGCACAAGCTGCTGCTCTCGTTCACTGTTGTGTGCTTTCTATGGCATCAAGAAAGACACAAATATTTTCACAACCGCTCACAGACTTTATATTGCACTATATGGTATGTCATACTGTTTTATGTGACTTTACATAAGCAGGGACCTGTAGACATGCAGGTAAAGACATGCATCACCACCAGATTGCTGTTTTCTGCAAAGCCCTGAATGAAGGAAAGGTGAAGCCCTCCATACAGCAGCATCTCCTGGACCTGGGACAAGCCATTTTCACTGACAAGTATTCATTTGCATAATGAATACAGATCCAGATATTGTATCCACACTGCAGATTGCATGTCACTATCAGGCATAAATGAGGTGTTAGTGTTGTTACATATAGGGCACAGTACTTCCTGTATTGATACTAAATACTGGCTCTGCACTTAATTCATGCCTGGCAGAGTCATCCAGCATGAATATAATGCCTGGGGACACTGTTGTTAGATTTAAGAAAAAATCGCTCTTTTCGAACAACTTTCACAAAGGAACAAGTTAACTCGACATGTAAGCGGAAGTGAAATCAAAATCCCGCCTTCATTCAGTGCGACTTTTGTGTGGCGCGCACCGCATGAGCGAAAGAACGAGTCGTTCATTAGCACACACCCACTGAGTCGAAAAATGAGTGAGAGCTGCTGCTCAGTGGCACAAAAGCAGACCCACTGAGCTGAAGAACAATGGCCTGTTTGGACTGGAGCTGCAGAGGCTATGTTCGTGACGGCTGATTTGCTTGTGTTCATGTGATCATAACTGCTCACACAGATCATAAACAAACCCTAAAACATATTATTCAAACCAATTATTTGAGGGTGTAACTGTAGTTGAGCATATCTGAAATGTTGGTTGCAATCAGTGCATTTAAATGCGTAAAAGTAACCGATATACAGTTGGCTCCTTCAGTATGCTGATTTCTTAAATGTAATGTAAATGAGCGACCTGGTTTGTGTAATCTGGGTAGGGGATTAGAGAAACCTGATTAGCTCAGATTCATTTCTCCTGGAAAACACAGATTTCTTGGCGACATATACGAGTAAACTGGGTGTCAAATCAGCTTTTCGAAGCCAAGCATGTGCACGACAATTGCAGCAGGCAAGGTAACAGCGGTGTAGATGGATGACACGAGTGATGCGTCATGTGTACTTGAAATGATTTGGAGCTGAATAAAGCCTAATTCTTAAATCCAGACACATAAGCATTCGCAGAACTACGCTGTGTACCATTGAGTTGTTGAACCAGTAAGACAATGTGCAAAATCTAACACATTTTGACAATGGACTGATTGGGCAAAAGCTGCTTTCTTTTTAAATTTAATTTGGTGCTAGCAGTGGGAAATACATTCATGAGGTTAGTGAGTTAAATGTAACCATACGTGATAAGAATAATGGCCAGAATATTGGACCCAGGTAGAATAGAAAAGGATAATTTTCCTTCGTCTTGTGCGTCCATACTTGCTCACAGTGCATATTCAAACACACCCACACACATAGATACACACATAGAAAGGCCAACTGACTGACAGACACACACACACATAGACACACACAACCATTTTCTTGAGCCCGCTGGCGATGTCTGGCACTTCTGTGGACACTGTGTCCAGAAAACTGGACCAGTTTTTTTTTTTTTTTTTTAACCATGTTTTCGGTTCAACTGTGTGTGCATGTGAGTGTGTGTGAACAACACACCATAATGTGCTAGGTCACTTGAGGTCAGATTGAAGATGACTATTCATAGTGCAGACATTACCCAGCTACCTATTCCAGCAAGACACAAACCCAAGGAATTCACTCCCACTGGCTTCATTCTCACTGCAAAGGAAGGATAAAAAAATAAGAAAAAAACAAATTCAGCACAGCTGTTGAACAATTAAGCTTTTCTGGACAGTGAATTTCACAAATTAAAACCTCAGAGATTCCTAAACCAAGAGGGGAAAGAGACACTGATGCAAACAAGTTTTTCTAACACCCAAAACAGAGCGAATGTGTGTGACTCTGACCTGGACTTTCCCCCAGACGGATGTGTCACAGGAAGATGCATGCATTAATAAACTTGTGGACAAAAGTGCTTTTTTTCCGTCTCACACGAACACACCCTGAGAGGCCAACACACACACACACACAAATAAATCCCTCTGAAACACAGGCTTCTGCTTTCAAACATTACAAGATTCCTGTTTCTTGTACAGAGTCAGTAAAGGAAACACAGACAGCAAAGCAGAGAGACGACGAAAGGAGGACGACCAAACGAACAGAAATGTTCTCGGGTTGTTTTGTGCCTGTTGGTTTTTTCTCGTCACTGTTGACGTGCCGCGTTTTTGTTCCTGTCCTGTTGAAAACCTCACACACCAGTGCCGGCTTCTACATCTGATGCTCCATTTAGACTGACAGAATTTCTGATTATTTTTATACCCTTTGTGGCACAAAGCTGACGTTCTCATGGCTGACTACATTGAAAAGCAACATCCTGTTGTAAAACTTTTGACTCTTCACAGTCATGAATAGATCAGGTCTGTCACAAAGGTGGAAAAAAAAATCAAGTACTAGGTTCTTGTGTCAAGAAAGCTTTAGTTTGAGTTTGCTGTCTATACAAAGTAACTTTTAAACTTATTTTCAGTCTATTGTACGGCATTAAAAGAGTCATTTTACATGTCTGGTATGCACTGAACAAGCCCTGAAAAATATTGAATACTTTAACTCAAGCATAAGTTAGCATTCTGGCCAACTCATTTATGCCTGCAGCAAAAACCTCCTGCAATGCATCCTTGCTTTTGTGAGAGTCATGGCAACTGACAAACTTTTACTATGAAGATGTGAACCTACAAGTGCAGAGTAAGCTTGAAATTAAATCTAAAAGATTTGTTACATTGCGTTGCTCTTTCATTGAGAGTTGTTGCAGAATCAGTGAGATTGGACACATATAAATATTTCAACAAGACTAATCTAAAGCCTTGTTAGCTCCATGAGCCTATATCATGGATGTATAAAGAGATACAGCATTGGAGGCAGGGCCCTGTTCATTCCTATGAAAGTTGCTCCGAGGCACATGAACACTGTTGCCAACTCCTCAGTAAGAAAAGTAGCTATTGGCTGTCCTAAAAGTTGCTAGAAGTCGCTAAATGATGTCATCGCCTAATTTCCATAATTGTCCATATGCATGTAATTGTAATGGCTGCTGTAGGAGAGAGGAATAACGTCTGGGGGGGAGACAAAAACTGAGTAAAACAACACCCTGAATATGTTTAGAACTACAAATGAACCTTCTTTCAGTGATTTATATTAGACAAAGAAAATTTTACATTTACATCCCGCCGTGACTGTAAACCAGGTCGGGATCAGCCAGCGGTGGTTCCGCACATGCGCGGTTCACTTGCAGTCTAGACGTGGAGGGGTTAACATCTCCTGCTCTGACTGCTGCTGGGAGCGAGGACTGAGCTGTCTGTGAGTGATTTGGGGCGAGAGAGGAGCCCACGGCAGCATCCGCTGCCCGTTGACAAGAATAAGAATGATACGTGCTCTCACAACAGAGTCTCCAGAAGTCTTCAATAACATCAGAAAAAGTCGCTAGATTTGTCGCTAGTCGCTTTTTTGAAAAAGAATTGCTAGAGGGGTCTGAAAAGTCGCTAAATATAGCCACAAAGTCGCTAAGTTGGCAACACTGCACCTGAAGCCAAATAAAATCATCCAAATGATCGGCGCTGTTTCCGCATCATTAGGTCCACAGAGAAAGCGCACGAGAGACTTCCGCCAGCCAAATCGGCTACTTCGGGTTTAGCGTGCCGCTAATTTGAATGAGGATAAAAAGATTTAATATTGCAAGTCTTCTAGACTTTCCAAGTGTTCTCAGACCACTTGGTCACTTTACTGGGGTTGTGACCCTCGGAAAAATGTATCCACTGATTTACAGACGTCTCTTTCACAATGTAAGTCTATGGGGAAAAAGTCTTTTTGGGCCCAATGGCATCATGTGATGGACTTAGGATGTGTAATTCCTGTTTTGCCACTGAGAAAATTGGTGTCAAAGCCTGGCACACTTTCTGGGGGCTTGGTCTGTACATCAACTTGGCTGCCAGTAAGTGCACCATGATTTGAAGCCAGTTTTTGTAGTGTGTTCTGTGGGCCCAGTGATGTGGAAGATCCAGGTACATTTATACTCAGGAAGTCAAACTTTTCAGGCTTCATGCACCTCTGAGCAACTTTCGCAGGATAATGTTGTATCCAGTTCTCTTTATACATCCTTTACATCGGCACAGTGGTACTTTAAGCTAAACGCTAATGTCAGCATGCTAACATGTTTGCAATCTTACTTTAGCATATTAACAAGCTAATAAACATTAGCTAAATTAACATTAAACACAAAGTAACTGTTGCTGATGGGAACATTATTATTTTTGCAGGTGTTTCGTCACAAAGCAAAGCTTTAAACAAGTCAAGGTGATGAGCAACATTGTAACATTCATCCAGAGGAGAACATGAATGTCTGTAAGAAATTTCATGGCAATCCATATTTCAGACCGAGCAATATTGTCATCCCTAGACCCTGCTAGAGATCTTCACGAACCTACCCAGACCCGAGATTCGACCCCAGACCTGTAAAATAAAAACAGACAATTGAAACTTTATTAAACATTATATATAGTAAGATGGGTAAGAAAAGTATGCAACATGATAAACGTTTTTAGCAGTAGAATTGCATTTTTAGTAGCAATTTTAATTACCTGGTTTATTGGGTCCATAAAATTGGATCCATAAACTAGAGCTGAGACCTCCTTTAAGACGTGCACTGGGTCAGGTCTGTAATATCTTGGACAAAAATGGGTCACGTATATATATTTCAAAAAACGTCTGGGTCCATTCTGGTCTCAGAATGAATTCCCAGGTCCCTTTGGGCTTGGACCTGTGAGAACCTTTAAGGCTCGCAGGTTTTAGAGATCATTTCCTGCTTATATCAATTTGAGATTAGCATTTGCTAAAAATCACACATCAAATCACTTTGCTGTGACAATGTCTACCACAGCAAAAAATATTACACAATTCACCTTGTTGAAAGTTAAAAGACCACCCTACAAACACCAACGGAGCAGATGAACTGATTATGTTGTTCACGTCGTGAGGAAAAATATCAGCAGCAATAACGCAGAGAGGCTGCAGGAGCTATCTTTGGAGCAGTGACTATACACTGTGAGATGAAGGGAGTAAAAATCTGGCTGCTGTGTCGACGAGCAACAAAGGTTAAATGTGGTGTGTGAGTGTGTGTGTGTGTGTGTGTGTGTGTGTGTGTGTGTGTGGAGGAGACTAGCATCCACCTCATGAATTATAATGTAAGCTGTTGGAGTGAGCGTGTCTTCGGGATCGTAAGTGGCCAGTTCATGTCAGGACAGGACAGCTTGATGCTTGATTAAAGCCCTGCCCATTAGAACACACACACACACACACACACACACACACACACACACACACACACACACATGCGCGCTCTTTGACCATGACCACCCACTAGAACCCTGGGAATGGCAGGTCCTACATCTCCTCATGTCCAGTTGATTTACATCACACCGGCCACAGTGCGTTTTAATAGAACAGATGATCACATTAAAATCACCACAGCCCCAACTTATATATATTGTAGCAGCTCAGACAACACTGTATCTTTACAGAACTGTCCCTCATCACACATTAAACACTAATAAACTGAGATATTTACTCTCAAGACGTGTGTATGTGTGTTTTTTGTCCATATTTGTCCTGTGTGTGATTGGTTGAGCGTGTAGATATGATTTTATGTGTGTCTTAATCATGCTCGGCTGCACCTGTGCGTTGCGAGGTACTAGCTGTGCCTATGTGTTGTCTCCGAATAGCAAGTGACAGTAGGTACCAGACCAGAGCAGGGAGAGCCCCAAATAGGCAGCATGGTGGGGGGAGGTGAGACAGAGAGAAAGGGAGAGAGAGCACCCGGGGGGCTTTCCATGGTGCTGGGCAAGACATGAAGGTCATGTCGCTAAGCATCAGATCAGCTGGGCCGCTGGCTTGGGTGGGGTGCGTTCGTGTGACTCTCAAAGAGCGGTATCATGAAATGCTCTCGAGGCATCTCCGTGTTTCTTTGTTCGTTCGGTTCAGTTTGTAGAGGAAGAACCAAAAAAACAAGTTTTGGGAGGATGCAGGTTTGAATTTCTGTCACACTGAGACGTCTGATTTGATGTTAAATACATTTGTAGTGCCCGTAGATGGCTGCATGTTCATGTGCTACTTACAAGTACAAAATCATTCACTGTGATTATGGAAATATTTAAAGCTCTTAAAGCTGCATTGTTCAGTATTTTATATTAAGATTGTTTAATGTGAAAGTGGTCACTTGCCAACCCAATCACCAGAATAAATGTTGTATGTTTCTGCAAAGCACAGATGAGTTAAATTTGTATGTTTCACTTGCAGCAGATAAGCTGAAACTAATATTTCAATTTGATGCTGTTGACGACACTGTGGTTAATGTGTGGTAAGGTTAGGGCACAAAGAACACTCTGTTTGGGTTTGTTTTGATATAAAATGCTCAATTTGTTGCCACCAGCATGGCTGGAAATGTCACTGGTCTCAAACAGTGGTCTGCTGCTTGGCAACCGTCTTGCCTAGTTCCACGCTATCCACCATCCCCTCCTCTTCCTGATGAGAAACTCGGCTTATATTCCTGTAATCTACGTCACTTTAGAGGTACTGACATGATATGTGAACCCAGTCTCACTCTGAAGTTGTCGAAATCTGGCACTTGGACAGTGACTTGCGGCGTCAGAAACCAACCAAAAAAGGTGTCCTTTAACATCGGCATGACACACGGCCGGTTGCCGTTATAGTTTAATGGTGCCTGGTGGCATCAGAGGGAAACACGGCAGGACACGGTCAAAAGTTGAGGTGGCGAAAGTCCGAGTGGGGTGGGTGGAAGGGGTGGTAGACGGGTCCAACAAACACAGACTTTCACCCGAGGGAGCAGTGTTCGCGTCCCGTAAGATTCTAAAGCCAAACCCAGTTCTTTTTTCCTAAACCCAACCATGTGTTTTTGCTGCCTAAACCCATTGTACTGATGTAGTGCTTTTACTTTAAAAGAGACTGCATCTAAACGTTGAATTTCCTGTGAAAACAAAGTGTATCTTGAAAGAAGACAATGCATGTAATAGGCAGAACTTGACACCGCGTCCCAGAACGTCAGCAACCAATGTACCCAGGGTACATTGCACGTCTTATGTTGATGTGGAAAGTCTGACCAAACATCAATATGTGACGAGGTCGGAGTGAGAATGTGTTGGATAATAATTAAACAAGGAAATGTAACATATTCACGGTTTGCAGAGACGTACAATGCCAACATTTTACCCAAGTGTCTGGGCTGCACTTGTAGTGACAAACCTACAGATACCAACTCTGCAGTTCCCCTTAACTTGGCAGAGCATTTTAGTGTCTTTCAGCTAACTCTTTGGTTTTGCAGTGTTAAACTTTGTTGTTTGGATTCAGTTTCACATCTCACTGTCTCAGCATTGTCTTCAACAGCAGCAGCTTTTTGAAAAGCTCTGATAACTCCATTGTACACTACCTGCCCAGCACTACATAGCAGACAGGCAGAGTAAGCAACTAGCTGGTGAACATAGTGGAGTAATTAGCAGCTAAAGAGACAAATATTTCCCTTGGGAGTTGGTGGAGACCAAAACAGAGCTAAAAGTGAGTGTATATTGGACCGATATTCACCAGTTGACCAGAAACATGACTCCAAATGTTAATGTTGATATGTATCTGCTGGTTGCAATGATTTGTTATCTGTTTCAATAGATCATTTACTCAGTAATAAATTACTGATGTTGGGTGAAAACCTCATGAATCCAATTTGATGATTTGTTTTCATGTCTGTGTACATACTTCTTGCCTGATAATCAGACCACATTGCCATTTCATGTTCCCTTCATTATTCACTGAAGAATTGGAGATGTGAGCAGCAATTCAGAATTCCAGTACAAAGCTAACATCATCTGTCTTGTAGCTGAGAAACATTTTCCATTTCATTCTTTCAAACCCCACTGAATAAATTCAATTAGAGTACTTCTTGGCATCTGATGGCAACAACATGAAGTTAAATGAAACAAGGGGTGGTAAAAACATATGACAGACACCTGAGTAACAGTTACACTGACTCGACAGGATCATATTGTACCAACAGAAAGCTCCTTTGTGAGTCAGAGAATAAGAGTGGGATTAGATGGAAACCAGGATGGGGAAAAGAAAACGCTCTTGACTGCCGAGCGAAAATATATATCCTTGCTACATTTGGCGGTTGGAGTTACCTTGATATTTCTACTCTTTTCATAAAAGTTCCTCTCGCAGTGCAAAATCATTTGTATTTGTGTGTGTGTGCATCAGGGTGTGTGTTTTTGTGTGTGACTGATCCTGTCAGTGAATCATCAAGTCTCCTCTCTACCAGTTCAATAAATAACCATTTCCCAAAATGCCCGCTTTACTCACAGGTCAATTTCCCCTGAAGTCTGACAGAGAGGACTCCCCGGGGAGAAGGGAATGAGTCAAGGAGCACAGGCTGCTTTCCAATATACAGAGAGGAGCTGCAGGAGGACCGGTGTATGACTCACCATTCACCCAAATGTTTCCACACCTTACCCAGGACCTGTCTGCTGCTGTGACCCTCTCTTTGAAATATGATTCATGTCACTAAATCCTTATTTTTGGGTGCAGCTGACACTACATGTGCATGAGATTTGATATAAACGTATGTAATTGGTGCTAAATCAATTAGCCAATAAATCAATTTGTTGTGTAGCCGCAAAATAATTTTGATAATTGATAATAGTCAATGGAGTGTATTCCTGGTTCAGTGTTTTTTGGCGTACCATATATCCACAATGTTTTATTTCTGCTGCTGCCTCCCTTGGCTGGGTCTCCCTTGTAAAAGAGATTTTTTGTCTCAGTGGGACTATCCTGGTTAAATAAAGGCAAATAAAAAATGACAAAAAATGTTAGTTGTCGCCTCATATGGAATAGACTTTATGACACGATTTTGCCTTTGCATCCTCTATGTAATGTGTTTTGTAGGGGATTAATGGAAAATGCACACATTTAAAGTCCAGTCTTACCTCCAGCTGATGCTGATATGCATGTCTTGGCTTATAGCTGATCAATGGTGGATTCCCACCAACCACAATCACAAACAGGAGAAATTAAAGGTGAGAGGTTTCCAGACTGCTCTGTACATCATGTGAAATAAAGGTCAAAGAGTGAATGAGGACACTTCCTGTGGTGTTGTGTGCCTTACTATCTAATGGGTGATGACAGGTGTAGGTGCTAGCAAGCTGAGGGGAGGTGAAACAGAGCTGGAGTCACATGGAGGTCAAGGTCAGGGTCCTGACACTCACAAGGATCCCTGCCTAATTAACATGTTGATGTCAACAGTACGAGTATAGGGTCCATAAAGAGGCAATTCATGTTAAAAAAGGCCTTCAACATCAATATGTCAACATTCTCGGTACCATCTACATGCGAGCCAGCACCTTCTAGAATAGATATGTTTTCCTACAGTTTCTCAGCATGCTTCCTTTTCTCAACCATCCAGAAATCATGGATTACTAGAACCATCTGCAATGCCATAAACACACATTAACATGGACAATTATATAGCAGCAGCCTACAATGTCAGAAAAGGTAAAAAAGACTAAATTACAATGCACAAGTTGAAGGAGGTGACAGGATCTCACTTCACTGGAGCTGTACCTTATATGATGTCATGTGACAAATAAATGATTAACTGACACTGACCACAACATCCTGATGAAGCTAATTTACAACATTACTTCACCTTCTGAAGATCCTCCTATTGTTAGTGACCATTGTCCTCTCTGCATCCCAACATATCCATCGCCTAGTTTGTATGTTTCAATCCAAACCATGGGTGGTTAGCCTGCACATGCAGCTTTTACATTTTTACAGCTTCCACAGCACAGCAAACTGTCACACCGAAAGATAATATAAAGACCTTTGGAGGCAGCACAGTAAGCCAGACCATGTAAAAACCAGCTGGGAGACATGTCTTTGTGGCCTTGTCCAAGCAGAAAGCTTCATCTGCCTTTCAAGACCAAGCAGAGGGGCCGATGTTCGCACATTAGAGTGTGACCTCCGCTAGCTGACAATGTGAGATCGAGCCACAGGCTGCGGGGAGAATGTGTTGCATTTGGATCTGCAGCGTGGACGGAGCTCTGACACAAAGGTACACACACAGTTTTCAAATTCTGGGAAACACAAATGTGCACACCAAAATGCCCACACAAGCATTTTTAACACCTGCTTTCAAAGCCCCTAAAAAATCACACAAGCGCACGGACATACGTAAGAGCTCGTAAAAAAAAAACCCCACACACAGATAATGTGTCTTGATAACATTATGGATGGATGAGTGAGCAGCTCCATAGAACAGTGATTACTGGCTGCTGTGTGTGAAAGGAAATAGATTAGTCACTGTCTCAGCTCTCTCCCTTTTAATAACACAACATATAAACACTCCTTCATGCTGTCTGAGTGGAAAAAATAAACTCAGTATTCAATGTTAGGCTCCAAGGAAACGGCTTTTTAATAGAGAGTGTGGCGTAAAGGGGAAAATAATGTGAATAACTGTGATAACCTCTTCATAATCATGAATGCCTCTGTTTTAGTTTATTACACAAGTTGGAAAAACACGTTTAAAAAATGTACTACTGTGAAAATCATCAAGGCTATTATTATAGTCACATTTAAGCCTACTGTTCTTTACAGCGTTTTACAAGCTTGCTATGAAAGAGAAGAATTTTACAGAAAGTGTTCCTGGACGAAAATGCAAAGAGAATAAACTGCGGCAGCCTTGTTATCGTCCTTGAAAGACATAAAGATGCTTGGAGAAGAGAGGTTGAATAGAAAAATGTACCTTTCTTTGTGTGTGCTTTAGATGTTAGCTGCTCTCGCCCATCACAGGTGCATTCTGGGCAGATGGGAGATGAACCCTACCTTGAGCAATTCTTATGCAATCTCTTTTTTTTTCTCCACAGATACGCAGACACATGGACAGACAGATCACACAGGCAGAAAAAATACAGTTCAGCTGTTGCCCATGATTACGTTCATACAAAATGCACCATTTTTCAATTCAAAAATCCATCGCCACCCAATCCCAGAACAATAAGATTTACTGATTTGCTGGTGGAAGGGGTGATAATCCCTAAATGGGTGATGGTGAAGTTGGTAATGAGTTTGACGGTATTTTCCTTCACTATCGACACGACGGCATGATGCCGATGAGCGTGACGCCTCACCTAATCCCACACGGGCGCTGAAGACAAGTCGTCTGACAGCCGACACACACGCATGCTCGCGTAGAGGTGTCAGAGAGACAGCGGCAACAAAGGGTCTTGTTTATTAACGGAGCTCGTGAGGCGACAAATGAAGCATGAAATGAGTATCTCGCACACAACACAGACATACCAGGTACTGTATGGTGAGGCCGTGGAGGGAAAGAGGGAGAGCAACCTGTGTCACGCTGTGAAAACGCTCACAAACATACAGATAAAAGAATCAATTTCATGGGTCGTGATAGTAAACAGAATGTAGAGGCATCTGTACAACAGATTGTGTGACCCAGTTTATGACAGCTGTGTGCTGGTGTGTGTGCCAATCAGTCAGTCCTCTCCAGTTTAAAGGAGTAGTTCGACAATCTGGGAAATACAATTATTTGCTTTCTTGTCTGTACAGTAAATTTGTAGTTGGAGCCATGTGCCAGCAAAGACAGTGGATAAACCAAGACGGTCCACTGTGAGTCAGTTTCCTGTATCAGTGTCAAGTGGGGTTCGCAACCACCACGCCCCTTTAGGAGACCAAAAGCAGGTCCTGAGTCCATTGACTTCAGTGGGAGAAATGAACGTGATTACAGATTAGGGCAGATTCTTTCGCCCCATAGTCACGGAAGCAGATATTGGACCCATTTATCACAAGCCACATATCTTCAGAACATTCCAACACCAAAATGGCAAATTTCAGACGGACAAATCGGGAGAAAATTTACTTCGTTCAAGACCTGTCTCTGTCTCAACAACACACTCTCACGAGATCCGGGGCAACAGATAGCTCCTCTCTGGTGCTGAAATCAGTGCAGTTTCACCAAAGATACTGAATTAAAAAAATATTTTTTCCAGCGGATGTCTTAGTTACAACATGATTGAGCTAACTGGAGTAGTTTCATGTCATATCCGACAACGGGAGGCTTTTAACAGATGACGTCCTGATGTTAGCTTTGCTGCTGCTGTTAGCTGTCACTGTCAGCTGCAGCCACTGACATCGTGATTTCCCAAAACTGAATAAATACCCCATGTAGCAACACAAACTGCTTTGCTAGCTCAATCGTGTTGTAACTAAGATATCTGCTGGAAAAAATATTTTTTTCACGGACCGTTTATTGAGTTACTGAGTTATTACAGACACCGCTAATGGCTAACGGTTAGCCCAGCTAATCTACGATAACCAAGTGAGGTTGGGGATACTCGTCTTTGATTGGCGGTTCTCCATCATCTTTGATTGGGCTATGGGGGACAACGCCTACTTAAGAGACCGAAAATGTATACCATTTCATACAATGGGGGTATATTGTAGGTGGGCCATCTTGTTATAATACAGTATCTTTGGCTGCCAGTTAGCTTAGCATAAAGACTGGAAGCAGAGGGAAACAGCTAGCCTGGCTCTGTCCAAACGTAACAAAATCATCTACCAGCACCTGTTAAGCTCTCTAATTATCATGTTATATATTTTTTGCTTAATCTGTACAAAAAAACTGAAGTGTTAAAACAACACTTAATGGTTTTATGAGGGGTTATGTGTCAGACTATTTCTTGGCTGGGTGCTGTGATCAGTACATAAGATGATAATGACAAGCCTTAGGCCCCGATCAGAGATTGCGTTTTGCAGGTTGCGTGTGGGTACATAAGGCCCTCAGAAAGAGAAGAAATCACAGGGAGTACCACCAGCTGGGCCAAGAGTGTCACCTGGATGACGGTTGGTTCAAGGCTTATTTTAGGATGAGTCGAGGACAGTTTGACAGTCTGCTATCAATCATCAGGCCTTATTATGCCTGGTAAGAGAGAGAGAGAGATGTTAGAGAATAGTTGAGGCTACAATTTGTTCTGAGGCTATGGTTCTCTGCTGGAAACTGGTGGGTTGCCCCCTCCGGGTTGGGAGAGAGTTATTGCCTCAAGCAAAGGAGTTCAAGTATGTCGGGGTCTTGTTCACAATTGAGGGTAGAATGGAGTGTGAGATAGATCGGCGGTTTGGTGTGGCTTCTGAAGTGATGTGGGTGCTGCGCTCGACTGTAGTGGTGAAGAGGGAGCTGATCTGAAAGGCAAAGCTTTCAATTTACTGGTTCATCTACGTCCCAACCCTCCCCTATGGTCATGAGCTCTGGGTAGTGACCGAAAGAATAAGATTGCGGATACAAGCGGCTGAAATGAGTTTCCTCTGTGGGGTGGCTGGGCTCAGCCTTAGAGATAGGGTGAGGAGCTCGGACATCCAGAGGGAACTCGAAGTAAAGCCGCTGCTCCTCCATGTTGAAAGGGGACAGTTGAGGTGGTTCGGGCATCTGATCAGGATGCCTCTTGGGAGCCTCCCCTTAGAGGTGTTCCAGGCACGTCCCACTGGTGGGAGGGAGGCCTCTGGCCGGACTCAGAACACGCTGGAGGGATTACTTATCTCATCTGGACTGGGAACACTTTGGGGTCCCTTGGATGGACAATTTGATATATCTTGCACCTTGCCTAGTCGGGCGACGATAAAAGTGAGCTAATATTTGCTAAACCCTGCACACTAGTACTTGTTGTCATCAGTACCACACAAGGCCCACCTCTCATTTCATCTGATCCTACAATGGGAAAAAATGCCAGTGACGTTGGGCGCTTTCCGCTCATTACGTTTTTTCAACATGAGGTATTCAGGCAGCTCCTGCAAAAACACAAGGCACATAGAATGGAAAAATGCAAGGCACTCAGCAATGCAAAAGCAGCAGCAGCAAAGCACTATACTCTTAAAGAAAACCATTGCTCGAACTGATCAGGGCCTGAAAAGAGCAACTCAACACCCTGTTTCACTATTGTGTCTCAGCGTTCTTCATGCCAAGATATAATATTAAATTCAAGAAATAGATATCAGAGAAAGCAGAGAGTGACAGAGTTTGGGGAATTGCATATCTGGCAGGTAGGGGGTCAAATTCATCTAAACTGAGACTATGTTATGACCAAGACCAGAGTGTATCAAGACTGATACAAGACCAAGACTCTGAGGGGTCAAGGCCGAGACCAGACTAGAGTCCCACACTGCATGACACACTTAGGGTAAAAATGTGAAAAGCATGTAGTCCTCAACTTGATCTCAAAGATCTACATTCTCATAACAACACCCACAGAAAACAAATAAAGATTCCTCTTTACTCACCTCTTTTTATTCCCATACTGTGTATATGTGTGTATGTATAATGAGAAATATCTTGATAAAACAATCAAAGGCATAGCAGAGGCAAATTTTATGTGTATCACAGAGTCCTCTTTGTCTGAGACCAAGACAAGAGGGAGTAAAAATGCGGTTGAGTTCAAGATAAGACTTAGACCTTCAAAAAGTGGTTGAGACCAGGACCAATCTCACGTACTGCCACAGACACTATAACACTGATAAACACTGTAAACAAACTTACAAGTAGAAGAGGTACTATTTCTGCTACTTCTGTTCTCCACTTGTTCTCTGCTACTGTCCGCTCTGCTGAGAGATGATTGCTGGACTTATACGTTGAGAGGTAGTGTGTGTGTTTGAGATGGGGGATGAATGTGACTATGCCTTCTAGTTTGGTGTTTGAGTGTTCCAGAGTGCATCCTCTCTTTTTTTTGTCACATTTTTTAGGGTCATAGAGGACAGAACTGAATTTTAAAAACCTCATCCTACCATCATATTTAACTAGGACTACCGACTGGGGCCCCTGGGGACCCCAACAATAAACTCATGTAAACAACCATCATCTTTCTTCTCAAAAAAAAAAAAAAAAAAAAAAAATGTGATTAATGTTTTCTAAGGAAAAACAAAACAATGATTATTATTGTTTTAGGAACGTTGCAATTAATTTGCATATGTTGTAAAAATAAAATATATACCTTTCTTTAACACAAATTGCAGCTTTTATTTCAAGTACAATCTACATTAGCACTGTAAAGTTTGTTTACCATACTTTGGTTCTGCTGTCATTTAGTTTTCAGTCCTTTTAAGTAAGCATTATTTCTGTTATATTTATATGGTGATACCAAGCGAGGTCACTTTGACCTCGATATAAAATAACTGAAATAATCCCACAGACATTCAAACTTATACATCTTTCAATACAAAAGCAGATACAGACCTTGGTATCAGTATGAACCCCGGTCAAATTAAAGGTTGAATGACTCTAATTCAAATTTAGATTTTTTAATCAGAATTGTAAAATGAATGGTATTTACATACAACTATGAACACCACCCGCAACAAGCACATGATTTAGCTCATGCTATACTCACAGCATACTCGCCTGTGTCAGGAGGAGGAAACACTTGCTAACTTCCTGTCTGTGTTTCGGAGGCACAGGCGACACCTTTTTTCTAGTAAATTTCCAACTGAGTGTTGGGATATCCACAGCAGCAGGTGGAGATTTCCTTGAAAGGATCAGTTGAATTTGATGGTCATAAAACATTTTACTATGAAATTATGTGATGTATCTCTGCCTTGTAACATCATCTGACCTTAGTGAAAAGCAGTATTTAGGGTCAACAGAAGAGCACAAGGAAATCTGTGTGTGCTGCATCTACAGTATGTCTGTCACCTTCAAAATGACTGGCCTGAACTGACTGATGAGCGCGTCTACCTCCCCTGATAGCATGTAATACTTTAAATTAGGACCCATGGCAAACATGAACTCAATAAATAGTTCTATTGAAATTACATAGGAGGAATTGGGTGCTTTAGACTGAGGTCCCCCAGGGCACTGATACAGTAGTACTTTTAAAAAGCACTAATTAAAACAGAAAACAATGATATAAAGTCATTAGGAACAAAATGATTGACAAAGTTATGAAAAATTAGAATGACAGAATAAAGCAAGTGTGAGATATGATAAAAAGTATACCTCTGGGATCTAATTAATTACATTCTCCATCAGTTTTTGAAGAAACTAAGTTAAAATCTTTCTAAATCTGACCTGGTTTACTAAGCGGCCCAGTGACAGCAGGGAGCCTGGCCTGCCTTATTGTCTTCAAACAGGGAACTCTCACAGTTCCAGGAGACTACAACCTGTGTTGATCTCCTTATGAGGTGAAAAGCGAATTTCCCTTTAGGGATCAACAGTGTCACAGAGAAAGTCTTTGCTGTGGTGCAATGAAATGGTTGTAAGAGGGGTGTGACACAGGGACGGAGGACTCTGAGTGTAATGCTGCCATCTATGGGCAGAACTAAGCTTCTATTGATGCCTCAGCAGACAACACTCACTCCCTTTCCTCTCATACCACAGCATGTGTCCAAATCAGTCTCCTGCCTTCACCATAACCTCGTCAACTTTGTCCCACATGAGTCTAATATGCACTTACACCCACACATAGCTCATTAAAACATTACAAAGTCCTCACTAAAGCTTCTCACCCTGCTCCTCTAACAGAAGTTGACCACACATGACCTGCAGGCCGCTGCTGATTGGCATTCAGTTGCCCTGTTGGCACTGGCCAGCTTCTCACCTGGCAAACACCCTGCCAGCAGGTAAAGAGGCAGGGGGCATCATTCAGAGGTCCTTAACCCTGTCACTTATCTGCCACTATAGACACACACTTCCTGCCTTCAGGGGATGAGTGCACACACAGTATCCACAAACTCATGTGCACTCACAGACATCACATCACATGCAGCTCTGTTCATGAAAGCAGCTAAATATTAATTTCCTTTTGCTGTCATGAATAGCCGTGTTTGATGGATACAGCCCACATGCCTATCATCAGAGTTAAATTGATCACAGTGTGGCTGATGTACATCGTGTGGTGGGGGAGCGAAAGCCTTTCTGGAGAGTGATGGATAGCTAAAGTGAAGGCAGCTAATTGGAAGTTTAAGGTAAAATCACACTGTCAGTGGGGAGGGAAATTGGCTGTGTTTAATTTATGTTCTCTAGATGATTCCTGGCTGAAGTTACAAGATGAGAGACAGCGCATATGGAGTTCTTTTTTAAAAAAAAAAACATTTCTGAGCATTAATCACAAACAAGGAGCGGAAAAACAAAGCAGCAGGGTTGAAAGGAAAAATGATTTGATGTATTAAAACCAAATATTCTTTTTACAGCTTTCATGCTGTGCCAGTCTGTACCACATAATTTCACTGCTACAACTTGCAGCGCGCCATCTTCAGTAGAAATTCACTATGTAACTCCGCTTTTGTCCAAGTAATACAAAGGCTAGAGCCTGTCCCCAGTTAATCAAAGCTTCTGTTGACATAGGACATCTATGTGGGGACGCCATGATAGAGGGGTCTGGTGTGCTTGTGTGTGTGTGTGTGTGTGTGTGTGTGTGTGTGTGTGTAGGGGTGATCCACTTGTACTCACACTGCCTCTCTTCTCTTTGTGTGACAGACAAAGCTGATAGCACCCCGTCAATCTGGGAAGATAGGATCATTATACAAACAGCACCCTGTCATTATTGACACTACATTTGTGTGTGAGCGCATGAGTGACAGAGTATGGAGAAGGGAAAATGAGTGTGTGTTATAAGTCTGTCAAATGGTCAGTGTAACTGCCCGACCAGGCCAGTCTCGTGGTGACAGTATGCTTTGAACTGTCCAGCTGGTTGCGTCACTTTTGGAGGTAGAAATGACGTAATGCTGTGAATACAATTGAGCTGAGACTGTACGAAAGGGCGTTATTATCCGCATTTGTTCTACTCATCACAGCTTGACCCTTTCTATAACGGCAGGCTTTTTATTTCGGCCTTTTAAAACAGGTATAAATACTTTTGCCTTTTGGCTGGATGACACTTTGTTCGAAGTACTTTGTTTCAACCCTGGCAGCGTAGCCTGGCTTTCACAGCTGCTATGAGTCCAGTTTAAGAGAAGAATGTAACTCTCTACGTCCTGTTATACAAACATTTGCCATACTGGTCGTCAAGCAGTCTCATTTTTGAGATTTCAGTCATCATTCTGAGAAGTGCATTCCATCACTCTCTGAACGGCATGCCCTCTAACTCTAATTGCTCACTTAAAAACAGCCTTGTCTCTACTTCATTTATACCAGTGCACTTTACTAAATCACATGAATTTGTAAAGCCGATAAATGCGCATAAAGTCTAAAAGGGCATCACACTGACAGTATTTTAATGCTACAGCTGAACACAAGATACCCCCCACCTAACACTCTCAACCTGAACTGAGCACAAATTGGTATAAAATCAAAGACAGATTGAAAAGGGTGTCACGCATGGAACAGAGCAGACAATAGTTAGATGTTAATAACAAAAAAGCACACGGGTGCACCAATATCTGAGCCCTCTAAGTGCCCTTATCATCTCACTTCGTCTTTTATCTTTACTTATTTTGATATGACTTGAGGTGATGATGCACAAGTGTTAAGGGCAAATCTGAGGCAAATGAAAGAACACTAAGCAAAAACAGTAGAAGGAAATGTAAGAATGTGATGTAAGAGGGTCGGAAATGGATTAAATGAAATATAAAGTTGGCACCAATTTTACTTTACTCATCATTTAGGCCAGGAGTGTCAAACATACAGCCCACCAAGAGTCAAGTCTAGCCCACTGGATGACTTTGCACACCAAATATTGATGCACTTGTGAAGGCTGAGAGGCGCCAGGTTTCAGGAGCAAGTGAAAGTGAGTGAGTGGCCTACTTGATGTAAAATTCTGCTTTAGAGGCTTTTTCCACCCTGACTAGAAAACAGTTATCTGAAAAAAGCAATGAATATGGTCGTATTTAAAGACACAGAACATTGTGCAAAATATTGTCAATCAGCAGCTTCAGTACAAAATGATCTGTTTCAGACTTCTATCTTAACACAATATTGGTGAAACACTGTTGCTAAGACACTTCCAACTGTTTGATTTGTGAAATATTTGTAAGGCAGGGGATAACTTAACCTGCTTCCTCAATAGCTCTCACTTAAGTTTGGTGCGGTGATTCAAACATTACTTACACAGGAGTGGAAATGTATGGAAAAATACACATGTAGTGACAGTAAGTAGTCGACTGACTGAATGTGGAAAAGCTGAGACATCTCAAGACATCTCAGGACACACATTTACAGATTGTTCTGCTTTACATTAAAAGAAAAGGGAAAATTTGGAGATGTTGTTATCTTCAGGTTATTATGCAGTGGTTTTACTGGTGCAGCCCACTTGAGATCAAATTGGGCTGTATGTGGCTCATAAACTGAAATGAGTTTGACACTTCTGGTTTAGATTACAGCGCAATAGTTGGCCCATGTATAAGTTTCTGTTGATTACCAACCATCTTTGCAATTAAATGACATTTGAAAAATCACAACTTCCTCATAATTGGTCTGAAAACATTTAAGGCAAATCACCTGAATGATTTTCTCTCTCTGATGAGACACTTTGCTGTTGCGAGCAAAGTTGGTTTGACTTCAGATTGATTCCTTATTATTAGTAAGCCCAGCCCCAGACACACTGGCATCTAACATTTAAAGGTTGACTCCATTCTTTATTTATTTATTTAATTGAGGTTTTATATCCTTCTGTAATTTGTCAGTAGTGTTCCTGATGTATTATTCAGTTTTGAAATTTCAAGTTTTGTACAATCTATAGCCCTTTTTAAACAGGAATTGTGCAAATTTGCAGGAAAGCCCAATCAGTCTTCTTTCAGCATTGGCAGTAAAAAAACAAAATCAGGGAGTACGGCAAAATGCCGCCTACCTACTTTTGTTTATACAGAATGCGCCTTTTTCGGGGCAATGGGGGGCGTGAGCAAATAACAAAACATGTAGCTCAGCGTGTGACGTAAACAGTGATGTGGGAGAGAAGCCACGGCTGGTCAGTCCTTCTGCGATTCTCGTGTAAGTCGGCGGAAGGCCGCCTCGGTCTGTTGAAATAAAAGATAAAGTCCGCACACCAGAAGCTGCACTTTGAAAATTTATTCACGTTACGTTTCGGGCTCCTGCCCTTCATCAGACGGTCTGTTTAAACTAAAAGAGTTCCGCCAATATGACTACCCTACGAGGCGGAAAATTGGGCACCTCGGATCAACTCGCCAATCCGGCTCTGTGTGTCTAAACGGTCGCAGCTTGCCGGCAGAACAGCCCAACATTCGCCGAAAATCTGGCAGTGTAAAAGGGGCTTATGTTTTTCTATTTTGCCTCAAAATGCTTTTTTCTCAAGTACTTCTAAAATCTTTGTCCCAAGTGACCTGAATGATGTCATTGCTACATATAAACCCATGTAGGCCAGGCCCCACTTTGTGATAATGGCTGAGTAGGTATTTCAATCAAACAAAACACACATCGACTGCACCTACAACTCAACATCACCTTAAATAGTCCTAGACCTGTTGCTCCATTCCCAAGGGTAGTTGTAGCGACACTTCCTGGCATAATATCAAAATACCACACATTGCCAGGAGCCGGCAGCGTGATTGTCGATGGCAGCAAAATCCTTCTTCACCCAGAAAGCTGTTCTCAAATCCTGTGCACAGCCTGGCAATAAAGAAATGTAGAATCCATGTTAGCCCCTACTGCTGGCGCAAGAGAAGATTCCAGGCCCTAAATACAGAATAATGAGGCATTAAAGTCTGGGGCTGAGGAGGGTAATAATAAGAATGAAAGAGGGAGGGGGTGAGGAGGGTATGATGGGAGAGGGGACAATAGTTTCCCGAGGAAAGAAAGAGTGAAGGAAAGAACGAAGGGGGGTTGGAAGGCGGGGGGGGGGAGATAAGACTGGTGGCTTATCCTAGTTACTGGGGAAGGATTAAGTGATGTGCCACTTTGGTTTGGTGAATTTGTGGGCATGCATACACACACACACACACACGCACACACACACAAACAGTCCTGCTCAGTCTTTCAGACGTGTGCACACCCTTTCTCTCATTCAATCACCCTCCGAGAGACGCACACACATCCAGGCCTGTGCTGAGCGGGGTTAAGGAGCTGCGTTGCCCTCTGAGCCAGTCTTACTGGGCTGTAATGACTTTAGAGGATGTCGGATTCTTTTTATCCACCAGTGTAATATAATAACGCAGAAAGGAGGGAGCTATCCTCTTCGAGTTGCCTCTACAGGCCTCGGTGGACTGTCTGTCCAACTCCTCTTTTCCCTACCTTCCTAACTTCAGCCACCCTGTCTCACTGCTGCCTGCACCCAGATGATTTACTTCATCCTTTATAACCTTGACCTCTTTCAGTTTTCTGCCTCTGTTTTCACTGGCGTATCTGGTTTGCTCAGCCTTGTGCTTTTCTTTTTGTTCCCTTTCTTCCGAGGCTCTTCTCCTTCTCCAGTGTCAGCCATGACAGTGTAGGGTTCTTGGACTGCTCCACCCTCAGTCACGTGCTTTGTCAGCCCCAATTTTACTCCACACACACTTGGGTCAGGTCCCCCGCTGCTTCAGGGCCCCTCTGGTTATCTCTACATTCTCTCTTAAGTCCCACCATCCTTTGTATCCTGTCTCTCTGACTGTCTTTGTCTAGGATGCTGGATGAAACAGAAAGTGGGTCTCCCTGCGGGTCAAATGGAGACACAGAATACACTCAGTGCAGCGAGCATCAAGAATAAAACGGTGGGGAGTCATTTCATTCCTTGTAATCAAAGGAAACCTCTACACAAAAACATATTGAGACTTAAAATTATCGCAGATGTACCTTGCAGTTTCGGGCCCATTATGTGGTTTGGCAGCAGATGTTTATTCATATTAGATAACTGTCCAAACATAAATCACATGATGTCATTTTCAGATATTTGCAGCACAGGTGTTAGTATCTATCCCTCCGGCTGAAAGAGGAGACCAGGATGCTGTGTAGCTACAGGACACTGCATTATGAGAGATGGGTGTGTTTAGCTTTGTGTAATATCTCGTTCTCTCAGGCCACAGTCAGAGAATATGCATCATTATCAGCACTTATATAAACGATAACTTTCAATATTATTTGCTTTTATAAACTTTTTGTTTCACACCTCCAGGCTTTTCCTTTGACAACTAAGGAGTAACGCAGCAGCTTTATTCCTTTTGATTCTGAAAGTATACCTCCAGCAGTTAGAGACAAAACATATGGTGACATCACTGATTTGGACATGTCCAAAAACGAAGATGCAAAGAATTAAAAGAGTGGAATATGAGAATATGTAGGATTGGTGAAAGAGGGCTGCATCTCACTTTTTTGGACTATATGTTGATATAAGTTGATCAGAGGTGTGTGGAAGGCAAACTTCTGACTCGTGTGATCCAGAGCTAAGAAGTCTTGAGGATAAAGGTGTCAGACACAACTTAAGGGATTGTTTTATCCATATCAAAACACAAGAAAAAAACATTTACATACTATTTAGTGGTAACAAAACTTGCAGATAGCTTTGGTTTGATACATCCAGGTTTTGAGATATCAGCATCTAAGAATTCATCTGTGTATGATGTCATTATTTGGGCAAGGCTGAGCAGTAACGCCTCACCAGGAAGGGGATAACTGTAATGGCTAAACAACTACAATATAAATTTTCTTATGTGCGGAGTCTGCATGTTCTCTCCATGTACCCCTGTGTGGGTTTTCTCTGGTTTCCTCAGCTTCCTCCCACAGTCCAAAGACATGCAGACTAGGTTAATTGGTGATTCTAAATTGCCCGTAGGTGTGAATGTGAGTGTGAATGGTTGTCTGTCACTATGTTAAAACCCTGTGATAGTCTGGCGACCTGTCCATGGTGTACCCCGCCTCTTCCCCGATGTCAGCTGGGGTAGGCTCCAGCCCCCCGCGACCTCTAACAGGATAAGCAGCTATAGAAAATTAATGAAGAATTTTGTTGTGATATGGCGGCCTATAAAACGTTCACACCTTTCACACATTAAACACAGATCTCCTAAATGACAAACATTACAATAATCGTACCAAAACACTCACCTCTCACTCTCCTCCTGTTTTCTCCTCCTCTTCTTCCCTCCATGCTGAGAACCCATCCATCCAACTGCTTCACCGAGCTGCGTGTGTTTATGTGTATGGTTGGTGATTGTGGTGGGGGGTCTAATTCAATTCACCAGCAGCCAGTTCCAGTTCACATTAACACAGTTTAATAAAAGACTATTCAATTAGCTATAGAGCTCCACGTGAGCGTGTGCTGCGTGCAGAAACAGAATGGTGACTGTCATTGATGGAGGCACACACTCCAATTAGGCTCACTGTCGACTTCTCACATATGCATTGCCAAGTTGGCTGAGGGAAGAGAAGAAAAGAGGAGAGGGAAACGGCGGGGGAGAGAGAAAAGTGCAGGGCAAATGACTTGCAGTGGGTGAACTCCAAAAAGAAGTAGGTACATGTGTGGCAATGTGTGTGTGTGTGTCTGAGCATTATCTGACGCATGTGAATTCTACAAGTGTCTAACTTTACTTGAATTGATCCCCATTAAGTCTTTACAAAGGGCAGCAGTTTGTCAAAGTCTGACACCGCCTCTCATTTGCTGACACCTCTTCAGCTGCATGAGAAAGAACAGCCGACAAACAGCGTTTCAAGAGCTGAACAAAGGAGACGGCGCTGGGCTGCTAAAACATATACATTAGGCTCTGTGGCTGACTGTCAAACTTGTCTCCAGCTCGAGCTACAGGATGTCTGAGAGGTTAAAGCTCTGGCAACGACTCAAAAGAAGCATTTTTCAGACAAACACCTGCGTTTAAGTGGTTGGAAAAAAGCAAGACAATTACTGTATGTTGGCTGCAGAGTGAGCATTACAGTAACCCCCCCCAAACATACACACGCATACACACACACACCCCTTTGCTTTATGCACATTTTATGCAGCCTGTTGTAGTCAGCTGGGCCCAGTAATTGTCAAGGACTGGAAATCAATAGTGGCGCATTGTGAGGCGTGAGCAGCCATCTTCCAACCTCGCACCATGCAGCTGTCTCCCCCAATCAAAGCCAGGCCGGTTACCACGGCAACCTCAATCCCCAATCTTTCACAGTAATAAGGCGGGAAAAGAAAGGCATGGCACTGAAGGTGCAGGGTTGAAGCAGAGTCAGAGGAGAAGGAGGGAGTGAAAAATAAATCCAGTTCTTAAGAAACTCTGTAAATAAAATCACAGGCACTGAGAGTTTCGGGCTGTGACGCACGTTCTGTGATGAGACTCATTCAGATCAAACAAACCTCGACTTCTTCGCAAACATCACCCCACCATCAAGATTGTGTTTATCTCATTTCACCACCAAACCACATTCAAAACATCTCATAAAGCCCAGCCTCTAGTTTTTTTCTTCCCACACATTGTGCTCTCTTATCCCATATATTGGTGAAATATCCCTGATATTTCTGTAATTCAGCCAATTTAATTAAAGGGGGTGGGTTTCTAATAAAAGCCAAATGGCAGATAGCAGTGCCTGGGCTTTTCAGGAGCTTGTTTAATCAGAGAATTGCTGAATGGAGGAAGGCAATAACAGAGTGAATAGAGGCTGGTATTTGTAAAGAAATGTCAGGGAGAGAGGAGGGATATGAGAGAAACCTCTAATATGGTGCTGGCTTTAATATAGGTAATATGTGCATCATGTCTGTTGGGTTAGAGCTGCCTAATCCCTGGTGAGGAAGTGGAGTTTGTGGTTGGAGGCTGGCTCGCAAACACAAAACCGGACTGACAGACTGATAGACGCACACATGCACACACTCCTAAATCCATTTCATTGGTCTCACTCTACTAGATTTCTATAATAGAGCATATATTGTATGGATTGGTCTGTGGCGCAGTGAATGTTAGGTCGTGATCAATACCATGGTGGCAAGTGAGAGTCAAACCGTGATCAATAGATTGCTCCTCACAGCTGTCATTAACGAATGCGCTCTACTACGTTCACATTGACTACCACTTGTGTGAATGTGTATTTATACCCAGGAACAAGTATGAGGGCACATTATAAGTCTATTCATATTCTGTGTGTGTCTGCTGTGTGACTGTGTGTATGTGTTCAATACATATGTGTGTATGTGTGTGTGTGTGTGCGATAACAAGCCTCTGTTATTCCGAGGGTGGCCAACCATGTCCATATATAAGTGGAAATGCATCTTAACTGAGTCCTTCTCTTTCACTCACACACACACACACACACACACACAGAGGGAGAGGGTTAAGTGTGTGAGTACACCGTAGTGCTGCGAGCCGAAGCTCTGTGAGCTGACCTTCAGGGTTATCTGGAAGGTTCCTCCACACCTTGCTGCTAGCACCAACCCCTGCTGTCACCATGGAAACACAGCTAGCAGGGACAATATGTGGCCTGTCCGATGTGTTGCTCATGTGCATGCATTCACGCAAGCACTTTTACGTGACGACACGTGTGCGCACAGGTTCACTACAGTGGAAAAACACATGAAACAGACACACACACATACACAACCATATTAATACACGTACACTTCACTACTCATCTGTCCTCCACTTCATTTATCCCTTATTTCCTTCACTCTCCGTTCCCTTCTCTCTCTTAATGAAACCATGAGCACGGCATACAATCAAGCCCCTGGGCCTGCAGAGCATTGTCAGAAGGGTGCACACGACCCCATTTTCAGCAGTGGAAGCATTATTAGCGTGCCATAACAAGAGACAGCCATCCGCGCCGCACGCGCACTTACACACAAAACACAAAGACACACAACCCGCAGTCTCATCACCACCGGATCACTGGGATTTATTTCAGCGACGGCAGGGGTGTGCCAGCGCAACATAACAATAAATCAACACATCATACACTCTGAAGTGACATGTCAAGATAATACACTCAAAACCAAGAAGGACGGTGAGTGGGAAAGAGGAGGGGGTTCTTCAGTGATGGTGGATAAATAAATGGATGGATGGATAGGAGAAGGACAGAGGGAGGCCAGAAACGGAGGGATTTGATATGCTCTCTTCTTCTTCCCTTCTTCTTCTCCTGCTCCTGGCTCCTTTGGGTTTCTCAGCCGTGATTCGTCAGCGAGCTCTGAAAAAGGAGGCAGGGAGAAAAGGGGGAGGGGGGGGGGGGGATAGAAAAGAAAAGAGAAAACCGTCAAATTACAAATTTACATTACCAGGACCCAAGGGGAAACTCACAAAAGTCAGAATGCATCATGGGAAATATCAGTGCCTCACACAAAAACACAGCAGCTAAATAGTCAAACTGCATTTTACCGAAACTGCCAAGAAAGTATCCTATCTAAATATCTAAATATTACCAACGGAAAGCTGAGCAATTTTCTATTTTCCTGAAACCAATCTTAAACATTTGACAGCAAAGAGCATTTTCTACAAGAGATGTTCCTGACAACTAATTTCCCTGACGTTTAAGCAGAAGTTTTAACTTAGAATAGCCAATATCAAAAGCCAGAGACTGTATCGTATTAAGTTGCTGTGAGCTGTAAATTCACCACTTCTAAGCAGAAGGCAGGAGATAACATTATCTTGGAGCCTGACTGGGCAAAGCCTCTCTTCCTCCGGGCAGCTGCCTCAGACTCACCCATGGATGTATAAAGAGACCTGGATACAGTGTTGGAAGCAGGCCCCATTCATTGCTATAAAAGTTGCTCACTGGTGATTTGCTCGATTTCTGTGGTATAAAATTGCCGCATCTTCCGCATTGTGTGGCCCACTGAACAAGCGCATTAAAGACTTAGAGTGGCTAAGCGGCTAGCTTCTGCCGGGCAAGCGGGTGACTCTCGGTTTGGCCTTTCGCTAACTTGAATGGGAATAAAATGATGTAATTGTGCGGCTCTTCTAGAGTTTCCAAATGTTATCGAACCACATGGATCAAATCCTGACAGTGAAACAAGTCACTTCAGGGTGTTTTGACACTAAAAAAAAAAAAAAAAATCCTCTGAATGGAATGCAATGGAAGTCAATGGGAAAAAGACTTTTTTGGCCCCATGGCATCATGTGAAGGACCCGGCTGTTGTAATTCCACTTTTGGCCACTAAGTAAAACTGGCTTCAAAGCCTAGCGCTATCTCTGGGGGCTTGGACTCACCCAGTGTCTGGGTGTGCAGCTGTATTGAAGACCACCATGAAAGCGAGGAGGACTTACTCTGTGGCTAAATCTGGGGACTAAAATGTTACTGAAACTGAAATGCACACGGACGGACAAAAAAACAAAAAAACAAAAAAAATGACTCAAAGAATCTCAGTCGACTGAGGGGTCTTCAACGGGTGATTCGAATTTCCAACTTCCAGGGTAGCACTACACATGACCCTAAAAAACATGACAAGAACTCACTAAATTAAAGCTAACAAATAACATTTATTAAAAACAATATTCTCCAGGAAAATAAGAATCTTTAGGAAATTAGTCTAATTATTATAATGGCATTTTCCAATCGCATAAAATAATGAGAATTTTAAAAATAACTTTTATTGTCTCTGGTGCCCACTAGCAAGGATGGCAACGTTTAATCAACTTGTTGACTATTCATATCCGTATTTCGTATCAAATGTAAAGCCCAACTCCTGCTACCAATTCAAGGCACACTAGCATGGTGTTCGCCTACTGGCTACATTCAATACTGTCATTTACTGACCTTATGGCGGCTGTGTCTATCTAGCTAGCTAAACCTTCTTTCTTGTAAATCAGAGCAAATGGTCGGAGTCAATACTTAAAATACAAACAATACAAAAAGTTTAACATCTCTTAAATATTACCAACTATTAAATCAAAACAGGAGGGAACAGGAGAAAGAGAAAGAGTAAACGGCTTTATTTCTGATACATCTTTGAACATTAAAAAAAAAAAAAAACAATTGATGAGAGATGATCCTGGGTAACTTGGAGACATGGCTCATTTGTCAGGGACTCACATTAAACAAAGTTTCATTTAATGTAGACTAGCACAACACTTGCATTTAATCAACTATGTGATCAAAATATTTCATTCTTGTGTGTAGGAGATGGAAACATACATGATGTACTGTATACAGGCATTGTTCCCTGATCGGCGTGATGCCCTGGAAGTATTTGGCCTGTAGCAAATACAGCTTGTGTTTAACTGGCTGTGGCGATACAGAAAACACAGAGACACACACAATCAGGTTCTAATCCAGTGAATCATGGTACCTGCAGGGAAGGTCATAAGTGGTTTATGAGTACAATAAGCCAACACTTGAAATATTCTGACCATTTCTTTTTTGAGGAATTGCTGTACAGCAGCAAAAATTTCAACAGAGTAACCACTGAGACAAACTTGTCTGCCTGAAGGAGAAAAAATTAAACCTTTGAGCAAGGCACTTTATTACAAGTACTCTTGAGTTATTTTCTTTTATTCTATTCCTTCATTCCACCAAAATTGAGGAGCTTGTAAATGCCTTTTGCTTGCTTATCAGGACTCTGTACTGTTGCCATAGCACCGATGCTTGGCGCTGAAGTGAAAGCACCAGTCAAGGCAGACTGCTCATGAAGAAAACTGAGGACTAGGGAGACAGGACCTTAAATGTATTAGTCTGTACAAAATTTGAGAGGACTGGAGAAGAGGGACTTGGTGGGTCTGTGGGATGTGTATCTGCATCTGATGCAGCAATAAGTAGGGGTGGGTACCAAAAACCAGAGCCAATATGGCACTGGCTCCTATACAACCGCTACCTACATGGCTGAATCGAAAAGCAGATTTCAGTGCCTTATTTTGGTGCCACGTTGTGTGAGTAGTGAGATAGAGAGTAAGTGCATGCGAAAGAGATGGAGCGAACAAGAGTGTGTGTGTGTGTGTGTGTAGGTGATGGTGACAGTGAAGCTGCAGCAATTGCACTAAAGAGTATGACGTTTAACAGGACAATCTGTAAACAGTTTAGGCGATTTGTCAGTCAATATATGCTACATCTCCTCAAGAATTAAGACAAGCTCCCATGTTTTGCTTGTCATCTGCTGAATAAAGTCAAGGGAGTTAGCCCCGAAGTTAGCGAGCGAAGTTAGCCTCACACTGAAACCTGACTAGACTCACTTAAGGTGGACTGTTAACGTGGACCAGCTATTCTCATTGTAGTGACGATCTCAGCCACTCCTAAACAGATAATGGAGAATTGTCTGGCTGCTCAGTCTCTGCTCAGTTATTAGAACTGCAGCTGTTATTTAGTGTAAAATGACTGTACTTGAGTTAGGTTTCATTTATAAGGTGAATTTGTAAATAGTGTATTGTATTTAGCCATATTTCTATATTCAAGTAAACTTCAAACTGTTGAGTATACTGTTGAAAAAAAAAGCCATTCTTTAATGTCACTGACTGTTTTGTGGTTAATGTGAAAGTATATGTTCTGGCACTGTTACTGCTTTAAAATGATAATTTTACCACCGGTTTTGGAAAAAACCCAAATGATACCCAACCCTAGCTTTAGGTTTAGGAAATAGAGCGTATTATTTCATTGGACATCGGTGTATTATATGCCTACTTAAATAAGACTATTGTCTTAACTGGGCTACGAACACACAACTTCAAAAAGTTTCTTCTAGTAGGTTCCTCTAAACCTTTGTTTCCACCAAACACTTTTGGTATGGTACCTTTGGCACCAAAAAAGTAACCCCTCTAGACTTTAAGTCCACTTAACGTTTTCACCACAAACAGTACCCTTAAATGTGGGCGGGGTTGTTGTCACTCACTGCTCCTTCTCAGGCAAGCTCAGGGATTTAGTGTTGCTACAACCCGATGCTCTGCAACGCTTTTTTTTTTTCTCAGAGTGAGGATTACAATATATGCAGTTCACATAATCTGGTCGAAATTAATATATATAAATGCTTGAAGATCCACTCAATACTAAAGGTGTATGTAATCCAAGAGAGAAAATAAAAACTTAAGTAATAGTCAAAGTTGTTAAAGCGAAATTTAAGGTGTGTTGATTGATTTGTGTCATAAACTCATGCATTGAGTAACATTACAAGTAAACGTTCCACCTTAAAAGTTGCCGGCAGTCGACCCAGTGAAATAAGTAGTTTTTTTTCTCCAGCTGCTGCAAGAGGCAGCAAAACATCCTTTCATTTTTTGGTTGTAGTTTATGAATATATGTTAAACTCTCCACGGTATGAACAGTGATAACATGAGCCTCAAAACCAGCCACAACTCAGCCCTGAGCAGAGTGACCATCTGCTGTTGACCAGCCAACAGACTGCAGTGGCCACAGCTCCACCTTTTAGTACCAGATCTGTGTGCTAGGTACCCCAACAGAGGGGGGACCAAAAATGTGGACGGGACGGGACAGCACGGTTCCATTGGTACCATCCACAACTTTTCCCAGTGGAAAGGGAAAAAAGTGTACCGAACTCAACTGTGCCATACTGCTCGGTGGAAATGGGGGTTAAGCTCCACCTTTGGCCAGACTATCATCGACAGCTACATCATCTACATCTCATGACTGTCAGTTAACTCTTTATTTCTACATTTATGTAATATTAATATTTTATTATGTTAAGCATATTCTAATGCAGACTAAACAAGCTCTGCATATGGCTAAGACAAGTTTTTTGGACTGTGACCTGTCACTTTAAGAAGATTTCTGCCTCCTGCTTCAGGTATTTGCTACCATCAGCCAAACATCAGGTCAAATTGATAAACATCCAATTACATCTTGACTCTGTAGCCATTAACTTAATGAACATGACTCATTGTTATTGTCCGTAGGTCATGTGCATGTGAAATTTGCACTGTTGCAATTTTTTTGCCGCAGTAAAAACTCTGTAACGCTTGCTTCTGTCTTGTTTTAGCTGATGCAAATAAATTGCCTCTGCAAGAAATTAATAATAAACTCAAACTGAAGTAGGGTATTTACAGAGGGCTTAAATTTTAAAACACAATGCTAAAGATTCCAGAGTGGTGTTTTAAAATGAGATAAGTTTATCCACTGCGAGCTGGCCTGGATTAGCTGAAGAAAATAGACTGATGGAGGTTTATTTAGAATTGTCTACGTGTGTTTGTTAAGTGTCAAAAACACTGACGGCTGATTGTGTTTAAGAAAGCCAGCCTACTATAGGGTACAGCTAAACATCTCTTGTGTCAATACAGATACAAACACACAGCCATAGAGAAAGACACAGGGCGACCAAGGGTTAGTGAAGCATCAGCTTGTGGCTGCTGGGTGGGCTAGTTGGCATGCTAACTACCTCGGTGCTCGGCTGGCAGGCAGATATGCTGGCGGGCAGGTTAGCTGTTCACTTGCCAAGTGCATCCGAGGGCATCGCAGCCTGTGCCATTGAATTAGAGATGAGCAGCAAATGCGACAAGGGGATTTAGCTTTACTGTTCCACTCACGTCCTGAGATATAAAGGGGGACATTGTGTGTCTGCATATGTGCATGAAAATGTGTGTGAAAGTGTGTATGTGTGTGCAGGTGCATGTATGTGTGAGTGTGTGGCAGCAGTGTGTGTAGGTATTGTCACACTCGTATACAGCAGTGTGATGGGACATTATGCCTCATGCATAGTGTATGAGGTAGTTCCTGAATTTCAAACTGACCCCTTGCACCCCCCACAGTACACACAGTTCAATTTGGTGCCCCAGGTCCAAATTTGGACTGCCACCATCCAAACTTGGATAATTTAAAGACAGGAAAAGCTTTTTATGCACGACACTTTGGGCAGGAGGGCAGCCAAATATTCAAGCTCAAGGTCTGCACTGAATTTAAGACACACACTCAGTAGCCGGTTTATTAGGTACACCAAGCTAGGGCTATTGCTGTCTAATCCAACAGTCCTGCAATAAATCCTGCCTTCATGAAGGTTACAATGTTCAGCTTTTGTTGTGAACAGTTTTACAGAGATGCTCACTCAACGTTGTAGTCTTTTGGAGGATGCAGCATGTGATGCTGTTTAAGTGTACTGCATCATACTAAGAGCTGCTTCTGTTATTAATGTTTGTTCCCCAATTTATCAGATGGAAGTTTGGATTGCAGGTTCAATAATATCTCGTTTAAAAGGTGATTTAGCTGCTTAACCTATTATACTGCCGTTGATAAGAAGCATCTTGCATTCAGTATCCGTCTCCGTAACATGCGCTTGGAGGAAACAGACTTATGAACTTAATTCTTTTACAATCCACTGAGAGTTAGACAAGAATAAAACCACTGGGACAAACTAAAAAAACATACAGGCCAACACACCACTGATAGAAAGATAGGCTTATTTAACAATATCAAGCGTCATGGATGTCATAAAAGTTACTCTAAGTTGGCTACCTTTTGTGCATCTATCAGAAGGAATGAGTAACAAGGTTTCCCAAACATTAATTTATTTGTGGTGGCCTGCCACAATAACAACATCTGCTGCCACATATTGATTTTCTATTTTTGGAGCTGGACCGTTCATCGAGAGAATGCCAAGAGTGTGCAAAGCAGTAATCAGAGCAAAGGGTGGCTATTTTGAAGAAACTAGAATATAAAACATGTTTTCAGTTATTTCACCTTTTTTTGTTAAGTACATAACTCCACATGTGTTCATTCATAGTTTTGATGCCTTCAGTGAGAATCTACAATGTAAATAGTCATGAAAATAAAGAAAACGCATTGAATGAGAAGGTGTGTCCAAACTTTTGGCCTGTACTGTATATGTATATATACCGTTCAGTTATTCAGAGCTCTGCACTCCCTGAATGCAGAACATACTCTGGACAAAAACAAGTAGCAGAATGCCAGGTGCAGTGAAAGTAAACATAAGATAATGTTTATTAATTCATACTAGTCCATACCCATTGGTAGCTTTGTCACCTTCTATCTATGCCAATCCTCAATGCCTATGTGCAGTTTCACGTAGATTGACCATGTCAGTGAGTAGAATAACGTGGGACAGACAGAATTTAAAAAAAATTATGTCGAAAACGTAGTTTCTTCCAACACTAGAATTAAGATAAAAATATTCACAAACGAAAAAACACTCATGGTCGGTGATAAGTAGTGTTTAACTTTTGACTGAACACTAAATTAAAACCCTTGGCGCACACTGCAGCACAATCAAACAGATGCGCAACTCAGAGCATCAGAAGTGCCTCTGACACCAGACTCAGAGCGGACCGGTGGAACTGGAAAATGCATATTAGGCCTACTAGTTACTATTTACGTTTTTCAAGTGATTTCCCAAATTTGTTGCTGAGTTGTGATATGCCAATTTCTTTTGGCTAATCTGGCACTCTGCTTTCTGGGGGTTGTCGGGGCATATTTTAAAGTGCAACCACACATCTGATGACCTCTTGGACATGTCTGCCAGTGTGCTCATTGTCAGTATCGGACTGGTGGGAGTTAGTGTTGCGTTTAAGGCCTCCCCCCAAAAAACGAAAAAAAAAAAAAAAAAAAAAAAAGCGCAGAAGCTTCAAATTGTTTTTTTTCACAATCGAATCCCGTGCCATCGAACGAAGCTTCGAAGCTTCGCATTTTTTGGGTCAGCCCTAGAGACTGCGCACCCCAATGTCCAGCCCTGGAACTAAAAGTTCGCTTAAACATGCCTCTGCAGCAGCTGCTCCTCTTATCTAATCCATTGATCTAATCCGATCAGCTCTGATCAATCTGCCCACAAATTTAAGGACTGATAAAAAACAACATCATGGAGCGTTCTGCCTGTGCTGCCTTCACCAACCTGCAGAAACTTCCCAACAACAACACATGTAACCATGGTAACTGTGGACAACAAAGATGCCGATACCTTAAGCCTCAAAATACTTAGAATACCCTCATTTTTAAACGCATGACCAAAATTTGAGTACAATGTCACTTACAAAGCTTCACTCAGACATCTTAAATTTTTGTTGAATAATTTTCACAAAAACAAATAGACATTTTCATAAAAAATATGTGGCTAAAGATCAGGTGTCAAAATAAAAACTGGTCTAATGCTTGCATTATAATGTATATCTTAGACATTGACAAATCTAAGTACTACATTATCACATTTACACATACGTGGCAGTCATTTTATTCTGAGGTCAAAAATAACCACCACATGATATGTTGTTCTTTCATTTTATGCTTTCTCAACCTATTCACAGGAGTTGGAACTAATTCTTGGTGCAAAAAGTGTGAAGTCGAACCAACTATTTCACTTCATTATCACGGACTCTTGCTGAGATGGAAGAGTGTCTGTTGAGGTTAGATTTAATACACACAAAAACACTGATACACAGCTTATAGGCAGACACACAAACACATGTTTTTGTCCACCTGCCAGTTTCTATCCAATTAGTGAGCAGTGTGGGCAGTCGATAGATTGTCGTGTTTGTTGGTCAGGAATCAACTTCGCACGGCAGCAGCGTAGAACCAACAGTGTACACACACTGGCCTTGGTTCACACCAGTCAGGAGGTAATGAGCAACATACAGACAGCAGGCTCACATGTAAACACATCTGCGTCATATATATAAGGAGACGCTCACTCACATACACACAAACACACATGCTTCGCTCACTTGCCTTTCCTCTGTGAAAAACAAAAATAATAGACAAGTAGAAAATCAATAACTGTCTTCTCTGCTCAGTGCTAACAGTTCTCTCCCTCCCTCTGGAGGAACAGAGACAGTTGCCAGGCAGGGATGTCAATCAGACACTCAGAGTGGCCGTGGCTATGGCTGCTTTATAAACACACAGACTTTCACTGATTACACAGTCAGTAAGACAGTGAGTCAATCAGTCAGTCATTTGAGGAAGCCTCTTAATCAGGCAGTCACTTAGTTGGTTACATCTACAGGACCATCTTGACTGTTGATTCACTCAGTCTGTACATTGATAAGATGGTAGTCAGTCTGTTGGCTGGGTCATCCAACTGCTCAGTCGGTTTGTATATCATTAAACAGTTAAAGATAGTCATTAAATACATATACTAGGTACAGTCATTGGTATAATTTGATGAAAAGTCAGTGCACATCTTGCATATAGATGTGTTTTAATCAAAGGAAAGATTTTCCTAATGGGTTAAGCAAGTGAGGAACTTCAATTTATTGTTTAGTACTACTAATTTTACCACCTCCATTTCATAAACTTTAGATCTTTTACCCAAGGCAATCAGTCAGTCCACTACTTTGAACCAGACTAAAACACCTTGACAACTATTGGCTGGATTGCCAAGAAAATCTGACATTCATGGTGCCCGGGGGATGAGTCCTGGTAACACTGGTGATCCCTTGACTTTTCATCTTGTGCACCAAATGGCGAAAGCTGTCAGTTATGCAGAAAAGTATCATCATGTACACCTACACAGTGGATTGGCACAAAATCTGATTAACTCAGCGATGTTCAAACTACTGAAAAAGACTTACAAGTCATACAGAATCTCAAAAGAATATGCAGATATGGAGAGGACTCGGGCCTCGTGCCTGATCAGGGACTGAGGTATTTGATACTCAACAGGTAGATTTGGGGTGACATATTAGTTTAAAGCTAAATGGGAACTATCTGTACCTCCCCTTACCTGGTGGTCTAACATTGAGTGGAACTGGGGACATTTAGCCCCGTTTCCACCTAGACCCTAGGTCCGTTTAGCATTTCCACCGCCAACAGTACCCTTAAATGTGGGCAGGGTTGTTGTCACTCACTGCTCCATACAAGACTCTCTGTATTTCCTCATCTCCGGTGACATAGATGGAAGTCTGCACCTCGTTTATCGTCCACAGAACGAGGTTACATGAGGTTCTGGGTCATAGCCCACAGGAACGACAATCCACATCCCTTTTTTTTCCCTTCGACTGAGGATTAGATATATAATCCGGTCGTCATTAATATATGTTTATTCTTATGCTTGAAATGCCACTCATTAGTAAAAGGGTATGTCATCCAAGAGAGACAATGAAAACTAAAGTAATGGTCAAAATTGTCACATTGAAATTTAAGGTGTGTTGATGGATTCACATCCTAAACTCATGCACTGACTAACATTACAAGTAAATGTTCCACCTTAAAAGTTGCCGGCAGTCGCCCCAGTGAATTGAGGTTTGTTTTTTTCTCAGATTACAGCTGCTGAGAGAGGCAGCAAAACATCCTTTCTTTTTTAGTCATAGTTTATTAATGTATGTAAGACTTGCCACATTATGAAAAGTGGTTACAAAACCAGCCACAACTCAGCCCAGAGCAGAGTGACCGTCACCCCAACAGAAGGGTGACCAAAAATGGGGACGGTACGGAACGGTTCTATTGGTACCATCCACAACTTTTCACAGTGGAAACAGAAAAAATGTGTACCAAACTAAACTGATCCGTACCGTACTCCTCAGTGGAAACAGGGTTTTTGACACGTCTGCTAGTAACTGTTAAGTGAAGGTTGTTCAGCTGTGTGGGGCACTGTATTTTGTTTTCATTCAACACATTTGTTCAAATGATTAATTTCCTTCCCCTTACTTTTGTTCTTTCCAGTAGTCCTATCTGATTGATCTTCAATAGACAGTCACGTTTTCTATTTTCAGGGATCACTGCATTTCTATTTATGTAACAGTAATAATACTTGTCAATGACATGTATCATTATCTTCATTGACATATTTTGCACTACTGCACGCAGACATGAGACCATCTCACTCTGGGTGAGCAGGAGGAATTATTCCTAAACCAAGAAGAAGCTATTCCTTTAACAACACACCTTAATATCACTGTACACATAAACTGAAGACCGAATGAACTCATGTCAGTGAGATCAAGCAGCTAACATAATGAAGATGATAATGACAATTCTATGCAAAGAATAACCTAGTGAGTCCCTCGGTCACAATTTACAGATCGATCATGTTGCAGAGATGGCAGTCAGTTCAGTGGAGTGTAGCAGCATGGATGAGATGTTTAGCTGGATGCTGATGGAGTGTTACATACATGTCAGAGAGAGAAAGACAGAGGGAAAGACAGGCAGGGAGAGAGAGAGACTGTTGGAGGATGGAGGGGAGGGACATGAGAGAGCACAGCTAATCTTCATGCGGCCTGTGCCTTCATGGGGTGGTCGCCTTGGAGATGATGGATGTGAAGGAGATGTGGGATGGTAAGAGAGACACATAAAGGGACAGAAATATGTGAGCTAGCATGTGTGGGCAATATGTATAGCTTTATGATATTCACAACAACACGGGCGGTATGTAAGTGTTGCTTTCCACGTGCTGCCAAATCAATATAGTGGTATGAGATGAAAAAAAGAACTATGAGTCAAGTAATCTAAATAACAATAGTTTTTTATAGAATGAAAATGGCAGAGAAAAAAATATGTATATATACATTATGTTAGTGCAATTTTACAGCAAGTAGCAATCACACAAAAGCTGTAATTAGTGTGTGCTAGTATTCTATCAAGCACATACTCTAAAGGAATATTGCAATATACAGATCTAACTGGGTTTGTGTGTGTGTGCGTGCGTGCGTGTGCATGTGTGTGTGTGTGCGGCTGAATGGAGTGGCTCTGTTATCAGATTAGAGTTAGCAAGCAGGCCAAGGCTCACAGTAGGGCTCACCACCTGCAACTACAGATAGCCATACACATACATTAACACACATACATACTTACACAAACATGTATTTTTTGTTTCGTCTCTTTCTTAAAATCCTAAAATCTTCTGTCTCTCCCACAGTTGTGACTGACAGATCATCCTCTCCTCTTTCTTCTTCCCTCCTTACTTTCTGTGATTTTCCTCATCTCTCCGGCTGACAAAACCTCTCCTCTTCTCTTTATTCATCCTCTCTACATTCCTTCCATCATCCACTCATTCCTACTGTATCTCTCCCTTACAGTTTTCTATTAACCCTTCTTCACTGACAGGCACTCTTAAGCCTCTATCTCCCTGACTTTTCCTCTCTTTCATCAGTCTATCCATTCCATTCCCCCATTGACAGGCACTTTCTATTCCTCTTTCATCCCTGCTACAAAGACTCATCCCTCATTTTTTCTCCCCTCTCTTTAGCTGGAAATGGCAGAATTCCTATTCCTATCAATCAACTTCTTCACCTGGACACGCTGAACAGGTTTGAATGAAGACGTCTTGATTCTTTGTTGCTGGGATTTGCTGTGGCAGGAAGACAGGCAAATAGCAGAGTGAATAGTCTGCCATTACTAAAGCCATTCAGTTCTTTTTCATGGAGAACGGAGGTCTAAACATTTTATTAGGACTGAACGTTGTCTGAGAGATGCTGGCACTACATTTAGAAATGGACGGCTCCCTGCGAAAACATTGATGAATTAGTTTGCGGTTAAGAGTGGCTGGTGTGGAAAATGTCAACTGATTTTTTTTTTTTTTGAAGAAGGGGTAATAGCTCTACACAGATGCAGAGGATGCAAGATACTGACGCACATAGACAGAGATGTAACACACGTACAAACACAGCACAACTGATGGAGGTGACATTAAGAGAGAAGCACTTTAACGCGACAGGATCCATCTGCAAACCCGTGAACTCCAAACTCCTGACTATTTTCTACAGGATATATGCAGAAATCCTGAAGTTAAATTTAATACATTTTAAGACCATTTCTACACATTTAAAGTTGGAATGGGTATCAATAGGATTTTATCGATACTACTCCTCTTATTGATACTCTTCTCGGTTCTTTCTCCTTACTTAATAATGCTTTTTTTGAAAAGATATTAAAAAAAAAAAAATCAAATACAGAGCAGGATTACTTAATATTTTAAATATGACAAAATCTTGCTTTCTACATAGTTTTACTTGTTAAACACGTGTAATGGCTTTTTACTAGCAAAGGTTTCACTGCAATTGCATAGTAATGAGCGTCATCAACTGAAGTAATCTTGGAGTTATCATCACTTGTCTTGGGGGCGACCTCTCTGCTCTGATGTTTCCTGACTTCACTCTGTGTGTGTATGTGGACGAGCAGCGCCAACACAGAGAGGCTGAGGCATGCTAATTGCACCAAAATGTTAAAAAGTACTGATAAGAGAACTGGTAATGCCAGAGCTTATCAATACTACAGTCTTAAAACATTTAGCCCTGAGGCCCTTCTGATAGCGGGTTTCGATACCCATCCCTCATTTTAAGATCTCGTTGTCACATTGAAAATTAAACCTCCTTCTTTAACTGTTTGATCCCAAAGTGTCTGATAAGAAACTTAAAAGGTGGATGCAATACTCTGCATAACTGATTTCAGAGTTGTCGTGATTTGCATCCCGTTATTTCAGCCAGAAAGAATGCCTCATACACTATCACACTATTGAGCCAAAACAGCCCAAAATGTGTTCTGGTAAAACTATTTGACTCCTAGGTCTCCAAAGACAAAGTTAAGGAGTGGATACAGTATTTGGCAGATATTTTTTACCTGCTGGGAAATAATGTCCTCTTGTCTCAGTCCAGGTGAGCATCAAATGCGTGAAATTCACACTGACAAGCAAGAGCTGCCCATGACATCTACTGTTGACACCATTTGACTCCTCTGTCTCTAGAGACAGAGTTAAGGGTGAAGGTTAGAAAAGTTATCATGTCCTGGAAGTGTTAAATGCAAACTTGATAAAAGTGCAAGAGAACAAACTTCAAGGTGAAACAAGTTGGACGCAAAAATTCCAAACAGTTTGAGAAAATCTTGCTCTTTAATTTTATTTGCTGATGCAGAGCACATAAACCACCAGCTGTATTTACATCCTGACAGGACATGTCCAGGCACTGCTGTGGACAGACGCTGGGGTTTTTAATTGCTCTGTACAAACAGGCTTTTACTTCCCCACATCATAGGTTGTCCGACTGTGAATATGATCCTCGGTGCCTTCGTAGACAGCAACTCTTTTGGGGGCTAGTGTTTCTGTAACCTTCATACAGATTCACACTTGTCTCGTTGTGGCTCTAGTTTTCTGCTTCCTCATGGTAATTACTTTTTCTGCTCACAACATCTTTGTTTACATCTCCACACAGCGACAACTTCTCCCCAGCATTTAACAAAGATTGACACACATCATTGATGTACACACAACGTGATGAGGGACAGGCAATTTCTAAAGCAAGGGTGTCAACATCAAAGTGCTGTTGATTACATTTGACATTTTTGAGGCCGTAGTTAATGGTGATGCATTGGACTGTTGGATTTTGTTAACATTTGAGCAGATACTGGTACCTGGAATTCAGTACCAGTACCTAATGGTACCTATTTTCAGTGCTTACCTTTCTTTGTGATGACAAAAGTTTAATTTTGTAACAATCTAAAGGGTTGACGTAGTTGTTTTCGCATCTGCGTGTCCACGAGGGTCCACTTTGGTTTGTGTGACGTAAATGTCTTCATCCATCCATGTCCGCAAGGGTCCACATAGACCCCTGTGCAGACGTCCGTGTGCAGCCAATTCTTTATGAACGTGCAGACTGTAGGCATAGCAAATGCACAAACTATGCATGCCCCAATCTCTCCCTTCACACTCTGGTCTAATCCAAAACACTGACGGTCATGCCAGTCACAGCCGCTGCACCATTATCTTAGTTTCAATTTCACCCAATGTTGGCTGTAGGGAGGGTGGTAAGCTCACCTTCGAGGGCTGTGCTGGGCGGGGGGATGATGCGACCCATCCACGTGACTGCAGCTGTCTGTGGACGCTCAATGCGGAAAGTATGTCCGAGCCTTAAAGTACAATTCAGCTCCACTGCTCTTTTCTCATCTCACATGGAGCTAATCTTCTGTCTCAGTCTATCTGTCTGCTTGTGTGTGTGTTTTTGTGTGTGTGTGTCTCTGCTTGTCTAGCAGTGATACTAGGCTGTTACTAAAGTAATACAGAAAAGAAAGTAGACCAGACTCTGAAACTATCGCAGCAGATTGGTGCTGCAGCCATACTTTTGCCTCGCTGAGAAGCCAACGAAGTGGCTGCAGAGCTCCATGGCTGGCTTCCCAGCTTCAGAGCGCCCCGCTTCCTGTCTGAAGTTGAACCTAGCTCTGTTGCTTGCTTCCAGGCTTCAGGGCACTTTGTTGCACTTCGACCTCTTGTCTAAACCCGGTGTTCCCACCCAGGTGCTCTCTGAAAATTTGGATCCAATGACTTTAACGTAAATCAGTACTGGGTTATACCAACGTAATCTTTCCCATTCCCTTTTGCATATTATCAGCCTCCCAGCAGAGCACTCAACATCCTCTAAATATATTTTTACCTGTTAAAAACTGGAGCCAATTTAATCTGCTACTGCACTTTTTAAAGGCTATAATTGAGAATAAACCGATTTTTGATTACCTTTAGAAATAACACCATATGCCCAAGTACAAATGCACTTGTTCCACATACTCTTCTGCCCTGTCATGGTAATCAAGGCAGAACTAAAGTGGCACTTAACAAAGCAATACAGTGGCCAGCACACACTCACACTCACACACACACACACACACACACACACACACACACACACTCTCTCTCTTACACCGGAGAAGACAAATACTGCGTTCAGGAGACCAACAGGTTCAAGTAGGTTAAGTATGTGGGATACAGAGGCAAGTGTTGCTACAATGCCGTTGGCCCCTGCTAATGGTATTAAATGGCACAGCACTAGCATTCTGCAAATGGTTGGCACCGGAGCCTTGGAGTATTGTGGAGGAGGGGGGGAGGTGGCACTTACAGTAAGTGGTGGTTTGAGAAACGTTTGTTCTTGAATGTGACTTTGAGGACGCCTGTGTTTTGTTTCACTGAGAAGTTGGTTGAAAGAGAGAAGAGATGATGAGAGGTAAGGGTGGACTTGCAAACTCTCTCATGGGCTTACACTCACGCGGACACACAAATATGCAAGCATGCAAACACACACTGAATATAAAAACTTCCAATGACAATGACCATATAGTGACAATATATAAAGATAACATCACACCAAAGAGACTAAACCCACAAAGATTAATGGTAACGCAGGGCCTTGGTGAGCTGACATTTACCCTGCATCTCTACCACACACACACGCATAAGGTGACATATGCATGACAATGGCTCAACCAGAGACACTGACAGGAGAGGGACAGTGGGGTGATAGCAGAGGGGAGGTGCAAGGCCATATCCTGAAGCAACTGTCTTTAATGGATGGCAGAGGGCAGAATGTGTGAAAAAAGTGTGTGTATGTGTGTGCATGCATGAATCATGAAACATAAAAGAACTTTTGAGTGACATATAAGGAAGGCTGTGCCACTGTAGATAGTGAGTTGGGTGGACTTCAAGCGCGAGACAGAAAAAGTGAGATAGATACTCGAGTGATGTTCAGATCAAGACACTGGCAGAGAAGACAGATAAGCAGGCCGCTGGTTTCATTGGCAGATTGATTGACAAACAGACAGGCTGACAAAGAGGAACAGATATATACAGTCGAGCACATATGAATTAACCCTTGAAAGTCAAACAACTCAGAGATGGCTGGGTGGAAGCGACAGAACCAATCCTTGCCAAAACAGTAAGGGACTGCTGCTGTGACTAATTTACCCCAACTGTAACTTGCTAACATGACTTCATGATACAGAACAGAGAAAATACTACGAGGCAAAGACTAAGGTTTTAGACAGACAGATGGTATTCAAAAGGCGTCAAGCTTCATGTGCAGAAAGAGATAAAAGAGAGAAATAACTACGTTCAAGAAAGGCATCAACCATAAGGTATCAGCTTCAGACAAAGATTCATTTTGTGGAGAAAAATACAGCATTCTCCCTTTAATCACAGAGAAGAATGCATCTGCTTTAGAAAATCCTTAAAAGCACATACAGATAACAAAAGAACAGAGCTTTTAAGCTGTCGGGAGGTTTTCAGCAGGCTAGAAGCTTTGCTGTCTATTGAGCAGTGGTGTTATTGTTGCACAAAGCTGAAAAATGACTGCACCCAATTATATTGTATGTCTTTTCTAACTCACTAGCTATTTTATCAGCCCATGAAAAGCCAGAGTGCATCTCAAAAATATTTCAGTGTATTATTATTGTCCTTCAGTGCAGCAGATAAGTGGTCTTTTAAAAATTATAAATTATGAAGGGCACATAGTCGGCCTAATGACAACGTAATGGAATTCACAAAGTTTTGTTCCTAAATCTGACATTATCTTTAGACATCTGGTTGTTAACTTGTTGATTTTCTGATGATACAATACTTTGCTTTTCAAATACTTTCTGAATACAACAAATCGACATTTTCCAAAATGTGGCATTTTGCTATGTAATTTTTCATGCTGTCACTCAGTACAAGATGAGCTTGTGTCAGGTGAATGTAATAACTTGATAAACAAAGCTTCTGTTCCACTGTTGGAACAAGGGCACAGGCACCTCATTCAGAAAAAGGTAAAACCTCCATTATTAACAGTCTCTCCCTTAACAAAATGTTTCCTTCAGGGTCTATAGAATATTATATTTCATAATGAAATATGATCCAGTCAATGCACACTCTCATGACTAACTCTGCGGTACACATTGCTCTCTGTTGACCCCTAACTACCTGCAGCCATACTGAAACTTTCCTAAAACTCTTGTCCAAGTGCTCTGCCAAGCTGCTAGCTCTGTCAGATCCATTTATAGACAGGCACACTGGACAGCTGCCTGCATGTCCAGAGGGGTCTTGGGACTGCCCACTCATTTCTTTTCATTATCCCTGACTGATCGGGAGCCTCCGTAGGCAGCTCTACTCGTCTTCTCTCTCTATTTGACCCAACCTCTGTCATTTGGGTATCATTCCAAGGTGCTAACTGAGTATTCACATTTTCACCCAGCAGCATTGCTAAACATTTCCATGAAAACTAAGAAAATCATAAGCTCTGAAAAGGTGACTGCTTCATGGACAGAGGTCTTGAACATTTATCTTAACTGATATAATGTTTTCCGTGCATATAACTCAGTTGTCAAAAAGAAGATTTCAGACTGCAACAACTGACGAGATCAGAGGTTTAAAAAGTCTGACACTTTGGGCCCTCCTTCAGACAAAACTGAGATATCTGCTCCCACCTGAGTTACACTGTGAGCTACAACTTCAGCCCCAGTTTGTTCGCCTATGTTCGTTTACATTTTGACAAACTGACACCATGAATAGAAGCCCAAACTAACTATTAGCAGTTCCTCATTGCAGTATAGTGATAGGTGTACAGGCAACTACAGCCATGTTGCCATCAAAAACTTTCGGTTTAGTACCTTTAGAACCAAAAGTAACCCCTACAAATATGTACCTAGACCCTGGATTGGTTTAGCGTTTCCACCGCAGACAGTGCACTTAAATATAAGCAGGGTTGTTGTCATTCACTGCTCCGTCTAGCACTCTCTGTATTTCCTCTTCACCAGCGATGCAGAGGAGTGTCTTTCTGTCCACAGAATGGGGTTGCATGCTGACATTTACAGAACAAGAAGAACAGGCCGGAATAAGAGTCTCTCTCTGTGGGATATTTAAAAGTAGCAGGTTTGTGCATTGAGTCCTTGTCAGGCAAGAGCAGGGGTGTAGTGCTGCAGAAGCACACCAGAACGGTGCTCCACAAAATTTTTTCTCCAGGTAAGGAAATGAATTTTGGCACTTCAAATGATTGTGTCTAAATTCATATGTTTTTTTAAAAGATCCAATCATCACTAAAAGTGTTTGTCTTCCAAGAGAGCTGCTGGCAGTCAGCACAGTGAATTGATTTATTTTTTCCTAGCAGCAAAACATCCTTTCATTTTATAGTTATAGTTAACTAATGTATGACCAGTGGTTACATAAGCTTTAAAACCAGCCATGACTCTTTCCTGGGCAACAGTGGCGGTTCTCTATTGACCAGTTAACAGACTGCAGTGTTTCTAGTTCCACCTTTAAGTACTGAATCAATGTGCTAGGTACCCCAACAGAGGAGTGATGAAAAATGGGGGCAGTAAGGAACAGTTTTGTTGGTACCATCCACAACTTTTCATGGAAACGGAAATATATCCGTTCTAATGTGTACTGAACTGAAGTGAACCGGACTGCTTGGTGGAAGCTAGGATTATCACAGGATTAGTTTAACAGCACTGAAGAAAGTTTAAGAATGTGATGATTCTCAGCCAAGCTATGGATTACGATAAGCGCCTTCTGTCTGATTTCTAAGCAGACGTATGGACGTTTGTTTGTGATGGTCATCCAACAAATATCAGAAAGAGTAAGTCACACTGAATCTAAAAACATGTTCATCATGTCTGTGTGTTTAGATTTGACTCTGAGGAGTGACATTTTTGACGCAAATTGCGGTAATCGGGTACTTAGGGCTTTAAAGTACCTTAATTGCTTAAATGTGCTGTGTATTGCAGCCACTGCTGCTGTAACTGCAGACTCCGTCTGCATCACCCCCTCAACTCATCATGCATCTCTCAGTTTGAAAACCTCTGGATCTCAGATCTCAGATCTCAGATCAACATTCTTTTGTCTCCATCTTCAGTTTCTCTGTGGCTTCTTTATTTTCGGCTACTTTCACATAATAAATAAATATAATAATAAATATATTAAAAGGCTATAAGATAACAATGACAACTTTTCTTTTTGTGCTTAGCAGCAGAGAAGAGCAGAATGATAAGAGAGAGAGAAAAAGCTCAGCTGCAACCGGTGTACCAATACTGCAGAGAATGAGTATGGAAACTATTGTTTGTTTTCTTTTTTTATACCCAAATGAGCTTTATTCTATCGTAGTGTTCTCAGTGCTGCAACATATACTCAGAAAATTCCCTTGGCTGCTCTCAGTGTCATTTAGAACATCTTTCTCTTCTTGTGTCAATTTTGGGAGAGTTTATTAATATTTTTGGACTGTCTAAGACCAAAGGAATGACATGTATGAATTTCAAAAAAGGGCGTAGTTCCTCTTTAAAGTAAAGCCTGACAGAGCCATTGGGAGAGAGGGTTCGGCTCTAAAACTACAGCAGAACAACTGAATTGCTTGCATATGTTTACTATCTGAATTAGAAAAATTGGCGCTTTGATGCCCGTGTGCACATGTATGAAATGACTTGCCTTTTTAGGAATTTGTGTGCTCAACAAAGACAGCAGTGGGTCTGAGACCAGGCTGTGTGACTGTGCCAGCAAATGAAGATAAGAGGGACAGCACCTGACATGTTGGACAAAACATCGCCTAACAGAGCTTCAAGGCTAGCAGTGCAGCTCAGAGCTAATGCACTGGCTAATGTGACAAAGTGTGCAGTGAAGGACACTGACAGAGGCTTTAATATAGAAAGAGGGACAAATGGAGGATGGGAACTGGCGGAGAAGAGATGATAAACAGTGATGGCAGCATTAAAGACCCAAGGACAAGCAGATAATACTCAAGATGGGTGGAAAAAGAGAGAAATACAGACATAAAGGGTATAATATAGGATGCACATTAAATGTAGGTAGTGCAATAGGACACTTAAATGTGAGGTCTTTTACATGAACACATTTATATCTTAAATCTAGGAACATTTATATGCCGTTTTTAAGTTGAGCTTGGGATAGAGCACTCTTCAGAAGTCTTAAAGGTCAACCTGAAAATCCAACCATCTTCAAAAGAGTACTGCGGGTCACTCTTGAGGAGCAAGATTTCATTTCTGTTAGATTATCCCAATAAAGAAAGGTTAGCCAGAGAAGATGTCAGCGATAAAAATGTTTTGGATCAAGATTGTTTCTTCCAAAGTGAGACGGCAACCATGTAGAATTTTAAAAAGGTGGACTTACAGGTGGACGAGCTGTAGGATTTTTAACGTGAATGCAGTTCAGAGCCATTCAACAATTTGGCCTGCAGTGCCACAAACAGAGACCTAAAAGAATAAATCTACAGTAGAGCACAGTGATGTCTGGCCTCTAAACCACTGTCTGAAAAGGACTAGACCTCATTTATCAATGTCAATCAAATCCACCTTCTTCTGCCAGAGTAGAAGTTAAGGACTTTGAATTTCTATTCAGAGGACAGTGCAGAGTCTGAGGCTGGTTTTCAGCCCACAATACTTTCACTCACAGAGGGATTGGTGCAGCGTTGATACGTTCGATACAGACTGAAGCTTTCTTTTTCGTTCATTGGCCCTTTTGCGCCATCTTTCTCTCTCTTCTATGTTTTCTTCCTCTTTCTTTCTCTGGCTCTTATTCACACTCACTCTGTCAAGGATATGACTGATTGAATCTATATTAAACAAGTGCTTCAAAAAGGGAAAAAACAGCCTGCCTTTACTCTGCACTCAGTCTGAATTTATAAAACACATGCTCACAAAAAAAAAAATAAAAAAACTGACCCACGTACAAACACATACACATAGATTTTTTTTTCTGCAAAGAGCACCATCCCACTGGCAAATGGATCTTTTGAACCAGTTTAAAAAGACTGATTGCTTTTATTGTGAGCCTTTGCCTTGCTTTTATCAACCATTTAAACTGCCAAATTCACCAGTTGTTGTTTTGTGCCTTTTATCTACTTTGGAGCCATATCAGTGTGTTTTGTCACGATAATAATGTGCAAATTGCCCCATTCATTATTGTTTTTTGATGGAGAAATTGGGTAAAATAAGCACTTTGTAGATAAGCATAGGGTCTGAACACTATTTGCGAAAGTATCAGCAGAAAGCAGAATGCATTTCAAAGCGATGAATGCCACAACTGATTTTAATACACTAATAACGGTGTAATCTTCCAATCAGAAAGTTCCAAAACACAGCGCACGCCTGGTGACTTATAAATCCGCTCAATAAGCATGTCTCATTGATTTAGCTTCCTATTTGAAGTGTCAAAGTAACCCAACATGCAGATTACAATTCTCAGAAGTCAACTGATTCGGTATAAGGAGCAGTGAAAGGATTACTTGTCTCTTCACCTTTTTGTTCCACTGTCAGTGTGACTGTCAAGCTCCTTCCAGGTCGCACTAATTAACTGCTGTCCTTCTGTCTTCTTTAAAAACACTGTGAGCTAATTAAAATAAAGTATCTTTAAAGAAAAGGATGCTACTCCAAGTTGTGTGGCCATTTGTGTTACGCAAGGGGAATGAGTAAGTAGTGATAACGCCAAAAACAAAACAATGGGAGTGGGAAATTGAAAGTAGAGACATGTGGAGTTGTCTGTCACAAACACAACATTCTCACATATTACAGCAGAGTAAAACACCCACACACAAAAACAACAATCTATAAAAAACATTATTTTCTTCATTCTCTTATGCTGCCCTCACCCACATACAGTGTGTAGCCCTCGCCTACCTTCTTGGCTTGCTGGACACAGGTCATGTACTGTCTGGCCAGGCTGGAGCAGTGCAGGGTCTGCTGTGGATTTTCTCTGTAGCACTGGAGCACCTTGGCCTGCAGCTCACTACACACAGATGCAGTCTGTCGAGGTCTACGCAGAAACAGAGGGTAGAGAGGAGGGTCAGTGTGATTATAACAGTGCTATTGCCAACTGAGAATGTCTTCATTAACTGTGTATGCTTAAATCCCTTGGCAACAATTATCTTGTGCATTTTTGACAGTTCATTGGATTGTCTATTTTATCTAAGTTACTGTTTACACCTGATATTAACATGTCTATGGTGATCGGATGAGAAGTGGACAGCACTGAGCATTAGGTGTGAATGCACCTGATGCATCTTAAATGCGCCTTGTGATCCAATTACTCAGACCTTATTTGGAGGGCGTCTGGGCCTCATATGGCCACATTTTTTCAGCAGTGTGTAGACTAATATCCACACTGAAGGAACGCCTACTCAGCCTGCGTCTATTGCTGCCATTATGCAGCATCGGTGGTCCGGTCAGTTCAACGTCTGCCTGGTTCACTGATAACCGTAAGGTAAACTTAGCTGTGCGATGCTTACAGTTACACACTGTTAGTGGCTCAAGAGGTAAAACAGGTCATCCACTTATCAGAAGATCTACGAGTTGATTTCTTGCTCCTCCAGTCCGCATGTCGAAGCAAAATACTGAACTGTGGAGACCAAAATTGCTCTCATGGCGGTAGCTAACTAGCAGATGGCACCCTGTATGGCAGCCTTGGACACCAGTGTATTAATGTGTGTGTGAATGGGTGAATGTGACATGCAGTATTAAAGCACTTTGAGTGGTTGGAAGATGAGGAAGGCACTACACAAGTGCAGGTCCATAGTTACCTCTGTCACTGTGTGTGTGTGTGTGTGGACAGCCCCTTACCAACTGTCCCTGGCGTGGAGCTCACACTCCCACAGCATTAGTATCCTAGCGGCGGGGATACTAATAACTTGGTGCTTAAATATGCGTATACTGTAGCACGACAAACCTCAAACACTTTTGGTCTTTGCAAAGAAATTATGTATGTGTTATTTTTTTTAAATTATTGTAACGTTATTATCTTAATTTCATGTACTTTCTGAAGAACTTTGTAACCTTGTTTAAACCAGTGCTGTAAAAAATATTAGTTTTGTTTCATTTTATTTGCTTATAGAGCAGGGAAGTGATCCCTTCAAAAGTGGTCATTCAAGAGGAGATGCACTCCAATTGCTGGTGTCATGATCAAGATGCAGGTTAAAGCCAGGTGTAATAATAGGTAAATTAATTAGTATTTGCTAATTGTTTGCTAGCTTGTCTGTAAAATAACGACCAAGCATGAAATTTCGTAGGCTTGGAAAAGAAAACCTTAAAAAAAAAAAGAGTAAGGAACTAATTTTCAAATAACTTTTCTGTTTACTCTTCCTGTTGACATTTAATTTCAGATTCATGCTATGACACACTTTTTACAACTAAGAGTGACCGATAAACCCTTTTTACTAAAATAAAAATTGGGAGCATGGCAGAACATCTTTAACAGCGTAGTATAAATCTGTTCTTATTCTGTTACCTTTAAATCTCATCACATACATTTCTACAGTTACTACTACAGTTGATAACGGCAGTAACAGTTGTTTTTTTGGTCGTAATTTAGGCAATCAACCAATGGATTAAGATTATTTTTTACAAACAAAGACCTGATCAGACAGGTCATGAACAGCCATGACAAAGCACTGTAATACATGAAAACATCACTGTGCTATCTCAACATTAGCTTTTGTGCAGCTACAGTATAAATCTACAGTTTCAGTCTCTGGCACTGATGAAAACGCAGTCTATGTTGCTTTTAGAAAATGAATGAAAAAAATACCGTGTCTAACAACTAACTGCCAAAGTCGTTAATGTCAGCTGTGCCAAATTAAAAAAATAAATAAATAAAAGAAAGAAAATATGTCCCACTGACTAAATGTTACTTACTCCTAAAATAATACTGTGTCTAACAACTAACTGCCAAAGTCGTTAATGTCAGCTGTGCCAAATTAAAAAAACATAAAAAGAAAAGAAAATATGTCCAACTGACTAAACGTTACTTACACCTTGAAGGCTTAGTTGAAACCACAGTAACGGCAGCACTAACAATTTCTGTTTTGTGTTATTAAATCTCATGAAGAGCAAAAGAAAATAAAAACACAGGAGATTGTTTATGGTTTGTTTAGTTGCAGTTGGAGAAGCTAAGATAGTTTCAAAGGCTTCAAGGTGCAGCCTGTGGAGAGAGATGAATTATGCATTGACAAAGCAGCTTAAGAGTCAAAGTCAAACTTTCTCTTTTCTTTTTATCTTACTCACACATACAGTACATGTGTGTAGACAAAAGCACACAATCATATCCACACCCATAAACACACAGACAGACCCACAGACACCCAGACATACACACACACACACACACACACACACACACACACACACACACACACGTACAGGTAGTGAATGCTAATCCTACATGAGGGTAATCCTTGAGTGCTCTGTTGCTTGTAGTAATTTACCTGCTGTTGTGACAGAATTCAGAACTGGAAGGATTGGGATATGGATATACACACACACACACACACACACACACACACACACACACGCACGCACAATTTATTATTCACAGCACTACATCCTGTACAACCTCTCATATGCACACTCAGTCCACTAGCAACAGAATATAACTGAGGAGAATAGAAGAGTGTAGAACGAAACTGTATATACTGTTATGGAACAGAAGTGATTAGAAACACAACAGAATATTAAAAAATAAAAGTTTTTTTAGTATGTCTGAATATTTAGTATGAAACCACTAGTACATAGATTGCATACTATTTCCAGTAAAATTTTACAGTATGTAAACACTGGACACTACACCAGCATTAATATCCCACAATGCAATGCAGTAGACAGCAACATCTATAACAGGCAGCGGTCAGGACAGCTCTGTAAAGTTAATAACTCCTCAATTTAGGGGTATGTATTAGATTTCACTTTGTGAGGAGTAACTAGTTAAATGTAACTAGTTACACTAATTAATTTACAAAAAAAATCATTATAATCAGTTGCAGTAACTGAAAAAAAATCATGTAACTAAATTACAGTTACTAATAAAATGTTGGTAATTACAAAGGGTAACATTCAAATGTATTACTTTGGTAAAAAAAAAAGTACATAAGTAAAGCAAAACTTTTATTCTGTTTATTCTGTTTTTGCCATGCAGGAATGGTTTCCTTTAACACAGCCTGTTGCCACACATATTTCAGATTTATTGCTGAGTTTAAGCACTTGTTAAGTGATCAAAAAGTAAAGTATTAAATGTAATAAGTTACATTATTTGATGAAGTAACTGAAATAGTTACATTACTTATCACATCTTTGATAGGACAACTAGAATCTGTGACCTATCACATTTCAACACTGGCTAGGGGTTATATAAATTTTTTCAATTATTTTTAAAAAGCCCGTACAGCTGAGGTTGGCACTGGTTACCATGGTTACACATCTTCTACCGGCAAGTAAGGTCTCAGAAAGTGACGTGGTAATTACAGCCCAGTGTATCTGAAACTATAACTAATACTGTTTATCCAAAAAGTATTTTGAACTACAGAACACATATGGATTTGTGGGAATTCTGACACAGTGAATGTCACCTTTAAGTCTATTAAGTAGTATATATATAGTAAATTATATCACATGATCCATTCCATTTAAATTTTTCCCCTGAGGATCAAAAGCAATTTTCATTAATAACCATTTTTATTACATCTTGAGGTGAGATTGTTTTGTCAACTGCTGCTACTGAGGTCAGTAATGAACTCTGAATGTCAACTATAATAGGATGGTGTAAAACAGAGATTGTCTCCCTTTGTGTGACACTAGACAAGACCTTGTGTAGACATTTATTATGTAAAGTTTTCTAATTTTCTAACGAACATCATGATGTTATCCCACAGTCCTTATTCAGTCTGTATACAACACTGTATTGTTAGAAAAAGAACAAGAGACAGAGAGGGAAAGAAAGAATTAGTGTTCAACTTGATAAGTAGACGCATGGCTTCCTTTAACATGATAGGACATGCCTATTTATTTTGGGGAGCTGACCACCTGACATTCACATACGCAATCATGCATGTACGCACACACACATGCACAGAACTGCCCTCATGCCATCCCTAAAAGCAATTACAGAATCATGCATCCTTCACATATGAATGAACTCACTAGTCCCTGCCGTCACTGACAAATACACACAATAAATTTATGTGCACGTGTTTGAACTGTGCTTTGTTAATGCACTGCATGTGTGTGTGCACGAGATAAACTGTACACACAGAAGACTGTAGGAGAAATTTCTCTGCACTGGTGTGTGTATTATGCAGTCTAAGTGTGTGTGTGTGTGTGTGTGTGTGTGTGTGTCTGCGTGTGCAGTGGAGGGTGGAGCGACAGGATTAAATAAATCACTGGCGGAGAGAATATTCATGAAAAGAGAAGTGAATGCAACCTGAGAAAGAGAAAGGGAGAGAAACAGAATGTGACAGTGACGTATTAAATGACAAATAACCCTTGCAGCTCGCATAGACAAACAGAACCCCATGGCAACCATCACAATCTGCATTTTGCCTCGAGCACATTGTGCAGCGCCACGCCACTCTGTGCTCAGGATGACAGTTGAATATTAGTGCACTTTGCGTAACGTCTGAGCAGTCATTCAGTTGGGACACTGACAGGGTACTATCAGGGTCTCTATAATTCACTAGTTGATGTTAAAGAAAGCTGGATACACTTATCTAAGGTGTTGGCTTGAATTTTATTAAAATACTAAACAGCCTTAAGATACAGGATAAAGGAATTCAGGCTGAATAGCTCTCTTTCACGTTAAAAAGGACATAAGGAGATTGGAAAGTGAGGATTTGCCATGGTCAGCTCTTGATAGCAAAGAATTGGTATTGTATTGAAAATGAAGACAGCGTTGTTGTATTGGTCAGTCTGAAATCCATCGGCAAGAGTTTCAATCACATGATTAAAATTATACGACTGGCTGATGTTTGACTTAGCACTCTGACAGCTGGTCGGCATTCTGAATTACTCCCTAAGAATAGGAGATAACAGCAACAATAGCCTAGAGGTATTAATCCGAGCTCAAGTAAAAGAGAAAAAAAAACTTTTCTCAATTCAACAAGAGAAACTTTCTGATAGCAGGAGTGTTTTAATAATGGAATCTGAAGCAGAAAATTGCCTCTGCTAATCTGCACCAACTGCCTCGTTTGACTGAAATTAAAGGTGAGCTCTTATTAGAAAAACATTAGCCGCCCCAGCTAGTTTGATAGCTAACTTTTGCAGGGGAGGAGAAGCAAAACAACACTCCAATTGCTTTCTGCCTGTGACGTTTTGCATAAATACGTGCAGAGTTGGGGGGGGAAAGATTAGGCTCAAATTGTTAAAAGTATTTCATTATTTTTTGTCTCACCTTGGCAGTGTGTGGTTTTCATGAAGAGAGCTCAAGTTCCGCGCCGCTGCAAAGCGTGACATTAGGGAATAAAGCAATAAGAAGAAAAAGGAAAAATCGTAAAGGCGTAGCATTTTATTATTCTCTCTGTGTCTAAGTTGGTGTTTGTGTTTGTGTGTATGTGTGGACGGTTATTAATGTATGATTTGGGTTCCTTTAAAGCAGCAGCCATGGCATTGTACTTTTGGTTTTTAATATTACTCTGAGTGGAGAGGGAGAGAGGAGAGGATCAAAGATATCGTGGCAGGGATGAGATCAAAAGGAATGGCAGCCAGAGCATGCATCTTGTATTGTTAGAGGCTTTGTAAAGCTTTTATGATACCACCACAAGGCTAACATCCACAACATTATATATCAAATGGCAGAAATCTTACTGTCAAAATCACATAAAATAAGAACTAAAGATTTAGTTCATAAAACCTGTAAAGGTCTGAAACAACTCAGATTATTCTGGTAGTCATAATAATTGCTTATCCTACCTTTGCTAAGTGATGAAGCACAATTAATCATAAGCTCATAATACGACAACACCCCAAAAACTTAAGTCCACCAAAACACTTACAAAGTCTATGTCTCAGATGGGAATAGCAATCAAAAACAGCTACAAGCCATGGACTGGAGACAGACAGAACTCCGCCCGTATCTTCATACGCTGACAGCTGAAGTGCTGAAGGGAGATAGGAATGTAGAAGAACAATTCGCACTCTGTTAGCCTGGCTGATTGATCCCCACCAAACTCACTTTGTGGGAATATGGGGAGAGGGAGATGGGAGGGGATAAGGAGAGTGTTTCATTAAAACAGGTGACATGCGGGAACAAGATAAGGTGCGCGTGTGCACGTGTGTTTGTGTGTGACATCTCATCACTGATAACTTTTCAATCAGGAGACCTTGCGCTTGGACGACTCAACTCGAGTTGCGGGTGATGTGGGGTGAGACATGCTCTCTGGAGCGTTTCGCAGCTATCACCTTCCATCGCTGGCATTTTTATCACCAACTATTTCAATTCCAGTTTTGTGTCATTTAATTTGTAAGGTTCTTTTCTTTCAACAACTTCACTTTTCTTTGGGAAAACACTGCAGCTTTCAAATCCATACAACACAAAGAGGTATACAATATCTGAGCACATTATTTATTATTTTGAATCTCTTACTTTGGGTCTCATAAACTGTGCTGTTTTACATACGGCCTGCTGCACATTACACTGCTTAGTTAAATGAGTGTTACACCTCTATAGGTGTTCTACTTCTACTTAAATGTTGCCTGTCCTTTGCTGTCCCTTTGTGTTACTACAGTATATATGTGAGGTACTGATGTCCTTTTTCTTTGTACCAACATCTATTAAAGAAGCAATAAGTGAAATTCATCATTTCTAGATTGATGTGATTAAAAAAATGCTATGTGAAGAACTAGAGGTGTAATTTCATCTGGAGTATAGCATGACCTCACACACCCTCTCTCTGTGTTGATCTCCAGCCCATTGTTTACAAGCCGGTCCGGCTGCGCGTTCATGTACGTTTCCCCACCTCCCCTCCCCCCTCTCGGAGCCCTTGGCCCTCCCTCCCTATAAAAGGCTACAGCCAGTCAGCAATGGCAGCGCATATTTTCGAAATGAAATGGCAGAGAGCGGAAGGAAACCGGGGCTAACCGGTGCTTCCTCCTCAGGCTTCACTTCACTCATCTGCCTCACAGATCCGCTGCCTCTCCCACTTTAACCTCAATAACAATCCGGAGCTAGCTGGGAGCAGCTGGCGAGGCGTTAGCCGCAGCATGACCGGAGTGAAGCACAGCCAGTTAGCCTCCGCTAGCTTCCCAACTAGCCCCGGCTCTCTGTTTGGATCCAACCGGAGCACCGAGCCCTGGTTTGTTATTCAGGTTAATGTGGGAAGAAGCAGTGGGTTTATCGGGCAGCTGAGTGAAGCTGGGTGAAGTGGAGGCTGCGGAGGAAACAACGGGATGGGTTAATGTCTGGAGCTTGAGTTATTAGCGGCTCGGTCCCAGCAATGGGTCAGGCGTTACGGCTGTGTTAAGTGAGTAAGTTAGCCCGGCAGCCCAGCTAACATTTTCAATTAGCATTGTAAAATGTAGCCTCCCTGCTAGGCTACATTTTTGTAATATATTTGCTGAGATGGAGGCGAGGCTCAGTGACTAGAAGAGCTGATAGAAGCGCTCCATAGCTGTAAGTTACTCCAGTAGCTGGTGGCAGCCGACTCGGCTAGTGCTAACACCGAGAGCTAACGCTAACGTTCCTCCTCTTCTCCGTGAGTGAGAGCGATGTTTCAGCCTAGCGGGCAGCTGGCTCGCGGGCTGCCCACTAGGCTGACGTCATCTAATTATTACATACACATACACATCTATTGCACGTCTGTCCGTCCTGGAAGAGGGATCCCTCCTCAGTTGCTCTTCCTGAGGTTTCTACCGTTTTTTTTTCCCCTGTTAAAGGTTTTTTTTGGGGGAGTTTTTCCTTATCCTCTGTGAGGGTCCAAAGGACAGAGGGATGTCGTATGCTGTAAAGCCCTGTGAGGCAAATTGTGATTTGTGATATTGGGCTTTATAAATAAAATTGATTGATTGATTGATTGACAACTATTCACATCAATATAATAAGGGCGATATCTTGTTTAAATCATGGAAATCGTTTTATAAATGCAGCAGTGCTTGTCTTCTCCCACATCTACTGTAACTGTACAGACCAAATCTGACCTTTCTGTAATTCTTGTGTCTGAGTGTGTGTGTAGGTGTTTCTCTCTCTCTCTCTCTCTCTATATATATATATATATGTATAAAGGCAGTCAAAGAGAGGTCTGCAACAGTAACAGAGGCAGAGAGTAAGTGACTGCAGCTTTCTGTCTTAATGGTAAATCTTTTTGTTGGACCACAGCACAGACAGGTCTTGTCTCTAGTAATGACTAGCAGTCTACTACCTTGTGGGGCACAGAGATCCTTACAGTTAGCTACCTGTCTGTTTCACTAATTGGACACGCTACCCACATACACACAAGAATAGACACACGAAGGGAATAAAGTAGATATAACAAACTCACATGGAAGAAGGCTTTTAACCACAAACTGTCAGCAGTTACTTCATGGTGAATCCTCACACAGACATCCACCTGAGGTTCACTTGCGTTCTGTCTTTGCTAACACTTTAAGGGTAACAAGTTTTTTTTTTTAAGAGGATTAATGGATTTTTAGATCTTAAAGTAAGCTAAGCTGCAATGTTGTGGGTCTCTCAGGTGAGAGTGTTTTTTTTTGTGGAATATGGGTAGTCTGATACCCCAAGGCAAGGCTAATGGATGAACTTCTGTCAAATGCCCCATGTAGTAGGGCAAAGCAAGTAGAAAATGTCACTAGATAACATTTAACCACTCACCATGCCCCCACACGAGGATAATGTTTTAGAGCGAGTGACCTGTCCAGTGTAGGAAAAAGAGAGGTGATAAACTAGGAGGCTTCGATCTTGTTGCCCTGCAATAAACAAAGAGTCCTCCTTAGGTGTGAGAGCCAGCTTTTAGCTTAAACTTTGCACTCAAACTATTTGGGGTTGGATCTGGAATCACAGCTAGGAAATAGCAGCCAAAGAGACTACAGTAACTGTCAATAAACAAACTGAAACAAACTAAAAGGGACTTGTAATGGCGGTGTCCCTTATAACTAATCAAGAGCACTGTAACTGACTTCCGTCTCACCAAATGGGATTACTTCCTCCACCAGCCTGCCACTGTTGCTTTTATCAAATTTGAAACCCCAGTGCTGGTAAAAAGGCCTTTAAAGGTATCCGCACCTTGACATCTATATAGTTTAGTCTTACATGCAAGACATTACCCTCACCCTGCATAATGCCACAGCTAGCTCTTCTGCTAACTTACTCCTCTCCTCTTGTCCTCATGGTCAAGCTGTTGACCTTAACCATTTCATGCAGAAAAGCCATCAGTCAACATCTTCCATCAGTACAGAAAACTCAAATCATCTTCTCCACCAATGAATAATGTGCTATGGCTGAGTCTGCAGTTGGCTGTTGGTCAATTCTGGGCCATTGTTGAGTACCTGTAGCCCTAAGTTTATGCAGCGTCAGCCATTGTCGGCTTTTTTACAGCCGATTCAGGATGTTGAATCCGTATCGGTGACAGTCCATCTGAATGAAATCATTCTGACTGGCAGTTCAGCTGAGTGCACAGGAAGAGAAACGAAAGTGAGGAAAGCAAACAAACAGTTAAAGTCAAGAGGGCGTGAGATCAAAACAAACTTGTTATATTAGGTAAGATTGTGATTTTGGCTATTGAGCTTTGTTCGCTAGCTCACCATAAATATGCTTTGTTCTTTCAACTTGGGTTGTGTTGTTAATGTGCTAACTGGCTAAGTAGCATCTTGAAATTGTCCTGTAGGTCTTCTGGTTTACAGACTACCAATGCCTACCACTATGGAGAGTTATTTCCTCTTACCCAGGTACAGAGAGCACATGCTAGTTGGCCGTGGGCTGTAGTCTTTACGGTGTGTTCAACTGTAACTTTCTGGCAAAGACTCAGGCGACAAGAGGCAACCAGCCTTTGTCGCAGTAGATTTTTTGATGTTGGTTTGGTGTGTCTGTGCCTTCTTAGAACCAAAAAAAGAAGCTTTAAGGTTCCTGAGAACAATAATTTCAAGTCAACTTTATTCTCTTCCTCCAAGATTTGCGAGATCATGCAAGAATACAGCCCTGATTTGCTACATAGCCTGCCCCAAATAGATGCAGTAGACACGGTAGCGCCATATCTCTACCCGTAGACACATTTCTACCGTTGCACGGTATATACTGTCATATCGCCCAACTCAAAAGTATTATCTTTCTTCATTAAGGATTCATTCTTAAATAATCTCTCTATGGTTACAGAAATATTAAGGGGGCTCCAAGTCCAGACTCTTGCACTTCTTATTAGGTACCTATCAGAGCATGTGAGCGGAGCGGGAGGATTTTGTGTTGAGCGAGGAGCGGCTATTTTTTTTAAAAGGTGGAGCAGAGCCTTATCTCTCGCTCCAATTTTGCTCCGGTCGCTCATGCCCCATCCAGAATGCATCTTTGCACCTGCGCACACCCACACTATCTTCTTTCAAAACTATGGAGTTTACTGTGTACTTCAGAAAAGAAACTGAGAAGAGAAGCAGCGGTACCTTGGAGAACGGTCCCTAACTGCGGGGAGAGGGCTTCCCCGGAGAATCTACCAAGCTCATGTTTTATTTGTGAACAGAAGATTACAGGTTAGGGTAGTATGACGCAGTTTTTTTGAGCGGAGTGGTGAGCGAGTGGAGCAGGATAAAATTCATGATGGAGCGGAGCGAAGAATGCGCAGAACCAAGCGGAGCGGATGAGCGGCGCAAAGTGACAGGTCTGCGAGCGAGGAGTGGAAATTTTCACCCGCTCCGCTCACATGCTCTGGTACCTATCATTTTGGTGTTGTCATTTGAAGCATAGCCTGTGCCTATGATTGTGCCAACATGTTGGCCTGCCCATGATCTACAGTACCTATGTGCAGATGTGTAGGTCAGGTGCAACAGTTTAACCAATACAACCAAAACTATCAACAGGAAGAAGGAAGAATACAAAAGAATCCAAACAACACAAGTCACCTGACTTTAAGATTACTCTATCTCCTCTCCTTTCTTATACCCACAAAAAACAGTGAAGAAGACAGAAACTACAAGCAAAGAGGCTAAGGACAATAAATAAAGGCAGACAAAGTTACATAGAAAAATATTTTAGAATTAGGAAAATTAGACAATAAGGGGGAAATCCATTGCTAAACTGGGTACAGATACAGAAGACAGAAGAAAAAGACAAACTGTAGCTACATACGCATTGGACTGTGCTGCAGCCCCCCCCAAAGCACTGGGTAAATAGAATAATTACTGGGTGGTCAGTGTAGTGTGAAATGACAGCGTGACCACGGCACAATGAAACCGTTGCCCGAATGCTGACAGAACATGACGAGCACGTGGCTGCCTGAATACAAAGTGTGCCTGTGTGTGTGGCGGAGATAGAAAAAGAAAAGGGGAGTGAAAGTTTGTGTGCGCACGCACTTAAAAAAATAATGAGCAACACATTGTGGCGGGACAAAATGCTCTTTTGGCAAACTCGTGCAAAATTGATCTTCTAACCTCTTCCATGCAGCTACGGACAATAGCAAATCCTCGCTAATGTAATCATTTGGACAAAATTTTGGACTTGAATTGTATGCTGTTAAATTCAATGGAGCAGGTGCAAGAAGATGGCAATGTCGTGGATGAGGTCAGTGCCCATCAGGCAGTGCACAGCTAGCAAAAAGACCAAGCATCTGCTTTTGCCTCTTGCTGTTTCCAGGAAAGCAGTAGACCTCATGCTGCTACACTATGCTATTGACTTACTATTAACATTTACACATTTACTTCTAGGACAGCCATATTTTATATATTTCTTGTTTGTGACAATTTAAATAAAAGAGAGAGGAATGCCATGCAACTTAAGTCCTTGGACAGAGGGATGCTTTTTCAAGATTCAGCACCTTAACTCACACTCGTGCAAGTTACAAACTAATGCTGCAAAACTGTTAACTGACACTGACAGTGACTCTCTTTCATTTCCCACCTCGATAGGAAATGACAAATGAATCTGGATATTAATGATATTGCATAGACTTAGCTTGATATGTTTCTTATTACAGGCTTGATATTGCATAGAGTTTGTTGAGAATTCAGTTACCCCTCTGTGCTGCTACCACATCAAAACAACCTTTAATGACTTGACTAATTTACTCTACCTTCATTATCCAATGGAAAGGTCTCAGACTAATCAACTACATGTGTAATATCTGTATAGTGCATACTGAAAGCAAAGTGAAGGAAGAAAAAACAGCCAATTATTTAATCAATTACAATTTTTTTTTTTTTTTTACATATTGCTATTAAAATATCAATGTAAAACTCACTAATAAACCCAATATAAAATATACTGTTCAGCAGGGAGATATTTCAGTTCTATTTGATGTGTTCCCCATGAATCTCATGAGACCTGGATACATTTAACTCTGCTAGCAGCAGACAGAAAAAAATGGCTGGCTCCTGTATATTATAACTTTAACAGGTTTTGTTTCATTTCAGCTTAAGTTTAGGTCTTATTGGTGAATAGTGAGACATAAGAACCAGGATAAACAAGCAAATGTTTTATGTATTATTGGGACTTAAAAGGGGAGGAATGTGCACTGAGAATAATGGATGAAAAAAAGAGATCTGAATTAATTAGTCTTCTTTCATCAGTTTTGCGATAATCATTGCCATGCACGTGGGAAAAGGGAAAATGAATGGCTTTCTGACGAAATTGGATTCACGGAGCTCTTTGGCTCTCTCTCTCTCTCCCTCTATTTCCAAAAAGGGGTAAGAATGGGTGTTACAGAGGGGCGTAAATTGGCAAGAGCCACATGCTCTGGCAGTGCCAGTGTGGCGGCAGTTCAGTGTTGAATGAATCTGACATGCTTTTTGCCAGCAGGTGAGTTCTGAACTCTGCCATCTCAGAGGAGCACCTCTGCTTCTTCTGAAATTGTGCTGTTTCTGTTTTCCTACCAGCAGAATTGGGCCATTTAAAAGGCCAAGTTGTTCATAATTTATTGCCTGGATTACCAAACTGGTAGTGGCTACAAGACAAATGTTAATGTGATGATAAATGATGATACTCAGGTGCATGGTAACCCTAACCCATTATAAGAAATAAAAAGAAATGCGAGGATGTTAATGTCAAAATTATAATACACACTGCACAGAGTGGGAAGAGTCCAAATATTCCATAAGAATGTATTTTTGTAAAAATTTATAAATGAAATCTAGCACCCGTCACATATTCCAAACCAGCTAATGGGATTCACACAATTCAAGTTGTCTCCCCGAGCACTAGAGATAACACAACAGAATAAAAACAAAGACAGTGACAGTCTCATATATTTTATGATCTTCTTTGCCATGTCTAATTTGCAAATAAAGCAAGAAAAAGAGGCAGAAAGCAGTACACTTAAAAGAAACATAAGCAGCAATTGTTATGGTCTGTTTTCATTACCCATTAGGCTAATATAGTGTCATTCATGTGTTAAACATGTTAAAATGGGTCAAGATATACTGCACTGAGTAGACAATTAATATACTTGGAAGGGCCAACTAACAGATGAAAGTACTGCCTCAATAATTATTGCAGCAGTATCCAAAAATTGTTATGCTATAATATGCATGCCCAAATAACAGGTACCTATCCAAAGTCAGTGTACTACAGACAGTAGTTTGTAACCGGCATGCCCTAAGTTTGGAAAAGCAGGCAGAAGTACCAACACAGTAGCTAAGTAATGTACTGCTGTGGACGGGGGCAGAAGCAAAATGTATTTCAGCCTCCAAACATGGGGCGAGACGACTGCCACCTACTGCAGATAATACACTGACAAGGGGTGAAAATCGTTAGTTTCATCAGGATACGATATTATATCGATTCTTTGGGCAACCACACGATATTTGCTGATATTACAAAGTCTTCCACGATACCATTTCCATGTGATGCATTTCAGGGGCCTGTGATCAATATGAGATGATATTATATGAACATTAAGCACAAACTGTTACAGAATAAGCTGCCACCCCTTTCTTTCTTGCTTTTGGCCATAAAAGATAAAAACAACACATAAATAAGTGTAGTAAAGTTAACTTTAAACTGACTCCATTAACACACATAAAACAGCACATGGAATAATTAACCTTCTTCTGAAAGAAACCTTTTCATTTTAACCCAAACCATGATCTTTTTCATAAAATTCGAGGGCTATCTAGCGTAAGGACCTGTAGGCAAACTTCTCTCAACAGCCTTAAAACAACAAAATCATATAACAAAGGTACCACAATCAGCTCAGTAATAACTGTCAAGGTTCACAGACAAAACAATTGTGTTCTGCTAGTTACTCATTATTAGCTTGAGCATGTTTACATTGCATAAATTAGCCTAGTGGCTAGCAGACTTTTTTCCTCTTCTCATAGCTTAACAAATTACATGTAACATCATTATTTTTATCACTCACCATTGGTCTAAGTCGCTGCACCAGCCGACAGAGCAGCTCAGTTGAATTTCAATCTGCATGCATGTTTTTTCAGCTGAACATTGTTAAAACATAATTGCTGATGTTGTGATGAGAAGTTAGCAGAGTGAGATGCTCGTCCAGGCAGGTAACGTCGTGTTTTACATTGTAACAGTATAGTTTAGGTATGGCATGTGCTCTTTCTCCGAAATCCAAAATATTTCCACACTGCTGATTTATTCCCAAGTAAATAACTTTATCCTCATTGTCTTTCTCTTGGCTATTTGCCATCTGCCTGCTGCTGTTTGACGGTGACAGACTTTCAAAATAAGATGACGATATGGACTGATGTTTTCACTTTGCATCGATGATACTGGATCACTGATCATTACATCAATATATCGATCCAGATCAATGCATCGTCACAGACTGACTATGAATAAGTACCTCATACAAGCCCACTTCAAAAAGTCTGAACCATCTCTCACAAAAAGATGTATATATTCTCAAGTATTTAAACTTTGAGCTGCGACAGATGTCAGACATATTTAACTTATTCATCTAAAGAGGAAAATGTTGAGCCCTGATATGTTAATATGATAATTTTGTCACAATACTATTACATGGGAGCTGAGAAGTGATAATGGTAAATTATCACTTCTGTATGTGTGGAAATTAATGTTTTCACTGTGAGGCAGCTGCAGGAGGTGTGGGTTTCACATTAACAGCATACTAACAATCAACCAGCCTTCACATTCAGGTCTCTGCCCACATCTGTTTTCTGACAAGTGTTGTGTGGCCAGCCTGGTAGTCAGAGCTGTTTTCTCTCTGTCATCCACTGTGCTAAGGTGTTTTTTTTTCTAATTTGGCATACAATGTCTGCCTTAAATTTAGATATGCAGGGTTAGCCCAGAAAAAGAAAAAAAAACAGCCTCAACTAATAGTTTATTTACAGGTGTATTCAGCAAACTGCCTCAGCCTATGATAGGCTCGTAAAAATATAACAGTGCAGAGGCAGTAAGGAGCAACTGTGTAATGAGAATACTGAATGGTTCATTCCAAAGAAAATGGTGTTGCAAAGTAATTCACAGTATTTACCTGATGTGGGCCTCAGCTTTAGTAGCTGCCTCGTCGTACTGTTCAGCTGCCTGCTTGTAGTTGTCAAGGTTCTGTAGGCAGAAAGACAGAGAGAGGAAGCAAGGTGAGAATGATTCAGTCATATTATACAGCTCTGAAGAGGTTCCACTTTACATTTTGAACATCAAGCAAGCTGCTTAGGCATATGCTGCTTTTAATGATGGCTTTAAGACTATTTAGTTTAAAGATCTCATTATATAAAACATAAAAAACAAGACTAAGTCCTCAAATCAAGTCCCATGAATAAGAGTTTAAAGAGGACATATAATGCTTTTACTTATTTTCTGTCATATACACATGAGACCATTCAGACCGTTCTGAATACTCTGTTTCAAATGTTTTATTTTTCTCCTACTTTCGAGACAAGCTGACATCACCTAGTGCTGAATTTTTTATATGGTCATCTGCTCCATTAAATAGCCTACACCGCTACATGTAGCTACATGTTAACATCAGGCAAACATATAGTCTTGTTTGACAATATTGCTAATTTCTCCCTAATTGTGAAAGGTATTCCTGCTGAGGCATGTCCGCTTGTGTTTAGAAGCTTTTATTGGTGATATTTCATGGTAGTTTGTGCTGTCATTCTCTGCTATATAGTCGTTTAGCTGGCTGTAACGACAATGCAGACGGGTGATCCAGAAATGCTGACCAATCGGAGCAGACTGGGCTTCTTTTAGAAGGGGTCTTAAAGAGACAGGTACTAAAATGGAGCATTTCAGACAGAGGGTGAATACAAGTGTCCCAGCACAGAGAGTATTTTGAACACTAAAGCAAATAAAGTTGTTCTGGTAGGAGCCCGAAATACAAGTATGCACCTGATAATGAGCAAAATAGGTCCCCTTTAAAAACTTGCATTATCTACACAACATTACCATAGTTACAACTATTTAATTTACTTTTTTTTAGCTTCAATTCCAAGCTCTAATAAGCCAGTAATGATAAGCAAAATGCATAAAGCAGCAACTCAAATGTCACATTCGTTAAATTAGCGACCTTTGAATTTTACAGCGCTACTTACAAATCTGAATGCTGATTGCCTGTTGGTACTTCATAATGTTTTATTTCATATGAGAAACTGTGGCATTTAAACAGCAATTGCTAGACAGGTGGAGCACATGCCTAGAGGGCAAGGTCATACACAGCACACCTCTGCTGGTGTAGTCAGTGGTCACAGTGTTAACTACACTGTGGTGTGGTCAGAGCTGTGCTGACCAGGAAGACATCACGAACATAAGAAGTTTTAGAAACAGTATAAATGTGCAGTATTTCCAGCCACAGTCCAGAGAAAAGGCTTACAATCATCAGCTCTGTGAGATGAATGACCACCTTACAGGCTTTATGTCAAATCATATGAAATACAGTTTGTCTAGAATGCCCCAAACACAAAGCAAATCTCTCTCGCCACCCTCACAGTAATCACCATTTTAAACCAATAACCACAGCGCGCACGCTTTTACTTAATCATTCCCTATATTCCCAATAGATGGGGTGATAGGAGAGGAAGATAATTGAAGTGACGGAGCAAGGAAAGAGATGGGATCAAACACAAACCTCCTCCACAATCCCTAGCCCTCTACTCCTCCAGTGCCCCCTAGTCATTTTCATATCTCATTATTTCACGCTGATCCGCAGACATGCTTCTCCTGATTTGAATGTCTGGTGTTGGAAACGACTCAAGTAATGTCATAGGCATCTTTTTCTTTAATCCTATCTGCTACTATTCACTACAATGTAATAATCTGTCCCTCTATCCTTTTCTGTTCTTTAAAGAATGACAGTAAAGTATATGTAATAAATCTAATATAAAGGAGGAGAGGGTATTTTGCATTAACCCAATCAGTAGTGTTGAAGTATCCACCCAGTCAATTTCAGTCATCACAGAAACTGCTGCAGTTAATTGTAGAAATGTGCCAAATTAAGAGTTGTTACTTCTGAAAGTGGATTTATAAATACCTATGTAATTTTGGTGAGCTCATTCACATGTACAGTACAGGCCAAAAGTTTGGACACACCTTCTCATTCAATGCGTTTTCTTTATTTTCATGACTATTTACATTGTAGATTCTCACTGAAGGCATCAAAACTATGAATGAACACATGTGGAGTTATGTACTTAACAAAAAAAGGTGAAATAACTGAAAACATGTTTTATATTCTAGTTTCTTCAAAATAGCCACCCTTTGCTCTGATTACTGCTTTGCACACTCTTGGCATTCTCTCCATGAGCTTCAAGAGGTAGTCACCTGAAATGGTTTCCACTTCACAGGTGTGCCTTATCAGGGTTAATTAGTGGAATTTCTTGCTTTATCAATGGGGTTGGGACCATCAGTTGTGTTGTGCAGAAGTCAGGTTAATACACAGCCGACAGCCCTATTGGACAACTGTTAAAATTCATATTATGGCAAGAACCAATCAGCTAACTAAAGAAAAACGAGTGGCCATCATTACTTTAAGAAATGAAGGTCAGTCAGTCCGGAAAATTGCAAAAACTTTAAATGTGTCCCCAAGTGGAGTCGCAAAAACCATCAAGCGCTACAACGAAACTGGCACACATGAGGACCGACCCAGGAAAGGAAGACCAAGAGTCACCTCTGCTTCTGAGGATAAGTTCATCCGAGTCACCAGCCTCAGAAATCGCAAGTTAACAGCAGCTCAGATCAGAGACCAGATGAATGCCACACAGAGTTCTAGCAGCAGACCCATCTCTAGAACAACTGTTAAGAGGAGACTGTGCGAATCAGGCCTTCATGGTCAAATAGCTGCTAGGAAACCACTGCTAAGGAGAGGCAACAAGCAGAAGAGATTTGTTTGGGCCAAGAAACACAAGGAATGGACATTAGACCAGTGGAAATCTGTGCTTTGGTCTGATGAGTCCAAATTTGAGATCTTTGGTTCCAACCGCCGTGTCTTTGTGAGACGCAGAAAAGGTGAACGGATGGATTCCACATGCCTGGTTCCCACTGTGAAGCATGGAGGAGGAGGTGTGATGGTGTGGGGGTGTTTTGCTGGTGACACTGTTGGGGATTTATTCAAAATTGAAGGCACACTGAACCAGCATGGCTACCACAGCATCCTGCAGCGACATGCCATCCCATCCGGTTTGCGTTTAGTTGGACGATCATTTATTTTTCAACAGGACAATGACCCCAAACACACCTCCAGGCTGTGTAAGGGCTATTTGACCAAGAAGGAGAGTGATGGAGTGCTGCGGCAGATGACTTGGCCTCCACAGTCACCGGACCTGAATCCAATCGAGATGGTTTGGGGTGAGCTGGACCTCAGAGTGAAGGCAAAGGGGCCAACAAGTGCTAAACACCTCTGGGAACTCCTTCAAGACTGTTGGAAAACCATTTCAGGTGACTACCTCTTGAAGCTCATGGAGAGAATGCCAAGAGTGTGCAAAGCAGTAATCAGAGCAAAGGGTGGCTATTTTGAAGAAACTAGAATATAAAACATGTTTTTAGTTATTTCACCTTTTTTTGTTAAGTACATAACTCCACATGTGTTCATTCATAGTTTTGATGCCTTCAGTGAGAATCTACAATGTAAATAGTCATGAAAATAAAGAAAACGCATTGAATGAGAAGGTGTGTCCAAACTTTTGGCCTGTACTGTATTTTTTTGCCTTGAGAGCAGGAAGATGAGATTACCATTCTTAATTCTGACTACAAAGCTCTGATTGGCTAGAGAACAATAAGCACACTGACAAAAAGTGATAGGCAGGGGTCTGGAACCAATATATAGGCGATGTACATCAGGGCTATTCAATTACAAATTCAACTGGGCTGGATTTTATACCAGGGAATGTGGATGAACCAGACATTTTCAGCAGCCTATTCAAAACTTAATTTTAGCTTTTGGTACTGACAAATTGTAAACAAATGCAAATAATATATATTCAAAAATAGGAGTGTTTATCATTTCACATATTTTTGGTCACATATCTGACCCAGACACATCACAAAATGCAGAAACATCAACATTATCAATGCACAGAACCATAACAAGTGGCAATAACGGTAGCCAATAAAACACTCTCTATCTCTCTACCAGTACCTCTCTCCCTTCCTCTCCCCTTTCTCTCCCACACGCACCACACCTCATGATGTTCTCCGTCAAAGTCAAGGAAAAGCATTTAGTTGACTACTCAACCACAGCCCCGATGTTCTGAAACGTTTTAAGTGCGGTCAGAACTGCGTCACATGAGAAAAGCGGTGATTTGTGAAAGATATGATTGTCAGTGTTGCTATACTGATCTGTACATCCTGTCTGATCGACACTGTGCATGTGTATCTCTGAGACAGAGATGAGAAGAAAGTGAGATGACTCATTCGTGAGCTACTTCCAGACATTACATGTAGATTACATACTTTGTCATCCCGCTAAATCAGATGTATGTAAACTGGGCCACTTGGAGGCCTGATGTACATTAGAACAGAAATGTGACTAATTACAGTTTACAATATCTTATGTCATTTGAGTTTGGGGACCGGTTTGGCTGTCACTGTATTTCACAATGTGGAAACACCAAACATCCCTAGGTGTAAGACTTTATCCATGCCAGTGATGTTTTCTAGCTGTGTTATAAAGGATTTTTCAGGACAGCACTCAGGATTATATTCTTGCTGCTAAGTCTTCCCGTTGCTAACATGTACACTAAGTTTAAATACCACAAATGCCGCCCCTTGACTGCAGCTACAAAGACTGGAAGTATACTTCATCTCAGCATCACATACCTTTGGACTAAAAGACAGGTCCAGGCCTCAAAACCTCTTCTCAGGTGGTTCATTAATCTCTTAAGCATTAAACATTACCAATAAATACCTTAATTTAAAAGTACTAGAAACCAAGCCCTGGATTCATGAACATTAAAGAGACAGTAAGTCTCACTCCTTGTTAAAGAAGAGTTAGCTAATACTTTGGCTGGCTCCCTGGGAATATGTGGTAAGAAGTTAGCCACATGTTAGCGTCTTAGCCTTTAGCCTCAGGTCAAGGGCTCAGTGGGTACACTCAACAGAAGAAAGCTGAGCTGAAACTTGAAAGTCTGTAATTGCCTTGTGGGACATTCAGTGTTCAAGCCAAGATAAAAAAAAAGGCTCCACAGGGGCTTAAACCCCTGGGTGTCTCAGATTATGCAGGACATAGAGAGTAGGGCACCAGGAAGAGAAGCAGCAAGCAGATGGTTTAAAGGTAAAGTGAACTTCTCACTGGTGATTGGTGCATTCTACCAAGGCTCCATCTTAAGGGTTAGGTGGGATCAGCCTGTAGTTGATATAGTGCCTCCCACTTGGAAGAAGATAAATGAATACATTTAGAAATGTTAGCATGGTGAGGAGACAGTGAGGGATATTCTCTTTTCCATCTCTTGCTACCCACCCCTTCTTTGAGTTTGCACCTTTCCAAAGCCAAAAGAGTTAGCTCAAGCAATGTTTCTCAAATGGGAGTATATGTACGGGGCACTTTGGAGTACTGCAGGGGGTGCGTGAGAATTTTAAAAAATGTTAATTTAAAAAATTTCAGACATACATAATTCCTACAATAATTATATTAAAAATGTTCAATAAAAATATAAATGTAAATTTGATAAACCATCCATCCTTCCCTTCATCCATCTGCTGCTACAAATATAATCACATTCAAGTATGTTTACTGTTATCAGGAAGTTAGTTTTGATACTGAATGACAGACGAAAATCAAGAAAATGGATTTGTGGTTGACACGTAGCAGTAATACAACTGAAATAGCGAGGAAAGAAGTTAAAATGAAAGTGGAAAAAAAAATATATATTTTCAGTATCAGGAAGAATATGTTTTATACATATTTTTTGTTTTGTTTTGTTTTGTTTTTTCGTTGTTGTTTTTTGCCAAAAATGTTGCCCTAGTCAGGGGGTGCATGGCTGGAATTTTTTTTCAAAGGGGTACATTATTGAAAAAAATAGGAGGAAATGTACACAGGGAACCATTCGATTGGAAAATGGAAAATAAATGAATAAACAAAAAAATATAACAGTCTGGGTTGAACAACAAATCACAGCTTCAGTATAAAATGCTAATATAAATATATAAATATATATATATATATATATATTTGGTGGTTATGGGAGGAATGCCGTACCAGCAGCACTATTGTGTCTCTGGTTTTGCTAATAGAACAGGGGCATATGGGGAAAATGAGGACACAGGAAGTGTGAATGTAGTGTTTGGACTGACAGGTACAGCTTATCCTGTCAAATTGTTGGGGGACCTCAAGACTGTCGTTTTTGTGTGTTTCAACATGTTTTTTTTTGTGTGTGTCTGTTGACAGATCAGACCCAGAGCAACAGCCACAGCTCAGCTCTCACGACAGCACAGAAGTGGCAGCACTATCACTGGCACACACACTCTGAGCTCTTCCCAGTCATTTGCACCCATGGGGACGAAAGCCCGATGTGGAGAGACAGAAAGGGGGGATGATAACCCTCAATGGGGGAAAAGCAATGTTTTGGGGGTGTTGGAGAGACTCATGGAGGGGATTAGTGTGGCTGCATGTGTGCCGCTCGTGTGTGTAAGCTTGCATACATGCAGGTGTGTGACTAAATCTGTGTTTGTATGTGAATGCTTGTGTTCAGATGATCCTTGCATGCACACTCGTCTGAACACCCTCCAGCAGCTGTGGATTGAGATGGGCTGATGTCAGGATTTTGAGGGAGGGGTTGTTTCACGCTCCACGCTTGGACGAAGGCGGATTAATTTTTTCTTTTTTATTTCAGAGGCAGCAGTCGACAAGGGGGGGGGGGATTAAAAGAGGTGAATTTTAAACTGAGACTTGTTTACAGAGTCACAGGGTATGTTGCCACAGGGAGACAGATATACTCCACCTGTACACTAGGAAGAGATTAGGGAGGCATCCACAAATAAACGAGTGAGAGGAGGGGATTGAGAGAGAGGAGAAGTAGAGGATGTACTGGTATGCTCGGGGGGGGGGGGGGGGGGGGGGGGTCTTTTAGTGTGTGAGCCTTATGTATGTGGAGGAGAGGAAATGCAAAGTTGTGCAGAGGATAGGCCACTCTATCACAATTACTTCTGAAGTGACAGCACACACATGCCTGTCACAATAAACACACACACATAGGCTGTTTTCTCATTTGCGTCTGTAGTGGACTCTAACAGCATCCACAGCCTTTAGACAAACATAATAGTCTGTTATCGCCATTTATCCCTTAGGCAAACTGGACACCAGGGTGTGTTTTCATACAGGTAATCAACCACATACACTCATACACACACACAGTTATTAGCCTGTTAGAAGGGGAGGCTGCTAAACTAGAGTAAAATGTTGATTCAGGGGAAGATCACACATCAATTACCAGTAGATTCTCCTTCTAATCTGACTGCTCTTGCCTTTGACTTAAATCTCCCTCTCAGATCATCAACACATCAGGACAACTGCATGAGCATGAGTGTCTGCTTGTGCATGTGTGTTAATAATCTCAGAGGACAATACACGTCCTCTGAGATTATTCCTCTGAGACTGATATTCACACGTAGACAATGGCATTCAACACCTTTACATCTCTGCTTTGCACTAATACAATACTGATGGTTTGGAAGGCCGTTACAGGGTAGTGTAGAGCTGTCTCCACCTGCTTGGATCATAAATTATGTGAAAAGTGAGACATATTGCTGTTTCAGATTGTGTTTTGCATTTATGTATATGACCTGTGTCAGTCACAATTCAACTTTTAAGTGGCCATTTATTCCAGCCCAACTAGTATTTGCCACAGGTATGAGAGTGTGAAAGGAAAGAAAAATAGGCAGAGTAAAAAGGAAAGGGGGCATGAAAGGAGGCCTGGATGAATGGAGTGCTAGATTGGAAAATGAAGGAAGAGAAGGAGGGAGATGGACGCCGGCTCAGGGTGCTGGCTCAGGATAGACTGTTTAATGCACAGTCCATATAGCCTCTTTATCTCTTGCTCTCAGTCCCTGTCTTTCTCACTCCCTCATCCGCATGCAGGTCAGCTGCAAGCAAGTGAGGGGTGAAAAAAAGTGATAGAAAAAGCGACTGCGGCGGCGAGCGGAGAAAGATAGAGCATCCTCCACTCTTCTGCCAATCAGTCTCTTCCGTCAAGCATTGCAGCGTGTGCTGCTTGCCGCACGGTGTGCAGGGGCCCTTCCATTTAACTTGGCTATGTAAAAGGTTTTCTCAGAGGCCTAAAGGAGGCGAGTGCCAGGGACTAGATAAGGTCCCCCGTCTGCCTGATGGGCCTGCCGGACGGAGGGAGAGATGGGGAGAGGGGTGGGGGGGGAGTCAGGTCCCAAAGAGTGTCTACTGAATACTGGAGGGAGAGTTGTGGGTGTGAGAGGCGAAACACAGGATGGGCAAGGGGAGGGAAGGGTGTGAGAGTGGATGTGCCTCTACCTGTATATTTTCACTATTCATTGATTTAATGTGCAAGCTGTTTTTGTGTATCCTTAATAAATATGAAAATATTTGCACTGTCTTTCCCCTACATCTTCTTTACTTCACTTGCACTCTATAATTTCACACTTACGCCTCTTGTCCTTTCTTCTAGCCTCTGTCCATTCCTAAAAGCATAAAGCAGTTTTTGTCTGCCCTAAAATCATAGACCAGGTGCTACCAACCTTGCCTCTCACAAATTTTCATCAAAGTTTACTCTGTAAGCAAGCAACATTTATCAAACCACTGTGCTTGTGGCTTTTTCAGGGTGCAAAATATCAACGACACATTAGTGCTCGGATGGAAGGAACACAGGTCATAATTCCTTAAAAGCACCCACAAACCGCTTTTATTTTTGTTCCATTTTTTGAAAAGACCACAGGGTTGCTGGCAAAAGGACACAGTGATGAGAAAAGCACAGTACATTTGATTAGACAACTGAGGCTCTGCGAGGGAGACAGCGTTGTGAAACCTCTCCTGAGTGCTGGTCCATCAACAGTGAGTCGTGACTCTCATCTGCCTGCTCAAACTTTCAATTCATTTACATTTACATTTTGACACTGGTATGTGGGCTTGACATTTCCAAGATAGGGAAGAGGGTCTTGTGTCTCAGCGAGATTTTACTCTCTAAGGAGAGTGAGTAATATGTCACTTTAAGGCTTGTTTTGGTTTTTCTCATGTGTGAAGATTTCTTTTCAATGAAAGCCTATAGGGTATTTTTTTTATCTCGTTAGTGAGGTCTCCTGTTATACATGTCAAAATAAGTGCTAAAAGTGCTTGAATCTCAAACTCCCACCGTAGAAACCCCCAAAGAAAAAAAAAAGATCTTGTAATGTAATTAATGCAATGCAACTAATGGACACATCTGAGGAAATTTTTTTATAAAAAAGGCCTTTCGGATTAGTTCTAGCTATTTTCATTTAATGGCATAAGTCTTTATAAGATGAAAAATGCCCCTTACCCTTTTCTCCAGTGTTTCTAGTTGCTCTTTATAAAAGGCAGATATGCTGACCAGTTCCTCCTCTTTCCTCTTCAGTTGTTTGGTCTGAAATAAATGCAAGGAGAGTGGAAGAAGAAAATAAGACAATAGAAGAAGTAGAGCAAGAATATAATATAAAAAACAGCTGTTGTAGTTCTTTATAACGACACATAACAATTTACTACACTAATATAACCCGTGCACATCAGCGTAAATACTCAATTCTGACTGCCCAGCAAGTAAGGACAAGGAAATCAATCCAGGTACTAATTAAAACTTCTCACTTGACGATTTTTAAATTGACATTGTTACTAAGTGGGTTAAATTACTGAAAGTAATGGCCTAAAACATCACAGTCACATAAGCATGTTGCACACACGGGACACCTGCCAGAGGTAAATGCTGAGGGAAGAAGAAATGAAGCAACCTGTTGCTTTCACTGCCCGACAGAGTCAGAAAATATGACACATGAATACACATCTCACCTATGATTTATAAATAGAATTCAAAGTATCATCAACTCTACTTCACATTTCAGTAACCACTGTTATTGGCAGATGCATTACCACTTGTGTAGATTACAGTAGTGATATGTACCAAATGCAGGCAGGGGGTATTAGATATTTCTTTCTATAGCACTTAGCAAACATTACATAAACCTGTTTTCATCCAAAAACAGCACAGACATTTTAGAAGACCACGGTAAAAAGGATTATATCCACCCTAAGTACGTGATTAGTGTATCAAATTGCAGGTTCACATTTTTCAAAACATGATGCTAGATGGAAAGCTACAGTAATATGAAAGTACATCACGTCTACGCCAAAGTAAAACACAAAAGAACAGTTATGTAACAGCAGGTCCATCTAATGTAACAGAACTTACAAAACTACTCAGGTGGCATGTGACTGGCACAGCGGCGGCAGGACCTGACATGGCGATGCTGGCGCTATAGGATGAGGTGAAAGGCCAAGCTTTGACAGGCAGCAAGATGGCAGATTGGCTGTAGGAGGACCCAGAGTTTGGGCTATGGCGTAGCAGTATGCAAGCAGAGGAAGATACACTGTGAAAATAAGTCGCCAGTTCAGTTTTGGAGCTGTGCATGCACTGGGGATTTGAAACAACAAATCCTTTTTAAAGGAAATATTTACTAAAAGACGCAACATGACTTACGCCATGGAGAAACCTGGTTTTAACGACATGAAGACTCCACAGTGTGTCAATATCATTACACAATCCCATAAAATGGAATGAAAGGGAATTCCTTTATGATAAAAAAAAATATCAAAATAACAAAATGAACAGAGACAGAAAAAGAGCAATGAGGCAGTACTGCAGCGCTGCAAACAGAAAATAACAGGGAGGGATAGTCAAAGGAGAAATGCACAGTCCAAAATTGAAGACATTAGCAAGCACTGTCAAGACATCTGTCTAGGTGACTGACATGCAAACTACTGTGCTGTGATCCCTCACCATGCCATCAGCTCAATATTTCCCCTCACTGTGCATTACTAATCCATCTATCCCTCTCATTTTAGATTATTCAATCATAATATTAGAAAGAAGGTTTTTGCTGGAACATAAAAGCAATGATCATACATTTTGCATGAACAGTCACAGGGTGATGAATTTTGCACGAAGTCTGTGGTTCCCAACCTTTTTCTTAAGGGACCCCTTTTCTATAATTGAGTAAACTCATGAGCCCTGACTTTATTTTAATCTGTATTATGTATTGTTTTGTTTTTTTCTTTCAATCGTATATACTTAATAAGCTTCCTTTTTTTTAACAAATCAAGTGTTTCCTTCCCCTGACACTTGGCCACTGTTCTCTTAGCTCTTTGGTTGTTAAAACTGCGAAGTTGAGTTCACCATGGCCTTGTCCTGTGAGATTTCTTTAAGTTTATATCTTGGAAAGTAATCTAAACATTAAAAATAACAATTCAATTTAATTTTCTTCACAGAAATAAATGAAATGCTGAGATACAGGCCTACTGTGGGTTGTTGTTTTTTTACATTGTTTAAAATCAAGAGGGCCATGCAACCCCCTGTGACGCTTTGGCAACTTCAAATGGACGTCGGGACCCACAGGTTGGCAACCGGTGCAGTAAGGTATGGTGCCGTGTCTTTACATGAAAGCACAATATCAAATCTATTTTCAGCATACATGCCACAGACTGTATCTAAATTGACTAACTCGAACTGAACTGAATGGCACAGAGCTGAATTGAACTGATTAAGTAAAAACCTTGCGGCTTGGTTTAGGGTCTTCATGTTAACATGCATCTGTCAGAAGTTTGGTCATGCTGTGGAGAGTATGCAGCAGATCAAAGCAGGACCTCAACGGCTCCACAGTCTGAATCACATAATATGGCTAAAATGCATAAAAGGACAGGCAACATGCACATGGTGTGACAGGATGGCTGAATTTTCTCCAGAATTCACACATTTGATCTGTAGAGGTTTAGTGTGCCTGCATATTAAAATGGTTATCAATCAGTGCTGGGGCTCTCAGGAACACACTTTGTTTCCAACCAATAAGGGTAATGAGTGAAACAGTGCTACAGAGGTATGAACATGACATGGTGCATGAGCACAATGAAGCTGACTGGGAGTGAGGCAGTAGAAGGCAGCAATAGGGCATGGATTTATGTAGCATTGAAATAGACTGTGTGTGTTACAAACATACACCCAGACACCCAGACACACACACACACACACACACACACACATACTGTGTTATGCCATGGTGTAATGGTGACAGATTGCTGTATCCGAGTTGTGCACTAGTGAGTGTGATAAAGATCAGATGGAGCAACACCATCTCCCCTGGATGATCTACTCATCTTCTGTGCTCTTTGCTGGTATGGTGAATACAGGCGTGCAGACACACACATTCACATACGCACAGACTGACATTACATTTATTGTAATCCAATCTAATCTTATCCTAACTTAACAGGCACATGCATCCCCAAAGAGCACATCTGCAAATCCCTATACTGTGCTCACTGCACTTTTTTCTTTCTGCGGCGGCTGTTTGATGCTTAAGGGCTGTGTGTGTATGTGTATAAAATCACCTCTGCTAGCAGCACAGATGATGTGTAATTTTCTAGCTGAATACCTCCCAAAGTGTTGTTGTGTGGAATGGTGGCGGCAGCGCACTCACAGCCTCGCTTTAATGCACAATGAAAACATGACATTTGAATAGAGAAGAGAGAGTGAAAGAGAGAGAGAGAAAGAGCAAGAAAAACTGAGTTTGAAAAAAAAGTAGGCACCAGCAATGGTAGTGTTGCTTACCCAGGCATCCAAATCTGCTGGCTGGGAGGGAGAGAGAAAGCAGGGGTTAGTGAGACAGTAGCGCAGAGGGTAAAAGGAAGGCGCAGGGTTGGAAGAGATGGTGATGGAGACAAAAAGGAGATGGATAAAAGACAGGTCCAATAAGGACAATAAAAAGGGAGGTGAATTAAAGATGGATAAAGAAACAGCCCGGAATGAGGCAGATAATGAGAGAACACGCAGCAGAGGGAAAGAGATAACAGTCGGAGAAACAGGCTATGTGAAACAGGGAACAGGCAGGGAGCAAGGTTAACACAGCCAGTCAAAGAGTAATCAACACCATTATGTCTAAGTTGCACATTTTAGTCTGAGGACAACTTGTGAGTTATAAAAGCTAATTTGCCAGATGTCTGATGTCGTGAGAGATGTCATTTTGGCCTCCAATGGCCTGATAATGGATCCAACGAGTCCCAACATACAGTCTTTGACCAAGTAACTTCCTACTAGTTTGCCAAGGTAATGAAACAACATATGACATTCTGCTCATTATTCTTTATATCGGTCATCCTGGCGGCACAGGCTACTAAATCGTTTTCCACATGGTCAAGATGTTGTGTTGTTTGAGTTTGGCACGTGATCCTCTCGGCATGTCAGCCTTCCGTCCACACCCCCTGCCCTGTCCACCCATCTGTCTTGTTTCTCTTCACTGCTTTGAATAAAAGTAGTTCCTTGAATCCACTGATGGTTAGGTCAGGGGACTGTGAAGGCCATGGCGAAACCTTCAGCTTGCGCCTCGAGGTAGTTCATTGTAAATTTCGAGGTGTGTTTAGATCATTGTCCTGTTGTAGAAGCCATCCCCTCTTCATCTTCAGCTTTTTCTTTTTTTACAGATGGTGTGATGTTTGCTTCCTGAATTTGCTGGAATTTCTGAATCCATTCTTCCCTCTACCTGTGAAATGTTCTCCGGGCCACTGGCTGCAACACAAGCCCAAAGCATGATCAATCCACCTCTGTGTTTAACAGTTGGACAGGTGCACCATTTTTTTGTCCAAACATACCTTTGCTCACTGTGTCCAAAAGGTACTATTTTAACTTCATCAATCCATAGGACTTTTTTCCAAAAAGCATCAGACTGTTTTAGATGTTCCTTTGCAAACCTCTGATGCTGAATTTTGTGGTGAAGATGCAGTCCGCTAAAACTTTCGGCAGGTCTTTTGCAGTCAAACAATGGTTTTGATTTGCCTTTCTAGCAATCCTACAAGCAGCTCTCTCAGACAGTTTTCTTGGTCTTCCAGACCTCAACTTGACCACTACAGTTTGCCTTTTCATAATTACATTATGAACTGAGGAAACAGCTACCTGAAAATGCTTGGCTGTCTTCTTATAGCCTTCTCCTGCTTTGTGGGCATCAATCATTTTAGTTTTCAGAGTGCTAAGCAGCTGATTAGAGGAGTCCATTGCTGCTGATCAATGAGATAAGGTTACAGGAGGCAGAGTATTTATTAATCTTTAAAATCTGCATCACTTGGCCTTTCCTGACAATGATTGTGAACAAGCCATATTCCTAACAAGCTAATTATGGTCTGAGACCCTGGTAAAAGTTATCTGAGAGTTCAGATGTCTTGGGGTGCCCAAACTTTTGCATAGTTCCCCTTTCCTTTTTGATTATAAAACTGTCTTCTACTTACTTAACATTTCACAGTTAACGAAAGAGCACTTGGGGTTGTATGAGCACTTTCAATGAACCATGTCTATTTTTTGGTATTTTCGAAAACGTTCTTCCTCAAATTCCTTAACTTTCAACGATGTGAAGGACCCCTTAGAACCCCGTTAATAACTAAAATGCAAATGAACATATAACTAACATTTCAACTGAGTAACCAGTATAGCCAGTGTTGGTCACTCACTGAGCGTTTACCTAGAACAACAATGCAAAGTTCACAAGTATTACAACAATTGGTGCTTGTATGCAACAGACTATCCCTTTGCATAGACCCTAACATCAAACGAAAGTGAAGTCAAAGTGTTGAACAGAAACACACCAACACAATGAACATCAAGCATAAAAGTCTGAAATCAATAACAAATAAATGTACTTAGCGTGCACATTAATATTTAAAAGGAAATTACATTACACAGATGTGGGTTTATTGTCTATTTCACAAGAACTCTTAGTAGGCCTTGGCCAGTAACTGAAAACTAGCAGCTTATTATCTGTTTTTATGATAACTCATATACCTGTATGAGTCTTGAAAGCAGCCATAAAAAATTACACAGTATGACAGCATATGCTAGACTACTCTATGTTACGACACTTTTATTGCCAAATCAAATTACTTTCAGTTCACCTTTGTAACACAGACAAATAGGACATCGTATTTGGGTGTGTCTAGCCATGCCCACTCAAACCAAGTGTTCCCAGTCCGGTATTAGAAACAGAACAGAAAGGGATAGATTAGAGCAGTGGGTGGCTCTAATGTTGCCATGCCTCATAAAAACACCATTCAGTTAAATGAGGTGAGCTCACAAAGCCGGTTGCTGCAGAATGAGTGTCAGAGAGTGCCTGTGTGTGTGTGTGTGTGTGTGTGTGTGTGTGTGTGTGTGTGTGTTGGGTAGTGTGTGTGAGCGCCTGTGTGTGTGTTGGGTAATCTGTGTAACGGATACAACCGATGCCATCTGTTTAACCTCCCTGCTCTTTGGTGGCAGGCCCTAAACTGAATATGTGGCTGAGTGCGACGGTGTGTGTGTGTGTGTATGTGTTTGTGTGTGTGGACCCCCACTGAGTGCTCACAGGAGTGTGGAAGTCCCATTTCCATAGATGATAGACTTTAGAAGTGAGGTGAAGGGGCTTGATGTGATACAGATGCAGACAAACACACACCCCAGCAGTTTGGTGCAGTCCACGGGCCATAACGAACAATGGCATTTCAGGTACATCCACTCATTGTTTTTGTTTTGCGGCTTGGAGCTCCCTGGTGACCAGCAGTCAGCAGCCTCAGTCTGCACATTAAGAGTCTGGATCAACTGAGCTAGCAAAAACAAGACCAGGAAAGTATTCCAAATAGACTAAGGCTCATATATTCCCCAAGATTTATACCAAGCTAAAGTTCGTACATGTAGCATTAATGCATTATTAATCAAGTTAATTGCGATCCCTCTGTAAACATAAATAAGACCACAGACTAATTAGTTTGCAGGTGTCTATAAAAATCACCCATTTGGATATTGCTTGGATCTGTTGTACAGGAGGTAACCATAGCAGCAACACTTATCTCTTATTCTATACTGCCAAGGAAATTACTGGTGAAACGTACATGGAGAATGGGCCCAGCAGAGTACTATCATCAAATTATGCTAACAATAACAATCTTAACAATCAACACTCAACCGCCCAAAATGACCCTCCATTTTCCTCACTTCATAAAAGGCATACAGTGAGGGCTCTTCCCTCCTACTAAAGCAGCCAGAATGCTTCTTCAGAATCATCAAACAGATCCAACCATTTCTATAACTTTCTGAAACAAACAATTTGACATTCACACTCACTTCCTGCCCTGATTGATCAGCTGTACAGAGACGAGAAAGGAGACTGAGTTTGAACCTCCCTTTAAAGCTTCTCTTTTTTCATTCTATTAATCACTGTCACTTTTAACGTGAACAACCGAGTGCAACACCATGAATTCCTCCCAGAAGAGACTGTCTGAAAATGTGCACCACTATCCCCACATTTGAACAATATTGCATGTTCCCTGTCTATGGTTGCTGACGTTTGTCTCCATCTTCCCGTGTGGCCATATGGAAACAGATTTTAAAAACTCTGGATTTGCGATGTAGTTGAACAACCTGCTTCTGATCAAGCACCAAACACAGTGGTTTCATCATGGTCTAAAATCTATGTGGGCGCACAATTATGGAGCGTGAATTGTGCTCATCACTTGAGATCAAAGACGGACCCAGCTTCCTCTCTCCAAATAAGTCAAAAACAACCTTTAGATGTAATAGGCTATTTATGATATTATAATATATTTCATGATGACAAATGGGAGCTACAAATGAGCTACAGATTCAATGCATGCCACCAGAACTAGAACGTGTTTGCATCTACAAAACTATTTTATAGTTTCAAGAGGGCAAATAATTTATCAGCATAGTGAAATTAATGATGCCTCTTCTAAACACACAGATTTAATGGATCTCAATACATTTAATTATCTATGCTTAGCTGAATCATGTTTGCTGTGGTTGTACCATGAGGGTCACCAGATGCACCAGCTTGACAACGCTTCATGCTTGATTTAGATTTTAAACCTCAATGGACTGCCAACTGTGTGTGTGTGTGTGTATGTGTGTGTGTGTGTGTCAGTGTGGGAGTGAAACAGAAAAAGTGACAGAAATGTGACAGGATGAGACCTTTTGGTCTCTTACACCACCTCACATGGCGAGAAACGCTTCCTTGGAAATCAATTATGTAAATACTGAATTATGCAAATGATATATTTGAATAAATCTATGTGTTTGGGGAGAAAAGATTTTGGTGTGGTTTTCTACTTGGAGTAAGGAGTGGAGAGAGAGAGAAAGAGGGTGATGAGGAAAGAGGACTAAAATAAGGATTAGGCTGGAGAATGTCACTGGCAGACACAGTTCGTGCAGTCAAACTCCTGATTTGGCTTTTTAATTAGAGAGAAAGAGGGAAAGAGTAGAATGAAGACAGAGAGGAGAAAATAAGAGCTAATTCACTGACAGCTTTCTTCCTGTAATATGTGTATGGGAATAAGTATGGTAAGCAGATTCATCACGTGTGCCAGTAATAAATGCCATTGGTACAGCTGAGTGTATTCACCCCAGGTTGTTTGGTCAATGCTGATGCTTGGCTAAAACTCCAGGGTATTTGTGTGGATTTGCCCTCAAAGGCACACTGTACAATCCACAGTGTGTATTCAGTAATCTCTAGTATGCTTCTGTATCACTTTAAAAGGATGACAGGCTTTAATAATGTACAGAATAAATGTTTTGTCACAAACAAAGGGCCATGGGTCACTTCATCAGTTACCCTAATGAGATAAGTACAGGGAAATACACAGCATGGTGGGGCAGTGGTTGGCATTGTCGCCTCACAGCAAGAGGGTTCCTGGTTTGAAACAGGGGTGGGGGATTCGAACCCTGGGATGGGGGAGCCCCTCTGTGCTGAGTTTGCATGTTTTCTCTGTGTCAGCGTGGGTTTTCTCTGGGTACTTCGGCTTCCTTCCACAGTCCAAAGACATGCAGGTTAACTGGTGACTCTAAATTGGCCGTAGGTGTGAATGTGAGTGTGAATGGTTGTCTGTCTCTATGTGTCAGTCCTGTGATAGTCTGGTGACCTGTCCAGAGTGTACCCCACCTCTTGCCAAATGTCAGTTGGGATAGGCTCCAGCCCCCCGTGACCCCAACATGAAAAGTGGTTACAGAAAATGAATGAATGAACAGAGAAATACTATCCTTAAAGGGAAATGGTGCTAATTTTGCACACCGTACAAACAGCAATGACACAGAGCTTATTGAAAATCAGCAAAATTTCCCTTTAACAATTTCCTTAATGACTGAAAAACTTGAAATCACAAAACTGTTCCTCATTTCCAGCTGGAGGTGCATACGCCATCAATTAGTCTGGAGTGTGGAAAAGAGATTATATTTTGTAACTGGGGCATGCGTAGTTAGTGCGCTTGCATACAGTCTGTGCAGTCTTTGCAGACCCTCATGTGCATAGGCAGATGAGGACTTCATACCAAAGTGGACCCTTTAGATGAGCAGACACAGAAATTATGAAGCTAGCTTATTACGAAACCCAATGGCTGTCTAATATAGGAAACACGTATCTACACACTTCAACACAACACTAGTTAAGAAACCTGAAACCTCCAGCGGACAGGACTTGTTGGTAAACAGAGCAAATACTGCATTAGAATAGTGAAAGTCCTGACAGTAAACATAGCAGAGTGTGCTGTTTTTCTATGTGAACTAGATGCTTCCTTCCACTTTCTACCTCAAACCCCATCGTAGCAGATTGTATCTTTCACAACCACTAACCATGTGTCAGCCACTACCTGTTAGCCTAAAAGTTGACAAGCTAACAAACAACTTAACAAATGAAAGATGCTAATTACATTTACCATTCTGTTACGTCTGCTAGTTGCCGATTTTTGCACACAACAGACTCCTCATCTGAGTTTTGGTCTGACTGAGGCTCAAACATGTATGGCTGAATTGCTCTGATATCTCCTCTAACACTAATACTAGCTATCTAGGTGCACACTGCTCTTTCACTGGTCAACCTATAACCTTTTTCCACAGTCATGTGCTGACTTGGCTTTGTTTGGTTAGACTTGGTACGTCATGCCAGTGCTGCGGGGATTTAAAAGCAGCAGGCAGATCCATGACTAAAAAGTCTCTCTTTATTTTCCTGTGGGTGTTTTTCCATCACACAGCATGGCAGGTAAAACATGTTTGCCTGTTGGAAGTGAGCGATTTGCAGAGGTGCAGTTAGAGCCTGCTGTCTGCAGGTCAACATCTCACTGTGGCAGTTTCTGCTTGTACTGTACTCTTCGTCCCAGTGGTATTAGTAGACTTGTTTTTATTGAAGAAAAGCCACTAACAGTTCCGTTGATGGTGATAAACACATTTCATTTCCTACAGATTCTTCACAATAATATTCCCCCTTTACTTTGTCTGCAACACTCACACTTGTTTCAAGGGGATATGGGGGGTCTTAGGGGGTTGGCTGTTGTTGGCGAGACGTCACCACTTCCCAACTGGAGGCGGTCAGGTGCGCTACTGGCCCTGCCATCTCTGGCACGCTGTGATGCATCTCGACCGGTAATGGAAAGACAAATCTCCACGGCATGGTTTGACACGGTGCAGCCAAAAGTGGCTATGGAGAAAGGGTACTAGAGCTATAGTGCTGTGCCAGTGCTAGTGAAAGCAGAAAGTGAAACCTAGTGCAAAACAGCGGTGGTGGGCAGGACATACTTTAAAACATGCCCGGAGGAGGACTTTTAAGTTTTTGCCAACAATATACCAACAGGCCAGCAGAGGGTTTTACGGGTCTCTGCATCAGTGTCAAAGGGTTATTATAAACTTAAAAATGTCTAACCTCTATCAGAGCAGGACAGCAGTTCAAATACATATGCATGAATCATCACACTAACACCTGTGGGTGATATGCACACCTGCGTGCACCCACAAAAACACACATGAACTCACACATAAGCGTACTCACAGTACAGTACAAATACCAGAGGCATGAATTGGTTAGTCTAGCTGTTTGCTCATTAAATGTGTGTTCTCGTCACATAGTCGGGGGAGGTTAAATGAATTAGCACTTCATCATCAGCCTGCTTTCACACCACAGACTGTCACACAGACAGATAGAGTAAAAGAGACTGAGAAAAGGACAGAGAGGTAGAAGGAGGATAGAGGCAGAGTGATATCGGGTGAATAAGAGGGATAGGTTTTTGCTTAGGAGAGAATGAAGGGCGAAGAAAATGGGAGAAGATAAGAAAGAAACAAGGCTAGCAGTGAGGGAGAGAGAAACAGTAATGACAGGCATTTTCTATATTCTCATTTGCTTACTCTCGTTCACTCACTCCAACATCTTCACATTCAGCATATAGTTATTTTTTATGTAGTTAAACTTATGATGTCTAGAGATCCAACTTCACCACTAAAAAATTCCAAATAGCTTTTTCTGCCCTGGAAAAACTGTATCCACTGTAGTCAGGAACGGTTTGGTCTGACTGGGGTCTGATTAGGTCTAGCTATTTTAACATAACAACAGGAACATGTCAAGGTCTTCCCATCTTGACCACCTGTACAGTTTTGCTTGGCTGCACTTGGAACTGGACTTGTGAATGCTTCCATTCACATGATGGGTATCGAACGAAGCAGGAAAAAAAGGTTTCCAATGAAGTCCTCCATTGGTATCAGTGTCACTTCAAGGGTACTGGCATTGGTACTAAAAAATTTTTAAATGATACCTAGCCCTAACTAATACTGGGCACCAGTCAAACATGTTATAAACAGACTGTTATAAATTTCACAAGTCAAGTGTTTATTTCGAAAACACTGCTTTCCTTACAAACACTGTACCTACTGTAGGTCACTTAATAAACATGAGATATGATTCCACATGTGAAAGACAGATCAAATGTTCGAACTTATCATCCTAAAATAAACTGCCGCAGGAGCAGAAATAAAACCACTGTCATTAGACTGTCCTCTGTCTTATTTTTGACTATGATAAATGCATCTTAAACTACCAAACTGCCTAGAGGACGACGTTTGACTCATAATGTGATTGTTCCAACATAAATCCTTATACCCCTATATGAGAACAAGCATCTGGGAAGCATTACCTTTTCTCTAGATAATAAGTCTTGTCCAGCTGTCTCATTACATCAAGACTGCTTTCTGATGGGAGAGGTATTCCACTCCTACACATTTGTCCTTTGAACCGACAGGATTTGTGCTACGCGCCGACTCTCCCCCCACCTCCACCCCCCTTACTGCTCTGCAACGATCAAAATCTCCTCAGCCGGTGAACGCTCTGCTCGTCAGCAATTACCATCGCTCGAGACGATACGGGAGTACTGTACGTGTGTGCGTATCTGTGAGTGTGTGAGTGGGGGTGTGCACAAAGGACTTAGCTGCTTTAACATGCAGAAAAGATGTCAAGTCTGTGATTACACTTGCTGATAACAAGTGGTTTAGCCGTGTGTGAATGTGTGAGTCTGAATTGCTGTTGTATTTTACGTTGTCAGTTTCCATGAGAAAGAATTTCAGAGTTTATATCTGTGTGTGTGCGCACACATGTGCACCTTCACAGTATGTCACACTTGCAGTCTCAAAAGCCATCGTTACGGTGAAGACCCCGCTCAGTTTCAACACAAACCTCTCTCTTGTTTTTCGATTCATTCTTTTTCTTTTTCATTGATCCATCTTTCTCCTCTCCTCTGGATTCTCACAGCTGTTCTCCTCTCCCTCTCTTCTCCCTTTCTTCCCTTCTCTGTCTTTGACTAACAAGCAGCTATCTAGCCGGCTGGCTGTCGGAGTCAGACATCTGAATCTATTACTATACCACGGTCCAAGTCACTTCTCTCCGCCTTTCAGCTCCTATAGCCCCGCTCCCATGTTTCTCTTTCACCCAGCTCTCTGGCCCAGTGCTTCCATGTGCTTGCTGCCCTAACCGTTTATAGGTGGAAATGACTCTTCGCTCTTGTTAATAGGTGGGTCATGGGAAAAAGAGGACACTAGTGGACAAAGCAAAAATTGTGTGTAGACGTGTGTGTGCCAGGCTGGCTTAAATGCAGGTGCTTCCATGGATATTCTGAGTGTGCATCTGCTTTCAGTGCTTATTCTTGCAACAAATAACTACTGGATGCTGAATAGACACTGAGTGGATCATGGATGCACAACGTTAAGGGATGACCTTCTTACTGTTGTACTGCTACTGTGCGATATGCAGTGGTTCGTAATCTGCTCAACAATGATGCGTTATGATCTGCTGCAAAACAACGGTTTCATGGTTCTGATTTTAGATACACGTTGTCATCTTGGGTCAAGGGGGGAAAAAATCCATCCACAGATTATTTCGGGATTGGCTGGATAGAGCTAAACCAACATGTCCATCTGGTGCTAGAAAGCAAACACTCAAAGCAGCTGAAGTGATATGAGTTGACAGATTGATGTAACCACAGGCTAGTTCTGGGAGGAGGGATGAGATGGTGGGTGGCGAGGTTTTATTTGCCTTCGAATCATAGATTTTATGTGTGACGCAGTCTGTAAACATGCCACAGATTAAATAATATCTAGGAGTGCCTACACTGTGTATAATAACGTTGATAAAGGAAACACTTAATTAAAACATTATGTTTAAGGAAATCAATAAAGGTACGGTTATTAGCTAAAACAACAGTAAACAAATCTGTTGCAGGGAATTATATCTGGTGATCATACACAAATGACTGGGGCTGCAGGGGGACCTGCTGGTTAGCGAGAACATCTTGTAACCGAAAGGCTTCATATTTGGTGCAAAACACAACATTTCCACCCTTGTCAACTGTCATTTCCGCGCGTTTCTCCGCAGCAGCAGCGGGGCAACACTGTTAACATGTGTGGCATCATCCACTGTGGTCTGAGTGTTTGTCATCTCAGGTCTGACTTTAATGAATGTTGGGGCTTTTCACCCTGGTTTTCATCATCTTTCTTTTAGACAGTGTCAAATGCTGCACTCTGAGTCATCATTCACACACACACACACACTAACACATGCATGTACACACACACACACGCACACACACTGAGGACAGGGACAGGGGTTGAAAAGAGAAAGATAAAAAGATAAGAAAGAGGAGGAGGAATAAATGCTGGAAGAACATGTTGCCCAGGAGCACATGTTGCTGTGCAGAACACGCATCCATCCTGCTTTTTTTTTAAAAAAAAAAAAAGCCCCTGGAAAACCAAACATGTTTCAACAATGCCATCTAGTGGCTATTTACAGGGTTACAGCCTGTGTCACAAACCTCCCTCATCCATAGACATACTCACTGATAACTTAAAATATGCAGCCATGCAGTAAAAATGTGATAAAAGGGAACTTACTACACAGCAAGGGAATCAAAACACCTCAACAATGAAATGACACCATGTTAATTCAAATTCCTACTACAAAGGGACAGACTAACAGTGACATTTACCAATAAACACGACATGAAACAACTACCTGATTTGCTGTTTAAGTGCCTACACAGCCATCTGGCTGGGAAAGAGGAAGTGTGACAACTGAACAGGGACATCAGGAGTGACCAAAACAGCACATCACCTCTTATCACACATTTCAGCTCAAACTGTACAGCTGACAAAATTCTCAAATCAAGATATGATTATTTACAGTTAGCTAGAGAATGCTGATTTCTTTTAAGAAAATGCATGGCTTCATTGCAGTGACATCTTAGCAAAACTGACTGCATTGAGTAAAAATTGATCATAGGGAAAATATGGCAGACTGAAAGGCAGCACTGTTTAAAACCATGTTACTTTAATGATACATTTGTGGGAGTAAAGGAAATGTCACTCCTGGGGATGAATAAACTGGAGAAGAAGAAGAGCAAAGAGCAAGGCAGTATGACGCATGAAGAGAAACCCATTTTCCAAACTGAAAATGATGTGGAAAATTACCTCCAGACTTAATAAACTTCAAGAGGGGGTAAGTGGGCGGCACGGCGGTGTGGTGGTTCCTCCGGGAACCCTCCTCACAGCAAGAGGGTTCCCGGTTCGATCCCGGGTGTGAGAGAGAGTTTGCATGTTCTCCCCGTGTCAGCGTGGGTTCTCTCCGGGCACTCCGGCTTCCTCCCACAGTCCAAAGACATGCAGGTTGGGGATTAGGTTAATTGATAACTCTAAATTGTCCGTAGGTGTGAATGTGAGCGTGAATGGTTGTCTGTCTCTATGTGTCAGCCCTGCGATAGTCTGGCGACCTGTCCAGGGTGTACCCTGCCTCTCGCCCGATGTCAGCTGGGATAGGCTCCGGCCCCCCTGCGACCCTCAAGAGGATGAAGTGGTTAGAAGATGAATGAATGAATGAATGAAGATGGGGTAAGTGGAACAGAGGTGGGGGGAATTAAGGTGACTTCAAATGATTTGAAGACATCCAAGTATGAACACCAAAAAAACCCCCACATATCTAACAGGCTACAAAAGAAACTTTTAAATAAGGTTTGTAACATGCGACAGCAGTCATTTTGTGCTGCTTTACTGTTTTTAGTAATGTTCATGTACCTGTGTTTTTAATGTTTACTTTTTCTTTCTAATTCTTTCATTAAAAGTTCCCCACATGGGACTCTTTCTCTTTATGGGGCATCTGTGGCTCAGAAGATAAAGCTGGTCGTCCATCAACTGGAAGATCCCGTCCGCATGTATAAGTATCCATGACCACCAGTGTGTGAATGTCTGTGTGAATGAGTAAATGTGACTCGTAGTGTGAAGTAGTCAGAAGACTAGAAGAGTGCTATACAAGTACAAGTCCATCCATCCATTGGTCATCCAAAACTCTAACGTTGTTGTCCATCACTGTTTTCTCATTGCAGATAAAAGCTACCTTTTAATATACAAGCCTGAAAGCACATCAACTGACAGGACATAAACATTCACCTGCAACCCCCCAAACAGGTAGGAAAGTCTATTCTTTTCACCCACCTTGGAAGCTTCTGAAATTCAATAGCAGACGCTTGTTATTATCTGTGTGTGCGAACGTGTGTGAGCTGCTCAGCACTGAATGCCTGTGCATACTAATAGCATTTTGTTTGCAGCACGAATGACACCTCTGAGGCGGAGAGAATAGTCGGGGGAAGAAAACAAACACAGGAGGTGCTAATGAAAGAAAGGAGAGGTGAAGAGACGAGGTGTTAATGTAACTTGTCATCTCTTCCGTGTCTTCGCTCAAGGTGTAACTGTTAAGGCCTAAATGTAGTCTTGGAACAACGTAGGATGACATGTTGAAAAAGCCGAGTTGTGTGAACTTTTTGAAGTGCGCTTTTGTAGGTGGGGTGACAAGCTGGCGTCGTAGGGACAAAGGGGAAATGTGGAGTGGAGGTAGCAGTTGGCACAAGAAATAAACAAACAAGGTACAGAGAATAAAATGTTGAGGAACACACAAACTTAAAAATGAAGAGAGAAGGTGTAGGGATATTGGGCAACTGTTAGCCCCATTTTTTTCCCCCAAGATCACACCTCTTCTCCTGTCCACATTGGCCGTGGAACATCCAGAAATGAGCTTTTCACTGCTTTTAAGACTTTCCAAACAACACCTCTTTGAGGGCAGTGGTACTTATTGACATTCAGTGGTAAACTTTAATGAGTTACAGATGGGTATTTGTAAACTACATAAAAATATGGCACAGAAGAAAAGATTTAACTCTATCAGATAGCACACAAGAACACAAATTTATGTGCCAAACAAAAATGTAAACACCACGGGACAAGGGAAACTTAATATGCAAGACATTAAAAGAATATAGTACCGACTGAACTGTGGATGAACCTTGCAAGCTGATATCCCCTACAACACACACACACACACACACACACACACCCTCATTCCTCTGATGTAAATCGACACAGAGCCTGTTTAACGCACAGGTATGCACAGATACAGACACAGATATATATACACACACAAATAGTCCCAGTGGTGGCGGCTGGCGCTGAGACAGGAGTAAATGGCTAATGTGAGTGTTTGTGACAGGCAGCCTGAGGCAGTGTGGGGAGCATCTCAGCTCTCTGACAGGTGTTGCCTCCACAACTCCCTCGCCCCTTCCTCACCCAAACACTAACGCAAAGCCCGCCTGCTGGGGAGCCAAGAGTGCATGTGGGGAAATAGGCTGGGGGAGCTCGCTATGTATGTGTTTGTGTATTGTAATAGCGTCACAGCCGTACGTGTGTGAATGCATGTCTGTGCATGTGTCTATCTTCTCCTCTGGGGAATAAGGCAGCTCCCAAACTGCTCAAAGTGGAGCGTTTTACGGTGGAATGGGGAAAGAGAGGAGGGTGGAGAGACTTTTTCTTAAAGGCATCCAGCTGCGTTGTTGCCTGTGGATGCAAGGTCGACGGAAAATGCAAAGAGGGGAGGGAAGAACACCTGCTAAGCAGAGAGATTTGATGGCGGCGGAGCTCTTGAACCAGATTTCCAGGTGCTTTCAATCTACTCAAAAGCTGAAGCAATGCAACAAAAATATAATACATCTCTCTTTTTAATCATGGGAGTGAATTATGCTAGGTTTTGGGTCTTTTTGGGAGGGTTGTTAAGTATGTGTCACATTTTAGACAGTGGAGGATTCAAGCTGGCAATAATGTGTTAGACAGTTAAGCAGAAAAAGTGAGAGTTAGAGGTGAGACCAAACAAGAGGGACAGGTGAGAAAGAGGAAAAGGTGGGAAGGAAGACGGGATGGGGGTCATCACATAAACACTCAAGTCATATGCTGTCTAGGCTTCTCACATACATCTACTTCAGTTCTATCAGCACCTGAAAGCAGTAAAAACCTCCCCCTTCTTCTTACTTAAACTTACACATAAACTTTTGCTTTGCATCTACACCTAGCTAAGCTTCCCTTCAATTCCACACACACACACACACGCACACAAGAAAACTTTGATCCCAGTGTTGACAAAAAGACGCTCAAACCTGTCAAACACACCCATCACCACTGACAGAGTTGGGTCACTACTGATTCTCTACTCTGTACAACCACAGACAGAATAAACCTTTAAGGTGTCTCCCCACATCTGCACACACACTGACAGGCTGTATTGACTTGTCAAGTCAGAAAAAGTAGAAAACAAAGCTGTGGGGTAAGAGTTTCACATTGGGATGCAACATCATTAAATGTTTGGAGCCCATATCAGTGTAAGCTAAGCCAGCAGCTTCATTCAGTATTCATTACAGCTCGCTGGCACACCGAAAAGACACTGCAGGACAAATCAATTGGAGAGAAGAGAGAGGGAGACGAGGCTGTTGGAAATCCACAGTGTTTCATTTTAACAAAGCAAAGCAAGTGAAAAAACACCAGGGAGGGAATCGCAAATTAACGATCCGGAATAGATCACTGCTCATCAATATACATGTAAGCAACATCAGAAACTGAGCTGACAAACACTTGTTACACATACAAATCTCTGGCAATCACCTCTCTGTCACTCTCACATGCTGCCCTGTTGTTTGAATCATTATCAGTCTGAATTTGACGGGAGAATGTGTCAACAGGCACATTTTTGACAGTGACAAAGCAAAACTGTGAACATACCAAACACATAGTCACTTTCTTGTTTTAGAAACCAGGCTACTACTGAAAGACAGGGTTTAATCTGATAAGAAATGCATGGAAACCTTGAGACTTTGGTGGAAATAAGTGTTAACATTCATAGCAGAAGACAACATTGCTCGGATTCCTGTTCCAATTCAATACTGAATACTGTTATTATAAATACAGACTGTTGGAACAGATGATCATATTTGTACCCTAACAAGTCACAAAGACCTTCAGGGATTTTCCTGCCCTGATAAAGTAGATACTTTACATCGCCACATCACGACTGTCACTCCCACACCACATACATATCTATTTTTATTTATTTACAATACACAGATTGTGCCAGATATAGCTAAAAGCTAATTTTCATCCTTAGTCTCTGGGCGGAGGCTACAAGTGATGCCCAGGTTACAGAGACAAAATCAATGCGGCAAGTCTGTCATCAAGGGTAGTCGGAAACAAAGATACGGTAACAGCTCTGAAAACCGAGCTTCTTAAGATACTGAATTAAATTAAATTTTTCCCACTTTTCTTTGACGCACTGACAATGAAAATTAAATGAATAATTTCAAAAAAGATTCAGGAAACACTATGCTACAAAAGTGATCAGCATCTCGACTTCAGTGTTACTAACAATTAAACAGCGAGCAAAAAATCACATTTACAATACCCTGATCACTTCCAGTTGAATATTTTATAGTCTGCTTAAAACTGCAAAAATACATCTGGTATCTCTCTCTGCAACACAGAAACCAAGGTGGTAAATGTACATCCTAACAATTCCATATTTTACCATAGCCTCAGCCCAGAGGCACTAAAACAGTAGAGGGTGCTGATGACTAATACAAACGGTTTCTGGGGGAAAGGAAATATATCACTCCTGCTAAATAATGCAAAAATGTAAATGAATGTAAATGGTATAGTCATGTTTTGACTTTAACAAATACAATTTGGTGTTTCTATACATGTATATTGGAAACTCTGAAAATTATAAGTGTCTAAATATGTGTCGGATATACACTTATCAAAAGTATTAATACTAAGATAATACCACGTTTAAAACGTTGATCTCCATTATAATACATTAAACAGTATCAAAAGTACTGAAGCTATTAAAAAAGATACAATTCTACATTCAGATTTTCAACCCAAGGCTGCACACATGAAACAACAGGGAAGAAAATCAACTTGTCGTCAGTGTCTGGCTGTTGCAGCATCCTCTCCAGCAGCGAACCCACCATGTGACTGAAGGTGTGTGTTCTGTGACTTTTTTGTTACCAACACTGTGTGCAGGTTGTTAAAAAAATAAAGAAAAATAAATATCTTATTTTGTGTGCCTAGGACTTCCTTTTTACCCTCTTTGCCATGATTGTATCAAAGTTTAAAATAGTGTTTGTGATAACCCTGGTCTCATGTGTATTTAAAATAGTAATAAGTTTGCCTATTTCACCCCTAGTAAGTACAAACCAGTGACTTTACTTGATAAGAAAGTGGTGAAATCATGGATCAGACAAGTTGTTCTAAAACTTTTGTATAAAAACTTTTTTTTAAATATCTCTGGGCGTGATAATAAAAAAGTTTTTCAAGTGTATGTGAAGTTTTGCTGTCAAAACAAATGCATACAGGGTTCCCTACACTTATCTTTAAGTCCAATTATAACACTTCTTTAAATCATAGTAATGCTAAGTCTTTGCATGCAAATGCAGCATTCTTTTACCAAGGGGGTTTTATGAGATTAGCCAGCACTGGTTTGCTCCAGCTATGTGTAAGTTCTCTCCTAAATTAGAGTACAAAGTCAACACTAGAGGCTAAGTAACTACCAGTTATTTTGTCATCAAATCAGCTGCTACAACTGGCTGTATCAAGATTACTTCGGGCATAACCTAACTAGTTTGGGTGTAAAGTCATAACTAAGGCAAGTGGCAAATAGGCGATCAAAGATAGAGTTCCATCGTCATGGTTACTGTGCACATTAGCTGTCTGGCTGGCATGAGCCACTTGGCATCTTAATGAGCTTGGCTGATATTGACATATCCTATCAATAAATTAGGTCTATACCGGACTGCTGTGCTGCAAAATGGCAAATGGAAGTACAACTCATCAGACCCACTCGTGGAAAGCACAGCTGTGAGCCCTGGTATAGACCCAGAAAGCATCACTCACCAATAGCTTTGCCTTTTCGTGCTCTTCATGGGCCTTTCCTTTCTCTATGACGAGGGCAGGAGTCAATTCATCCAGGCCTGTGGTTGCTCCGAGCTCTCTCTCCCTCTGGGCCAGTCTGGCCAACTGCTCCTGCACCCGGGCCTGTTCATGCTCAAAGCTAAAGTAGGAGAAGATAAGAACTGTTTCAACCTTTATCTATCCAGTGAAAGCCTGCGAAACATGCAAGTTCTTGTTCACACAGAGAGATACCCAGCGAGGTCAGAGAGACATTGGTTTTTACATAAATACCAGTATCTTTGGGAAGAAGTCTCAAAAAATCAATAAGACAAAAGAAGTACATATATATCAATATGCATTTTTTTCATCAGTAATGTGGTAGTGGCACAGAGGAAATGCCCAAAACAATATTTGGACTGACACACGAAAACTCTTGACTGACACGTGTGCATGATTATGTTTTGATTAATTACAATATTTCTCATTTATTAATCGTTGGGTGGAATCTAATTAAAGATTACATTAAAATAAAATTAGGTTATGGTTCATCATGAAAAATAAAACAGTTCAGTATTACGGTAAGTTGGGCAGCAAATACATAGAACACGCTTGATATATAATTCCAGCCTCTCATATAATGCAATCCCATCCAGCAACACCATGACATATGGCCTAAGAAATAGCCACAGACATTATACTCTCCCCAGAAAAGCCCACAATTATGAGCTTAGCAAAAAAGTGCATTTATTGCACAGTTCTTGTGTTGGGTTGCCTTATATACTTCTGCTACAATACCTGACACAACTTGGCCTAAGAATTTAAACCAGTGGCATCATGTTAACTACATGAACCTGCATCAGTAAGAACTGATCAAATTCTGATCATATATTATGACTAATAAATTTCCAGCAGAGCATTTCACTGCCAGTGGGTAGGAATTATGGGACTTGCTAACATGTAAATCTATAGAGGCTCAGGATAGTATACAAGCATTCCAGCTGCATAGCAACATGCCTGCTGTACAGACAGAGTAAATCAGAACACGGCAGTGTTGACAGGTCACTCAGCATGCTTATATATGTTCTCCATAAACATTGCACATTAGCATCAAGTGTTTGCTATTTCATGCATCTGTCACCTTGACTGGCCATTAACAGCATGTGTCAACACAGAGAGCTCAATTTAAAGGTATACTATGAAGGATTTTCCTACAATGTAAAGACTCAAAAGTAATCCTTCCCAATCATCACTTAGGACCAACTAGATGTGTGTAGATGTGTATTTATCTGCAGAGATCCTGCCACACAGCATGCAGGTGAAGTTAAGACTTTATAAAAAGGTAGCAACCAGGTGCCAGAGTGTAAGCAGTATGCATGCAAGAGGCACAGCGCCAAAAAATCCCCACAAATATAGCGAGGAGAAATGCCATCTGGGGTTGGCTTTCACTTTCACTTTGGCTCAGGATGCTGTTTACAAACAATAACCAACAATTCCTGCATAGTATGCCTTTAAATGTAAGAAAATATGTGTTTGGATCAAATATTCTGCACAAATTGCTAGAGTTGTACCGATACCGATACCAGTATCGGAAATGCCTCCGATACTGCCTAAAATGCGATATCGGGTATCGGCGAGTACAGCCTAAGACCAATCCGATACCACGTAATGCCTCACATCATTACGCATACGTACGCTACAGGCAAATGAAATTGAAACGGAGTGGAGTTTAAAAAACATTCTACTGTAGCATTTAAAATGTCTTTTTTACCAAATTGTGTAGCTGCACTTTAACCTGTGTCTTGATCTGTATCAACACTGGATAATAATAATAAAAAAAGTTTTATGGCATTCATTCTATTATTATGTATTCATTTCTCAATATTTTACAGTAGTTTTAGGAGTTGAGACATACAACAATTCATATCCCATCCATTTTTATTTTACGCGCTGGTATCGGAACGGTACTCGGTATCGGCAGATACCTAAGGTTCAGGGATCGGAATCGGTATCGGGAAAGAAAAAGTGGTATCGGTACATCTCTACAAATTGCAGTAATTATTGGCATCTCAGGAAGGCATCAAAGTCCAAGTTAGCCAATACTAATGCTCTATCATAATCAGCAGAGTTATAGCAGGCCCTTAAACATATATATCTGGATAATAAAAAAACAAAGCATCGAGCACCTACTTTTTGCGTATTTCTTCCTGTATTTCTGTAGTGGTGGGTCCTGTTGGTTTTGGACCTGAAAATAAAATGGGATAAATATCAATTATAAACCTGGGTCACTCTGCAGAACAGAATATGGAGAGCAACAAATGGTTACTGGTGTATGATACGTTAATGTCTGGCTAATTATGTTGCCTGTGGGAATGACATCTGCCTTAGAATGATCTATTCAAAGTACTAAAGACTACAATAAGCACCCTCTTCTAAACCATTGTTTCTGATGCCTGCCCAGTTATCAAGTAACAGTTAAATGTAACTTAAATAACATAAATATTTATAGATAAACATGTATTACTAAGTAACATACAGTATATCTGAGCAACACAGTGAGGCAGCACAGACTGTCTTGGATCGAGTGTAAATATTCTAACAAATGTAACTACATAAATGACTCAGTTTTAGTTTACTATATCCCTTCCTGTCTATAATGACCAATGTGAAAAAGTCACACAGCAGCAGAATTGACCTTTATCCTGATTCAGTTCTCATCAGCTGCTGAATGAGGACATGTTTAATGACACAGTGGGCCTCCCAATGGGAGCTCCGTGAGAAAGGAAAGGTCTTTGACTGGGACGTACTGGGTGGTGGTTTGTGACTGTCTGACGGAGATGGTGGTGGCTTGCCGCTGTCAGTGCCCTCAGAGTCCCTCATCCGCCGGAGCACATCCTCTGAGAGCTGGACAGAACAGGAATGTGAGAATTAACAAATGTGCACATAAACACAGGAACACACACGCACATATAAAAACCCCTTGCTGTACATACAGAACAATGGGAAAGCAGCAGATTAAAGGCTCACGGGTTAAAGATTTTATCATCCAGCCTGCTGAAAGACTCCCCAGCAAGTCACTTACTTGCTACCAGCTCTACCAGACAGCTTTGCATGACCTCTGACCCCCCTGAGTTGTAAGACTTAGAGTAGTTATCTGCCTACACGGATCAACACATAAACACATTATTAATTTACTCTCCTACTGTGCTTTTGGCAGGTTCAAATATCAGACACAGTTGTTAATATACGAAACTGAAACTATGTTTTTTACGTCTGTCGTCACCAAATCATGACATTGAACGTTAGCTGCCGTTGACAAATGTTACAGTAACGGAACAGCGAGCTACCTTGAACGTTGTTGACACAGCAAATCTTGCTAACGTTTACACTGTGACGAAATTTCGTTTACAATATGGCTGCGTAAATGTCCACTTTAATGGTATTTAACGACTAGTTACACGTTGTAATTCACCAAGCTGTTGTAAGGGTAAGTTAACAGCTTCACACAGCGAGTAACGGTATCGGGGCATAACGGACAGCGGGGGTATGACCGGGTTCATTTGAGGACATGGTATGGGACCTGTCAGCTTTCCATTGCACCTTGTACTGACACCGCTGCATAGCCTACTAGCTTACCATTATTAGCATTAGCTGTCATGCCTATTAACATAACAGAACATAACTCAAACTTAGCCTGTGAATTTCAACAGTAAGAGGAAACGTCATATATAAGTTACCTTCACTCCTTCAATTACTGTGACCTTCTCGTTCTCGTCCAGTCCGAATGACACCTTCCTGGAGGTGCTGCTGTTACCTCCCATTTTCACCAGCTGTCTGCTCTGGTTAGAAAAAATAATAAAAACCTCCTCTAGTGTGAGGACAGGGACATAAATGAGCGGCCGGTGTCGCCGCCACAGCGACCGGTGGTTAAAGCACTCTAATAAAGGTCAAACTGGCGCTACAGTATCCTCTAAGCTCATTGGTTGGATAAAATCATTCGGACGTGAGGGGTTGATGGGAAATGTAGTTAAAAATGTCCTTTGAGTATTATGAGGCGTTTAAAGACCAACCCATCATCAGGAAACACAGATTAAAGGACAAACAGCGGTGTCATTAGCACAGGAAGGAATATATGAAGAAAAGCCTTTACCCAGAGTGTAGTTACCGCAAGAAACCACAGAGTGGAGTCCTGCCCTTGGTGTGAATGCAATAAATTACCTACACCAGCCACAGTGTGGAGTCTTTCCCAATCACACAAACAAACAAATCAGAGTCCATGGTTTATTCTGTAGGTCACGGAATGCTCAATACATTGCATTAATATGGGCTGCATATTATACAATCAATGCACTTAAATAAAAAGGCAATTTACAGATCATTTGCAAAATGATTTCAACATCAAAAATCTTGTCCATCGAGCAAGAGAGGACCTGGTGAACTCATGTCATGGATCAGCACACTGATTTCCCAATCACTATTCTAACTCCAAGTTACACTATCACCAGCACTGAAATTTGAATATATAATATTTCTAAGAGTCAGGCAAATACTGTAATTTCTTGGAAATACACACCTGCTGTACTGCCTTGTTGCTTTTCGATGATGAAAAAATAAATGTATCTATATTTTCTGCATCCAGGTCGCCACTATCTTTGAATACTGCTAGCTTAAATACAGTAATCCATTTATACCAAACATATAGCATTTTCAAGGGGAAACATGAGGTGGTTTTAAGAGACTGAAGTACGATACTGCAGTAACACCAATGGTGTGACAAGAACTGATTTCACAAGATGAACCAAGATGCCACAAAACCCATGCCTAATGATGATCAGAGTGGAAAATGTTCTCATTGACACTGCCTTAAAGTTACCAACTTTGACATACCAGTTGCCTGAGTCTTGCTCAGGGGGAATTAAAAGGATAATCTATATAAATAAACTCTATCAAGACCATGATTTGATGCCATTAAATTGAGCAATATTGTTTGTGGTCTAATTTGAACACGTCTAGTAACATTTCTGGAAAAAAAAAAAAAAACAGAACACGGGAAAATATTGGCAGAAAAATAAATCAGCAGCAAGCAGAGCTAAACTATGCTGATATGGAATGAGGGCATGTCTAATCTGGAATACACAAAAAGAGTTTCTGCACATTTTTTTGTTCAAATCAGACAGGTAATAGCACATCCTTAATGACTATGGAGCTAACAAATGTGCTTTCAGCAGCAGGAATGGTTAATCTGGTTCAACAAATATAAGCAAAAGCCCCTAATAAATAATGGAGGGGATAAATGGCTGGTAGCAAATGTGATGTGAGACACAATCTGAGTGTCACAGATGGTTTGTGATCTTTAGCTTGAATACAATTCCTGTATTTAGGAGCTGACAATGTCTTTATCCTATTGCAGTTACACTCAACACACTAACACCTTTTGCTTGTTCACTGAGGGGATGGCGACTATTTGACAGGACAAAGTACGCCTATCAAAATGAATTAGTCCTTGACCTGTGTAGATAGGCACTGTGATTCAGTAAAAAATGATTAGCCAACACAAGACAGTGATAAAGTCAGTTGAGATGTTGTTACTCAGAGCTTTTAGTGGGAATGTACAGATGTTGAGTTGCCGTCAAAAAAATGTTACATCTTAAATACTTATGTACTTGTTTGGGGTTTAGACTTCATTATTGAGGACTGAGCAGTTGATGCATGATGCTGGAATGACAGAAAATGTGCGGAGACGAGTCAGTAAGCTCCCACATTTAAGAGCCTGTTAAACAGAATCAATATGGAGTCTGTCGGGGCCACAATCAGGGACAGTACTCCTACTGTGGAGCTACAGCAGCAGTGCACTCAGGCGACAGTGTTACAAAAAGCGTTTGCTAAGTTCACAGTCCTCCAGGTAATTGGCTAGCAAAGGTCTCTCCTTTAGTGTCCACTTGTTAACTTATCCTGGCATCAAAGCGAGACCAAGATTACTTGTTCTTGGCGTCCAGCTACTTTGATCTGCATTTTTTTTGGCCAACTCCTCTGATCACCACCCTGCATTACACACTACATACGCATAACATTTAAGTCCAGCTGTAAAACCCCCTCGCTTCTCCCATTCTCCTCTTCGTTCATTCAAGCAATGACAGGTCTCCAACGCTCAGCTTCAATGCTGTTAATGCTGCTGGACCCATAGGGTCCGGAGGCAACATCATCCAGGTATGCTCCCACCATACGAGAGCTGCCGGGACCAGAGCCATCAATCTGGGTGGAGGAGTAAAACAGGCCTTGGTCAGTCAGCTCCTTACGGCCAAGGGTTGTAGCGACGGTTGGGGGAAGGTGGACATCACTTTCATCCGGCTCGTCCACCTGTGACTTGTAGGAGAACAGGATCTTGGGCTCTGAACTGTAGAAAAGAACAAAGAATAAATTCAGTCAACTGTGCTAAGTACAACTAGAAAGTATTCTGCATATTTTGTATGATTCTTAGTACAAACCCAAAGAAGCCCTTGAGGAATGTGACATAAATGAGCGGAGCGAAGGCGGAGAAGTACAGGAAGGTGGTGACATCCACACAGCTGGTTCAGAAAAGACAAAATAAAGACGGGTTTCACAAGATGTAAACAGGCCTGTGAAATGGTAGGTTTTCTATTCTCCAACCTGTGCCCTATTTTCCAATGTTTTTGTGTTTAAGTGACTAATGGGAACAACAATTTCTGAAACTGGTCCAGTATTGACAGAGACCACTAAGGTGGCGGCAAAACAGGCTGCAATGTAAACACTCACTTTATGTCCAATAAAAGTGCTTGTTTTTGTCATTGAAAGGCTCAGATTATTACACTAAGTGACTAACAACATCATGGAAAGGATCCCTACAGAGAGAGACCTCTTTGTTAACGAGTAAGATCCTTTTTTAACCAGAACAGCCCTGAAACTGCTATCACCAAACCCACCAGACTCCATTTAATGAATAGTATTTTTTTTTCATATGTCTGTTAGACAAAAAGAATCTTAATCTTTAACAAAAAGATCTATCTCTGTGTGGAGCCTTTCCATAATGTCAGTGGCAAAAACAAGCACTTTTGGTGGACCTACACTGACAGCCCCCAAATGCCCTGAGTAGTAACACTGTAGTCTGTTTTGCTGCTGCCAGTTGCAGGAATCTCTCAATATTGGATACATTTCAAAAAATGTTGTTCCCATTAGTCACATGGGCACAAAAACATTGGAAAATAGAGTCCAAGTTGAAAAATACCTAAGTAACCCACTGAAAGTTACAGGACATGAGCATTATTATTAGCTTCAGATGCAGCAACCACAACCAATAGGTTGCTGCCAAAAGGACAACATCTGTTATGTGCTTATCCTCTCGCCTAAACTCAACTGAACTTCATAAGACCTACCAAAACACTGAGTCATCCCCCTCGCTGCAAAACAAAAACACATATCCATTTCTTCCTATAATACTCACATAGGTCCATTTTTTCAGTGTGATATTCAAAAGGATTATACTGACCACAGTCCCTCTATGATTCCAGCACATAGCAGAGCACTGCCCAGGCCCTGGACGAGGTTCAGTAAGGACAGGATGGCAGCATATACATAGAAACTCCTCTTAGCTGGACAAAAGAAGCAAAACAAAGATATGTAGGCAACAGAGGTCAAATGCTTTTAATTATATGGCATCCTGCAGTGGTAACAGCACATTAATAAGACTGGATATGGATTGCATGATATAGAACACTAATCTTTTAACCTTTTAAATTGAATTTCTTATCTCTGCTGCCATGAAATCCGTAACTTACATGGAAGAGATATCCTCTCCCTCACTGGAGTTTTAGGCAAGATCACAATCAAAGAGTACACCTATAAAAAAGGATTACATCATCAGTTAATTATTAGACATCAGTCATCAGATATCTGTCAAGTATGAGTTTTGTATAGTCACAGGTTACAGACCAGGAAGAAGAAGCAGGAGCTGGCCAACCAGAAGTGCCGTCCTCCGTGACCGTAGATGTTGAAGTCCTCAGCAGACAGGTGACTGTCTGGATACAGGATCTCTAGTGTGCCCTAGAACAATTCAGTCATTTATTTCAATTGAATTCAGAATGACAATGCACCAAAATGTCCTGCTGTGCAATGATCAGTTAAGTTTTTAGTAATAATTAACCTCTTATCAGTCATTACCTGTGTAATGGAGTAGCCCAGAGCCAGCACTGCAGTGATAGCCAGCACTCGCTTTATACTGGACTTGCTCTCCAGGTGACCTGATTAACGAATACAGAACAAGGCTTAGAAGACACAAAAACTCTACAGACATTCACTTGCATTCATAATTAGATACAGGGCTGAAAAGGATCATTATTAACTGATCATATGACACAGATGTGTCATGTGAAAAGAGACTGAAACAATGGTTAGCATATACAGTAAATGAGAACTGAAACCAGTAGACCAAACTAACCAAAAGCCAATCCCAAGATGACAACACTGAGCTCAATAGCCAGCAAGAAAAATCGGGTGATTTCCCACAGCACCTGGAGAGACAACAAACATCATGAGATCCACTGTGACGAGATGGGACCAGCTGTGTTGTAACACATATTGACCCAGAGCATGTGCAAAACTTTACAGGTCGGGTCACACTCAAAACAATAAATAATAATGTGTGTGGTTTTTTTTTCAGCAGTTCAGCCATGATAGTGGGGAATGGGAACAGTAGGCCCATCGCTGTGTGAACTCCATAGGGATCGTTCTGGTATGTGAGGAATGTCAGTTGTGCCCTTCCTTTTGGACATGAAAGCCAAACAAAGTCATGCTGAAGCTCATATTAGCCCCTCGTGGTATTCAATAAAAAGGGATATAGGGACTGTTACTTCAGTATGGGCGAGGTATTCATGCTGGAACGCTGCAATCTGTCAACTATTTTATATTGTGTGTTCACTCTCACTCTCTCTCGCGCACACACACACACACACACACAAAAACAAAACAACAAAAAAGCCTGGGCCAGTACATCAATTTAACAATTTCCCCCTGGCTATATATTCCACCACACAAAAAGCAGTTTCTCCTCCAAAAGTACACTTCTTGCTGTAGTTTAAAGCAAACATGAATATCTTATGACAAGTGCAGCTCAGATTATGTTCTCGGTAAAAGAGAGCGAAGAGTGGTGCAGAAAAATACAGAGTAAAAGCCTTACACATGTACTATTTACTGTATGTCCAGCTTTTATCTCTATAGAAAACCATGTGAGGGTTTGCTCGAGGTCCAGTCAGTAACTATTTGATCATCTACATGTCCATCTTCTTGATCTTAATTTATATTACAGGCCCAACACCCATGTGGTAACAAAACTGTTATTTATGCTTCTTTTGCTTCCTTACTTTGTCTATGATGGTGGCAGCACTGGATGCACTGACAGTCATTGACACTACGGCCCGGGTGATTCCAACCGCCGCTACAACAAACACCTAAGAAATACAGTACGAAACATGTTAGACACTATAAAACAATCTGTCGTCTCAACACTATGAAAATATGTCCTGGAGTAGAACTGAGGAAAAAGTATAGCTGATAGCAACAATGCACTGTTTAACACTAGTGACAAACCATTTGTAGAGCTCACTTACAGCCTTGCTAGGCATTGTGGACCTTTTTTTTTTTTTTTTTACCATCACTGGAATAAACGGATGCAGTAAATTTTGGAAACAAAGGGTAAGCACCTTCCACAGAGAAGGGACAGATTATAAAGCAGAACAGTAAACAAGGAAGAAACTCATGACCAAGTATTTCCACAATGTTGTTCATCTTTGTTGTTGGATCAACACCACAGTCATCTTATGGGAATTCGCCGTGTGACATGGATCCAAGGTCAAGATAATAACTCTGAATACAGTATGTTGGTGTTTCTGTTGTTTGTGTCCTACCAGCAAGTAAAAGGTGACGAAGATAGGGCTGGAGGTGAGTCGAATCTTTGCCCTGGCTGAGGGCAGCTTCCACATCAGGAATACAAAGAAGGCCACATTAGGCACTAGCAGTAAAATGTCCCAGAATCGTACCCTAAAACAGAATAATGGATGTGAATTGGACAATACAGAACTTTCCGAAAAATAACTCATATGTGTAGTCTGTCAGATATGCACTGTGAACTGTTATTTTGACCAGCCATTTCTTCCAGCTTGTGCTAATAAATACCTGGAGTCTCCAATGTCCTCATACAGAACTTGTAGACATTTGTGAGGCTTGGTGATGTTGTCTTCAGTAGGTGGCCAAGTTGGGAATGTTGACGTGTTGTCCAATGGTGTAGGTGAAATACTGCCATTGTACTGAGTAAACCTAACCACAGCAGTCACTGTGGGTAGCATGGTGTCGAACCCTGAGGAAAAAAGACACTGGTTATGTCAGGTATGAACAGAAACTGATTACTCACATACTAGCACATCAGCTGAGCTTCTACTTCTCATTCATTACAGCTTCCTCCTTTGGGTAAAATACAGCACTGTAAGGGGAGGGTCCTTTCACATGGGTGCTAAATCCATTTTAGGTTTCATTATAGGTAAATGTATACTAGACCCAACTTGTATGTCATATGAGCACAGCAAGACACGTCAGAAATTGAAACTGGTGCTGCTATAGCCGGCGGCACATTGGTTAAGACTTTAGGAGGTGTAGCCGACAACTGTTGGATTGTTGTTTTACCAGGCAGCTTCCTCCACTATTAGATAAACATTATGTAACAGAATTGGCTGCTATATCAGTCGTGTGTGGCGTTAAATTTAACGTTTCAAACTATCAATCTTGTCTAATCATGCTGATATGAATTTACGAATACTCAACTGTTGGGATAACTGCCATGATACAGTAGCTACCTATCTTTGCTAGTGTAAACGATAAACAACGTAAAATAAAAGGGCTCAAATAAAAACCGCTCTCGCTTGAGCTGAATAAATATACTAACAGTTAGCTAGTTAATAATAATGTAACGTTAGCTAGCCCAGCGTACAATTCCTTGTCATTTATCCCAACACTTTCGGTTAGAGTAAAAGGGGATTTCAGACGTTAGCTAAAGCTGCTACTTACAGCTTGCTAGCTGCGGTCGGAGGAGCGGTTGTCTGTCAATTAAAATTATATTCTCCCTGCTTCCGTTACAGACAAATAAGTAAAGACGACAATGCTAACGGAAAATACAGCTTGCGAATTAATACTATGTATCCCAGTGTAAAAGCCGCCTGGCTCACGTTAGCATCAAAACAAACGTGATACTAGTGCAAGCGCAGTAACGCCGACCAAACGTAACGAGAGCTTCAACTGGTAAAAAAATAATATCTTACCTATTCAGTAGACTCGGATTCAATGGTACAACTATTGTAGAATGTTTTAGAATTAATAAGACTTCAGCAGATGCTTTACAAGCTGTCATAAACACTGTAATCGATTAATAAATTGATCACCGATACGAGACATGGCTGTGCTGGATAGTTTCGTTAACAAATATTCCCTGTGAGGTCAGCTGACACGCTCACCAAACAAGCGGAGGAAATCTCGCGAGATGACTTTGTGACGTATGTGTGAGTGTTTTATTTTTTTACCTTGTTAGAAGAGGCCCCCCTAGCGTTAGAAATGTGTTTTCTCTTTTCTCTTTTCTTTATTATGTTGCCTTTTGTATGTTATGGCCTCAGAGAGAGAAATCAAGGACCCAGCTGGGTTGCTGTTAAACGCCCTTAAAAATAAGATGTCTTTATTATGAGAAATAAAGGGCAAAAAAAAAGAAAAAAAAAGAGGCAGGCTATATGATAGGATAATATAATATGACTTTGGGATAGCCTAAAGAATAATGGCCCTCTATACCATTTAGCTATAGTTCAGGTTGTCTCCCACCGGGTACATTTGCATAGGCTATAACCCATCGTTAAAGGGGAACACCACCTACATTAAGAATTCCAGTATGTTATTTCCATGGCCTAGGAAACTTTAATTAATGTTTGTGAACATGAGCTTCTCTCTCTTAATGCCAGAAACCAGATAAGTCTTTAACTTGTGATGTCATCAAACACAAAATCTTGGTCTGCTCCATACACAGTGGATGGGAGCCTGATTATGTGGACCTACATAATGTTTTCTTTTTATACCCAAATGAGTTTTATTCTAATGTAATGTTCTCATTTCTGAAACAGAAAATGTACCCATACACTCATAACATTCTCCTGGGTGCTTTCAGTGTCATCTTTGGTCATTATCTTTGGTCACAGTCAAAAATTGGGTTGCTGGTCCATTCTGCATGGACCACAAGTGACTTGCAAACATGTCAAGTTTTACATACAGTGAATTTCCACAACAGAGCGTTTATTTTTAAGTGTCATTTCCTGCTGTAATGTGAGTGACATGGCCAAACCCAAGTGTGACGCTGCATGTATAACACTGTGTGGACCTTGAACTAATGACTAAGCAGAAATCTGGACCTTTGTGGCTGGACCAGTTGGGAACCACTGATCTATACCATCTTTCACAATTCACTATGGAGCAACTCCAGACTTTATACAATATGACATCACAAATTTGAGTTTTAGCACTCTAGCTTTTGTGTTTGGGAGAGAGGCGTCCATATTTACTACTATTTTTGGACTGTTTTAGACCGTGAATTTTGAAAATGGGCGTAGTTCCCCTTTAATGTTATTAGTATCGCCCATGCTTTTTCTACTATGACAAGTCAAAATGTCTGCTGTGAAAGGGCCCTATATTGTGCAAGGAGTTTATCAGATGGGGAAAAAAATAGAAAAAAAAAAACATCATAAAACATAAAACAGGCTGATAAGTACCGGTAGGTACACTGTACACTGTAAACAACCAAAAATAGAGGTGGGTATACCCTCCTCTACACCACTAGCATTACGACTAAGTGAAATAATAATAGCAATAATGAGAAAACAATGTCATTTATTGACACATCATTTTGAGCACTATGTTTCAGATACACTGCGAGGAGTAATACAGTCACATGTTTTTCTGTCTATGTAGACTTATTACTTGAAGTGTAGACGTAATTACACAAGGCATCCAAAGCACTAGGCAAAAGGTGATCAGGAAGTGCTCTCATAATTCCTGAACTCTGTGAAACAAGTTCCCTGAGAATGAGGAAATCAGAGTGTGTGTCTTCTATCGAGACACAGCAAAGACTTTAACTTCTTTAATCATAAGAATCAAGTCTCAAAAATATTATTACTTTGTTCTTTCTACTGAGAATATACAGGTTATATGTGACAGAAATATAGCTGTGATTATGAATAAATAGTGACACGTGCTTTGGGGTGCCCTGACATCATCCTGTAGGCCAGGTGCACTGGTTCAGTCAGGTTAGCCTTAAATGTGTACACATGAGTCTTCCCGCTGACCGGGCTGATGTTGTAGAAGCTCAGCCTGTGGGTCTTGAAACTCAGTCTGATCTCCAGCCTGCGTGATAATGTGGTCCTCTTCAGCGGCACATCGTGACCTTGCTCAAAGGCTGTCAGCAGGTTGTTGAACCACATCAGACACCAGGAGCTGCGGCTGCTCTCCAGAGCAGAGGGCACCCCGCTGCGTGCCAGTTTCCCACTGTAGCACACGCCGATGATCCACGGAGAACCCTCGAGCTCCACCTCCCAGCAGTGATCGCCTTCGTAGAAGCTCTGGGTGCTGAGGACCTGGAAGAGGTTGGTGAACCTCTGAGGAGAGGGTGGGTAGGGCTGTTTGGCAGCGCTGTAAGTCACCGTCTTCAAGTCCTCTGAGAGGACAAGGTTGGGGTGGGCTGTTTCTGGGTCAAAGGTCACCTCTGAAGGGTTGAGGGTGTTGCGAAGGGAGCGCTGAATCTCTCCAATGCTTTCCCTCAGCTCAGCGTTCATGTCTTCCAGCTTGGAGCAGGCTCGCGTGGGGTTGACTTTTGATTCAACGTGGTCGTCCTCTTCGCCCACAGGCTTGGCCATTAACTCCTCAATGTGTGGTTGTAGAGTCTGAAGCTCGTCACTAAATGCAGTCTCATCATCTTCAGTCAGGAGAGACTCTGCTCTGAGCATGGCTTGTCTAAGCTGCTTTGTCAGCTCTGTAGCTTGACTGACTCGACTGCCTGTGTTGGCCTCACCTGGACCTAACTCTTCTTCAATCAGCTGCATCACCTGCACGCTGTAGCTCTGTGACAGTTCTTTTATCTGTCCTAAGAGTCTGGATGCTTTCTCTCTCAGCTGACTGTTAGCAGTGGTCACCTCTAACTCCAGTTCCTTCTCCTTCTTCAGTACAATCTCTGCCATCTCCAGCTTGAGACTCAACTCTGTGACTTGAGATGCAATCCTGAATTTAGGTCCATCCATTTTCTTCCTGCCTTTGCTACTACCTACCTCTTGATCCAAAGAAATGGACCGCTCTGTGCATCCAGACCCAGATTTAAAGTTATCCTTTCCCTCACACTCTGAGCTCTCCTCTTGGCTTTCTCCAGGTGTTGCTCCATCCTGCTGGTGTTTTGTGTTTGATTCTTCTGTGACATCGCTCTTGATCGTCACATGGTCGTCATCAGAGGGGTTTGCAGTGGAGCTGGCTTTCCCAGCAGTGGCTTTGTAGGACTCTATGATGCTGCACATTTTGGAGCTTTTCACAAGAGCCTGGGTTCCCTGGTACTCCACCTGGCACTCAGGGCAGCTGTGCTGGTCGAGGCCTTCTTCCATGGTCTGAAGGCAGGCGAGGCAGTAGATGTGACCACAGGGAAGAGAAACTGGCTCAGAGAAGAGCTGCAAGCAGATGGGGCAAGTAAGCTCCAAAACTGAAGCTTCTGGATGATCCATTTTAGAGAAATGTGACTGAGTCTCACTCACAGATGTGGTGTCAGCCCCTAGGAAAAAAACAAAAACTTTAAACTTGGCTGACTGATTTGACTCTGTTTAGATTATAAAAGCTCTATAAAGTGAGTTGTAAATGTTGTATGTAAATGACCTAAGGGGAAAAAGGACTTCAAGTAAAACAAACAAAAAAGTAGTATTAAGTATAAAAAAGTATATAACATCGGGGTCATAGCCAGGACTTTAGTCAAGAGTCCCCTCACACTGACAAAATTATCACCCCAGATATAGTCAATTATATTCTTAGTATTGCATTTGTATTTGTTAGTTGTGTTCTGTTGTTGTCTTTGAATTTTATTCCCAAACATGAACATCTACAAGTTGAGAGACTGAATCCTTTTTTTTTCTTGTTTTTTGGCCTATAAGTAATCAAACTTAAATATCATTAACCCCCTAAAAGTACAGGAGTCAGTCTATAAAATATCCGACAAGTGTATAAAATATTCACTGTGACAAATTTTAATTCAATGTAATCTACTCCAGATTGCAACACCCCCCAAATTCCCACACAAAATACAGAGAACATAACATAAAGGGGCAGTTCACTCCCCAAAATCAAAAATACATACTCTTATCTGTAGTGCTATTTATCAATCTAGATTGTGTTGGCGTGAGTTGCTGAGTGTTGGAGATTTTGGCTGTAGAGATGTCTGCCTTCCATTGAATACAATGGAACTAGATGACACTCAGCTTGTGGTGCTAAAAGTGCCAAAAACGACATTTGAAAAACTCAACAGCAGTGTCTCTTTCCAGAAACCATGACCCCTTTACTCAAGATAATCCACAGACCTTGTTGTGAGCAATTTCATGCAGGAACTACTTTCTTTCTGCATCACTGTGGAGGAGGAAGTGTGCATCTACTCACAGATGAGAGATAGCAACAATAATATTCAAACTAATAGTTCAATAATGCTTGTTTATCTAAGCCAACATTACAGAGGATGCCATTAATGTGTCCCATCTCGTGGTGTCTCGTCTATGAGTAGGTGCGTGCTGCCTTCCGCAAGGTGATACAGATGGAAGGTGTAGTTCCACCCACTTTATACTGGAGAGAAGGCAAACATCTCTACGGCTGATATCACCAACACTCTGCAACTCACACCAAAACAATGCTGTTTTATAAATGCTGTGGAAGTAAGAGGAAAAATATGGATTTTTGATTTGGAGGTTAACTGTCCCGTTAACTTCTGCTGTTTTTGGAAAATGTGGGAGGTGTTGCAGTCTGGAGTAGATTACAAATGTAACAGCAACATTTGGTGAATATTTTTTACACTTGTAAGACAGACTTGCATATTTTTCCAAATGACCATATTTAATTTTGGTTACTTTTAGGCAAAAAAAAAACAACAAGCATTTTGATAATCATGTTGGGAAATTAAATAAAAAAGAAAGATACAATGCAAAACTAACAAGCCCCAAAATAATCTAGAGAAAAAATATATAGGCTAGTTTTAATTTTGAAGTGAACTGACCCTTTAATGCATCTTCCTTGCAGATGTAGAGACTACTGAGGAAGCTATGCATGACTAAGCACAGCTCAAGGCAACCATACAGTCTGTGTGTGCAACTAAAATCACATGCACAAGTACACAAGCAAGACTAATCTTCCATGGAATGATGCCCATTCTAAATTGAACATTTTAGTCTCATGAAAATGTGTCTACTAACCATGAACAGTCAAAGCGAACAACGTAGGTCACATTTGTTTATGCGTGGTTTGGCAGCGCGTCTGTTTACGCCTTAGTAAAGTTTCGGTTTCCAGAGAACAGGACTTCCACGCGGCCAAATCACAAGTTTACATTCTTCAATTTAATCAGTCACACACACATTGTTTAGCATATTTTGCCGCAGGGTATAGCTCTGATTTCAACTATTATGGCATTACTTCCTTTACACATAATTAGGACTACATTTTAATTCATATGCGTCACTTAATGCGCATCACTACGGAAATGATAGCGGCACGCGGACTCATTACGAACAACTATAGACTGGCCGTCTTAAAATTAGCAAAATTATTACGTGGATGTAACAGACAACAGTTACTAAAGCCTTACCTCTTGCATGCGTGCTGTCTTGTGTCGAGTCTTCCTGTTCAGGTGTGTCAATAAAACGCACTGACGCACAGATGAGCGTTAAAATCCGCCTTTCAGACACACTGCACCATCATTTGCCTCATGGTGGATCTCAGTGGAGTAATCCATATTGAGCAGCATGAATTCATTAGTGTGTGTTTGCCAGACCTTGACCCACTCTGCCCCAATATGGTACACCCCTCAGAAATGGCACGAGCATCTTAAATAAGCTTTTATTTTTAATATTTTTTTTTCCTATTGTTGCAAAAACACAGATTAAAGTAAGAATGCATAAACACCAGAGAACAAATAAATCAGGCTTGTATAAACAGTGCTGAAGTATTTTTAATTTATTCATATTTCTACATTTGGTTTCAAGGACATCAGCAAAACCCTCTCCACACAATTGGATGATGAAAGACACGCAAAAATAATAAATAAAACAGTCACTATAGTACAAAGGCACCGCGGCAGGCTACACCACTACTGTTCCCCTCCAGGGTCTGTTTACACTTCTCTAGAATAAAAGTCAGTCTGACCCACCTCCGAACTCATGTAGTGTACAAACATTTCTAAACTTGGCAGTTCCCTACCTAAAAGAAGACGTGTGAAATGTATATGTTGTGGTTTCATGATGACCATATGCTCAGATCAACTTGTTGTTGCAGTCCCTACATATTAAAATAAATCAATACTCACTTGCACACTTTGATTCAGCAGTGATCCCACCTGAAGTCTAGCTTCTCATCCAATGCTCTCATTACCTATGACTCAGGTGAGTCAAATGTAATTAGGAAACACTCTTGTGGTTGACAAAAACAGAGTAACGCTCAATACTCTGGGAAAACTCCACTTATCTCATATCTCAAACAGACTAAAATAATCCAAAGCAATTTAAACACATTCTCACACCATATTTGGTTGCTTGTTACATGTAGCTATAAAAAGTCTTCCCACGACACTCACGTCCAAACACACAGACATGTACACAACTCTCAACTGAATGAAGGATAACAGGCTTGTTTTGTAGCTGTGTGTGTGTGTGTGTGTGTGTGTGTGTGTGTGTGTGTGTCCAGGTCTGTTTAAGCTTTGAAGATGAGCTTCAAGACAAGACGATTACAGAAAACAGGCAGTAGTTTTGGTATATGAGGGATTTAGGCATCCCAAGTGTTTTTGGTGTTTTAAACTCATATTTTGGAATGACTATGATTCTGGTGCACACAATTAAAAAACAGTGAAACAGTCCAAAGGCATATTTGTCCAGTTGTGTCATGGTCAGTGGAGGATTTTCACAATAAAATAGCAAAAAAAAGTGTAAACAGCCACAGTCAGTGTAAGAGCACTGAGATAAGGACTGCATTATGTTTTATACACTTATTTTGAAATGTCGAGTCTGTGCATATTACGACTTGGTTTGGCTATATATCTTTATATGACGGGACAGTCACTTCTTTCTGTTCCAGTTTATTCCAAGTCTCACAAACAGGCACTACAGTTGGCAGGTCTATCAAAGGCAGTATTCAGGCATGCTGGGAAAAATCCTTTCAAATGCCTTTTGGGAAAAGGAGAGAACAAAGAGAGTATACTTTATGTGTCTTAAATCTTGTTTATGTGGCTTTTGGTAGAGGTGTGTGTCTACAGTAGTGCATCCAGGTCGAATTCTGGCAGAGGCTCCTTCCAATAGGCGAAGCTGCTGTACTCGGGACAGGCCAGAGCAGAGGACGTGCTGTTCCCGACAGAGAGCACGGGGAAGAAATGTTCCACCAGTTCACTCAGGTGGCTGTACCTGAAAAACACACACACACACACACACACACACACACACACACACACACACATTAGGATATGGGTAATGATGTCTTGCATGAAATCATGAGTTCTACCTCAGTTGGTGCAAACATGAGGAATTGTTAATAATTCACATTTCCTAAAGGGAGTATGGTGTAATATTTTCCACCAGGAGCAGGATGGGAAATCATCTCAAAAGGAATCTAGTTGTAGTCTTGCAAATACTGACCCTGCAAGATCCCCAGTCTTCCCAAACGCTAACAGTGTGTGAGTACAAACTGTTTTTAGATGTGAGAGGGTGTCACACATAAGCCTTCTAAAAGTCTTTTCAAAGTCTTCTCATGTATGCTAGACATAGGATTCACCAGGGTCAGAATCTGTAGCCTAAACAAGTTGAAAAGGGTGATTATATCTGTGTTCTGTTGCAGACTTACGAGGACTTGTTGCCTTTAGTCTTCTCCTGGATGAGCTCTCCTTTTGGGTTGACAGTAAATAACCTGGTATCAGGAACTCCAACCTGCTTGTAGGCAAAAGCATCCTGCAAAATAGAAAGTAAATACAGTTACACAGACGAGCTTCAGTGTGACTTCAACCTTTGCACCTTGTCTGTACACTATAAAGATTGTCTGGCTGTTATAGCACTAATCTATTATCATAAATCCTTACTCAGTGTTTACTTTAATTCCAGCGAGCAAACACCAGACCTTAATTCCACATTTCTCACACTTCATTTCTACCTGCTGGAGTATGTTACAGGAAGTGTAGGCTGCAATAATAATATTTAAAAACATTTAAAACACATGGGTGTGTTCTTTGTCTTTTTTTGTGCCAGAGGCTGAAATCACTGCCAAATGTGCAACTGTGCACCCTGAAAAACCTTGATAGAAAACAACTTGTTGCTGAAGGTTATTGCTGTATTAAGAGTCAGTCTGCAGTGTTGCTTACGTTAGTCCTGTTGCCGAAGGCTGCGTAGAAGGGCTGTCTCTTTGGGTTGAACAGATCCTTGATGTCACTCAGACAGGCAATTTTAAACACCTCTGGCTTCTTCTCAATAACCTCTCTGCACAAGTGAGGACAGACAGTTCATAGTCAAAATGGACATATGTTCAAGTGTCCCCTTACACATTTTTATGTATTTCAGCCAGTGTATGAGCAGATTTTTTTAACACCCCACGCAGGGCAATGCACCCTGCCAAATTCCGCGGACCTAAATCCAATCAAACATCCATGGGATGTGCTGATACACCAGAGGTACCCCAAATCCATGGTGGGGCTTCCTTGGAGCTGGGGCTCTGACATGTCAAGGCACGGACACACCATCTTTAGGGGTGTCCTATGGTGTCTGGCACCGGGCTGTTGGCTGCGGATCCTTTAAATCCTGTTGGTTGTGAGGTGGGGTACCAACATGTCCCCCGGATGTTTGATCAGATTGGGATCCAAGGAATACGGAGGCCAGGTCGACACCTTGAGCTCTTTGTCATGTTCTTTGGGCCGTTCCTGAGCAGTTTTTGTGGTGTGGCATGGTGCATTGTCCTGCTGGGGTTGGAGGGGGGTACTTGGTCCACAACTGTATTTGGGGTGGGTGAAACCCATCAAGAGGCGTCCTCGTGATGGCGGGGGACTTAAGTTTCTCATCAGAACATTTCATGGTAATGAGATGATCAATGTTATTCAATTCACCCTCCAGTGGTTTTAATTTTTTGTCTGACGGGTTGAGGTGTTTGTTGGATACCTCTTTAACATAGAGGAGTGGCCACTAGAGGTCAGCAGTACATCACATTGACTAGATAATTCAGTTTATTAACACCAGTCCTGATATACACTACCTGTGAAGTACTTCAGTAGTAGTATCTGTTACCTGTGTAGAGCTGAGAAGAGGCTGCTGGGGGCCAACAGCACAGGGCCTTGAGGGAGGACAATGCCTTTGTCATTGACCCAGTGAAGGTAGTCCTTAGTGATGGCAGCCATACCTATGGCCCGTGCTGAACAATACAGGAACTTATACCCATTTCTACAAGAAAGGAGCGACTATATTAGCATTTTAGTTTCATAAAACATAACAAAAAAATTCCACTTCTTCTTGTAACTGAGTTGACCTGTAGCATTAAGCTCCTAAATATTTACATCAGTACTATTCACAACACACATGTACTGAATCCTGTTCCTCTGGATTTGTGCAACAAAGGATTAGCACTTCAAACAGAATCCAATCCTTTTTCAATTAACTGAACAGCTGCGCTCGTTTTAAGAGCACAACATAAGGCATATGAAAATGAGGACAAACAGGGAAACATCTGGCGATGCAGATTAGACACTCAGCTGCAAGTAGAATTACATCAGACTGAAATCATCAACAGCGGATACTTTTTATCTGGTTTTGCTTGATATTGTGTGAGTAGTGTGTAGGAAAGTTCAGTTAGAGGAAAGTGGTGAAAAAAGGAAAAACTGTTTATGACAATGATGTTTTTTGCTCTTTGACTGCTATTTAAAAAAAAAAAAAAGTAGTTTCACATACTGGTGTATTTTGTGGTAGAGTTTGGCGATGCCTTTATGTGTCCAGTCTTTCCCAAACTGAGGTAGAATATGACCCAGAGCATCAGACCTGCAGGAGACAGCCAGTGAAGACTACTCATACAGTAAAACTGTGACAACAATGTAGGTTCAAACAATGTTTTATAGTGATCAACAACTATTAATTGCTTTGTATCAAAATTACTGTCGGGCTATCTATGCAGCATAGTTTGCAAAGGGAAGACAGCTGTTTTTACTTAGTAATGGTGCCATCTATGTCAGATATGATGACACGATCGTTCCAGTTCCACAGGTAGATGGCAGCCTCACAGCGACAGGTGCCCTGGTATTGTGTGGTCACACTGAACACCACCTTGTTGGCTCCGTCACGCAGGTTTAAGTGCTCCTGGTTATGAGAAAGTAGAATTAGCTGGGTGTACAGTGGTTGTCCTCTACGTTCAGTAGATAGCAGAGTAACATTTTTGAGTAGGTGTATGAATGTGTGTGTGTGTGTGTATCTCTTACGATCTGTTTAGAGGTTAGACGTAGTGATTTGCGGTACATCTGGGTGATACACTGAGCGGCATTAAGTGTTTCTTGTGACAGGCTGGAAGGAATCATGGCTGTTCGGCCGAGGCCTGCCGCTTCATCGCTGTCAACGTCATCCAGTGTGGCTCTGGAGAAACAACACACATCCAGTTACCATATTGTGTCTGAATTATATTTGTCTGTCTCAGCGAATCTATTTATAATAATTGATAAGTTACAAACACTACATGACACAAAAAAAAAACTTTCACATGGTGATCTTTATCATTGATTGGCCATCAGATAACTTCACTTTGTCAAACACTGACGTAGCTGCTCATGATAAAGTGTCATGGCAATTGTTTTTGAGAATATTGAGTAATTTACTATATGGGGAGAGCTTTGGCACACTCTGGTGGCTGAAAGGTAAACTACACGATAAGAGTCTGACACACAAAACACAAAGAAATCTAATAATGATGATAATTTTGCCCCACTTGACCAGTTCTTCTATTGTGGTGCCTATGCAGCTATGTAGAGGATCCATCTAAAGGTGACATGTATCTCCTCACAAAAAAGTAACTACATAACAAGTAAAAGCTAGGAGAAGAGTGTAACATCTGTGGTTGGTTTACTTGGGTTGCTTTTATTTTTCTTCTATGTGTTTGTTCACAGGCGATACTTGGAATTTAAAGAAATTCAGCCGACGTGATCCAAGTCCTGACAAAATTCTTGATTTGACACATGAATGAAACTAATGCTGAGCTGCAAACAAAAGCAAGTATTTCTGTCCAGAGCAATGGCTTATTTACAGAATTGTTAAATTGTGTGCATTATGACAACCAAATAAACAAAATAAAGATGAATGAACATGTACTGGCAGTTCTTATATTAGCCCTCAACAGCAATAAGTTTGAATGTCCTGAAGTACACTGAATCATGAGCGAAAACAGCTGTGGTTCAGATGGACCAGATGCCAAGTGAAACACAGCATGTAAGGTTTATTAGTTTGTGTTAGATCATTTCTTAGTGAGGTCACTTACTTAATTGTGTGAGAAACACTCGGTAGTGGCTCCTCCTGCTCCTCCTTTGAGCTCTTTTGCTGAAAAACATGCAGTTTATATTGTGATAATTCAAACCTGATCATTCATCACGTGTATTAAATAAATATATAAAAAATATATATAAAAAACAACGACGTAGAATGGCAGTGGTGTGTTGTTGTTTTTTTTACAAACAGACCAGTTGCCCCTGACTTAACCCTTCAATAACTTCCATTCCCAAGTCCTTCTATGTCCCACATGGACAGAGCATAAAACCAACCCTAGCTATGCAATGGATGAATTACTGCATGTAATTACTGCAGGTGCAAACATGTAACATTTGTTGTCTTGCAGCCACACTATTATAACTTAATGAATAAGTGTAAGCAGGAAATATACCTGACTATTGTCCATGTCTCTTCTCCTCCAGGAGAACCACCAGCGCCCAGACTTTTTGGGCATCTTATCCTTCACCAGCCGCTCTATCGTACTCTATATGACACACACACACACACACACACACACACACACACACACACACACACACACACACACAAAGGACGTAACGATTACATTTATCCTGTCAACATATTCACCAGCTAACTACGATCTTACCTGTCTTATGCTGTTGATGTGTGCAATAAAACAGCAGCTCCATTTATAACTGGACATTAAAGAAGCCTAAACAATAAACATTACTGAGGTCAAGTGTAGAGACAATGAAATACCTTTGGTAGGTTTTTCTGGAAAGTTGTCATTGATAAGACCATTGGTGCAGCCACTGCCCAGTTATAATAGCTGTGAAAGAGAAAACCAAGCTGATGATTAGTCACGGATATAAACTTGTTTGAGCACTGAAGAACATCCACAGTGAAACAATGACATGTTTGAAATGCATTGTACTTACTTGGAGTTGATGCAGATCACAAGGTTTGGATCCTCAATGATTCCTGGATTGCTGGCAAAATCCTGGTACGTCACAATGTGCTCCATAAACTTCTCTGGATTAACAGTAAAAACAACAGGTGTTACTCCACTGGAAAATCCCACCCTCCATGTTCTAGCTTATTTGATTCACTCTCACTCACCTTTAGTGATATGGCTGGTGTCGCCCTCTTGTCCGCAGAGGGACATGCTGACGTCCATTTGATAGGAGGCAGAATCTGAGAGGTACTCGGTCCCGCTGTCCATGGCCCCACTGCCCACTGACTGAGGTGACTGGCTTCCTGAGCAGGAGCCCTGCTCTGCCCCGTGCTGAGACGCTCCCTCAGTCTCGCTGCAGGGAAAACATGCACAATTATTAGAGTTGTTTCAAAGGTAATCAATCACCGTGGATATTAGTGCCTTGAAAAATGTATTCATATGCAAGGGTTGAAAGAAAAATCACACTTCTTACCTCTTTGGGAAATAGAGTGCAGCCACCTCAGGATCCAACTTGGTCAAATCATCCAAGTAAATATCTGTTGGTCCCAGATGGTGATTACGTTTACCTGCAACAAAATGACACGAGCTCAACTGGTGAACATTAACATAATCAGTATATTTTAACGTAACTTTGAGCATGTAAGGACACAAATTAAAAAGTAACATAAAAGAAAAACACGTCACCTTTCTTCTTGTCCTGCTGCTCCACTCTGGAGGATGCCTCTGATGAGTTTGCTAACCCCTCTGTTTTATTGGTCAGTGAGCCTCCTGTTGACCCTTCAGTCCCTCCAGGTCCACCGTCCTCCTCTCCCACCTCAGCGCAGGGATCTATCCCACTGTCCCCCTCGCTGACAGGAGCACTGCCGGTGGAACCCTGTTCGCTTTGCTCCGATAAGGTACCCTGCTGTTGTGGATTTGATAACTCTGTACTAATGAGATTTGTTGCAGTGACTGTGCTGTCTTCGCTTTCATTTATGGGCTGTCTTTGTCCACTATTTGGTTCGGTCACACCGTCAGTCACAGTGTTATTATTCTCAACACTGATATTTTCTTTGCTTGCAAGAGAATCTGTGCCATTAATTAGATTAGCTGAAGAAAAAGATGAGTCTCTGTTCTCTGTTTCCCCTAATGTGGATACAAGTGCCTGTGCTGAGTCTTCATTAGTCTTCTCTGATGATACACAAGAGTTGGAGAGGTCAGTGGGGGTGGAATGGGTGAAGTGAGAGTTTGTCTCTCTGGACAAAGGGGTGGTCTGCACAGCATGACTACCTATGTCTAGGGACTGAGTCCTGGGTTGTGGCCTGACCACTGTTACACTGCCCATTCTGCCACAGCTGATCACAGGCTCACAGCTCATGTCAAAGGAGTCCTGTCTCTCAATGGTGCGGAAATGAGAACTGCCGGAGGGGGAGATGCGCTGTAGCTCCACTGGAGCCCGCTCAGATTGACACAGCTGAAAGGAGAAGGGCAGAGAGAGATTGGAGACAGGGTGTCAGCATCTATAGCATTACCACAGCTTGGGTTGGCAGTAAAGGCGCATCTACATCTGTGTGTGTGTGTAAGTGTTGCCATACCGTGGGAAAACCTCCCCAGTTCCACTGTATCTGAGGCCCAGATGACTCTTGGGATTTCACCAGAAGCTCTGAGTCACTCTTAGGAGAGGATGGTCGGCTGAAGAACACACTGCTGTAAAGGAGAAAGATAGAGACAGATAAACCAGTATGACTTCATCTCTGTCAACTGACCCTGTTTCTCAATTTACTGTAAAGATGAACCATCCCCACCTTTCAGAGGGTGACTGCTCTCCCTCTGAGTGTGGATGAGTGTCTCTAGTCTGTGTGGCCCCCAGCTCCTCATTTGGCTCCTCAGACAGCGAGTAGTACACTGATTTACTTTAACACAAGCAAGAGGATATTTTTTACCGACTGATAGTGTGAACACTGAACCACATGACTCCTTATAAAAGGGTATCCATGTTGACAGTCACACGCCAGCCACATCCACACTGATACATCCTCGTTGATCTTTGTCCAAACAAGCTTTTAGCACCATTTCAGAAATTATCTCCATCGATACTAACACACCTGAAAACACATATCACATGACCATTTGTGTACACTGGGCATGCATGTGCTAATGTAAACAGGAAGCGGTTTGCCTACTCTGCCGCTAGTTGCTTAGTTACAGAAAATAACACATAGATGGCGAAAAGTGAGACCAGAGATTTATTTGCTTGGACCGAAGACAGGCTGGAACTGTTACTGGGATGGGAAAGGGGTAACATTGCCCACACAAGAATGATAAAATCACAAAAGGTAGGAGATAAGTCATGACTGATAAGACTAAAGCTGCACATAAATCAACTGATTATTGTTAACTATTGAATTTATCACCAACTAACTACTTTAATAATCGACTAATCGGATTGGGTAATTTTTTAAGTAAGAAAACAAACTAAAAATACTCAGATTCCAGCCTCTTAAATGTGATTACTTTCTGGTTTCTCTACTCTTCCATGACAGTTCACTTAATATCTTTGTGTTGTGGACAGAACAAAACATTTGATTTCCCACCATTTCCTGTCATTTCATACACCAAACAACTAACTAATTAATGAAGAAAATAATCAACAGATTGAACAACAATGAAAACAATCATTGGTGTCAGCCTAAGATTCAACCCACTCGGGAAGTAGACATGGGTGTCTGCATAATCATTTTCATTTCTGCCCGTCGAGAATAAAACGCAACCCTGGACTTTTTAAACTTAAGTGCGGTCAGTAGCATTTTCAAAGGTCTTTGTTTCAGGGGTTCCAAAACGCCAGAATAGTGTGGACGCCAGGCTAGTAATAATTATGCGTTTTAAAACAAAGATGTATTAGAGTGGATGTAGCCTCACATTATGTGGCTTTCGCTCATTGTTTCTCTCTGGCAGCTGCTGTTCTGCACAGAAAATGTAATCGTGGCCAAAATGCTGAAACACTAGGACACCTTTACCAAAATATAACAATGTCAGCAATTATAAAACCTATTTCAAGTGTGCACTGTAAAAGCAAAAGCACTGCAAGTCCTGGAAGTTACTGTCAGTAAAGCTCTTTCCTCTTTTTTAATCACTGACCTGACTTGCAGTGGTAAGGCGGACTCATCCTTAGCAGGGCTCTCCTGCCCGGCCTGATCACTTTCTCTCTCCCACTCCTTCTCTCTTTCTCTCTCATCTGATGAGGAGGTGGCCTCTTCTCTCAGGTGAGAATCGGAACGCACGCGTTTGCGACGGCGTTTCTTCCTGCGGGCACCTGACCCGGCTATGGAGGATCCCTCGGGGGTCTCCTCAGTCTCCTCTGACATTTCAAGAGGAATTGGGGAAGTGCAAAGATGGGCTGGGACCTGCAACTGAAGGGCATGAAAAGAAATGTTTGTCATGTTAAGTTAAAGATAACAGACCCCCCAAAACTGATGCAATGTTACAATGTTCCATCTTACCTCCATGTTTTCATTTTCCTCCACAAAAAAAGCTTCCCCATTGTCACCCAGCTTCATGTGCAGGTCAACTGACTCTCCATTTATCTCAATGTCCACCTAAAATCACAGCGATGCATGCACAAGTCAAAGAATAACCAACAGCTGAGAAACAGAACTGAAAGAATTAAATGAGCAGAAGAGAAAAACACTCACAATTTTCTCCTTGGAGCGCAGCACGCCCAGCTTGCCGAAGCGGACGTGAAAGGGGGAACACTGGAAGGATCCATCAGGCTGTCGCACCACAATGACATCAATCCCTCCTGTGAGAGTGGCGGGGTTAAGGCCACGGTACAGCTCCTTCACCGTCACAAACACCGTCTCCGCAAACTGACCCACAATATTCATGGTTTGGGACTGGAAACAAACAAACAAAAAAAAAAACAAGAAGTGAGAACAGTGAGGCCAAGTGTTGCGGCACAGGAACAAAAAGTGTCTGCATTCAGTTTTTTCTGTTGACTGTTGTTTAATCCTTCATCCTTTTTCCACAATGTCAACAGCACTCAATAACAATGTCATCCACTGGTAGTAAATACAAATGCTGCTATTATAGAATTAGAACTCATTAAAATTGTCATCAAATTAACTGAACTAAAAAGCAAACACAAACAGATGGCATCATTCAAGAGGGCATATTTAGCATCTACTTCACTAAGTATGAGTTAAAAGGCTTAATATAGCACAGCTGCCTGTCAGCAAACACAGTTCTTGTGTTATATAACCCACTAAAACTCACAAATCACAAGATTTCAGCGTTTTAGTCCAAGTGACCTTTCCACCAAGGTTTGCTCCAAACAAAAGGATGGCCCTTGAATGACTGCACGGGAGGTATTTCTAATGTTTTCGTTTTTATTAATTTTACTTTTCTTTTAGCAGAAGTCCCAGTGAGATCAAAAATGTCATTTACAATAGAGACATGGCCATTGCAGTAGTCATGCAAAATTAAAACATATTAAAGTACAACATATAGAACATGATAAACAAAAATCAAAACAGAAGAACAGCTATTCAACAGAGAGGGATCTCAAGAAGAACATCCACATGCCTCAGTGACCACATTCTTTATGGTGCCCTTAAGTTAAGTTATTCCATGCCCAAGGTGCACAGCAGGAAAATGCAGTTTTCCCAAAATATGTTAAAACCCAGGGTGCATAACTGCCAGAGTTAAGACAGATTAGGGTACAGAGGTAAGCTGAAAGGATAAGATTAAAATATACATACATATATAGAGATTGGTTTCTCTTAGACAACAGAACTACTGAGAACCTTATCTTGGCCTGCCATGATGATAATGTGAAAAGGTTCAGTTCAAATGTAGTCAAATAGACGCAGTGAAAAATATGACTCATTCGGCCACACATCTCCACACCCTGAGACAAGTGTGAGATCATGTGGACAAGTTGTAGCTAATTTCCAAAATCAGTTAGGTCTAAAAAAAACCATCAATACAACTCCTCCCATTATGTATAAATGCACCGAACATGTTCTACAAAAAGCAGCAGTCAAGGAGTCAAACTTTGCCAGAGGCTACTGAAAACATCACATTTGGCCTAGTTTGGACCTGCATCAACACTGAGCCCTTGTCATACATAGACAGTGCCACCATAGCCAATGACCTTGTAATACTATTTTAAATTTAAATTAATGTGACTGATGTGAATAATAATAACAAACTGAAGCTACAAACTGGAGGAAAGAGGAGGTGACCTTCACTGTAATATTGGGTATATCTGATTTGATGCTTAAAAAAACAAAGCTTACACATACACAACACATTATGCTTATAATGATTTGTTTTTTGTTGACACACATAATAACTATAAGAAGCCAACCACTGACCCAATTTAGAGAACGACTTTGATTAGCATAACCACTTTATATTCCTGAACAAAAACATCAGAAACAAATGCCTACACAATGACTCAAACTTGTCCACAGGATCATCTGTCCAAAGTCCATATGACTAATCTCACGTCTTACCCACAATGAAGGATGAAGATGTCCCCTCCCAACCAGGCTGTGTTCCCTTGACCTGCCTTCTGCCATACGACTTCACTATAAAGGCTTTTCCCTCCACTGGAACTCAGGAACAGTCTCAAGAAACTTTACCTCCATTTCCACCAGAGGAACCTGTCAACACCATTCTGCAGAAAGCTCGGCTGCCTCTCAAGGCGAGGGCCAATGACCCCCCCCCCCCCCCCCCCCCCCCATATCTGTCTGGAGATGTAAGGCTACATTTTGTTAGCTTTGACAACTGCGATGTCGCTACAGAAGTTGGCACAGTCGATTATCACTGCTAAGCTAAATAGGACTTTCCACTTGATAAGTGGTCATCAGAGATGACAGCGCTCTAGTCCTTTCCGTAGTGAGCTAGGACGCAAAATATAGCAATCTATGAGAGAGAGTCCTAGTATATTCAGTCACACACCGACACTTCCTCTATCTCACACAATTTCACAATCATATACGTGCTCTCCTGTCACACTGAATTCATACTTCCCCACTTGCACTACACATGACAGCCAGACCAGCAGTTTCTGAAAGGCTCGGACAGGCTATTCAAACACGCTTGGCATGAAAACGCACACACACAAACTGATCGACCACACAGTTTCTGGGCTCGACCACAGCTCTCTGGGCCATCAGAGATGAGGGGACTCTCCCATGGTCATGCTCTACCAACACTGGAAAACCCTTCATAGGCTTAGTCAGTCTGGGAGGAACTCAAGCAAATAACGTGCAAATTGTGATGGACATCACCGTGTGTGCTGCCCATGGGAGAGGACACGATAGAAAGGTAGGCCTGAGTTGGAAAACAATGTCCAGCAAAAACTCATTAGAGATGAAGATAATCCCTGCTGTGCAGTAAAAAAGAACAAACAACATAAAACTCCACTCTTGCCAATAATGTGACTGACCCAACGGCTCAAATATAAAATATGAGTGTGCAGCCCATCATCCAATTTGAATTACATCTTTCTGTGCCCATTCAGGCTTTTGTATCTATATCTGATTTAGTGATACTTAACTGAAACTGCCAGGTCAGCTGTATTTAGAAAGTGGGAAGAACAAAAGCCCACAGTAGACAAAGGCGGTGAGAGATGACAAAATGTAGGGCAGTAGACGGCAGCAGGCGGGAAAGACAAGGGGGTTAATAACTACTTTAAAAGGATCTGTTTTCATCTGTAGCTGCATGCTGTTTCTAATGCATTAAACACATTCCTGTACTTATCCCTCATGTATATACTGGCATGAGTCCAAGCTTCACTGCCTCCAAGTTCGCCTCGATGAGGAATTCAGACTGATGACGCTGACACTAGAGCTGCAAATAACCATTATTTTCCTTATGTATTAATGTAGATTATTATTAACATTAATTGATTAATTGTCTTGTCTCTAAAATGTCTTGAAGACAAACTACCGCAGACTGCCTGATGGTCTACCTTTCTTTCGGCCATCATTAGATTTGCTTGATGAAACTCTAGTTACCAAAACATCACAATAAATTGATTATTTTTACAAGTTAGACAGTGTGCAGGTTTCAGGGTGTGTCCTGCTTGTCCCTCTCCTACGCCCCTGTTTTAAAATAGATGTCAAAAAATCGTGAAAATTTGTGTTAAGTTCTGTTATGTGACATTTTCAAATGTCTTGTTTTGTCCAACCAACAGTCCCAAACATGACTTTATATTAAAATGCCATTTTTTTAAAACTTTTTTAAGCAGAGAAGCCCAACCAGGGACAGGAGTCGCAAATTAGCCTTGGCTAGAAATCCTTCAAAAACAAGACACAACACGCTCACTCACTATTAAACTTTCAAGACAGGGTGCACTCCACTCCACTGAGTGTATGTAAAATACTAGACAATGTATTTGAAATACATTTGTAACCTGTTGTGATGTGTTTTGCATTGCCCCTGACAGAATAATCTCATAAATAAATACATACAGAAAATATTTGATGAAGCTCTGAATGGTGAGAAGGCATAAATTTGACTTTTTTGTCTCTATTAAATGCCTTAATTCTGTTAAGTGCCAACATTTTAAAACCATTTCAGCACTGGTTGACACACTGTCATTCACACACTTCCATATGTGCCTAGTTACACGTGTGTCACAGCCAGTTTTACCAGCCAAGTGTGTACAGAGAGTTGTCATAACTTTTGCTGACCTTTGCCTCCAAGGAGACAAAGCCAGGCAAAGGTTACCTCACTTCAGTGCAATGTGTTTCAGCGTGTCTGTCACCATCTCATGACCACTGTTGCACAGAAATACTCTAAAATGTCTCTTACTTCAGATTTGACAATTACATAATAACGTCATCAGTGACAACACTGAAAAAACTCAGTCCCTCGGGATACAGAAGTCATTTGGTGAAGGTTTTGTGAAGAGTTCAATGTAAGACAGGGATTTTAAAATGTGAAATAGTGTTTTAAAGACAGTTATATTCAGTATAAGTGACCCATGTGTTGATACTGTATAAAATGCACACAACTTGAGATACACCACAAATTCATACAACTTCCGCAACGGCTTTACGTATCACCGTATGGCGCAATCCCGTGTTAGTAAGTAAAACTCTCGACACGTACAACACTAGAGAATTACAAAATTTCTCTACACTTAATTCAAACATTTTAAAACTAAAGACACGTCTTATTTGTGACCCAGCTAAAGCCAAACCTTCAAGAACTTCATTATGAATGTGCTTTGTTTGACAGTGAATTCAGAGATGATGCATTCTTAACGACTTTACTTCAAACGACGTGTAAGTTACAGCAAGTGAGAATAATCGTTAAAATGGGCGAAACTCTTGGTGGATAATATATTTGACGGCTGCTAACTGTGTTACAGACAGTTTATCCTGTCTGTGTTGATGCTGAAAGAGTGTAGACAGCTGCTTACCTTTCGGGTCGCTTCTCAGGTTCAGAGACTAACAGCCATCCTGGATGCTTTCTAGTGTTCTGCGTCTGCGCGGCACATACGTCAATCACTCCAACAGCCAATGAGAAAACTGGAAAAGAAAGCATGACCTGCCTCTGATGTTAAATTGTAAACAAAGCCTTCAGTGATGGATAAATCCCCTAGGTTTTATCTTATCATTGTAATAAGATAAGGGATAAAAAGAACAATATTTTACAATCAATAAACATAATTCTTCTGGCACTATCTCTGAGAACAGAGCTCCTATTTCAACTAAAACAAATCATTTACAAAACCTTACACACTGATGTGTAAAGATTAACTCAAAGTTTCCTGCACAAACAAAAAAACTTAAGCAAAAAGCAGGTTGCTGGCTTACAAATTCAGCTTCATCATGTCCAGTCATGCATTAGTATTGCTGCTGAACATATCTGAAATGCAAATACAGGAATATTTGTTTACTCTCACATTCATGTGGTCTTTCCATTACATTATAAAGTATATGTTACACACTAGAGGACAGTAAAATAAATGGGCAGTTTTAGATAAATGGGCTGTCAGGAGTAAAGCACATCTTGAACAGCAGACATGGACAACAGACTTGACCAAAGTGTTCCTCCTCTGCTCTGTGCAGACTCAGATTTTACTGAGCTCGGTCTGTGGGTGGAAGCTTTTCTATCCTGTGAATCCACAGGTTGCCACCCTGTAAAGAAACATTTAGCCTTGGCTGGAGGCAGAGAATTGGATGGTGTATGGGAGCTCCTGAGGCAATACTGATAAAAGCATGAGGACACAGTTTGGGTCAACAAAAAAATGATGGTATAGGAGCTGTGTATAAATATCTGTCACATAGAGAGTTTATAATCAATGTTGTACTGAAGTTGCACTGCATTTACTGTGGTACAACCTAACTGAACTCTGTAAGCAACTGATAGCAAGTGATAACAAAGATGTGGTTACATTTTACTTTATCTCTAAGACTCTAACCACTGTGAGATATTTCTCTCTATGAGTGCATGATGAACTGTGAAAAGCATTTGCATAACCACCATACTGCATGTGTGCCTCACAACCTCATGTGTGTGGAGCCAGACTGAACTATTAAACCACCCTCGCATATTATTTTTGCCCACACCATCATTCATTGAAGGGTTTTCAGTGTTTTAGAAATGATAACATAGTGTGGCCCAGCAGAGGGCATCACTGCACCTGCACAAAGCTCCATTAGACAGAGAGGCCTCCTTTCTTTGCCTGAACGCTTCAGCTCATGCCCTGTAATCTCACGAAAAGTACAATATTTTGAATTTTTACTAAATTGTGAATACGCTGCATTGAAGAAATGAAAATGTGCTGTTTTGCTGCTTTAATGATAAATATATACACATGAAAAACAAACAAAAGACACAAGCGTAGAGATATGTGGTGAATTGTAATGTTTAATTTGCAAAAGGTCGGATACTTGTATCAAAGAACTGTATCATCATCAGCAAACCGAGAAGACTATATTTTCATTTATTGCACAATAAGATAAAGCACATATTAGATGTATGATATCCATATAAATGACAAAACACACAAAGGGCTAAAAAATATTATTTGCAAGATACCCCACCCAAATGACACACACTTCTTCTACTATATTATACATTATGCACTGCCAAATGAAGGAAATAAAGATGTTACACATGAATTCTATCAGGACAGTAAGTATTTGATATCCTCACAATATCTTGACAGAAAAAAAACAGGCTCATTATTTCTGGCAACGCTTACACTGGAAAGCAGCTTTGTCAGAGTAAACAGCTGCCAAAAAACATCAGAGCACATTTTCTTACAGTGAATAATTGTCAAGCAGGTCTGCGCTTCTTTAATAAAACACGACGAGACAAAGTGTGAGAAACCACAAAACAGATGTTACCTCCGTGACATAATTTAAGGTGTGTTCCCTGCACTTTCAGGCCCCAGTGATGGGCCAGCCAAACTGCCTATTTAAGGAAAGCCACGGCCTTACAACAGAAACACTGGCTTTCAAAAGCTGATCTGCATCTACTCACAACTCTCTGCCTCATGTTTCCACACTCCACCATACAGAGCCTCCTCTAAATGTTTGGGCCCTTTTTTCTAAATAAGGCAGCCTTATCGTAGTTCCTGTCATTTCTGCCTTTTTTCCCAAACATCCCGAGCAGCGTCTGTGGCAGTAGCAGGCAGCAGCCTGTGCATTCTTTTGCCTTGTATGGAGAAATGGCCTGGCCTGAGATGTCTTTGTATGGGACAGGCCGCCCTCTCTATTGGCCAAGCCAGAAAGGGGAGGGACCCACCGGGAGTCTGATTCTTTAAACAAACTTTCCAGTAGGACTGCCTGCTTCCCTTCGCACTGCTGTGTTGGACCCAGACAAAAGGAGTTTGAGGGACTTCTTGATATTTCTACCTGAAGCCAAGGTGAGAGAGAAAGCTGATTTTACCACTGGGTTGCATATTATGTATACAAAGTGTTAAAAATCTCATATTTTATGTGTTTAAAAAGGACTGAATGTGTAAATGATCTGAGTACAGTGGTACAATGCCCAACTGTGCTGAGAGTGAAGGGGAGCATACAGTTACAGAGAGCTTCAGTGGATCTTTGATTAAAGTGACCAGGTAAGCTAAATTAGAGCTGATGATCAAGGTGAAGAGAGACCTATAGAGAATATTCACCTCTGACCTGTTTGTATGCTTGTGTATGCAGCTTAAATGCACTGTATGCATGTGTGTTTACTTCCATCCCATCACTACGGCACATTAGACACAGGAATTTCTGAATGCAGCTGACCCATTTAGATCTCACACACACTCCCCTGAACGCACAGGCGTGCACACCTCTCATGTTGCCTTTTTATAGACGATGAAAGCTTAACTTCCACTGTTTGTTTTTGGAATTCCTGACCAGTCTTAACTTGAGTAGTGGTGACCTACTAGACCTGGAGTTAGGGTGAGGGATGGCAGCCTGACTGTTTGGTGATATCAAAGTGTGTATGTGTGTGTGTGTGTGTGTGTGTGTGTGTGTGTGTGTGTTCTTGCTGGGCGAAGGGACAGAGGAGCTTTGTCGTCCCGCTGGATGAAAGGGTTCACAGAGGAGCTGTGGTGGACAGAGAACAAATACGATTGTCAGTACAAGCCAAGATGAGGCACATCAGCCAAATGCTTACGTCACTGCAGTCTGAGCCAGTTGTTCTCTGCCTCTTTGTGAATCATTCACTCTGTGGAGAATGCGGAACATTTCAGCTGTTGCTTTTCCTGCACCTTGAAACTGTAAGTTGTGAAATAATCCCCCTTGTCAAAGACTCTATCTCACTGATTGCTTGAAACAGAAACAGAGTTAAGCACCAGTCAGCCCCTCCCAGGAGACTGTACCCCAGCTGTATCAGTGGAGCCAAACAAGAATGAGAATGTGGCATTCCTCTGTTCCCTGAAACCTTAAATTGGGAGCTAGATGCTGTTTTGTTTCCAGCTTCCTCCGCAACTGTTAGATGGAGAACAGAAGGGCACTGTGCCAACAACACTCACCTTCCAGATTTCTTCTTTTTTTTTTCTGGTACATGAAGGGACAGGAGCCGCCAAACAGTAGTGAAATGAAGAAAGTCTGATCCAGCATGTGTCTGCACTGTGAGAAAGGAAAGAGTGTGTGCGTGTGTGTGTGGCATTCAGAGTAAGTTAACCACAAGTACAAGAATTTCCTTCCTGTAATGTTCCTGAGAACATACAAATCCATTTTTGGTTGTAATGACTTTATGGAAATGCCACTGTGAACAATTAAGTTATTCATCAAGGTTATAAACACTGGACAGAACGGGCAGGTGATACTTAAATTTGCATTGAAAATAAAAGCTAGAATTCTGCCCTCTTGATACGGTAGCGCTCATTTGTATAAAGATAAATCGAGGAAGAAAGGTCCATATACACAACATAAAAAAAACTGCTATAAAGCGACAGGCAAAGCTGCTCAACTTCACAAGCTTTTCTGAGTGCAACCATACAAGCAACAGGGACCACACACAAAAATTACTACTCCAGCATATAAAATATGATGACAGACAGTGTCACACAGACAGTGTCCTTGGAGACAGAGATTTGGTGGACATAGGACAGCATACAAGCTATTTATAAATGCTGGAGCACACTGTGCTATAAAATACACAAATGTATTTTACTGCCAAAATACAACAATGTTTTAAAATTTGGTGGTAACAGGAAAAAAATATATTTAGTATTTTATTCCTTTAATTCTGTGATTTTCTTACATAAAAATGTATTCATTATATATATTATTTGAATTTGTGGCAAATGTGTTATGTATGTTCCATTACAGTCACAGAATGTAATTATATGGTAATTTTGCTCCTTTACTTATTTAAGTGATTGGGAATAAAGGATCCTGCCTGGGGAGAATATCTACCTTATATCTTAATTACCAGAGCCCACTGAAGATCTGCACTCTTAACTTAATTACAAAATTAACTTAATTTACAAAATTTACAAAATTGCATCTATTATCTGTCTTATCTTTAACAAACCTGAGTGCAGTCGAGGAATTTTCAGTTGCTGTAATGTTTGAATGATAGCATTTGAGAGGAAGTGACTTGTCTGGACATGATTAACACTCTGGGATCATCAGTAATTATAGCTTTCTAGTAGGACTAAGATGCATTTGAGAAATAGTTTTGTGCTGAGGCCAAGCCTAATGTTGCTGCCAAAAAACAAAGAAAAAAAGGGTACCTTCATATATCTACATCTGTTTGACTTTCACAGATATAAGTTTGCTAAAAAAAAGTACATTTCAAGGTGTAAATTAAAGACTGAAAACTAAACCTTGCATGTCAGTAAAGGGTGTGCCATCTCACAGCTCACCTGAGTAAATGATCTCATTGAGTGAGTTAGTCCCATGTTCGGTATTCACATCACCTCAGCGCCTCTCAGGGCATGATGTCATACCTCATATGTGACAAATCAGCCGCATTCACCTGCTGCCTCCTGCCCGTCCAGCCTGTCCCTCTGTCTGCCGTTTCCCACTGGGTATAACACAATCACAGAACATGCATGACAAATCCTTGCAGACCTGAACGTGAGTGACAGGTCTAATTCTGGAAGGATGTGAAGTTAGCTGCAGCGTGCACTGTGGAGACATGTCGTTTTCACACCCATCACTGTACCCGACATTTAGGGAGAGTGTGATTCTCTCTCTTGAGGAAACAAGAGTGGAAAATTCTCCTGCTTGGGGAAAAAGAGAGAGGAAATATAAAAGAGCCACATGGCTGCAGTGCTCCAGTTTTTGGCACTGTGAAATGCAAAATATCAAATTTAACTCATCTTTTCAAACTGATGCTGAAAACAGTCTTGTTAACAGGTGATACACCCGAGCTGTGTTGTCCCTGATGGTGCAGCATTGTTATTATTATCTAATCCATGAGTCATGCCTTCTGAATGTGTGCAGGCCCAGACCCAGCCGCCATCATGTCGAGCAAGCGTGCAAAGGGAAAGACCACCAAGAAGCGTCCTCAGAGGGCCACCTCCAACGTCTTTGCCATGTTCGACCAGTCTCAGATCCAGGAGTTCAAAGAGGCCTTCAACATGATCGACCAGAACAGAGACGGTTTCATCGACAAGGAGGATCTGCATGACATGCTGGCCTCTCTGGGTACACGGACATGTTCTAACCACATTTATGGCCACAAAAAACAAATAAATGTGACTTTAAATGTGATATTAAAGGGCCACTCCAACTATTTTACAAAAATGAAGTTCAGTTTGCTCATCATGCGGAGTACTACTACTACTACTGCTGACATCATCAGGGTTATCTCGGTTTGGCCTTGGACACTACAAATTTATAGAAGAACGCTATCATAACAAGCTAGGAGTGAGGTGTTTGTAAGATATGGTCATTTATCAGGGGTAGGGGGTCAAAAAAAAAAATACTTTAGAGCTGCATCATGGGAAATTTAGCATCCAGTGTTACTGGAGCTAAAAGTCAGGATATCTTGGCCTGTGCAGCCTCAATTTTGACCATTCAATTTTTAGTCTCTCTTGAGTTTCCAAACTTTGTGAAAAAGTAATGCTGAATTGCTATAGTATGCCTTTAATTTCTTGTAAATTGAATAAAGAAATAAATATGTGGCTCTGAAAGGTGCCCTCTAAACTGCTGTACTGCGCTGTTAACTTTAAGGGGCACTCGGCACTCTCCTCCCTGTGATTTGGATCGGCTCCAGAATTTCATCGGCTCTTACTTGGCCCATGCCATACCTTACCACCAAGTTTCGTGAAAATTGGGCCAGTAGTTTTTGCATAATCCTAACATAATCCAAACAACCCAACCCAAAACATAACCCCTTTGGTGGAGGTAATTAGTTCTTTAACAAAATATGCTAAACGCTATTTATAGGAACAGGTTTCTACGGTATTAGCATGAAGAAACACTTCCTGGTGTTTAGTAGCCCCCAGAAAAAGCAGATACATTAACATTTACATACATTAGATAACAGTGTTCTCTGTCCTCAGGTAAGAACCCCTCTGATGAATACCTGGAGGGGATGATGAGCGAAGCACCAGGGCCCATCAACTTCACCATGTTCCTCACCATGTTTGGAGAGAGGCTCAACGGAACGGACCCCGAGGACGTCATCCGCAATGCCTTTGCCTGTTTCGATGAGGAGGGATCTGGTGAGTCAGTATACACAAAATACTCTATATACAGATCTCGGCACTTAGTGTTTCTGAGTTGTTCTATTGTTCCTGCTGCTGTCGCAAAGACAACCACATCACTTTGTGTTTTCCTCAGAGTCTAGCAACTACCGATAACACAGGACAGGACTTTGGTTGTTCCACTGTCTGTTATTCTGCTACTGGGGATGGTAACTGCAAAGAACTTACATTAGACGTTTTCGAGATTGGAGGAACTTTTTCATAGCTCAAAGAACACAGTTTTAAGAGCCCCCCTTTTTATGGTGTCCGCATCACAAGAACTAGGGACGATTGTAGTTCTTAGAACGCAGTTTTGAGGGTAATTTTTAGCTCCTGTTTCAGAGTCCGTACTATTCCAACTCTAGAGACATTTTGAGTGACATAAGTGAACAGTGATTGGAGGAACATGAGCCATTGCAGCACTGACAGCCGCCATTTTTAAGAACGCAGTGTAAACAACATACAACACAAACAGCTTGTAATGAAAATGTGGATGAAACTAAGGACAAATCAACCAGCAGTAAAGCCAATGGGGTTACTTGAGCATGTATGCGAAGGGGGAAATGCAACACTATTTTGACTCGCCCAAGAAAATAAGCCCTTGAAGGTTTCCAGTTATCAAAGGACCTCCCCAGTAGGCAGCTCTCTCAGGAAGTCCCCAACCGTTTGATCAAAAAGTGCCTGTTGATACTCTTTAGTAACTGGGGATAGCTACTGGGGAAAACAAAAGCGATATCCTCTTCCTGTTTTGGTTGCACAATAGTTAATGCACTTCCGTTGTGCCATAAATTGAGCCTATGTTTCCCCAGAAGATTGTAAACGGTGGCAGACAGAATTGCACAGTGAACGTGAGGGAACCAATCAAGATACAAAATGGTGTCATTTTTCTATAGCCATGAACTTGTGCAAGCAACTTCTGCGTCTTAAAGAAAAAAAAAACGCGTCTATTTTGACTTTAATGGGTGTTCTCTTTGTCTAAGGTGTGATCCATGAGGACCATCTGAGAGAGCTGCTGACCACCATGGGTGACCGCTTCACAGACGAAGAGGTGGACGAGCTGTTCCGCGAGGCGCCCATTGACAAGAAGGGCAACTTCAACTACGCAGAGTTCACCCGCATTCTCAAACACGGTGCCAAAGAGAAGGATGACGAGTAGACGGAGACATCAGCTGCCTCAGGACCCCCTGAACATACACTGAACCACAAATCAGTCCTTAGCTCCTACCTTCATGGACCTTGTAGGTTTTAGAGAAAAGAAATAGGAATAGTATATAAAGTCTTTTATATAGGAGCAGAAGTGGCTATGTTTTTGATAGGTAGGGGCTTGGGATTCATTTGGGATCCACGTGCGGGGGTGTTTTTGGACTGTGCGATCCGGTGCCACATAGAGTACCAGCAATGTTTACCTCTTCCTGCCAATTAGCTACAGTACCACACCTGCACAAGCACTGCAACAGGTCTCCATAACTGTAATGTTTGTATCCCTGTATATTAAAAATGGATTTTAAAGAAGCGACCATTCTGATTTTGTTTATTAAAAGTGGTGAGTACTTGATGAAATGGTTTGTTGTAGAGCTTTCAGTCTAAAGTCTTTGACCCCTCAGCTGGCTGTGTGTATTTGTTGAAGGATCAAGTATGTTTGTGTTGTTGAAGGAATTCAGTCTTGAATTGTTCCTCAGACAAATAAAGTAAGTTCATTCGTGCCGTTGACCACAAAAAAAGTGTATATGTATGTTTGGGGTGTTTTGAAGTCCTGTTTTCTACTTACGTCACATGCTTACATCATAACCAGCGTAAATGTTTTCCTACAAAGCAGTACACTGTACTTTACACTACCACCATTTTTCAAAGGACTCTGCAGCTTGAGCTTTAAACAAGAGCATGAATGCACTAACCTGAATATATTTTTTTTCATTGTAAATGAATGTAACTAAGTGTTCACTACTGCAAGCAGCTATAAACTGAAGACTAAACTCAGTCATCAATTCACAAAAAAATAAAAACAATAACTCAAAGTAATGTGAATAATTTGTAGTTATTTGGCTAAAACATGCAATAACATTAGTACAGTCCTTTACTAAGGCTTTGTCATTGGCACTGTTGGCTGCACCAACCACCAAGATGGACCATCTCCACTGTCTGGCCAAAGCGTGCTCGACTGCCTCAAGTCAGGTTGCAGTGAGGTCAGATGGGCTTCGTCAACATTGTTCATAACACTGATAAAGGAGCCGTCAAAAGAGTGATGCATATTTTATGTCAGCTCAGTCCTCCGAAGAAAATGTTTGCATTGTACATTTCTGCAAACCATAAATGTGTTATATTTGTACGTTTCATTCGTATCATTCATTCATCAATTTTCTGTAACTGCTTATCCTGCTGGGGGTTGTGGGTGTGCTGGAGCCTATCCCATTAGCAAGAGGCAGGGTACACTCTGAACAGGTCGCCAGACTATCACAGGGCTGACGCATAGAGACAGAACCATTCACGCTCACATTCACACCTACGGACAATTTAGAGTTATCAATTAACCTGCATGTCTTTGGACTGTGGGAGGAAGCTGGAGTACATGGTGAAAAAACCCACACTGACATGGGGAAAGCACGCAGGTTCCACACTGGGTTTGGAACCGGGAACCTTCTTGCTGTGTGGTGACAATGCCAACCACTGTACCACTGTGCCGGCCATATTTCAAATCAGCCCTGTCGTCAGAGAAAATATTGGCATTGTACATTTCTGCAAACCATAAATACGTTTCTGTAGTACATTCCATTTGTATCATTAAGTTTCTAAAGTGGCGTAGTTCTTGATTACACCATCAACAAAACTGGGCGTTTTTAGCGAGACATTGCGGCATTTCCAGCTGTGATTGTGGCACCTAAACCGGGTATTTTAAACCATAACATGATCTTTTAGTTTTTATGCCTAAACATAACCACACATTAACCACAGAGTTGTTGAAAAACAAGTTTCAACTCATCTGCTACAAAATAGTGTTCAAACGTTACTTATCTGTGATTTGCAGAAACATACAATGCCAATATGTATTCCAGTGACTGGGCTCAAAGCATGCAAATAATTTAATTCACTGTGCCATTCACAAGTTACAGGCAACTTCTAAGGTGGAAGTTTTCTTGGATGCTACGCTATGCACAAATCAATCAACACACCTTTAATGATATATACTCTGACCATTCTATTTGGTTTTATTGGCTCTCTTGCCTGACATTAGGTGATGAATGAATCTCTAAGCCTTTAAAAAAGGTATATAAATTTAAATTATATTAATTATGGGCAACAAGTGTACAAGTACAATAAAGTTTTTGACCACAATAATACCAGCAGGGCGGACAGAAAAATGTTCCATCGGTTCATTTACAGACACACCCTCAAGTGGGTAGCCCTTTTGTATGGGCATCCTTGCTGCACTGGGCTGATGTGCTGTGTTAAACCGAGTCAAGTTAAGCCAGCACAAGAGGATGGAAATAAAAAACCCTTACTTAACCCAAACAGTTTGGAAGAATGGTGTGTTGTTGTGCCCACCGGCCTTTTTCACAGCAGACATTTTGACTTGTCATAGTAGGAAATACACAGGTGTTACTAATGACATTAACAATACCTCTCTAATATAAGTATATTAAGTAATATAAGTGTCCCAGTAAGTCATGACAGTGTGACAGTGACCCAGCATGCACAGTACCAGGACACTACTGCTGTGACATGTCACAATGTCTTCCATGTAAAAGGCTATTGTGTGAAAGAAATTGTTATAAGGATACAATTTTGTTCTCTAAAGTAAACTTGAGCTTTTACAGGCAACAAAAACCAATAAGAAAGAGCATGTAAGAAAAACTGAACTTTTATTTCTTTGAAATGTTTATACAAAACACACATTTAAAGTTTAAGGCATATATTGCACAGACTATTGAGAAGTTTTTATATATAAAAAAGGGACATCATCCCTCAGTCGTAGGTTTAAGGCACAGCAGCCAGTCATACTGCCAACGGTCAGTCATGATTCACAACATGAACTTGAAAAACATTTTTGAATGCATTTGGCTGTAAGAAAACTATATAGTTTGAGATAAAGTTCATGCCAATACAAAAAAAAAACAAAAACAAAAACATGACCTTGAAAATATTTACACGCATCATCACATTGTCTGATCTGATTGGAGCATCATGTTGCATCTAAAAATCACATAGAAACCTTGCTATTAAAAAGAAAACAAAAAAAAACACAAAAAAACCCACATGCCTGCCTAATCTTTAGCCAGCCATTTCCAGTATCTAAACCGATAAAGGTGTTGTCACAGTGGCATGATGTAGTATGAACAATAAAATATTACTTTAATACTTAGTATTCTACATATGACCCAAGCCTGACATGATCTGTGTAAATTGAGGTATAAATGCACATCAGTCTAGTGAGTACCTGTAACAAAAAAAAAAAAAACAAACTCCTCTAGTGACGTCCACAGCGCATTACTGGCAGTGAGAAGGGACAAACAAAATAGAAGTGGAAAGAGTTGATATCAGCCGTATCGTTTTCGCAGGGTATGTGCTCAGCAGTACTCTGACCTGACATCAGACAGACATTCTCCTTCTGTCCAACTCCTTGCACATGTAAATTGTAACCGTTATAACCAACCACAGCTCAAGACACTGGTGAACAAGACAGTATTGAAGATTTGATGCACAATCCTGCTAAAGTATTATTCACATCGGAACTCTTCCACATGACGCTACTGTTAATAGATGCCCTGACGGCATTCAGCCTTATATCGCGGATTATGCTACGACAGTTTCATGGAAACTACAGCTTTATGAATGATTAGAAATCTCTAGAAACCATTTCTAAACACAGGTGGAAAGCACTGATGAGGAAAAACTTGGATTTTTATGCTGGGAAGGAAACCCCCCCAGCAAATTCCAGCTATTTCAGTAAATGTGCTACAATTGCATTGCCTACGCGCTACATGCATCAATTCATCTTTGCACTAGTAAGACATTCAGGTTTGAAATACACAGACCAAATCATAAGGCCCCAAACTGACAGGGAAATCGGAATAATTTTATCTCTACCAATGTTTAAAGTGAATTCGCACCACAGAAGATAAAAGGCGCCAAGTCTTGCAGCAAGTGTAACGTTTCAATCCAGGAGCTGTGAGAGCTTGATGTTATCAGATCGCCAAGCTGCTCACCTCTCAACTGAAATCGATTTCTGTAACAGATCCAATGTGACCCTCTCCCCTTCGTCCTATATCAATAGCCCTCCCCCCCTCAACTACAATCCCTGAAAGTCGCACACAACTGATCATGGTCGCATAAAGTGACGGACATGACTGCCTCGCCTTTGGCTAAAACACAGAAAAGATGTTTCTATGGCAAACAAAGAAACACGTGGTACTTGAGCGCATGTGTTGAGTGGCAGAGAGGACAATTCCTCTGGGCCAATGAATCCCGTTAGCTATAAAAAGACAGGAAGACAGGAAGGAGGGGCAGGATGGAGACAGACACATTGAGGCGAGTCATTCAGTCAGGCTCGCTGCAGTACAATCAATTCCCCTTCTGCTCAGCTCTGAGGGAAAAAGAGATGGAAATATGCTAGAGAGAAAACCAGACCGAAATCTGCATTACTATGATGGTGTTGCTCTGCGTGGGGGATAAAAAAAAACAAAAACAAACACTCATGTCCTCCTTTTTTATCCTGGAGAGGAATGGATGATAGGCAGCCTAGCCAATGATATCAATGTCTTTTGTACATTCAATAAAGTCCAGTACTGCTACTGAAGAGGCTAACTGCTGGTCCTGAAAATGATACCAAAGTACATTGTGTACAATTAAGGGATATTTCCTCCTCATCCATTATCTGTCACGTGGAAAGAGATTTGAAAAATCAGCATCAAAAACTTTGTACAATACATTTACTCTGCTCTGTCAGGAATGTTCCTTGTGAGAAATGACATCAAAGTGTTCTTACCAGCAGGTGTCTCCATCAAGAACAGCATATTTAAACAATAAAAAGTTGCTTTAAACAGCAAGTCTCTGTAACACCCCGTAATTGTTACTTCATTGTGTCCCAGATCTCGTTCCCTGTATTCTGCAGGCACAGGCATTGATGACAAAAAGGGGGACTGGTGATGCAGATACATTCTCCTATATACAGTGTTGTCCAGCCAACAGGAGTGTTTGGCCTCTCTCCTCCGCATATATATATATATATATATATATATATATATATATATATATATATATATATATATATATATATATATATTATATTATATATATATATATATATATATATATATATATATATATATATATTTAAAAAAGGTGCCAACTTCCAGCTCCTAGTTCACAGTTTCACTCACTGTGTGCAGGCTGTGCTGAGGGCCCCACACTGTGGTGATGGGGGTCTTTACAACTTGAAGAGAAGTGGGTTGCCTTGTATCAGCATGGACCATGCTCCAAACACTGGGCACCACTGCTGTGTTTCTCTGTGCACTACTATTTATACTGCTACTGCTGCTGCTGGTGGTGGAGGAGGAAGGCTGAAGAGGAGCAGTGAGGTGGGAAGCAAGGCCCAGGAGAGGTGTAACTGTTGGCGTAGAGGAGGATGTTGGGGCTGAAGTAGGGAGAGGAGTTGGAGTTTGGGCAGAGGCAAAGACTGGGTTGTGAACAGGGGCTGGAGACGACGCTGTGGTTAAAACTGGTGGTGATGGACAAGGAACTGTGACTGGGATTATGGGGGATTTGTGGAACGGCACGTAAAGAGGGACTCCTCTGGGGTCTGTGAAAGAGGCGATGGCTGGAGAACGAGCAGCTGGAACAAGCGCTACGGTGTGGGGTGACGCCTGGCTTGGAGCAGTGACGGAGGTGGGACTTGTGGCTGGGAGGACTTGCGATGGCAACGAGACTGGCCTTGTGGCTGCCACTGACGCACTCGTAGGACACACGGTGGGCAGTGGAGCTGGAACTGAGCTTGTGGCTGGAGCTGGGGTGAGGGCTGGAGCAGCAGCTGGTTTCTGGGAATTCGGCTGTCCTAAAACTGAGGCAGGCACTGGCACTATGGTTGGCAGATGGGCTGGGGTGAGCTGAGTCTGATTTGGGCTGGAGGCTCTGGCAGTGTCCTTCTCCAAGGGACTCCAGATGACTTTATTCATCGGGAGAGGAGATAGCCTTGGGGCTGGGACCAAGACTGGAGCTTGGACTGGACCAGAGGCTGCTAAAGACAGAGGCACTGGAGCCTTTACTGAAGTTACAGCTGACGCAGGAACAGCCATAGCCTTCTCCATCAGACTCTGCACCCTGGAAGGATCCATGACTTGCTGGTTGTCCTCTGGAGGCGGTGTAGGTCCCATGTCACTACCGTAAGCATTGCACTGTGCCTCCACTGGTTCAGTCTTTACAGCCTCTGTAGGTCTGTTCTGGCTTTCCTGGAGCCTCTTCTGATTCTCCTGCTCTGCTGCCCTCTGAAGAGCAGCATCGACCAGGAGCCTCAAGTCGCTGAAGTCCTGGCTGGGGAACAGCTCGGGAGGAGTTGGGGGAGGCGTGTTGAAGAGACCACCGGTGGGGCTAGCTGCCATTGTTGTGCTGGTGAGACAAACCGTATTGACCCCCTGCTCCTCTGCTTCTCTCAGCAGACTTTGTGCATCGAGCTTCATCAGCGCCTGCACCGACCCTTCCTTACCAGGGTAGCCCGCTCCTGTCAGAATAGCCGTTGCTGTGCTCCCAAGGAGACTGAGGTCCAGTGTAGGGGCAGAGCGGATGACAGACGGGCGTTGTTGAGATGAGGAGGTGGAAGAGTTGCTTTCTGGAGAGCTGGCTCTGCCTCCATGAGACGAGTGGCCTTCACTTTTACTGCCAACCTTGCGGGAGATAGTAAACTTGGTGGGATCTTTGCCATCTTTGCGGAGCAGGTCAGGGAGGAGGCGGCGACGTGCGTTGATGAACCAGTTACATATCTGGGAAAAGAGGAGGAAATTCTGATATAAACAGACCTGATCGCAGCTGCTGTCATGGATGTTTTACTTTGATAAAAGACAACCAGAAGTCAGTCAAAGAGATGCACTTTTACATTATTCTTTTGAGGACCTGCACTGATATCATTGCAACACTTTGATTCATCTTTTACTCAACAGCTTCAGTCACCCTCAATTAGCCGGATCCACAACTCAACTCTTGCATCACATTCAAGATCTAAAAATGATCCGAGGCCTGAGATTTTAATAACCGCCTACACGTTTTTCTTCATCTGTCTGCACGAGGCCTTACTTACCCCCTCTAGTGGTTCAGCCTCCCACACAAGGAAGAAAGAGTGGGACAGACAGAGATGAGAGCCCTCAGACAGCTGGCAATAATGAAGGTCTGAGCTCAAATATGCTGAGCCACAGAGAAGCCAGCCAAATGCATTCCACTGAACTGACTACATAACAAGGAACTCTGCTGCTGCTGCTGCCTCACGCTGGTCTTTAATGCTTTCTCTAACGCTGCCTCTCTGTTTGTGCGTGCCTACATGTTGAGAGGGAAAGAGGAAATGTCTACTACTGATGCAATGAAGTGAAAAGGGAAGGCTGGGAAAGTCTCCATCTCAAGCAGCAGTGTGGCGATACCATCTGATTCTTGTTTACTAGTTCGCTGTGTTGGTTGAAAAGCTGGTCGCAAGTGTTGGTAAAAAGTAGTATCACTGTCGTGTAAAAACAAGAACTGATCGCACAAGAGTGAGAATCATGAAAAAGATATTATGACTGTAGTTTAAACACCTTTCTTGTGTGCAGCAATAGACTATAGTGATAAATTGAGTCTGGTGTGCAGGTCACGAACAGCCTTTTGTGCAGTACAAATATTAGCAGTAGAAAATAATATTCAGTATCAAAGCTACCTTTATTGAATTGAAAGCACTGCTTCTGATGTAAAAATGTCAAAATGAATACACAAAAGCTTTAAAAAAAATTCAGATAAAACGTGTAAAAGCTTAGATTTATGTGTATACTCTATCAAAAACAAATAGAAAACGTGAAGACAAATGAAAATGTCAAAGTTGATCATCTCTACTTAAGAACAGGAAACAAATCCGCCAGAATGCAGAAACAATGTGCTCCACAAGTGTCATTTCCTCTGTTAAGTACTGGGTGCTTCTGGGAAAACAAAAAAAATGTATACACTGATTAAAAATCCACTCCTCACCTGCAGCACGGAGAGGTTGGTCTGGCCCGACAGACTGAGTTTCTCCTGCTCAGACGGGTAGGCGTTGAAGCGGTGCTCGTACAGCCAGCTCCGCAGGATCTGCACCGCCTCCTTGGGCAGGTTGCCGCGGCGACGGCGCTTCCCAAAGAGCCCCCTTCCTGACAGGTCGAGCGGGGAGCCGTCATCACTGTCCGACACAGCCGAGGAGTGCTCCTGCTCCGGGCGATGCTCTTCTTCCAGAGCTGAGGAAAAAGGAGGTGTGTCGTCAGTCACGTTCAATCAGTGTGTCATTCAATCATCCTGTTTATATCAAATCTGCCAATCACCAGGTATACAGAGGTAGTTCTTTGTGTTTATTTTATGTGTCTTTATTTTGCCTGTTATGAAGCATGAAGAAGGGAGAAGATCACATCTTGCATGAGCGGCCATACATTCACTCAGGCCTTTGCAGGGTTTGGTTTGATCTACTTTTATGCACAAAATGAAACCTAACTACTTCTTCATGATACCAGGAGCCAGTGAGAAGAGGCTAGGCCAAAAACTAAAGCAGTGGTTTGTACTGATTTGACACTAAGCAGTGAACAAGTGCACAAACCTCCTCAGTTACTTTTAACCTCATAATTTTACTGATTTAAAGTGAGGTTTGCATAAGCTTCACGGTCTGAACATATTTAAACAATGGCTTTGAGGATTGAACTTTGTTGTGGGATTTTTTTTTTGTGTCAGTCTATGGTTGGCCACTGGAGAGAATCTCCCCTCAAAATGGAGCATGCCTGATCCCAGGGGTGGGCCACAGAATGTCTTTCTCTGAGGCTGGGTGAAACCTGACCCCCGGGGGCAGCGCCTGTCTTCACAAAGAAGATTGTGTGCATATCAACATCACAGTAGCCACTGGCCCAGGAACCTATTGACCATGCAAAGGAGGCCGTTTTCACCTCATGCCACTTCGGCTCAAGACTGCTGGAGTAGTTGACAAATCTTTTGAATTCTGCATTCCTTGTCAGTGAGGGAAGTCCTACACCAAGCAAGAAAATTGGGGGGGAAAAATAAAAACACACAAATGCAAATTCAATGCAGTTGCCCTGATTTCTGTAAAAGAGCCTCGCTTTGCCCCTAAAATTATTGTTTTAGAGCAGGGTTGGGCATTGTTGATTGTCAATTTCTTCTGTGACCTAATGATAAATTTGTGTCATGATTCACCTATTGGACAAATTGTTCTTCTACGTAATGATTCTTTGCAAACAAAGCTAAAACATTAAGTTTGTCGAGTGTGCTGTCTGATATAATACAGCCACAGAACATGATTAATTACACTAGAGCTGCAACAATTAATTGCTTAGTTGACAACTATTGAATTAGTCTTAAGCTAATATGACAATCAATTGTTCTGTTTGAGTGTTTTTTTAATTTAATAAAGTAAAAATCGTCTGATTACAGCTTTTTGGATGTGAATATTGTTGGTTTCCTTTACTCTTCTATGACATTAAAGTAAAAACCTTTGGGTTTTGGAGAAAACAAGACATTTGAGGATGTCATTTTGGGCTTATATCAACATTTTTTGCCATTTTCTGACATTTTATAGTCCAATTAATTGTTAAAACACTCAACAGATTAATCAACAAAGATAATAGTGATTAGTTGCAGTCCTACATTAGATTGAACATCACTTCAACTATGATTTTTCAATTCGATTTTACTTACATTTGCCAGAAACATTCCTATTAATATTGATTTCAATCATACCACCCATCTGTGTTAAAACTCTTGAGACTGCAGTAAAATGTTAACAATTTCTGCATCAAATCAAGTCTAATATGGTCTAACTGAGTCTAAAAATACTAAAGCGTGTAAAACCAGTATTACATTAATAAGCCACACTCATGGTTGACAGACATCCTTGGCTATCCTTACTGAGAGAAAGGATGTGGCCCACAACAAAGTTACACCCCCTCAGCTCCACAGGATCATTGGAAAGACATTTAAAGATTTATCAGACTATTTACACCCATTCAATGTGGGATTAATTTGATGAAACAAACAGCCAGGACAGATTTCAGACAGATGCAAGCTTAGTACATTATGTCACATCAGCACGAGCTACGTGAAACATGTCACAGACAGGCAAACTGACCAACTTTTTGTTTACTAAAGGTCTACTAACAATGTGGTAAATCTGTGCGAAGGAAAAGTGGTGTTCACATTTAGAATATGTTTTAAAAAATTAGGTGAAATGGTGGTAAAATTTAGCTTGTAGACTCGACAGTGGAGTAAACTTCACAACATACTCAGTCTCCAGTTGGGAATTTGAATCTGACCGTTAGAAACGCCACCAACGCTACTCACCGAACATCAACTTCACAGAGCAGCTCGCTTTGTCAAAGTGATAACGTCATACTCGGTGAAATGACGTCCTCGACAAAGCCTCTCGAATAAAGCTAAATGTTACCTTCAACCGACACAAACCGAGGAGCTACTCTGTAAATTAGCCATCTGGACCCGCACAAAGGAGGCAGGCAGGAAAGCACAGCCTCCCGCATGTCACGCCGCCAGATGGACACCATGCCTGCCTCCAGAGATAACTAGCTGGCTAGCTGTCCCTCCAAATTTGAGCACAAACACACGCTGCATTTGCTCGCGACAAAAAGCCCGCATACCAGACTAAAACCAACAGCGAAGACACAGCGGGCTCACAGGCAGACACTTATAAACGTGCACGGCCGTGATAAAGAACACGACACGAGTGCTGCTCACCTCGTTTGAATGCTTTCATTCTTTGTTGATGGCTTGCTTGAAAACACGCAGCTGTCCAAGTTGCTTGCTGTACAAAGCGTGCCCGCGAGCCAAGCGATGGTTGACACAACGGCACTTTCTTCCAAGAAGCTGAAGGTGTTGCGCTTTTTTGACCGACTTAAATGCCTCGCTTTTGGGGTTCTGCCGCACGGAAAGGTTTCACCGGAGACTCCGTTTCCATCGCACTCCTCGCTTTCTGCCAAGATAAATGTTTTCTGTTTTGTGTCGCTTGTTCCTTTTTACCTGCACGCAGCAGCGCCAGCTCTTTGCCAATCTTGACAGTCGGAGCTGAGATGATCCCGCCTCATCGACAGCTGTCAACCAATCACGAGCCTGCACTGCGCCTCCTGGGCCGCTGTCAGCCAATCAGGGCGCTCCGCCAGACAGCAGACGGGCTCCGTGTAATTGTGACTGACGGGAGAACCATTTCATTCAAAGTACAGCGCAGTCATTGAAACAATGTTATTTTCTCGATGCGGTTGAAATCCCATATCGACATCGACACACGTATAAATAGCACCGCAGTCATCTTTACAACCATTGTCGTCGTTTTCATCCATGTGTGCGTGACACAGATACACACTGTGGAGAGGCTTTACGTAACGCTGTGCAAAATGTTCTTGTTACATAAATCATAAGCGTCGAAAGCGTCCGCTGGTGTGCGCATTTCACTACTTCACAGCACAATTAACCGAGTTACTTCGACTCACACCGCCTGCAGTCACGTCTGATGTGATATTCAGACATCAGCTCTACAGTTGGTCTGGCTCCAGGCGTGTGGGGCGAATACATGCTGCTGCAGAGGTGTTGTGATGCTTTGATTCCTCAAAGTCTCAGGGAGACACCTCGGGCCGCATGAGCTGCAGAGATCAGATTTTAAAAATGAAGTTACTGCAAATTAGCATCAAACAAAAGTAGCGATCTGCCTGTTGTACCCAAATCTTAATTATGTGTCCAGATTTGTGTCACAGTGTGCTCTGGGGCTGGAGAGGGGAGGGCAAAGCAAGAGGAAAAATGTGCATGTGATTGACTCAGATTTGAAGTTATTCACATCCAAATTTAGCAGGTTTTGAAAAGCAAAATGCAGGATCAGAAACATCTCGTTAAAAGTGAGCAAACATCTTCAAAACAGTAATCAAATACAGCCATGGTGAACTTTTTGAGAAAGTATCGTGTGCATTTTATTGAATGTTACGTCTCTCCATTATACATTTGAACAACCTTGAAATAGTATAAATAGATCTACAGCATTGTAAAAGATGGAGTTTCTCAGTCTGGTCTATTTACAGAAGACAACTTTAAGAAGCACAGGGGGGAGAAATGCAAGATTATTAGTTTAATTTTAATATCAAAGAACCCTTTTACTCAGTATTGCACATGTACTTTAAATGTTACCAGAGTATAGTGACAAGAATCTAGGTAAATCTCATTTTTAGGAACAACACACCCTCTCACTCATTGACTTTGTCTCAAACAATACAAGCCTTTTATACGAAAACCCCACAGCCCCTGACATACACACAGCCTATAGAGTATTACACTGAACACATCCTAGTCTTTAAAATATGTGCTTGCTTCATAAAATATTTGTTCTAGTATTTTTACAGACACTTTTTGCTATATCATATCTCTTGTGGAAACAACTCGGCCCCTCACCCCTTCCCCAGTTTGATGCCAGACTCAGGGGAACAAAGCACAGATGCTAATGAGCTTGTTTTTTCTTTTCTTTCCGAGCAGGCCTTTGGACTACTGTATGGGAGTGGATTCACTGGTGTCACAGCTAAGGTATGCTTCGTCCTGGGATTAAACTGTCTGTCTTATGGAAGCCTATTTCAACCTGTGTGATGAAAAAAAAGATCAGAAGTCATTATGAGAAACTTTCCCAAAATAATGAGTAACTTATAATTACTCAGTACTGTTTCTCATTATTACAAGATATTGAGTCAATATTTCCAGTTACTACTCCATTATTTTGAGATAGCAACTCATGATTTTGAGAAAGTTGTTATTTTCAGATACTAAGTCATTACTTAAAAATACTAAGTTACTAGTATGAGATAATAAGTCATTACTTTGAGATAAGTAATTAATTTTGAAAAAGTTTCTCATGAATTTGAGATACTAACTTGTGATTTTGAGAAAGTCTGTCGTTATTTTGACATACTCAGTCTTTATTTTGAGAAATCTCCTAATTTTTGAGATACAAAGATATGTTTGAGATACATTTTAAGATTTTTGAAGATATTAAGTCATTTATTTGAGATAAGCAAGTAAGTATGAGAATGTTTCTCATTGTTTTGAGTTACTAACTCATTATTTTGAGAAATAATTTTGTGATTATGAGAATGTTCCTACTTATTTTGAGTTACTAACTAAAGTTTCTAGTTATTATTACTAGTTATTTTGAGATACCAAGTCATTATTTTGTGAGTAGTTATTTTGAGATACTAAGTCATTATTTTGTGAAAGTTTCTAGTTATTTTGAGTTGCTAACTCTTTATTTTGATAGTTTCTAAATATTTTGAGATACTAAGTAATTATTTTGTGAAAATTTCTAGTTATTTTGAGTCACAGAGTCAATATTTTGTGATAGATTCTAGTTATTTTGAGATACTAAGTCATTATTTTGTGAAAATTTCTAGTTATTTTGAGATACTAAGTCATTATTTTGTGAAAGTTTCTAGTTATTTTGAGATACTAAGTCATTATTTTGTGAAAATTTCTAGTTATTTTGAGTTGCTAACTCTTTATTTTGAGAAAGTTTCTAGTTTTTTTGAGATACTAAGTCATTATTTTGTGAAAGTTTCTAGTTATTTTGAGATACCAAGTCATTATTTTGTGAAAATTTCTAGTTATTTTGAGTTGCTAACTCTTTATTTTGAGAAAGTTTCTAGTTATTTTGAGATACTAAGTCATTATTTTGTGAAAGTTTCTAATTATTTTGAGTCACTAAGTCATTATTTTGAGAAAGTTTCCTATTGTTTTGAGGTACTAATTCTTGATTTTGAGAAAGTTTCTGGTTATATAGTCATTATTTTGAGAAAATTAGCTTTTTCTTAAAGAGAGAAATGAAGTCTTTTTTTAAGATAAGTAACTCATTTTGAGAGTTTTTCATTATTTTGAGATATTAACCCAGACGAACCCAGAGTTTCTCATTGTTTCGAGATATTAGGTCATTATTCTGAGAAAGTTTCTAATTATGAAGACTTACGGGGTCTTTTTTTCATCACACTGGCATATATGTGCTTCCATGTAGTATATTCTCTTATCTTGTAGCCTCTACTGATCATACTTTTTGCTCAGCCCTGGAATGCAGAGAAATGCATAAACAATCTGAAAGGGTAGCTACACTTTATATAATGTGTGATGTCAATCCTTTTTTAGAGGTAAAAAGTAAAAAGGTACATAGATATCAAAGAAGATATGGTACAATTTGGATCATAGCCATCCTGTAAATAATTAATTGTATTTCCTCTTGCTTAACATTTAAACTTTTTTCCTTGCATTCATGGATGATAATATTCTACCAACTGCACTGTTGTGATTAAAGGAGGCACAGTACAAGCATTGAGAATCCACTTTACTTCTCAAAGTGAAGCTTTACCAAAACAGACCGCTGCTTAAGCAAATGCTGATACTATGACAGTTTTGACTTTAAAAGGCCAGATCCATCAAACCTATATGGGGGACCATTATCACCCTCAAATCAATGGCTTTACAGCAACAAACCCCCCCACAGTGCAGCTGTTTGGATCATGGATAACTCTACCCAGGAAATAGACCTAGGTGTGTCCCAGTGATATCTGTGTGTATTGGAGGGAAGCCTTGTTTAAATGTATGAGGTGAGCTCTCTTTTCTCTCTTTAAGTCTGTCAGTGACATCTCTTGGCATTTTACTCATCCAAGTTTTAGCGGGCTGGAAAAACATCACTTTTTCAGTTTGTGTTGGTGAGATCATAGAGCAACTTTCTCTGTGTTCCTGCCCTCCTTCCCTCAGCGTATGCGAGATGCCACATTGTATTTGATCTGCGTTCAAGTGAGGCAGGCCTGCGGTTTTGTGTGAGGAATGGTGACAGCAGGGTTGGGGCCTGAAAATGTGGCAAATGGGGAAAAAAAGGAAAATGATATGTTATGAAATTGTTTTAAATGTTAAAAATATTCTGGCAGTAGTTGCATATGGGAAAGATTTAAATCTAGTTGGTGCAATATATTGCCTTCAACCTACGTTGTTGACACAAAAATTATCCTTGAGACTTATTAAGATTGAATATTCTAATAATATCCATGACATAAATCATTCACAATGTGTTAATCACAATCTGTCTGAACACCGAGACATCACTAGCTCACTTCAGAAAAACAACTTGTCAGACACACAACTTTTTCCTGGCAGTCAAAAATCAAATCAAGCCAACGACGGCGTTCAAGTCACATAAAAGGCCTTCAGGTGCTAACGATGCTATCCACCCCACTAAAATGGAGGGGGGCATTGACAGCAACCAGGGAACAGACTATTGACACCCCTGAGCCATTTTCCTTGCTGAGCGTCACCCCCAGCCGGCAAACACAACAGACAAACAAAGACCCGTCATCAGGAGAAAGCTCTTGCCGAGATAGAGAGAATAGTGGTCATCGGGCTTTTCCAATTCAAAGCCTCAGGCTGCATTTTTGGGTCACAGTGGGTGAGGAAGAGGCATTGCAGCAGCCGAAGCAATGCAGTCTCAATGGTTTAACATAACTAATTAGGGAGGGGAAGTTAGGTTTGCTTACCATTTGGGGGAAGAAACCAAATGTGAGTGGAAGACAGGCAAACAACTGTGGTTGAATGTAAGGCATGTCAGGGCTGACTTTATGGTTGGATGTGTACTTTCTGAGAGAAATCCTGACTCACAAACCCAAAAGGCCTCTTTGTTTTGGGAACTGGCTTCAAATGAGACAGAGGAGTCTGTAAATATGTGTAATCCACACAATGTGTCCCCGTAATGCAAAACAGGGCAGGGCTGCATGTTGTCTTATAGGGAGAATGCCTTTTCATTGTATGCATACCACACTGTACTACATCTTGGATTGAAAATTAACCACTGTTGCCCTCTAGAGGTCAGAAATGAAAGTTGGCGGGCACGTGCATATGAAAACAACAACCCTGTAATACATGTGCTGTGGCTACACTCCACTCTATTTTTACAGTAAGCGCTGTTACTGTTGAGCTCCCTGCTGCTGACATTTAAATACGTCAGATGAATTAGAGACGGTGAATTCATCTTTGGCTTATGCAGTCTTCCTTAAAGAAAAAAAGCAAGCAGCATTTAATAAATGATGAAAACACAAAGACTAATGTATGCAATGCTTTAATTAAATATTTTTTCTTTGAATAAAAAAGTGCAGGTACTTTGGATGATGTTCAATGAGGGGAAACAAAAATGGTAACAAAGAACTAAGATTGATTTTTGTTGAGTGATGGGAGGCAAAATAAATCATGAATGCTTTTGGAAACATAGTATAAAAAAATAACAGCAAGACACATGTCCTAAGGTGTGTCCCCACCAAAATACCTCTGCTGCATTAATTCAGTAAAAGCCCTAGATTCATTTTAGATGTGCGAGTTGAATGCTAAGTGAGGTTAATAAAAGCACTTTAAGAAGCATTAAACAAACAGATGGGACAAAAAAACCTTGACTGGAATATTGACGCATCTGCGTTTACAGCACAAACATGAAAACCAACGTTAATGGGACAGAGAGAAGCAGAAGAGATTTCTTTTTTAAAGTTGAAGACATTTTCCCTACAAAGAAAACAATAGTGAGTAAGAGTGGCCGCTGACATTCTGACTGAAATAGAGATCCTCATGCTTGGTCGTCATCGGTATCGGGATGTGCTTTCATTAAAAATCATTAAGAAACTAAACTTTACAGATTCTCACCAGTGTTTAAAATCTTTGACACAAGAACATTTTGAAGGACACACACAAGAGTTAATTGTTAGGAACTATATAAACACCCCTTCAAATCTGACTCTCAAGTTTCAGCATACCAAAAATATTCAGAATAACCAGATCTAAATGGATTTTTATACAAAACAAAGGATGAGTAAAGTAAACAAATAAATACAAGGAAGACATACATAGGTGTGAGTTTGTGGTGTGTGAGTGCAGTGGATGTAGTGTGCGCAGTGTTATGTGTGTGAGTGTGTGATGGCCACAAGGCGGTGTTGTGCAAAGCTACAAGATGGCCAATGATCTGGGAAGAGAGGAGGACGATGGGAGACAGAAGAGAGAGTTTGCCCTCTGTCCACTTAATAGATCTTATAGCCAAGATAGAGGAACGTTTAAAACAGTCTTCATATAGATTCTTTAGGATATAATCGTCATAATAACAATACCTTCATTAACAATTTTATGATATCAAGAGTAGTAACAAGAAAGGACAAAGTTCATCAGCTGAGGTTTTCAATGGCAGCCTCAAGTGAGGAGTCTTCTGCTTCAAAGTCTGTCAAGTCCACCAAAGTTCCATTTCTCTGCTTCTGTTGTGTTAAATAAGTGTTTGATGCCACCAGGACCAGCCTATAACTGTATGTGTGTGTCAAAAATGCCCAAATCCACACCCACCCCTATCTCTGAGAATTTCATCTCTCCTCCCCCCACCTCCATCCAGCTGTACTCAGAGTAGCTCATTTGCATTGCAAAAGTTTTCCTCTCCTTTTTCCAGGTATTTCAGTGATACTTATCTGTCCTTTGATCCGACCCCTATTTCCTTCCCTCTCACTGTCTCTCTCAGAGACGAGTCTGGGCCTCGGGGACATAGATTTCGATGCTGTCCGCGCTCTCTGTGGCGGAGTTCTGGCGAAACGAGGCGGCCTTTTTAGCAGCCAGTAGACGCTTGCGAGCCTCATGTCTCTGCTTCTCTGCTGAAGCCGAAGAAGAGGTGGATGAGGAGTCTGCGCTCTTCTCGCGGCCCAGCGATGGTCGTCCCTTACCGGGCTTCTTTGACGCTGGAGTGGTCTCCTTCTCCTCGTCCTGTGGTGTGGAAGCGATGAAAAGTGACAGACAAAGGTGGGGAGTGGAAGAGAGCAAGGTGCGAAAGGAGAGAAGACAGATACAAGACAGTGAGAGGATGTAACATGGAAGCTGTCTTCAGGAGGCTCTATTAGTCTAGGCAGGTTTGGCAGACAGGACTTTGACAGAGACATTATGACAGTGCTGATTGTTTTCATTAAAGCTTAAAATAACATTCAGAGCTTTCAGGTGATAGAAAAACATTGACAGAAAGACATCATCAGACAAACATTGAGAAAAAAACAGTCATTTATATGACAATTTTTGAAGACATGAAATGGTAACATGAATTGATGGCCACATAGGATCAAACTTAAAGCACGATAAAGGGATCACAAGACACACAGTCAAGCAACATAAAGCAAGAGCACCTCAGCTGCAGATCCATAAACTTGACACAGACAAACACATAAAGACAAACCATAGACCAGAGACAGAGAGAGAGAGAGAGAGAGAGAGAGAGAGAGAGAGAGAGAGAGAGAGGTGGAGACAACGACAGACACACAAACATAAGCCGAGACATTTAAACAGAGATGGAGCAAAAGCAAGACTGCATTCTGTCACATGAGCCAGTGCATCTTAGCCATGCTCCACTGCAACCAGCACATCAGGAAGTGATGCATGCATGCTCAAAGCAGGGCTTTACATTTAAAAACACACCAACAACAGCCCTCTTTGAGATGATTTTTTTTTCCATGCATGCCTAAAGGGATCTCTCTAACCCCTTTGTATTGGACAGGGAGGCCCTGTTAAGAGTTCATCCCACGCAGGGGGAAGTCAAATGGGGAGGTAAAAAAGAGCGGGAGAAATGGTGGTGGTGGTGGGAGGAGAGAGGCCGGTTTCGGCGGCTTTCCTACCCCAGCCAGGGCACTGGGCAGCAGGGGTGGGAAGTACCTTCCGCTCAGGGGGCGACTGGGCAGCCGCAGATGGGATGGGCTGCCAGTCATTGGACTTGAGGTGGTAGAGCTCATCGAACTTGAGGCTGATGTCCTCGATGGAGAGCTGCAGCAGGTCCCAGAAACCTGCCAGGTCCTGGGCGGTGGGCCGCGGGTTGGCATTCACATTCTGACCAACAGAGGGAGAGGGGAGTGAAAATGAATGAACAATCAATGAATGATGAGGAGAGAGGACACAGTCAGTGTGTAGAATGTCAGAAATACAGTATATTAGAGAGTAGAACAGCGTAGCAGGGTAGGGGAAAGGTTGCATTTATGAAGTCATTTCACACAAGCCAGTATGTGTAAATCTTTGAAACCAAGATGTAAAAATTTGTTCTGCTCTCTTCATTTGTTAGGTTTGGAGTGGGTAGTCTGAGCCCATTACCCCACTACATGTCTATTCTACCTCTGGTTACTATGTTACTACATGTGTTGCTTATTATTCAGTGCGCATACTGTACCGCTGTGAAAACGACATTTAATACTCAGCATACGGGCCTTGGCCTCGGATAAATCAGCTTTTAAATGGCTGTTTGGCCTTGAAGTAGCACAAAACACAAAACACAGAGATGCCTGAGTCTACTTTCACTGCGTTCATGGTCATCAGCAGAAGAGATGGATCATGTATGTCAAGAAATCACCCAATGCATAAAATTCTACTCAAACTTATTCATGAAAATTCAGCAAACTTCAGTAAACTAGGGCATATTTCTAAAAATACTTTGTCCTGAATGTGTCCTTAATGTGAGAATCAGGGCAGTGGGTGGGGTATCTGGGGGGTCAGCTTTTATGGGTCACCACCTCCAAAACCACCCATGCCATTTTTTTCGCAAACTTGGTCCTGGTATTTCTAATCTTCACATCCATTCTGCTTATAAAACTTCTGCAATAGGGTCTATCTGAAAAGGCCAACAGTAACTGCCTACAGTAGCTTCTGGCTGAGGACTGATTTCATCTTACTGTAAATTAACAGTGTCAAAACTGAACTGACAAAATGTCACTGTGGAACTGTGTATTTTGTTCAACTTGTGTGCCTTGGTTCCACTGATATTTAGCATGTTTATTACATAGTCCTTTTGTTTTTTTTTGTTGTGCTTTGCTTTAGGTGACACTAGAGTGATGTTGGTTCTGATGCAATATTACTGTCTCCGTTTCCTGCCTTTAATAGGCAGCTGACAGTAGAGAGACGACAGGAAACAAGTGGAGAGAGATAAGAAATGACATGCAACATTCCCTGGGCTAGACTCAAACCAAAGAAGTTATGGTTCACGGTCAGCGCCTCACATCACATGTTTACTGGCAGCTTATTACTGCACCACACCTCTGCACTGCATTACTTAGATACTTCACTTACTATCAAGTGCTGCTCTTTCCATCTTGCTCACTAGAGGGAGCCATTATACAGCTCAAATCTTTTGTCAAGCTGAACTCCAGACCATGAAAAAAGCATCACAACAGAGCTCTGTCCTTTTTAGTGACTAATAAATACTGAAAATGCTATAAATGCTTTGACATAGCCAGGTAAAATAAGGCTGTATGTTGAGTCAGAGAAATACAAAAAGGACAATAAGTTTCTGACATTGTCAAAAAAGGCAATAATTCAGGATTCAGTCACAAAAGATTAAAAATCACAAACTAAACCCCTCACTTGTTTACAAACAGCTGACTCTGTTTGCCAGTCTGTGCAGGCTTTACACAAACGATAAACAGATATAAAGTAAATCCTGCTCCGACTTCTTTTCTTCTGACACAGCTGCAGTGTGTAATGCTCTGAGCAGACTGGCTTTTGTTTGTGCAGGCACCACACTATTCGTCATATTCAAGACGCTGCATTTGTTGCTGTGATGTCCAGACATTTTGGGCAAAACGTGCTTTGTGTTGCTATCATGCTAACGGACCTGTGAAGCTCCAGACAAGCAATTATGGCAATTATTGCTTATGATTACATTACTGAGAGCGTGCTTCTCTGGAGACCTATTCTGCATGCACTGTGCAAAATATCAATATAAGATGTTTAGTAATTGCTAAAGCAGTGAAGGAAATTACACACTGACACAAATATAAAGGCTTTAACAGTCAGGTCATGTATACAGTACAGGCATGCATATAAAGCAGTGGCTCCCAACTGGTGGGTCGTGGTCCAAAAGTGGGTCGCAGGTCCAATCTAAATGGACCGCAAGTGCCTTGTAAAAGTTTGTAAAAAAAATAAAACACTTTAGTTTTAAGTACAGTGAATTTCTGGCACAGAGCTTTTATTTTGCAGTGCCATCTCCTGCTGTAGATTGAGTGACTTACGGACAGCAACTGGACAGAGACAGCAAACTAGCTCAACTATATTGCCAAATGCAAGTATGCCGCTTAATGTATTAAACTGTTTTGTGTAATCTGGACCCCATGGCTGGACCAGTTGGGAACCACTGATATAAAGCATTCATTGTTGATTTGCCTTACTAATGCCAAATCATTTCTTCACAGTGAAACTTAAACTGTATAAACACAGCATAAACATAATGACAGCAGTAATCAGTAGCTTATAGTGGACAGCTGATGTGGCAGTGTGACCTTGTTTTCTGAATCCTCTGCGGTGTGTTTCTTGCTACCTGACCTGAGCTTGATGATCCCTGTCAGTATCAGGCTACATGTCTGGATTAGATCATTTTGTTTCGTACAGCTTCAGGCTTAGTTTGGTCACCTTCACCACCTTATAATGTATTTAGAAATGTCTCCCTGTTTCCTCAATGACGGCTCCTTAAGACCATTATGACATTATGTAATGCTTAACTGTACCTGTGCATGTTGCGTTTAATGTTTTGCATGTATTCTTGTAGATTTTTAGTTCTTCGTATACCAGCCATAGTCATCTGGCCAATATTTTGGAAGGTAAGCTTCACATCAACCAACAGGTAAAACAGATGGCTTATTCATTTCAGATGTTATAGTGTTACAGTGTCATGTGCTGGTAGTTGGCTGCAATTTGTATAACGCCATTTACAGTAAAACACGTCATCAGAGAGGAATGGCTTATTGGCTTAATATAAGCTCCTTGTTTTTTGTGCTTGTGGGCAACCATGCATTATTCTGTGCAGGCCTAATATGCTGTGTATCATGGCTGTTCCCAGATTAGTCCGTGCCCATTTGTGTGAAAGCCTTTATGTGTACCAAGGCAAGCATATCTCGCAAAGGAGAGAAGAACAAAAACACTCTGGGTTCATGGGTCTCAGTTTCATGCCTGTGCAGACCTGTAGTGTGGAAGTGTCACAGAGAGGCCATATACACACCAAGTTTTGTTCACACAGTCCCCGGAACTGCTGAAACTTCTGGGACATAAGGAGCTGGGCACATCCTACTGCACTGCGAACCTTCCCCAGCACTGAAGAGAGAACACAAATCAACATATATAAATAACACTGCAGGTGGTGAAACATTTATGCCTTGCAATGCATCTCCACAGGATGGCATGAATAGGATTACAGTGTATTGGACAATGTTATCCTCTTTAAAGGCATCTAAGCTTATATTTATACTCTAGACTGCTGTCTGTCAGTGGTCACTTTGCTCATCCGTTGCTGCGTCAAAACTAGGACAAACATCTGCCCTGACAAAATCGGGACTCCTATCTGATCGCTGGATTGAAAAGTTATGGCAATGTGATTATAGTGTGGCGAGACCCAGCTCTGGAGTACAGATTTGCATCAGATTTTAATACAGACTACTTTACTGTAAAAAGGTCACACACATATTTTTTGAAAATAACATATGGGCTCAGGAAGACACACAGAGCCTTGTCCGTACAGTGATGTGCGTCTGATATGAACTGAGCATCCAAAGCCTTCCTACTGTTTGTTTGTTTATGTGTGTGTGTATTTGTGTGCGTGTGCTCACTTGCTGATGTGAGCACTGATCTAATCTGGAGGTTTAATCAGTTCCAGAGTAGATTTGTGTAATTCTGGGGATTACAGGCCTGCTTGTGTGTAGTAACCCCAGGTATTACTGCCTCATCCCCTCCATGCTGAGTATGTCTGATAGAGTGATTGTAGGGCCTGAGGCAGAACCCCATAAGAGAGAGTGCAGCCCTATAACTGAGCTCTGAACCACATGGTGAGGTCAGACAGCAACAGACCTCTGGAAGGAGGCTCAGGCTACAGGGTTCATTCAGAGGGCTTGGACATGTTGACTTTAGCAATGCTTTGCCTGTACATTTAGCTTCGTTCTGCTATTTCTGGGCCAAATAGCTTAGTTGGAAAGATGGATATACATTATGCTAAGCAGAGTAAATCTTTAAAAGATGATTGGCTATACCATCATTTTTTGTTTATGTGAGAAAATCTTCCTTGCACATGTATTTTCGTGAGGGAAAAAAGGATTGGATTGTGCAGTGATCACCACAGTTTGCAGGCTGGCCACATAACCTTGTCAAAACTTTGACATAGCCTTCTTCACTGCCTCACGATACAACCATGCTTGGAGGTGGAAACGTTGGAAGCAATCTAACAAAAACACCCGGGTTTGTGGCGATTACCCTGGCAGCCTTACCCTCCTCTGAGAGCTGGTTGTCTTTGGTCTCCTGCTCCATCTGCTGGCACCAGCCTTCCATGCGTCCCGTCTCGGCCTGCAGCAGCTTCAGGAACCAGTGGCCATCTCTCCGACACAGCGTCCCCCCTCCTCCGCTCTGGGGAACGCTGCTGTTGCTCCCGTTCCCGCTCTCCAGCCAAGGGTCTGGAGGCGGTAGGGACGAGGGGTCCAGTGCTGGGTCCAGACTTTCTGAGAAGGAGGAAGAGCTACTTCGTGTGGTTGAGCGGTTGAGGATCTGCCTGGGTGGCGGGGGTGAAGAGGTGTCACCGGTAGTGTCTCCGTTGTCTAAATAGTCCTGTCCGGGAGGGGAGCTTGTGGATTGGCTGGCACTATTGACCATGACTTTTTTCTCAGAGTGTTTGGCGTTATTGATATGGGTGATGACAGGGATGTCCTGTGTGTCTGAGTCCGTTTCTTGTTTTGAGGCCATGCTACTGGAGCGACTGAGCCTGAAACAAAGGGTGAGACTCACTGTTACAGATGGGCCTTTATGATAGAACAATTTTGCCAATTTAGTTTGCTTTGTCCACTGTTACATGCACAATAGTGGACAAAGAAAACAATAAATTATTCAAGAATAATGTCTCCATTACTGTAACAAACACACAATGCTTAGTTTCGACACTGAGTCACTTCTGCTGATCAATATAGATATAAATAAAGAGGATCGATCTGAGACTGGGCTTTGATAAAAGCACACTCAGACTCAGTGGGAGTCTAGCTTCTTGTGTTCATACAGCAAATGGAAAAACAGACTGAATATGAATGCTGTCTGACTCAACATCATTTCCATTTCTTGTTATAACTCAGGAAATGCTCACAAGTGGCAATTTAGTCAGATAAGGAAACATTATGGGTGCTTGACTGAAGAATCTTAACCAACATCAATGAAGGACGAGAACAGCAAAAGACTGGGAAAGCACAGGGTAATAAGCATGTGAGGGATTGTACCAGAGCACAAATGCGTGTACAACACTGATAAAAACACAAGGAAAGGCAATGTCAAACTCAACAGAGGGGCTCTTGTGTAGCTGGTTAAGTTAATAAAATACCAGTCAGGAGTCAGAACAGCTGCTACATACAAAACATAAAACGCAGCATGCAAAAGTAAGAAAATACAGGATGAAGGCATAAGGGAACTTCCTGGCATTCAAACATGATGAGCACAGAATGCAAACTACACTGCAATAATGTAGAAGAGAAGTTTAAATAGTGTAAGCTCATGCCAGGGATCTATTTTAACACCTCTAATACAACACACAAGGATAGTTTTCAGACAAAATACATTCACATTGTCTTCACGTCTACATAGCTTCTGTAAAGGGAAGGAATAGTCAGAGCAGTGTGTGTGGCTATAATGTAAATTCCTCACGTTGTTACAAGGACAGGAAGAGGACTTACTGCCACCCGTCCTCCACCTGTACTCCGATTGACTGAAATTTGGCCAATGGTGGGGTCTCCTCTCGCTGTACTTCCTGAATGCAGTCAACCTTAGAATGAATAAACAATGAAATTAGTAAAAGCATAACCACTCAGCAAGTCAAAATTAGTAACATTAAATCAGTAATTTCCAAATTCTAGCTCGCATAACTATACAGTTGTGCAGCGTTTTTAATTTTCCGAGTGAAAAACCAAATCATCGGGGGAACAATTCAGAGAAAAGCTGTGTAATTTTGTGCTTCGTTTTCAATTAAGTGTCACGATTAATAGTCACCCTGACTGAGCTCTGTTAATGTGCATGGTCTGCAAAAATGGAGAAAAGGGCTGTTATTTCAGCACACACAGAGCAGAAAGTTACGGCTGGGGTAGAACACAAATATGCATTTTCTGCCCTCTATGCTGCAGAGTACAGCCAGCTCTAATGATAGAGGGATGTTCAACCTAATGAGACCTTTAGCTTGCAGGCACATTTTTGGGCTTGAGGTGACACACTCAGACATAGCTGTACACCGCAACTGTTAGAATGATCTTTTTCCTGGATTTAAACTCAACAGGCAGAACGAACTACACTTGAAAAACACTGTGACTAGGGCTCTATCTTGACTGTATAAGCGTGCATTTACATGTAATAAGAGCCCTAATTCAACTGTACCAGCCCTGTATAGTGCAGCGGTCCCACTGCCTACCTGTATGCCAATGGAGGACAGTTTCCGCCTGGGCACTGGTGCCACGAGGGGCTCCTCTGCCACTAGATTCCCTTTGTTTAATCCTGATCTCAGTGATTCATGCTGGACTACTGCGTCACTTGTCTCGGTGGAAGCATTAGTGGTGGTGGGGGCGATTGGATCTCTCGTGGTAGCGATGGGAGTGGGGATGATGTGTGGAGGGCGGGGGATACCCCGGGCCAGGCTGTTGGCACGGGTGCTGTCAAGGCTGTCGGAGGAGTTGCTGTGAGCGTGGCTTGACTGGCTGTTGACCTCCGACCTCCGGTCCTGCTGGTCCAGGTAATTGTCCTGGGCCGACTCTGTGCTGCTCTGCACTGTCACAGAGATGTAGGGCTTCGAGGTTGTGCGGGGTGGCACTGGCGGAGGCGCAGCCTTCTTACAGGTGGTTATGCATGTGGAGACTGAAGCATAAAAGGGGGAGGGGCGGACAAGGGGAAAAAGAGATGAGAAAGAGAGAAATACAGAAAGAGGGATTACAAATGACAGAGGTAGAGATGTTCTAGCAGATCTCGAGTGAACTCAAAATGAGAACGAACAAATTACAGAAGATAAAGCTCGGCCTTTTTGCTTATCAGCATCATTCTGAGAGTTGACTAACAAGTTTTCTCAGCATGTCCATGTCATACTGTACATGAATACACAGGAACATTATTGTTACATGAAAGCTGGAACACCAGCAGACTCAGTAAAGCATCCCGTAAAGTGGAAAATCAAATCAGGCTGGACACTGAACAAACATACCGCTTGACGCAGGTGACTAAATCGAATCACACACATGCACCGCACTTCAAAGCCTTGATCATGAGACAGGTGATGAAATCAGGAGAGCAACTGGTTGGCCATCTCACTCTTTGGACTGAGTATAGTTGAGAAGTTAGAGGAGGACATTTATCTGCACCACACCCTGATGCCAGACCAAATATACCCTCCAGCTATACAGGATAATAGGAAGGTGCATTAACTATAGAGAGAGAGGAGGGAGAGAAACCACTTTGACAAATCTGCCTATGACAGATGCTCATTTCCATTCTCTCAGTGAGTTAATGACTGTTATCAAAGTGCCTGGTCTGATAGACAGGAAAGAGTCTGTCTAATGCAACTGACTAAACTATAAAAAACAGTAGACACTATATGCAAAGCTTTGTTAATATTGAGTTATTTTACCCGGCTTAGTTTCATAGTCACATGGTAGCATGTATACAGGGTTAAATATCCACAGCTGAGCTCCTTACAGTGGGAATTTTTTTTTTTAATGCACAAAAAAGACTTAGTTAAACATCTTCCTTCATTGCTCTGCCCTCCACCTGTCTGACTCCATTATTTCATTACCAGGAGAGGCATTCATTCACTTATCTTATCCATCAACCAAATCAATTGTCTGTGAGGAGGTCAATGGATGTGTTCCCTTACAGTCTGAAGTGTATCAGTGAGAGCAGAAATGAATGGCCTGTCTGTCACCCAGTGACAAAGGGAAGAGACCGAGTTTATGGGCGACAAATAAAAAATTACAACTCTAAGTAGCTGAGACATTATATTCATTCATCTATAAGGTTTCAAAATGCAAATAAAATGTCGCAGACAGACCTCTCATGCAGATCATATAAAGACTCAGAGGCTCTTCTGTTGCCTGTACGAAAATTCAAAGAGTCTCTGATGCCTTCAATTGAGAGACCACAGAAATCCCCTCATGCTACGCTGCAGGCAGAGTGCAATGCTGGACCACCAAAACCTATAATCTAAACAGGGAATGTTCTTGTAACATTATGAACCATGCAGCCACCATATGATCCCTTAAACAGATGCTTTATTCGACATCACACTGGAAAAAAACAGTGGAAAGCAGACCATAGACGAGAGAACAGAGACGGACAGACTGTATTTTGAGGACGAGCTGAGAGAAATAATGTTTGTTCAAATAAATAAATTGTGACAGCACAAGCTGCTTCATCAGCCTGATCATTTAATTATGGATTCAGATTCTGTATTTGCTGCCTTTGACATTTTTGTTCACAAGCATCAGTTTATGGCGCAGACTGCACCATAATGAGTGAATCAGTGGGACAGTTAATGCTGTCATAGCCTAATATCATAACATCAAATATGCTTCCAATAGATGAAACTGTGTCAGATGCAATTCTAAGGACTGCTCAGACAATACATAATCACCAGATTTGAGAAACCTCAGTCAAACTCTCATTAATACTGAGACTGTAATAAACAGTCACAATTTCCTGTGGTGACATCGGAAAGGAAGCTACATGACAGCATTTGATGACCCTCTGAGGCACTGCAAGAAGCAAACACTGTTTATGTCTCGTGTTGCTGCGCTGAATGTTGCAGTCATCTAGGATTTCGACAAAGCCCTGCAGCAAACATGTGAGCTGCTGAGAAAACACTTAAACAAAAGGGTTATTGTTCACTGTAATCCACTTCCTGGCTTTATCTCCAATGTTTATGCAACCTCACCTATCACAAAACTCACATGACCTTACACATGTCTTTGTGACAGATTGAGGTCTTGAACTGTGAGTTGTCAAACTGATGTTGATCAGTTATTCTAGAGATTTGCATCAGCTTGAACTACAACATCACTACTGCCTCCAAGGTCCTGCTGGTCCTTCTGAGAGCTACTTTAAGAGTATCTTGCTTTAATAGATTTGCACCCCTGTTATTTAGAATTGCATGCTATTGCATTTGCAGTCTGCTGTTGGCTGATATGTAACTAAAAGATCATGTTTAACGAAAGCTTCAGTTAGCTTAGTGAGTTTGTGATTTCCTGTTGCCAATTCTGTTTGTTTATAACAAACAAACGAGAAAAAAAACGAGAAAACCCAGACAGACAATGGCGTCAGTCAAACCATTCCCCTGTGTTGATGCAAGTAATTGCAGACTGGCTCTGCTACTCAGCAGTGTCCAATCTTCTGATCTTTTTATCCTTTTATAACCCACCTGACCTCCTACAATCTACACCTGACTTATGCTCCAACGGCACCTGAGGATACATTTCAATGAAGCCAAAACAAAGCAACTGTACACAACAGAGATGACATCAGAACCCCACCCAAATTAAACCATCTCCAGGCTTTGTGCCTTCATATCCCACACATTATCATCAGAACAGACCGGACACACACACACACACACACACACACACACACACACACACACACACACACACACACACACACCCTTTTGGATGTCCAGCCCTCATTGTAAATAACAGGATGTAATACAAACAGCACTCACTCACTGTGATGCTTTATTGTTGGAACACACCCTGTGCTGCACAGTTTAAAGATGGGAGCCACCAACCCAGTGTGCTAGTCAAAAAGCTGCTCTTGAAATCCAAAATATAGCTAGATAAATAGATGTGTCAACTATGGCCTCCTAGTGATATCCAGTGCTGTTGTCATTTCACAACGGATCGTGTCCACTCTTGGCATCTTGCAAGACAGAAATCCAGTCGAACAAATCTATGTTAGGAAACCTGTAGTTTAGCAACCACGATATAGTTTGACAGTATAGGCCACTAGCCATGGATTATCCACCAGCCTCTGACCACCATCCTCGCCTTAGGAAAACCTGCTGTGACAGCTTTTCACTGTCCATGTTCCCGCACATGACATGAGATACGTAGATGCTGGGCAGAACAGGGTTGTCACTGTTGTGGCAGCTTTGTGATGTACAGGCTCCAGTCCTGCATCCCAGTCTGCAGGATAGCTGTCATTAACTGGGTGTGAGAGGGCATGGATGTGTGTGTGTGTGTGTGTGTGTGTTTGGACCCCCGCCCTGCAGTTCTCCAAGTGTCACATCATGCTTTCGTCATCTGAACAGAATTCACCCTTAAGTCTTAATACCACAGAATCTGCTTTACCCACAAAAACAAGCCCCAAAATCATAACTGACAGCTGCTTCTGAGATTAGGCAGAAAATAAAGTAGGAGAGTTGGACACAATAAATGGGCCAATATTATCAGCCCATTTTAGCTTCTGACAAATATATCAATGTTGTACATGTTAGCTAGGGGTGCAGAAAAAAATCAATACAGTATAGTATTGCAATATTTAGTGTGACAGTACTGGGCTCTGGTGATTTCAACCCCTAATGTTGGCCAATAAAGGTAATAAGAAACTGCAGTAGAGAAAAACCAATGATAATGTATTTTATTTTGGAACCAGTGCTGTCATTGCATATTTTTTTACACCAGAGAGCGCTGACAAGTTTAGCCACACAATGGGCTCTCTGGGACTAGCCATGTTGGTCACTCCACAACTTTGGTTTAAGGCTGACATCTCTATAACTATTGGATGGATTGCAGTGAAATTTCGTATGGATTTGGTGTATATTTGTGTCCTCTTTATGTTTATTTTGTCACATTTTTGGTGATCCCCTGACTTTCCATATACCTCCACCATCAGGTCAAGATTGGCCAATACTTAAGTGTATGACTAAACACACCTGGACTAAAAACTGATGACAGTTACCATCAGCCTCAGTTGTACTTTGTGTTTACTGCTAATAATCAAATGCTAGCATGCTAACACCTACCAGGCTTTGAAACCAATTTTCCATAGTAGCCAAATGTGGAATTACGAATAGCGGAAGAGACATCTATGACTCATTTCACTACCGGGATTTGATCCATTTGGTCGGATAACATTTCTAAAGTCTGCAAGAGCCGCACAATGAAAAGATTTACATCCCAATTCAAGTTAGCGGAGGGCTAAACCTGAATTAAGCTGCTTGGCCACCATAAGAATCTAGTGTGTTTGCTCTCTGGGCCCCACAGTGCAGAAGATCCGTGGAATTTCTTACTCTGGAAATGAAGCTTTTTTTGCTTCATGTGCCACTAAGCAACTTCCATAGGAACAAACCAGGGCCCAGCCTACAACGCTGTGTCCAGGTCTCTCCTTATACATCAATGCCTACGATGGGAAAATAGTATCTGCTGAACATCAGCGTGTTAGCACTGCCGCTTTGTTAATTTTTTTTTTAACTTTAACGATCCTAGTGTTTGCACCTCAAATAGTCTAGAGTGTTTGCTTTGTATTCCTGATTTGACTGTCACTGAGAGTGCGTCAGCATGTGGAAATCAATATGTAGCTCCAGGCACCGCTGCGCCTACTGTACAGTCTCTCAGAACTTTTAGCATGACTGGAGACACTCAGTCTTGTGTCACACTTAGCACATATATTGGTCACAAATAACCAGTTTTAGGGATTTGCATATGTCACGCAAGGCTGCATAATATGAGGAAAATATGCAATAACAACGTGATAATGATGTTACTTGTGAAAAATAAACAGATGTTAAATTGTACTCTTAGGTTTGCCTTTTTGCTGCTTTCAGTATACTGCTAAAATAAAACAAACTGCATGTTATTTCCAATATTTCCAATATTCATTTACTGAACCAACTGAACACTGAACTGAACACAAAAGGCACATGCACAAAAAGAATGAGTTACATTTTAAAGTGCAGCTTTCTACTGATATTCTCTTTAAACCAACTTAAAAACTCCTAGAGTGCAGTCTTTTATGTGTTTTCATGCAGGTTACCATAAGGTTGATGATAAAAATATTTGCAGCACCCCTACATCTCATTGCAGAAATACAGCTTAAAAATGGTGTGCACAGGACAGCCGCAAACCTTATCAGACAGGTTTTAAACAAGATTATCTACTGTTCATACTGTATTATGGCGGTTACCTACTGGTTTTGCCACATCCGAGATCTCAGCAGTCAAATAAGTGAGAAACTGGTGATAAAATATTTGCTACATCAAAAATAAAGGCTATAAAAACAGAAGTTTGTAGTGTAGCAAAGAGATTATAATGTGGAAATCTGATTTCTGATAAAAGCATGCACCCACCCAAAGTTCCCACAGACAGATGGACAGCTATTGGCACATGGTCTAATTCAGCCCATTTCCCATATATGATTATTTGACAGAAGTCATCCACACAAACACACAGCTGCACAAGCATGGCAACTGGTAACAGATCCAGTGCTGATGACGCCTTTCCTTAACCTAAACACTCATCAGTGCCACAGAAATGAGCTATAACAAAGGACACGGTGCCAAACACTGTAGCTGAATTTGCATACAGGAGCTGCTCAGTAAGAACTTATTGGTTGCTGTACAGCAGAGAATTTAACAACAGAGACAAGCAGATGCTTTGTGCCAAAATGTGTGAGTGGAATCTGGAGTGGGCGCTGAGCACTGCTGTTTTCATGCCATCTGGACAGTGGTGCTGTTGTCCACTGCGAGCCCTGGTTCAAGATGTGATTTTCAAGGCTGGAAAACAATTAGCTGCATGAGGCTACAGTAGCTGAAAAACAGTTTCCAGCGCCCCTGTGACTGTTTTCCACTTACCCTCTCACCAGCATGAGCAATTTACTGCATACTCAAAGATTATATCTTGACTAAACACTCACAAACTGAAAGAAAAACCACAAAAAAAGGAAACGCTGGTCAATCTTTATGTGCCAGAACCCACAGAGTTAATTGCATTTTACTGTCAACATGAGAAGACTGTGGAGAGATAATTAACCAACCACAGCTCCCATAATGACATCACAGTCGGTAGCACAAGGTTGGGTTTAAAAACATGTTTTGCCTAAAGATTTGCCCACATAATTTCTATAGGAATGTTGCAAAGTGGTAAACTGAGACAAAAAGATGGCATGTAATTAAAGTAAATAAGGGCGTTAAGCCATAATTCAGTGAACAGACTTGGGTCTCAGTTGTTCATCTTTGTTAATTTGAATGGATTTATTCCCTCATTGGGCACATCACAGAATGCATCACTCCTCTGACGAACCGTGATCAAATCTGCCTCCCATCTTCATTATGTAATCCACTCCAAGGATGGTCAAACAATCTCAATGACTGTGGGGCAGATAAGACACTCAGGATGACAGTTCCTGTTCCGCTTTCTCGTGTGTTATTAAGCCTGTTGAATAATCCACCAGCAATAATGTAAATTTTAAGCTGATTGTTGAGGTGGTTCTGTTCTGTGGTCAAATGGATCTGGACAAGAAGCTGGAACAATGAAAGACAAAGGGTGGACTGTGTTGCTCTATTTAACTGTTAAAAATCGCTTGCCAAGTAGCCTACTGCCTGCCAGATGACCCATCTGTATTGTTTAATCAATTAACAGCCACAACACATAGACACCCTTGCCTGGAACCATTGCCCCTCCATTGTCACAAAAGCCATTATTCCAATGAATTATCACATTAAATGCTTTCAACAACAGCACGGCTTCAAAACCGCACAGCCATTATATTAAATGTGACCTCAAAATGGGATTTAATCCATGTTGCAATACACAGGCACCAAAGTGGGGCAGCCCTCAAATAATCCTCCGTGAAGGCCAATTTTCCATTTCAGCAACCAAACAGAAGCAGCTTTTATTAAGCGTAGGCAGCTATAGGGCCATTCAAACAACTACATATAACTTCATACAGTTTTAACAGTCCCACTTATCCTGACTCCCATGGTGGAGCATCACAGCCATGAGCGGCAGAGCACTTTGCACTGAACACATGGTGGGGAATACTCAACAATTAATATAGTAAAGAGTGCTTCAAACAACGCCGCGGGAACAATGACATATCATGAAACATTTCAATCATGGAGGCAAGTTGTGGAGACAGACAGACCATCAGCGATCACTCTCAGAGCTGTGAGACGTACTCCCCTAATTCCCCACACACCGTTTTAGCTTTGCTTAATGATCTAAATTTGTTTACATCTGACTCTTCATTTACCAAATATTTCTTTAATTGAACATGTCAGACAAACCAGCCATTCCCTCTAAGTTTAGTTACAGAAGGGAAGCAAATGAGCATGGTTAAATGTTAACTCAGAGCTGACAGCCGATGTCCTTGAGCAGTGGGAGTCAAGAAAAAAATTGTAGTTAAAGGGGAACTACGCCAGTTTCCAAAGTCATACATGTAATTCCTATGGTCTGAGGCAGTCCAAAAATATTAGTAAATATGGACAACTCTCCTAAATTTAAAATCTAGAGTGCTTCAACTCAAATTTTTAATGTCATAGAGTATTGTGTAGTGCTGCTCCATAGACAATGACATGGGGAAGATGTTATAGATGACACTGAGAGCACCCAGAGGAATATTCTGAGCATATGAGTGCGTTCTCTGTTTCAGCACTGAGAACACCACAATAGAATAAAGCTCATTTGGGTATAAAACAGAAAACAAACATTATGTGGGTCCATAAAATCTGATTCCGATTCAGTGGAGCAGCTCCAGACTTTACACCAGGGGTGTCAAACATACCGCCCATGGACCCCACCAAAGGGTCCAATCTGGCCCACGAGATGAGAGGTGCCAGGTTTCAGGGACAAGTTAAACAATGTGTTGCCTACTTCTTGCAAAATTCTGCTTCGGAGGCTTTTCCACCCTGACCACAATACAGTTCTCTGATATAACAATGAATACGTACTGTGACCATGTTTAAAGATATTGAACATTGTGCACAGTATTGTCAATCAGCAGCTTCAGTTCAGAAGAATCTGTATCAGGAAATGTACATACTGACCGTGAGATGTAGACTGACTGAATGTGGAGTGGAAAAACTGAGACACACTGTTGAAATTGCACTTATATTTCTGCCGTCTCAGGCTGTTGATCTGTGTTGTAAAAGGATGAACGTCTACTGAATGTAGCTGTAATTCTTATCACAAAAAAGGTAAATATTGGAGCTGATGGTACTTATGTGTTATTGTGCAATGGTTTAATTGGTCCAGCCCATCTGAGATCATATTGGGCTGTATGTGGCCCATGAACTAAAATGGGTTTAGCACCCTTGCTTTCTGCTCTATGACATCACAAGTTTGAGACTTCTCTGGTTTCTGGCTTTGAGAGACAGTAGCTCATGTTCACAAATATGAATTAAACTTTATTAGGCCATAGAAATAGTATACAGGAATTCCTAATTTAGGTGGTGTTGCCCTTTAACACCTCTGACGGTAATGCTCGACAGCACCTGCTGAAGTTTATACTAAGTTGAATATAATGCCAACCTCACACCCACACAGTGTAAAACGTGGCTTTAGTGTAATATACTCTCGGATAAAGTGAATGAAGCTAGAAACTGGTAACGTTAGTAAAGTATCTACCGTTAACTTACCTTACAAGTTTCTCTGGTCAGCGGTTAAAAAGAGTCCAGTGACTGAACAAGTTAAACTACTAACGTTAGTAACGGAAACACTGAGCACTATTAAAGTTATACCGGTGTTAAGACTCACCCTGCTGTCAGGAGGAGACAGATATTCAGCAAAGCGGAGTCCTGAGTTAAAAGTTAGATGATTTTCCAGCAGCTGTAACCAGACTCTGAAGGCTATGAAGAGAGGAGCCGGGTATGGTTGCCTTTGTTTGTATCTGTGAGCGCGAGGAGGCGTGGTGGCGTGTCTACTGATGCCTCCAGGGCCGCCTCGGAAAACTCAAACTCTACACTTTGATTATTGTACCTAAAAGTTATCTTGGTTGTCCGCGACAGGTTGACAGTGCTGTCTGCTTTTGGTGCACATTAAGGTACTTTTGATAGGCAATTGAATAACAACGTGGATACTGTAGTAATGTTATTTTTAGGGACATGGCTTTCTCACATATTATTATTATATTATTATTATTATTATTATTACACAGCATAAAACAAAATCATCAAAACAGTTCAACGAAAAAAAAAATCAGTGAAACTATAAAAGTATATTTTAAGTTTTCTTACAAAAAACAGCCGCTACCAGCTGTCAAAATATGATGATGTTTTGAAGCACGACAGGAAAATCAAACTATCAGCAATACCAGAATAATATCTGAAAAAATTCTACGAACATGAAGGCAGCACATGCTCTGAGGTCTATTAGAAAGACTAATGGGAAAGAGCGCCACGTGGTGGATACTCTATGGTAATAATAACAAGGAGCAGTCAGATGTCAACAGTCTTTGCCCGGTGCGTGATGCGCTGTAATCAGGGATCGCACACATTTTCATGGACAAAATTTCAAAACTTCCATGACTCTTAAAAGACCCATAATAACATTTCCATGACCATATACCACGCATAACTGTATATGTTAAATATTGTATGGAAATTAAACAGCAACCTTTTCCAATCTCTAATAGTTGGTTATGTTCATATTCACTTCACATACTTCAGACTATGGGCACAGTCAATAGCTGTCCTTTAAAAGCACTTATGTTAGTCTGGCACTGGCATTTAAGCATGAGGGGAAAATGGAACTGACTGTACTATCATTATTTTATTAATGCTTTTGATCATAAACTAATATCTGGATGCAAGTCTGAAAAAACAATGTGGCAATGACCAGTCAAACAGAAGCAGGGACAACTGAACGCCCCAGGCTACCCATGTCAATTGCTCCATCTCAAAAAGGCAGTACAATTTAAAAGTAGTAGTGGGCAATTGGTATGGAAACATATTAAATAACACTGTCACATTATTTTCCTATCTCCACTTACCCTGTCTTATTATTAGAGCTCTGTTACGTCAACAGCTACGGAAACTACACTTGCCATTATGATACATTACGTAGAAGGCCTACCATGGAAGATAACTGTCACAATTGATTCGGTGACACACAACAAAATTCCATGACTTTTCCAAGCCTTTAAAGGAATTGTGATACGCCATTACTTTTCCAGTTTTTCTATGACTGTGGAACCCTGTATAATCATTTCAATAATAACCAAAGCTCTACTGGCTGACTGTGGCTCTTTTTGACAGTGAATTTTAGATTTTTTTTCTCTTCTATTGTAGTTCTTTAAGCGGTAAATTGATAACATCTTTTTTAAGGTATATGGGCTGGTTTCAATTTGTTACCTGTGTGTTCAGGTAGGATGCGTTGTCTGTCTGTCCCCAAACGCTGAAGAAAAATTGCAAGCTGTTTCTCCTTTGGAGCTCTGTCCAAGCCATTGGCTATCAGGTAAGAGCCAAACTGTTCTTTCCATGTCTTCCACTGTGTAGGAAGGTCGTCTAGCGTGGGCAAAAAAGGCTGCATTTGAGCTAAAAAAATGCTGGTGTGTGCATGTTGGAGGACTAGTGGAGGACCAAGGCTACAAAGAGCATTTTAAAGTAATGTTATGGAAAAAACAAATCAAAGTAAGAATTTGGACCATGACTCTGAGTTGCTCCAAAAAGGGGTTAAAACTTTGCAAATATCATCAATGTTTAATAATTAATTAAGAGATATGCACTATACATATTGTGTATGTTACTAAAAAACCATTCAGCTCATTCAGTTTGGCTACACGTATCACTGCATCATGGTAAGAACTCTTCCATTTTTCCACTTCATATGGTTTATGAAGTCAAATAAATTCATTCCCAGCGAATTTATCAGCTGTTTTTTTTAGCCAGTGACTCACCAGTGCTGGTGCTGTAGGTGTGAACAGTGGTGTCAATCGGAGGCGGTGAGCAGCCTGAGTCTATGGATGCTGTGTCGTCATCTTGGGAACAGCCAGCCTGGATGGCTCTCAGGTAGCTGTGGCTGCGGGATCGGAAGCATGTTGGCATGGGCAAGTCTGGAGGCTCTGGGTTGTCCTGAGAGTGGGAACGGGAATCTCTGTATGTAGACTCGGAGCTGCGGTCTTCATAATGATGACTCATTTCCAGGTCCCGTAGCTTGAGGAAGAAAAAGGCAAGATTAGCAAAGGCAGTGGCAGTACTGTAGCAAAGGGAACAGCACTGCATGAGTGGGTTCATTTTGATCACAGTTGCTGCTGCCAGCACTGGAGGTGACCACTAACTGCACAGCTGTTTTTGTAAAGGGCATTCCCCATTGTGAGACACATCTGATGGGATACAATAAAATGGCACCAAAAGGGTCAAAAGTTTAAGTGTTTGGCAATTAGGTACAATAAGTAAAATCAGTGCTAAGCAGTGCAGAGCACAGCGCTCTTCAACCCCAAGCAGCAACCTCTGGAGCTGAAGAATTAAGCTAACATGGAAATGCCAAAAACATGCAGTTCCTCTAAATGCCACTTGGGGCTGGCTCCAAAAGTGAGTCGATCCCCCCTGTTAGAAAGACCCAATGTTAAAATGCCAAAAATTAGGGGTGCTTTAAGTGACAGGCTGTCTGTGAGGTGTCACTGCAGTCTATCCCTGCGTCCATGTGGTGTTGCAGTAATCGTAAAAATGAATTCCCAACTGGGAAAATTGACACGAACTCCCCCTCAAGTCGTAACAAGTTGAGAAACATTTTGGCTCACAAGTTGCTGAGTTGACATCATATATTTAGAAACTTGGCAGACAAAAGTAAATTGTAATTTGGTTGACGGTAATAAACTTTTATCAGTTCTCATACTGCACGTCAATTTTTTTGCTTATATGTATAGTGTAATACAGTAATAGCTGCTGTCCCTGAAAAGTGACCTTGATTAGCTAGAAGCGTTAGTAGCATTAGTCAGGTAAAGCAATATTTTGGTAGTTTTAGGGGATGTACTGGTGCATCATCACATCTGAGACAATATCACTTTGTAATATAAAGCTTCAAACTGTTACCAACATGTTGTTTAAATCCTTTGAGCAATAAAATACAACATGTCTTTGTAGCATTTGCGAACACATCAAAGTCGGAACCCGAGAAATAGGACCATCCGAGGAGCACCTGAATGCAGCAAATGAGTCAGATACACCCTTTGCTCCTCCCTAACTCCCCCATATATGGTCACCTTGGGTCACTTCTGGCTCCAAAAATCCAAGATCGCGATGGCCAAATTGATGCCAAACTTGAGGCTTCAAAACAGGAGTCTACAAACTAATGGGTGATGTCACGGTGGCTACGTCCATTCATTTTATATAGTGTATGCTCAACCCCAGTGAAACCAGTGTTACGCCTCTTGCTTCCCTTCATGCTAGGTTTCTGGATGGCTTTTGATTTCATCTGTAAAATGCATTTTTTTTGACATTTCTTACATGTCCAGCTATATGAAAGCTGTCAATTTACGGCAATGGAAGAAATGCCAAGGTGAGAGACATCCCTTTGAAAAGTTTTCGAGTTTGGTTTATACAACAGCTGCATGCTCTGTCTTAGACTTCTTTTGAAGAGTAAGAATCGGCCTTGCAGATGATAGGCTTCATGTTCTGTTGATTGACAGAAACAGCCTGAATAGGAGTCAAAAATGAGTTTGGAGCAAAGATATTTTGATGGTCCACTGACTGGTAAGAAGCATATAAAGGGGTGAGTGCAGGAGAGGCAGCGCGAAAGAAAACGAAGCAGAGAATTAATACACCTACACACATTTTGGAGTCATGGTTAAAGGCGTTTTCCACTTGTTCTAATTCAGCTCCTTGTTCTGAATTAATTTTGTTTTAGAAAACGGTCCAAATTATACAGCTTGACCTCAACAAGTCCAAATTATAATGCATATTAAATGTGTTCGGTATGCTGCTGTGCATCCAAATGAAAGCAATAAATTCCCATATTGGACACATTTGTTGTAATGTAGTGACCTGTCAAGAGATTGGGTGTAAATCCTGTACTAATAGCCTGCACTGCCTCATTTGACTAGTTCATTGAGAAAGATCAGAGCCACTCTGAGTAGCTGTTCATCATCTTAGTGACCTTGTCAGTGGGAGGCTAATAGCTCTTATGTAAGTAGATAAATTGGACTTAAAACTACCAATGTCATTCATTTGGTTCTTAAGTTCATAACATTAATATGAAATACATTTGGAAAATAGAGATTCTTTGTTCACAGGAAGCTCATTTTATTACTGCCATTCAAGCAGTGTCTGTGAAAATGCAAATTATACTACGGAAATGAATGTTAGTAGCTCAAGGCAGACAAAGGGCTCTTTGAAACTGACTGGTGATTTGAAAGTAGAGAGTTTGCTTAGAGCTTAGTCATGTTCATTTCAAGCAAGAACAAATGTATTCTTAACTCATTACAAAAATATCATCTGAGCTAATACGAGAGTAAGAGACAAAAACAGACTGACAGAAACAGATTCATTATTTGAAATCTAACAGTTCACATTTAATGCGATCACTGTCCGGCCAAGCACTGACCTGTGCCAGGCAGCTACGTCTGCCCAAGGTGCTGCAGGCCTGGCTGAAGTCATCATCATCCCAGTGTGGCAAGGACGAGACTGTACCCCCAATGCAGTCTAGGTTGTCCAGGCTGCGATTATTGGAGAGCTCTCTGAGAGATGGAAGACAGCTAGACAGATGAAAGGAAAAACAAGAAACAAGAGATATGTTAACAATATGAAATATAGAGAGGTAAAGTAAAGGAGATGTCAGGAGTGCATGTGGATATATTCAGGAAAAAGATGGATGAACAGTTGATGTTAAAGGGATGGCTCAGATTGTTTGGAACGCAGCTGCGTGAGATACTTATTCATAGCCAGTAGATGGTGGTCAACACACCTCCAGTTTGGAGAGGTAGGCAGGAGCTAAATGTAAAATATTTTCACCCCTTCACCTTGTCGTCAGACAGTTCTGATGGGGAACTTAAGTTGTCACATCCATCTACGTATGTTCTCTACAAAGCCACCAGACTCCATTAACAAAAGCAGAACAGAACACAGGAGCTGCTAGTCTATCACTGCCTCGATCAATTAGTTCGGTTGTGTTATTGTGTGACTTTGGTGAATCTGAACTAACCCTTTGGAACACTAAAGACACACAATTACACAAACAATCTAACCAATTGAAGCAGCAGTAGACCAACAACTCTAGTGTTCTCCAAGGTAGAACTGAATTACAGTTTTTGTCAAAGGAGTCTGGTGGCTTTGAAGAGAGCATAGATGATGGCTTCACTGCCCTGACTTAAAGGGCTGTCTGACGGCCAGGTAAAATGGTGAAAAGCATTAGTTAGACTCATATTATTTTTTTCTTTTTCTTTTTTAAAGATTTTTTTGGGGGGCATTTTTTGCCTTTAATGGACAGGACAGTTAAGTGTGGAAAGGGGAGAGAGAGAGGGGATGACATGCAGCAAAGGGCCACAGGCTGGACTCGAACCCGGGCCGCTGTGGCACAGTTGGGCCTTTTTAAGTGGCTAAAATATGTTTTTCTCCTGCCCCCCTCCACAGCAGGACATTGCTTAGCTTCTGTGTCGCTACTCCTTTCAGCTTTTCCAAACTGGGCGCCATCTACTGCAAGTAATACACTGACAATGGATAAGTACCCCACTTTAAAAAATCTAAACTATCCCTTTTATATACATGGCAGGGAGGCAGAAGGAAGGGAAACAGATGAGGGGAGAAAATGAATGATCAGCAAAACCAGTAATTGAAAGAGAGATAAAAGGAGGATAAGGTTGTTATTCAAGTAACCCCTTTCATTTCCACTTTCATGTATGAAAAATCCATATCTCGACTCTCAACTAATTTTGGCATCAATCATTGTAGCATCTGAGCATGCAAAGCCAGTGATGTCAGGCGACGTGTGTACACAGCTCTCTGTGCCATCATGGTGCCAAAGACAAAGAACAGATTTAAGTTTATTCAAACAGCAGCTCTAAAGTCATATTTTTTTTACATATTCTTTGTTGGCACACAGTGATAGTAACATGACAGGTGTCATGCCATGGTTTAAGGCCACAGATGTCCCCTCATTCCCCCATTTGAATAGTGTCAAACTCAGCTACTTTTCACCTAAAAGCACCGGGCAGATGGTATTTACAAGCTTAAGGGAGGTTGGCAGTTGCTGGCAGCAGGGCATGAATTTGGCATTTGGAGTTGCCACTGACTTAACAGGCGTCTGAGGGGGGCAGTGCAAAGTCGATGATTGTTAATGATCCAATCGGACAAAAGCGTTTTGCACCACGCTCCTGAGACATGGCTTACGGACCTATCACTGACCTGCTCATTGACCTGCCCAGCTGGTGCAGAGAGGACACACTGTGGAGCGGAGACCACAGGGCATCCAGCTCCCCCTGCAACAAGGTGTAATCCAGGGTTCTGCTGCTCATGCCAATCAGGGTGGAGCAGACCGGAAGAGGGTGGGAATAGATGGTCAAGGATTGGCAGGGGGAGTAGGGTTAGTAATTCAGGCACACTTTAGGGAAGAGTAAATCCTTAAATTTCCAAACACAGACTTTAAAGGGATTTGTAATCTTTTATTTATGTGGAGGTGTGTATGGCAGGTAGGCCTGTGGCTGTGTTTCTCAGGATGATACCCTCTTGTTTCGGTTGAAGGGAGTCTAACATCAACACTCCATCTCTTATCCAACCAGAAATATGCCCACCATTAAAGTGTCATACAGTGTGGCACTGACATTTTGACACTGCAACCTCCAAACTTGAGGACCATCCTGACAACATAAACAAGAGCTGCTTCATAAAAGGTATTGTCACCAATGTTGTCTTGAGACTTTACATCTCTGGAGCTACCTTGGTGAATATCAAAGGTTGATTATAACATCACAAAACTCTAAAAACATACAAAATAGAGTAGAGAATGTCAAAGCACAGCAAGTCTTAAGGAAAAAAAGCAAAATATGTAAATCATTAAAATTTCATAAGTTTCTTGAGTAAATCCCTGCTGACAGTCATTTGAGATAGAAACTTAGTAACAGATGTTACTGTGGGCAAAAACTTTTTACCACTTCAGGGCATTGTGATTGTTCCTCTGCAGATGTGCAAAACACTTTGAGCTCTGAAATCTGAGTAGACTTTACAAAACACGACAGTTCTGTCTTGCTTAAAATTGCTTTAGATACAAATGAAAGAATATGAACGTCTTTTTTGTCATTTCATGAAAAGGCACAGTCAACTCAGCAATGTCCCACTGCGCCTGCATCACATATTGTGCAATATGTCTGCTTCAGAAAGCATGTAATTTAAAGACGAGCGAGGCGCGGTGCCAGTCAGTCGGAGAGATGAGGCTGATTTGTGGTGATTTGCTGGTTGAGTGAAAACCAAAGTCAGTCTCATATTATGTAAACTAATGTTGTCTGTATCTAGCCTGTGAATGCTTTGCGGTACCAACAGTAGGAAGGTAAACCACAGCTGAGGTGTGGTAGTGGGGCTGGCATGTGGCAGACAACAGGGGGCCTGACACCACTTAATTCTATGCATGAGTAAGCGCAGCGTGGACTGTGTGTACTTGTGTGTGCATGCTGTATGCATTAGTGCTTTCCTGCATACAGTGATGGTGAGGCTGGGTGTGGTAGTTTCCTTCCTATACGCCCAGAAAAGAGTGGTTTATTTAGTTTCTTTTGATTGTGGAGTGGTGGTACAAATCAATATTTATGGCTGGAGGTTCTTAGGAGTGTCTGGGTGGTCTCTGAAAATCAACACTTTTTACAGCCGCCCATTTTAAAGGCACAAACAGTAATTCCAAGTTTATTCACAGACAGGATATATGTGAGGCCATTTAATCTGTACATGGTAACTTGTACAAAAACATAACTTCTTTTATATTTGCTGAAACTGTTTGTAGATTCACACAGTACTAACTGAGACTGACGGTAAAATAATCTTCTCCTGTCTTCTCTATTGCCTTTAAAGGCGCTGTATGTAAGAATGTGGTCAAAACGGTTACTGCACTCAAATTCAAAATACTGCCGCGAGTCGTGTCTGCCCCCCCTCCCCTACAGATTCGAGGTTGCTGGACAGCGGCATGCTGGAGACTGATTTGTTTGCCCATGGGCGGCTGCCGTGGCAGGGCTGTGTCGCCACGTCCTTGATCTTTGGTTTTCCAGCGGACCGTTCGAGCAAGTCTGGCTTCTCTGCTGCTAACGCTGCTGCCGGGATACAGCTGAGGAGCTGGCTGCTAATGCTATGTACCGGGACACTTCTAACGCTGCTGCCGGGATACAGCTGAGGAGGAGCTGGCTGCTAATGCTATGTACCGGGACACTGCTAATGCTGCTTGCCGTGCTGCTGTAGCTCAGTCGTAACTGTAACTGATGCTGAGACTCTACTGACTGTGTGACTGGTAGACGGCGGTGGGTGGCGCAACAGGCCAAAACACAAATTCAAAACATAAACATGATTTGCGGACCGTAAAAATGTTTTTTAAATGCGAATATTCTGGCTGTACTGTTGTTGTCGGTAAGATCAGTATGTTATATGAACATTATTCCTTAGTCTCTGTGACATATTAGGAGGATTTTACGACTATTTGCTTTAGATTTCTTACATATAGCTCCTTTAAGCACTTCTAATGGACTTTTTGCACATAAACGCCTCCTGACCTGTGGTTAAATTGCCAAACTAGGCAGTGCTGATAAAATATGAATCAAGAATCTGTTATTGCATTGCCTATTCCTCGCCTCAAATGTTTTCAGAAACATATTTTAGTGCACTGTTTAGCTGTAAAATGAGAATGTTTGCTTGAGCTGTTGACCAGTGCTTAGCCCATCACTCGGCTGTTTCAAACATGGCGGTCGGGTCACAAACTTTCTTATTTACAGCTGCTTTAGAGACTCCTCGGCTCTGATAGGTTGTTTTCTGTCTCATGTACTTCTTTCAGAATATAGTGACAGTTTCAGCAATTATGACACTAAGTTATTTTCATAAAAGTCATCAACTGTAGCTTCAAGTTATACATTAAAAAATAAAACATTTGTGTTTTTCTCAGCTAATCATGGCTGAAAATAAAAGTCTTGAACCCTAAACATCAGGTCGTATCCCTTGCTCTTAAATTCTAACATGTACTGCATAACAAAGCACAGCTCTGGGTCTCAGTCTGTTGTCTTACTTGCGAGGGGGTAGCTGGTCGCTCAGAGACTGCTGCGTAGCCCTGAGGTAGCTCTGCCGACGAGCGGCAGTTTTTGGCGAGGGTTTGGGGCTTCCCTCTGAGTCGTCACTGTCTTCCATGTCTCCCATGGCCTTCACGTAGCTACCACTGCGCATCCGCCGACATGGGATTTCATTGGCACCCCCGCTGCGGCCTAATGTGCTACTCCAATCACCCTACAGACAGCGGGTAAAATGTGTTTTAGTTACTTAGCAATCAGTGTCACTTCTTTATCACAGTCATAGCTCAAAGACACTTTGATATTTTATATACATGGAAAATGTGTCTGTAAAAATAAATCAAACAAATCAAACTTTTATACAGAACTACATTCACATCAGGCATACTCACCCTTCGTCCAACTTGCAGGTAGTTGCAGGTTAGTTCAGGTTGGCAGGATTTAGACTTGAGCATGGACCTGTCCAGAGTAGCTGAGCCCTTCTGGATCACCTGTCTCGGCTGGCCCATGGTCAGTGTGGACCAGGACCCTCCTTTCATATACTCACTATCATTAACTACCATTCTTCCCGCTCCACCTAATCCACCACCTCCACTCCCAGGCCCTAGTGTCTGATACTTCATGTCATGGCTGCTTTTGGAGGAGCTGATAGTGTTGTAGCCACTGTGGATGTATCTGCTCTGCCCCCCCTGGCTGTCATGGCCAGTTGGACGCCCCAGAGTCATCATGGCCATGGTGTTGTGGTAGCTGCTCAGATCGCTGCTGTCCAAATCGTCTGAGCTCCAATAACCTGACATGTTGGAACGTGGCCGTCGCTTTGCAGTCGCCTCTGATTTTGTACCCCGATCTTTACTTTTGGATCTACGATTCTGCTTCCCTCCGTCTTCAGTGCTAGATGAGCCTCCGCCACTGCCAGTGGAGCGTCCATTGACACCTTTCATGTTGTGGCTCTCCAGTGACTGGGACTTAGCAAAGAGCTTTTGCACCGAGTGCAGCATGTATCTGATGCGTCCAGGACTGTCTGTGCGTTGCTTGGCGGCAACAGCAGCGGACGTTCGATGAAACTGCAACGTGCTGAATCCGTCACGGCCTCCAGGCAGCTGCTTATCAAACTCCAGCAGACTGGATGGTGCTTGGTTCTTGGTCATATGATGTGATATAGTTGCTGAGCCGCTTGTAATCATAGGTGTTCGTGCACTCAGTCCTGCCATGCCCATACCTGTTCCCATGCCCATGGACACAGACGTGCCCATGGTCCCTGTGCTTATTCCGCCGATGCTGTCTCCAGGTGGGGAGAAGTCAGACTGGTCATAGGAGTTGTAGTTAATCCTGGGGAAGGTGCTGCTGTTGGACAGCTGGTTGTTGAGGGGCAGCATGCACTCTGGTGGAAGGGAGCCTGGGTTGGATGAAGGATAGAGGTGAGGGTCCATGGTGCCATAGTGGTCCATTGTGGGACTCAGCAGGTAAGGGCTGCGTGGGAGAGTGCTGGTCTTCTGAGAGTAGAGGGCCTCTGCATGGCCGGGGGAAGGCTCGCAGGAGTCAGACAGGTGTCTGTTACGATTGGTCCCCAACCCTTTCATGGTGGCGAGGAGGTCCAACCCTCTAGAAGACCCCCAGGCCAAGAAGAGATGACTGCTGACCTTGGAGGTGATTCCTAGATAACAGAGACAAACAAGACAGAAAGACACAAAACTGGCTAATACAGTACTATACAAATCACACAAACACAGACATACACATTCAAACTCAAAGGCGCCTATCAGCTCAGCCACACAAACACGCCTACTTATGTGCCAAACCAGGCTACAAACAGGCTAGCTGTAGGGCTGTGAGGGAAATACTGCGCAGCGAATGAGCCAGCTTTCCATTGCCTCCCACAGCGAACATCTGTGTTGAAATGCTGGAAGTGGATGGAAAAACAACGTGTGGAACAATGAGGAGCTGTAGCCAGTGGGCCAGGGCATACATTACGGGAAGAAAAACAATTGCTGGCAGTCATTTGTAACTCCATACACCTCCACAGCTATGTGGGGCTGCGGTACATGCCAGCAGTCAGTAAACAAATATCTCCTCTTTTCAGTCTAATCTCATTTTGAAAAAGAAGATTAGAAGAACATTAATTCACACAGCACAAACATTTCCATTCATGTGCACCAATCAACAGATTAAACTTTGTGTTGGTGTAGCATTTGATACTGAATCTTAAAAAAAACGAACAAAAAAACACTTTAAAAAGTCTAAAGAATACACCTGCTGCTGCCTCTCAACATATCCTACTAAATCTCAGGGAGAACCATCTCTATCAGCTTGTAGCACTCTTTCTCTGCCCATTATTCCATCTGTTTCTCCTTCTCTCTCTTCCTCCACTCTTCCGTCTCTCTCCTCTTCCCACCTCCAGTGGGTTTCCCTGGCACTCGTTGTCGAGCTCCTGTCCTGTGTTTGCATGGCGAGCCAAGGATGGCGGGCAGACTCATAGTGAAACCAGTAAAGAGGATTTGACCAGTGGGGGGGTGGGCGGGTTGCAAGAGTTGGCAGCTACACCTCCTTGTCCTACTAGTCAAGCTGTGCCAAGGCCCTGCCTGGCAAGGCAGCGATGATGGTACTTTATGCATGGAAAATGATAGATGATGAAAGAGAAGGTGATAGAGACCTTTATGGTGTTTAGGCATTGACAGGTATATTCATGAGTGGCTCCTTATCCGGTGTGGAATAATCAGCAACAGGAAATGTGTAAAAGAATGCCAGAGTGTTGCCATTCAATCAGTGTGAGCTGGTCTGCTCTCTATCACACTTACATTTCAAGCCAAAAGAATACCTTTCCTTGTTCTGCACTCTGGTTTTTGAGGAACGTATGAATAAATGAAGTATAGCGACTATCTGTAAAGTGTGTGATTTCTTTTTATCATACCTGAAGGAGCCCTGCCTGCCAAGGCAGATACCATTTTTTAAAGTCTATTCAAAACTCAACAATGTGCAGGCTGCTTCCTTATCTCTGCTGGTGTTGTTAAATGAATGCAGTTTAAAAGATTACATCTGCTTTGGGTGAAATCCTAAAATTGAATGTTTCCTCACCAGGAAGAATTTTGTGTCCTTTATTGCTTGTCTTAGCAATCACAAATGTTTACTGAATCCATTTGTCATTTAGTGTTAACCTTGGAAGCTGCAGCTGAATGGCACATTTAAATCAGCCCTCAAACGTCTTATACACAATTTGTTGGATTTCTAACATAGTTGTATCACTTTTCTTGCAAATTCCTCTCCAGGATTGATAAATAGTAGTCGTAGTGAATGTTAGCATGCAGGATATTAGATTTAGATTGGACAGAAAAAAAAGACAAATGACGTATCTTGACATTAGAGTCCCTGCAGAGTTCCGGCAGATGTGAAGAAAACTAATAGAGTGGTTAAAAACTCAATCTCATCCTCAGCACGGTACATTTATTCTTAATTTATCTACAGGAACTCAGCTAGGCAGGCCAACTATGCTTTAAATGTATACATTTACAGCTGCTTTGCACAACTGCAGACTTGTACTGGTGTGCCCTGTGGGCTGTCAGCCTAATCAGCTAGCCATCTAACCACCACTTTGATTCTGGCCCGGTACTCTTACTGCATGTGCACCTACTGCAAAAATACCAGAGAGAGAAGCTACAAAACAAGGGAAACTACTAATGAGGGGAATGCAATTGTTTTCCCTTTGGAAGCAAGTTATTTTAACTGTCAGCCTTGCAGTTGATGGTTTTCTAAAAGTTTAAAATCAAATTTGAAACCAGTAAAACTAAAAGAAGTCTGCTTTGTACTCCTGTGAGAGGGACATTTGAATCTACAAAATACACTGATTTGTAAACATGTCACAAGCAAGGATGTTTGCTTTAAATCTCAGTGCTCACCTTCGTAGAGCTAGAAACCTGCAGGAAATGAGATAATTGCACGTTTCAGTGTACTGACAGACAGAAAGACAATAAGTGATGGTATGTTGAGAAGCGGCTCATGATTACACCTTAATTCACAACACAGTGAGAGTTGATTGTGAGAGGGCACTGAAATGTATTGTGTGTTACCTTACCTTGTGCGCGTGCGCACACACACACACACACACACACACACACACACACACACACACACACACACATTACTTCAACACACTTCTAGCAATTAGCTATTTGCAGAAAAAAAAATCTCCTCATAAATTATAAGCCTGGCTTTCATTATTAGCATGCTGCAGGCACAGACTCATTTAGTGTCATTAACAGAGCCTCTCTGAGTGCCATCTCTGCTGATAGGGTCAAATCCTCTAAATCCTTTTACACCACATTAGCTAACTGCCTCATATCCCGTCGTGACACGCCACTCAGCTGAGCTTAGCATACCCTCCTCAATGTGTCAACCAGCACGCCTCAAAATGACAGCGATAGTCGCATTATTAATGAAGGCGGGATTGTAAACTGTAAACTGCCAGTCAAAAGTTTTGAACACTTTAGCACAGTTACAAAATGTCAGCTATTTTTGGTTAAAGCTCAGAAACTGTGAGAAAACACAAATAAGGAAGAAAGAGAAATATGTGTGACTTTGTTCTGATCTCAGTCACTCTTATTACAGTTATATGGGGCAGAAAACATACTGTAGACTTGCCCTGTAATTGTCATTTTCTATATCATTAAGTGGTTGACCATTTCAGCGCGCTGGCTTTAATGACGCACTGATTATGAGCTAATTAAAATGCTGATTCATAAGCCCTTAAAGGCATACTCAGTGATTTTGTCATAGTGCCCAAATGTGCCCTCAAATCCTGTTAAAACATTAATGAAGTTATTCATACAGTATGAAGACTTATTTTTTCTAAGTCTAACTATAATGAAACTCCAGGACATTGTTGGATATTTAACGAACAATATTAAAATGTAGGGTGCTCATATTTTCACAGACAGTGTGTGTTATAGAAGCAGACTTATATGGTGCTTTATTGTAACAGTATCATATTCATACACAGCCTAAGCTGTGGTCACTCTGTCAAATAATGGAAAAATTGCAAGGTTCAATACTGGGCAGACAGACAGCTGCTTTTTCAAAAAGTTTAGATTCAAATATTTCCCTCTCCATAAAAATATAGGATAATGTGATGACTTAGGCCCCTTCTACACATGTACAGATATTTTTTACAAACTTATGTTTTTCTCTTCTCGTTTTGACCTCTCGTCCACACACTAACAGAGTTTTAGGTTACTAAAAAAGATTTTTAAAAAAAAAAAAAATTCTTCTGCGATGCTGATATTTCAAAATTCCAGTAATTGTTTTTCTGCGCGTAAAATGAAGGGTTTGAGAAAGATGATGTCATCTCCTCAATTTACGCATGCCTATTTTTGCTTTGTGTAATGCGCAGACGCTAGAAACAGCAACCTCCTCGGTCTAATTATTACTTAAAGGGCCAGTGTGTAAAATGGGTTGAAAACAGTGACATCAGTGGTCATATTCTAGATTGCAGGGCTCACTCGCTCACCCCTCCCGTCGGGTAAATGACGGTGGCCTCGTAGGGACAAAAAGCCTTGTGCACAAGTTTTTCAGGAGTAGGTCTATCTAGCGACGAGGTGAATATTTATTTAGAAATCTAAACCATGTTACGATATTGAATCCCTCACGAGCAGGAGACCAGAGGAGCGTTCAGGAAAAAGGCCCGTTTATTTGAGCACTCCAAAAACTCCAGTAACACTCCAGGGGGTAAAAGACTCCGTCCCAAACTCTGACTCTTCTAGCGTAACACACACACTTCATACACACATGCATCACAAGGAGTGAAGTTGCGTCTTCTTTTCCTCGCAGATGACGGTTCGGGTTCATTCTCTCCTGTTGCGTGGTAAGTGTGGTCAATTCGCAAACTTTATAACTAAAAAACTTTTCACTACTCTCTATCGACGAACTACTAACACTCTGCTGTTTCCTCCTCCTTCTTCCTTCCTTTCGCTGTCTTCGTTGGTTTATTTATACACGCAACGCGTTCTCTGGCTGGCTGGATTGTCCGCTAGGTCTGCCGTACATACATGACGGCGCAAGATGGCGACCTCTCTAAAGCGAGGCCCTTGATATATATATATATATAAAAGTATAATTATAAGGCTACGAAAACCAAACAAATTTTATTTTATAGCGATTATACACTTGTATAAACATATTAATGGGTAGAATATTCAGATTCAGATTCAGATTAACAATAAACCATGCCAAATATTACACACTGGCCCTTTAAAACCCAAGGTACTTTCACACCTGCCCTGTTTGGTTTGGTTCAATCGAACTTTAGTTCATTTGCCCCCTCAGTGCGGTTCGTTTGGGCAGGTGTGAACACAGCAATCGCACCAAAACAACTGGACCGAGACCTTCTTGAAGAGGTGGTCTCGGTCCAGCTACGAACGAACTCTGGTGCAGTTTGTCTGTGGTGAGAACGTGTTCCGACCTTGATCTGAACCAACTGCAGTCACATGACACATTGTTTGGGTTAAACATGAGCATGTTACAGTCCTGGAGGATTATTAATGTGCACCTCCTCCTGTACTGCCTTAATATGCACATTCAGCACATCCAATGCATCAAAACATTGTTTTCTAGTGGGAGCCGCGCCTCGTTTTCAAACTGTATGGTTTGTCTAAAATGAACAATGACAGCAATATTGTCCATGATGAGCAGCACTAAAATCAACCTGCGTAGTTGTCCCTCCATTGTGACATTAGAAAGTGTCACATTTATCTTGCAAGTGTACTCTTCTTCAACGTTTTACTTCCTGGATCTTTCCCCACTGCAGAGCAGCTTTCTCACATTTTGCAAGGAATTTGATCTGGTCCGCTCGTAAATGCTGCCGTGAGAACATGAACCAACTCTCGGCAATTATCAACTTTGTATCAAAATTAGTCCCTGATTCAGACCGAAACAAGACTCCAGGTCTGAAAGCACACTTAAACTTGGTACTGCTGCACCCAGTGTTTTTTCTCCACCTCAGCACCCACAGCTTCAAGTCCACCAGAAACAACAGTTTTAGATCAGACCTGGTTGAACCAGCAGATGGTGGCACATTTTCCAGAGTGAGATTGCTGTCAATGAGAAGTGGAAGGAAAACTTTCCCATATCCAACGAATCACGTTTTTTGGGTTATGGTGTGGACAGAGACATTTTGTAAAATTAGATCATGTGGACAGAATAATTTTTTAAAATGGAGGGGAAAAATATCCATTTACAAAAATATCTGTATACGTGTAGACAGGGCTAAAAATGCCTGGAAGGTGTTGCAGGTAACATAGTTTTTATCAAGCAGGGCAAACATAGTGTGACAATCAAGCCTTGCAGCTAATAATTATGCATCATATACAACCACTGATGTCAGTAGTTCTGACACAAACCTGCCACAGTATCACTGCAGAGTATAATAACAGAGGTCAAGAGACACGCTGACCCTCAGAGAAGAAATAATTCAGGTCAAGCTTCTGCAGTCATTACACGGTGCTGGACAGACAAGTGTGTGTGTCTCACTCTGTGTACAGTGCTCATAGAGAACAGTACACACATGAACGTTAATGTGTCTGTGTTTGTGTGTGTTTTTACACCCTGCTTAGAGCGTCTGGTGGTAGCATCTCCCTGCCTTGTGCACTGGGGAGCTGCCATCTGCTCCTCCAGTGGGAAAAGGGGCGTTTGGCACCGTGTCCAATTCATGACCTTACTCATTCTCTCAGCCGCAGCAACCTCAGAGCCACAGGCAGTTCACACCGCTGACCAGAAGAGGGCGATCACACTCAATGCAAGCTGGACTGTGTTTCTGTCAAGTTCCATCACTCTCTGATGTGTTCATGCAGCATGTGGGGATGTTGTGGAGATTTACTTCTTCAAGTCAGAGTTTTACAGAATTATTTGTCAGTCACAGAATCTGTCAGACAGCACTGGAGATGTGATGGAAAAGTCTGTGTGGATGATGTTGAGTAATGTTTAAATAATGAGTAACAGCAAAGAAGTCCAAGTCCACCTAAAACTACATTGACTCTGAAGCAATCAGTGTCTTTTCTGATGATGCTCATAAATCAAGGAGTTACAGCATGTTTCAGCCCTGACTTTTTTTGCTTAAAGGATATGTCACCCACAAAAGGGTCATTTGTATATTAATTACTATCTGTGTGTTACCTTGAATTCCTGAGTCGGAGTAAAAAGGATCTACATTAAACAACAGCAAACTCTAACACAAGTCATGCAGTATGATCCAAGTCTCATTTATCCAGTTGTATGCACAGCACTTCCCTAACACATGCATTTCACCTAAAACCTTACCATTTAAGACACCTACACATAAACAGTCCCATGCAGGGTAAGTAGCGCAGCGAGGCTAGCATGTGCTCTGAACTCTGCTCAATGGACTACACAAGCAAAGTTCAAACACATGCATCTGCCCAGATGTAGTACTCAAATGCATTCGTTTTAATAGTAAGGTTTTAGCCAAAAATGCGTGAGCATACAACTGAATAAATTAGACTTGGATTATACTGCACAAGTAATTTGTGAGTTTGTAAACAGATATTTTGACATAGTTTTGCTGTTGTTAAACGCGGCCCCCTTTTCCTCAAGTTCATCAAGAATTTTTCTGTTTTTGGATTCTTCCCTCACCGTGGAGGCATGTGAGAAAAAGTTTTCTTTGTGAATTCAGTGTAACGTGGGTTGAGTAACTGATAAACAAATGATAGTTTTGTGGTTGAAGTTTACCTTTAATGTAAAAAATGCTTTGCATAAATGTAAAAATACTCCATTACAAGTAAAAATCCCTAATTTAAAATCCCCTATAAGTAAAAGTATAACCAGCAAAATGTACTTAGAATATAAAAGTAAAAGCACTTGTTCAAGCAAAAAATGGTGCCTGTCTTTTATTAGTGATTATCACATACTGATGCATTAAAGTATAAGGTAGGGGCACTAGTTTTACCCACTTTATATATACTGTAGTATATATACCGTAGTCAGGTATTTTTCACCAGTGGTTCCAAATGTAGGAGATGGGCAGCTCTTAAGATAAGTCTACGGGATCCGGATCAATGGGATAAGACAGATGAAAAACTAAAGTTCTACTACAAAAACTTGTTGTCATTTTGGTACAGTACATTACATATACAGTTTGGCTCTTGAACAGCAATGAGGAAAGTTAACAGGGTAAAATTCTGGCCGAAAATATGTAAAGTCTTCATCGGAAAAGTAACTAGTTACTGCAGCTGTCAAATAAATGTAGTGAAGCGAAGAGTATATTTCCCTCTGAAATGTGGAGTATAATTGCCTACTTAGCACAAGAGTAAAGTAGCAACTTTCCACCACTGCTAATTCATTAAAAATACTGCAGCACTGGTACAGAGGGATGAATGTTTTGGGATAAAAATGGCTGAATGCAATAAAAAAGTTCAACAGCAGCACAAAATAAAATATAGATCAATTTTTGATCTTCAAAAACCCAAACTTTTTGAACCTTAATGGGGGCCTGTATGTTTAATATCATCCTAGGGACTACCTGTCAGTCTTTACTCTGTCAGACTTCCCTCGATTCACCTTCTGTAAATGTCCAATTATTAACAATGAAAAAGCACTACATGAATATTTTACCCATTTAATTCCAACAATATTTCCTCAAGTATTTCCCTGAATTAGTTCCAAGAACAAATTGACTCTTCACTCTGGGTCAAGGTGACAATTTTCATACCCAATATTTTCATTCACAGACCCAGGCTTTGCCATCCTGGAAGCAGTAAAACTGACCGCTACATACTGTATCAAAACGTCACTGGGTTGTCTGTGTTGTAGCCCTTGAGTTTCCAGATTTTTCAACCGGTTTGAAAACCGGTTGCCAGTTTCTAGATTGGCAAGTCTGTGGGCGGCCAGATTTAGATTAGAAACCGTGCAAAGGACATCATCCCCTCATCTGAGCAAACGCTGTACAGAGAGGCAGTTTGTCAGAGCACAGCTCAGTCAGTCAGCGCTGAGCCCATCTGCTCTGTAGGCTTACAGCACTGCCCTGGAAGACAGGGGGCAGCTCTGTGTGTGTGTGTGTGTGTGTGTGAGTGTGTGTGCCTGAAGGCAGTGTGTGTCACATGTAACAAGGGGAGGGGAATGCGTACAGGCTGCTGGTGAGGAGGAAGGGACAGCAGGAAGTGGGGGAAAAGCTGTGGGGAGAAAGGTGTGGGTTTCGACGGCAGTGAAAATGAAAGCAATCTGAAGGGACTGAGGAGGTGTGAAAATGAGTAAATGTGTTGTAAACTGTGCACTGGGGAGAAGGTGAAGGAATATAATGACACAGAGGAAGATGAGAGACAAAAATCATCAAATAGGGAGACACACAGCACGGAGGAAGGAGAGCCAAAGAGGTTAATGTCGCGACAGTTTTTCACGTATATGAAGAAAACAAGCTATGATTTTAGCTGATGAGATATAATCAGTTGATACTGGAGGAGATGTGTGTCAGATAGCAGAGTGTTGGATGCATTTGTTTATCCCAGGAAAAGGTGTGAAGGTGTAAATTAGTGTGAATATGTGAGGCATATGCGTGTGCAATATAATAATTGCCCATGACTGCTTGAAAGATTTGAATATTTTTTGCCTTGGTTTAAGTTATGAGGCCCTGTTCAAGTGAGAGCTAATTGAATAATTTGTCAGTCACTGAATGCCTCTGAGTGTTTGCAAGCAGAGACACACAAACACTCGCTCGCATGTATGTGTGTCACATAATAAATAATTAATAGTGCGTATGTGTGCGCATGTGTGCGCATGTGTGCGTGCGTGTGCGGCAGGCTAACCTTGTCCTAATTACACTCTATCTATTCCATCAGTGCTGCGCTCTGGCCTATTTTCACGGCTATAAATTTACCACTCTCCCCTCTGTTGTGATAGATGACCCACTCATTTTAGCCCATCTCTGAAGACTGTGAGCCAGAAAGGAAGTCAGTGAAAGACAGTGGCACCACTTCTCTGCTTATGGTGGCGATGGAACTTTCCATGTCCTCAAAACTATTTGTGTGTGAAGTTAGTGCATTAAAACAGGTGTGGGGTGATGTTGTTACCGTTTTTGTTTTTTTTCCAGATGAGGAAAGCCTTGTATGAAAAAGCAGGGAATACATTTAGCAGCTGAACGTGTCACCTGGAGATCTCCAGAGTGTTTTACATTGAAGAAATCAGCTCTTCCCCGCTGTTACACTGCACAGAGTATTTATGAATTCGGAGTCTTGATGTTAGCAGTGTTTAGAGACTTCAAGGCTGCGTACTGAAGAGCATCTTTTGTCTCTGAAGTGATGCCAAAGCACTGAACTGTAGGCACAGTTTCATAGTTGCTATTCTGTCACTGTTCCTGACCTCTAATCTGCCTGGAGGGGAGACAGTGAGGAGACAAGAGGTCAATAAAATGTCACATTTTTATATGGCTCAGGTCTGTAAATACACAAATGCCAAACACCCAGCTGATTCTCAACATCATATCTACACATCAGTGACATGCTCAGATACATATCCAATATTTCAGACACAATTCAACAGGTATTAATTGGTTGTGAGGGCTCAAGGATCAAACAGCCCAATCTGTGCGTCAGCTTTGAATTCAAGTGTTGAAATAAACAAATGAAAGCACTTAAATCTCACTTGCTCTTGATTTGCTGGCAGTGGGAAATAATTACCTTTTAAAATGTGTTAATTCAATGTTGAGTTATATCTCAATTATTTTATAATCCACATAGTAAACAAACACTGACGCACTTTCCAAGTGTTTGCACCATAGTTTGGGTTCCAGGGATCAATGTCTGACTACAACTCAACCCAAAACAATGAATCTGTATAAACCAAAGCTATGAAAATAAAACAAGAGAAAGTGAAAACATTTAATACTTATGCCATATGATGATATAAAACATAGCTTATTCTTTTGACCTTCACCTCTAATCTGTGTGGCAGCCATTATCACAGGCCACATTCCAACATGTATCACCCACTCCCACCACTTTGACCTTGTTAATGTCCCTTTGTGGATCTGTTGGGACAGTCTACCTGCAGGTGTGAAGGCAACTGTGTGTAAATCACCAAGCAAACCATTTAGCCCAGGGGAGTCAAATACATGGCTTGCGGGCCAGAACTAGCCAACCAAAGGGTCCAATCAGGTCCACTGGATAACTCTCAACACCTAATAATAATGAACTAGTGAAGGCTGAGAGATGTCAGATTTCATGAGCAAGTTAAAAAGTGAGTAGCTGTCTGTGTAAAAAGCTGCTTCAGTGGCTTTTTTACACCATAAACACAATATAGTTCTCTTTATCTAATACTGAAGATTGTGCAAAACATTGTCAATCAGCAGCTCCAGTAGAAAATAATGCGCATCAGACTTCTGTCTTCAAACTAGGGCTGCCCCCTGATAGTCGACCAAACATTAGTCGACCAGAAAGGTCAATAGTCGGCAAGATTTCATTGAAGATTGAAGATTTCAAAACCAAACAAATGTGAAACTCTATTAGGAGCTGTGCCTTGTCAAAATAAATCAAAACCTAATTTAATTTGAAAGGACAGACACAGGAAGTGGCCAAACTGCGGTCAGAGAGGAGTCACGTTACTTTCCAGGGCTGGTACCTGTGGTTGTCACACAGGCTAGTTAATAACATGTGGGGCAGGAAATCCAAAGTGTGGGATCATTTTGAGAAGGTGAAGGACGAACCCAAGGTGATATGTAAACTCATTCGTCGACTACTAATATGACGAATCTGTAAGTAGCTACATGCTAGGATAACTACACAGGAGTGTGTAAAAATGCATGTGTAATGACAGTGAGTAGACTGACTGAATGTGGAAATGTGGCAATGTGGGATGTGTACTTGTACGTCTTCACACTAAAAGAAAGGGAGACATTTGGAGGTTTTTTTATGCAATGGTTTTACTGGCCCGACCCACTTGAGATCAAATTAGATTATGATTGGCCTATGAACTGAAATGACTTTTACACCAGTGATTTAAAAGGACTTGAATATACACTGCTTTTGAACAACTACCATCTTTCTTAATCATTCATGGCTGTCCAGTAACTACATTTTCAAAGAGCTTGTCAACAGTCAGAATAATATCAAAAGCAGTACAACTTTAAAGTATAGATTTACATATTTTCAAGTCTGTCTTCATAAAAATAATCACATGCCCATATGTATGCTGAAGGAGTCATTTTTCATTGGAATAATTTCCCCTTTTCATGCTGGCCATAAAATGATCCCTTTATAGCGTGACTCCAGTGTAAGAGACGGGGGACAAAATCCAGCACAAATACATTTTAAAGTTCAGTCGAAGCTAATAAGAGGCTTCAGCAGTCTAAGATACTCAAATCAAGTGGGTATCTTAAAGTCACTGTCTTTTCAGAACAAAATTCCCTCTTTGTGTTCCTTCACATGCAGTGTTGTCTTGCTGAGCTGGAGAATAGATAGTGACACGAAAAGGGAATATTGTACTATAAAAACTTTTGAAGATACCCACTTGACTTGGCAAGTTCAGACTGTTGAAACCTTATATTAGCTTCAGCTGAACTTTGAAACGCATTTTTGCACAAAAGGAGGGTTTTGTCTTTTACCTTTAAATACTACAAGGCTCACAGTTTAGCACCGTACAGAGAGCTGCTGAGCAGACTGTCGGCTCCACACACATCTCCCTCGGTGTTAGATTAGGAGGAAGATGAAGGAGAGATGAATGAATTAGACCTTTGCCACATTGTTTTGGAAATAAAAACAAAGGTTTTGCACTGATATTCAAACACACAGCTCTTCCCATTTCTGTCCATGTTACTTGATCCACACAGTGCCACAACTGGGTGGTAGATTCTGGGGCAGCTCTGTGCTGTAACCGGCACAGACATAACTCTTGAGAATACATTTTGGGGTTAGCTGAAAGATGCTTTCAGATAATCAATATCTGTAGGTGAGTCTGCACCCGTTGGGAATTAAAGGCTCTGACATCAGAGGCCTAACAGGTGACACAAGAGAAAATAGTTTAGGAGATTTTGATTAACAGGGTTTCAAATCACCACCACTTTTAAGTGACAGTTGACCCCTTGCTAAGTCCCGCCCCCAGACACAGACTGGCCAATCATAACGCAGCATCGGGCCGGCTCAGACATGGGTCTGATAACACAGCTGTGCTCCATTGACTCTGATGCAATCATTTCAGATTTCCTTCATTTTCAGGCTGGTTTGGTGGATTTGGAGCTACATTTTGTGCCTGGAGCACGTCATGTATTAATGATACATCCTTAAAGTGCATTTTGTAGAGCCCTCTGTCTGCTTCTCTCTGGAAACACTATTTCATTTTTCCAAAAATATGATAATATTTCTTCAGGGAGTGCAGTAAGTTACTGTGTAGGCTCCATGCCTACTCCGACAGCTTGATGGACCATCTCAAAGGGGCGGAGCTTAGCGAAAAGTCAATTACTGAATCTGTTAATTCTTGTTTTAAACCATCATTAAATGCCCTTTTATATTGAATTACCTTGTTTGTCTATTTTCATGTGAAGCTTTTTGTGCTGCATTTCATGTATGAAAGGTGCTATATAAATTAAGTTTATCATTATCATTATTATTACTCTGTTCACAACTACAACCCACAAACCGAAGAGTGCTGTTTTATATGGCAGTGTGGCTATAGCTAGTCGCTCAAAGTCTCATTTGATTGGATAAACTTTTGTAAATGCCCATGAGTGCAGGATGAGTCATCAGACATTTAAAACCGACAGGGATTTTGAAGTGAAAATACTCTGATACTGATTTTTTGACATAAATTTGGCATATAACAAGAGCAAATGATGAACTAACACAAAGGCACATGATTAAAACTGGGAAACTGTATTTTTCATTATAGGGTACTTGAAGTATTTAATCTATGGGAGCCAAGAGCAGTGGGTTAACTCGTTGAACTAGGACCACATCGGAGAGGATCCAACGCTAACCTCATAATACAACCAATCTGAACCCAATTTCAGGCTAGAGACATGGTGACCAGACATGGCCTGATGCTACTTTATTCGAGAGTATATTTTTATATTTTGGAATGACACAGGGATGGGTGTCTCTTGCTGAGTCCTGCACACAGTGAGGCGCAGCGGGAGGAAGAGGGTTGTGGGCTGCAGCTGTGGCCTCTATCTCTAGACTCAGGGCAAATCACAAGGACTAATGCAAAGAGACAGAGATGTGCACATATGCATGCACACACAGACACTGGCATAATTTTATGAATGCACAGACACCATTCAAACACTCACACACACACACACACACACACACACACACACACACGCACACACACACACACAGAGTAAGGATTCACTTCAAAGGCTAAAAGATCCTGACATTATCTATTACACTGACGGCACCACATGCTGCAAAACTTTAACCATAAACCTCAGCTGTTCTTTGATATCAAACTATCACACCAAATTAGAGCCGTCTCTCTTTAATTATATGTTAAGGGAAACAACATAGATAACATCAATGAGTATTAATATTTGAAGTTCAGAGCAGAATTCAGTCTTTCATGTTCTTGCACAACCAAAACTGAGGTTGACTTTCAGGGTACAAGACGAAGTTAAATGAAGGGGTTATAAGAGGTTTGATGTTTTTTTTTTATCTTGACTAGACTTTTGTAAGACCTAAAGCTTTAATGAAAGCTCCCAAATCTCATTCCTAAGCTACAGCTCAGTGACGTCTTGTGCTGTCTGCAAGTTGCTGCATTGCATGTGTTTGAGCTATGAGCAGTCACCCACAGCCTGTTATGAACAACCACAGCACAGCTATAAATCCCACCGGGATAAGCCTTAAACCTCACTCACTTCGAAATGCCCTTGGCCTGACACACAATAGCCATGGTTCATTCTGGCACATCCACGCAACCTTGACCCCAACTCCCACACCAACAGAGGAAGCAGCAGCGGCGCAATATACGTCCTGCTGTGAAAGGAAAAGGTGAAAAGGCACTTCCTGTTGAGATGTGAAGGGTGATCGGGTGACGGGGGTGGGGGATGGGGGGTGGGGGGTGGGGGGGGGTGGGAGTGTGGACAGGGGTCCCCTCTGGATGCCAAGTGGGTCAACCTTGCACTCATGCCTCACAATCCCCACATGACGTCACAATAATACCCTAATGGCCGTCTGTCAACCTATCAACAGCACAAGGATGAGCCGTTGTCATGACAACGGTCATAAAGCCAGCAGGACAGGCAGGGATGGTACATATATATGGTTTTATATCACATAGAGCACTGACATTTAGGAGATGTGAGCCGCAGCCCTCAGACCATATAGCTGTTGCTCAAAGTCACATGGATGTATTACTGTACACGTGACTTCCATGTGTGACATACTTTACAACAAGTATATGCGGGCAGAAAATATTTCTGCAACATGGAGGTCGACACTAAATTGAGAGTCACACTGAGGAGGCTAAATGGCTAAAATCACATCATGCACCATGTTTATGTGCACTAATCTAGAGTCATTGGTCCTGCAGCAAATACTAAACTACTTTGGTGTTATTTGGTTCAGTATCATTTATGATGCCATGTAGAACCTAAAAAAAAATCCTCCTCTCAGTTTCAACAGTCAGACTATAATTTGACATGAAACAACCTTGTGCTGGTGGAACCTTGAACATATTCCCCAGGAATGCATTGTAATACTGGATCAACCTTTTTCCCCTTTAAGGGCGCTGGCCTTGTGGGTAACCTGTGACGTGTACTTCATGATGTGCTTCGGTGTGTGTGGAGGGAAGCAGCTCTCTTGGGGCAGCAAAGAGTGATGGTAGTCGGTAGGAGTCAGTGTCTAGATAAGCTCAGGGCTACTGTTAAACCTCATGAGAAGGCCATGTTTATTGTTTTGTGGTGAAGACTGCAATAAAGCCCTTGTTGGTGAATGGCACCTGAACGCCTCATCATCTTTCCTGCTGCAGAGTGGTCTGGACCGCTAGAAGCTAGTTACCAGCTCATAATGAGCCAAGCTAATGTATTGTTAATAAGCCAGCATGTTCCCAACTATGGTTCGGAGCCGGTGAGCTGTCACTGAGAAGAGTTAACAGTTAAAACAAAGCAGGGCACTTGATTGTTAAAGAACCGTTGGTTGTAAAGCGACCTGGCCATTATGTGAGTACAAATATTGTTATATGTACAAATAACACGAGTCCTGTCATCAATTATGAACTTGAAACACTGCCCCAGGGCTGAGATTTTACAACAATAGTTGAATTTACAACAAAAGAATTGTTAATGTAAAAGCTGTAAACAATGAAATAAAGCCCTATTGTTCTGTTGTGGTGTTCCAATGTGTGATTTATAAATCAGAGGCTGCTACACTACATTACGTAGCTGAAAAAACACACGCCGCTGTGCATAATTTGAGGCGCATCTAGTGCCAACAAGCAGCGTTGATTTGCAGCGCGTCAACATAAGACCACACACAGTTAATACTACTTTTACTAAAAGATCTGTATTGTACCAGCTCTGCAAAAGCCTAAAATCATGCGGACACCCACTAATTAAAGTTGATTTCTCACGTGATGAGCCCATCTCCAGAGCTATGACTCGCCAGGCAATATCTTTTTTTGCCACTGGCTTTATAGATAGATAGAATAAGTGATGAAGGACATTAAGAAGACATTTTCATTCCCCTTTTATATTCATTCCACAAGCTCATGGCTGAGGGCAGGTTTTAGCCCACAGCCAGTAAAGTGCTGGAAAAAGTTCATGGACACTGAGTGGGAGCAAAGAGAGAGTGGAGAAGAGAGCGTAGCGTTGATGCAATGGTGTACAGAGCCCCTGCTGCGAAAGGGCAGGGTAAATGTCTTCAAGTAGCTTTGTGAGCGTACAGCCTGGTTTACTGCAATTGCGGTAGTTGCACCCCAAAGTGCTGGTTAGTGCGGATGACTAGTGCTTTTGAGAAAAGGAGAAGAAACCATAATTCTATTTCATTTTGTTCTTCTTTCACATTAAACGTGCTTCACTAAGGATAGCTTTGACTCTACTGTTTTCATTTTATTAGGTCTGCATCGTTCCACTAGCAGAATGAATCCCTTATTGGCTTTACTCAAACTTTGAGCTGTTGTTTGCGATGTTACAGAGGTGATTCTCCAGAGTAAGGATGACTTATTCCTACAACTGTCAGGGAAGAGATCAAGGGAAGTGGCTAGGTGTTATTGCATGTAAACACAGGTGCAGAGGTAACACACACTAGACCCCACCCCTTTCAGGTAAGCCTCGTCCTTCCCGCCCACACAGTACAGTGTAGGTCTGGCTTTAATCGCACTGGGGGGCCGGGACCAGATCCTTGGTTCGCCTGCAATCTGGATAGTAGCAGTCTTCAACAACTTGTCTCTCATCATCCACTCTTAGACACATGTGGGCAAAAATGTGTTTTTTGAGGCGTGGTGAGGCTGGAAAAAGGATTGTAGCGTTAAGTGTTGAGGGGCAGCATGTCCACAAATGCTGGCCAACACCTTGCCACCGCCGCATTGAAAATACCAGGAGTGGCAATAATGACACATACCATTCAGCAGCGGTGTGTTTTGGCCTTGAGTCTGTTTAATCAACTGGCTCTCATGAGGTTTCCTTCCCACTGAGGTTTGAATATCACCACTGAGACTCATTACCTAACCGCATTGAAGCAGGTAATGTGGATCTTTGCTGATAGAACTTCTGAGTCAGAGAGGATGTTGACCTTGACATAGTAACACGGAGTGATTAACAATTTCTTTTTTTCCCTTTTTTGCATGTTCTATTCACAGTGTGAGTGGGCTGTGTGTTTCATCCTGATATATCAGAACATATCCATTTAACAAATTTTTTCTCTGCGGTGACTCATCTGAAAATACACAGATTTCAAAGGTAACAGCGCATCTCATCTCAGGGGGAAACTGGCGATTCATCTTTGCTTTTGAGGCACCATGAATAACAAAAGGTAGAAAAATATAAATGCTTGTGTACAGCAAATTAAAGGCAGCAGAAAATGGGATGAAGTCATTCTGTATTTTTTAGACAGGATACCCTGTTTAAATTCCATGTGAAGGACATTAAGAGCACTTCTACGCTGTCCTAGTCGGACCAAAAAGTGTTTCCACGCCTGCCTCTCACTGTCTGCACACAGAAGAGGCTTTTTAATAGCACAGAATGAGCACTTTATAATGCAAGTGTGTAAAGAGACGAGAGAGGAGGGAAGGAGTGAGGAGACAAAAGAAGTTGTACACTGTGATTCAGGGGAATTGCCACAGTCTCTTTGTGTGCAGAAAGCTAGGAGAGAGGAAAGCATCAATCACAGCTGTCCTCTGCAGCCCTGCTCTCCTCCCTACATTCTCATTCACTGGGTGCACTCAGCTTTGATCGTAGTGTTTCAACATTGTGGTCGTATGCTTCTTGTCTTTCCTCTCCGAAGCTATCATTGATCTGAATGTCCCCTGGCAAATGCTACGTGTCTCACTTTGACCTAAAAAGGAAAGCGGGAATTTATTCGCCGCGGAGAAAGTTGCACGATTAATTTGTTATCAAGCCACGGTTCACCTTTTGTGCACAGCTACTGTACAAAAGCTGGTGTCAAATGCAACCTCCAGATCCAATTCTAACACCTCTAGCATGGCCTATTGTGAGTGTGATGTCAGCTACACCCGCTCATCCCCCACCCCGGGGAGACTCCCATCGGGGGCCTTATGGGAAGGATTGAGAGGAGTCTCGTGATTGGAGCTTCCTGTTATCTCTTCACCACAGCAACAGGGCTGGCAGGACCCCTGTTTCTGCAGAAAAACTGGCAATATGTGTGCATCTTCCAAGGTGTATATGTGCCTGTGTGTGTGAATGTCAAGAACTACATTTGTATGCAAATGCATATCTTGGAGTGCATGTGTGTACGTGTGATATAAGAGGTGTGCATGCAAATATTTGAAAGAAACGACAAACATAGGATGTTGTGTGTATACTGTAGGTTTCTGACGGAAAGAGGGACAGCGGCATGAAATCGAATCTGTGGCCACATGTGAGAAGTGTTCATGTTTGTGGGTATAATCCTGAAATTGAATCTACCATGTATACCGTTTTACATACCCATTAAAATGAGGTAGACAAGCCCACCCAAGCCACTTTCAAGAGGCGGATGCCCATGTTTATGGCTGGGAGTGGTACAACTTGTGCTCACTGATATTTACAGTAGCAAGACCCTGACAAAAATAACATTCACTCCTTCCACAACAAACACAACATAATCCTAGAGACACAATGTTCAATGATCTGTGAAATACTACAGTCATGTTTCCCCTACTTTCTCATTATCATTACACCGTTACACAACTACATAAGACCAGGTTTAAAAATCTCAATCCTCTCAAGTCATTTCTGTCTGTCGCTGAGTCCTATAAATCTTATTTTCTTGAAGTCCGTGAAAAAATCTGCCAGTGCTGGCGAAATGTTGCAGCTTGTTTCTTCTATAAAACAAGAATTATCTTGATATGAGTGTCTGAAAATTTTAACTGAAAATACTTGAAATAAGTAGATTTGCATTGGAGACCAACATTCCCCCTGCACTGCTAGATCTTTTTAATCTGTTAAAAACAAACTTTAAAGCTGTACTAATCGATAATTTATATTAATAATGGATCAATTTGGCTGCTCATGGTAACAAACTCACAGATAATTACTGTTCTTAGTTTAAAAGAACGTTATAGCTACTTTCAAGTCATTACCTTGGTTTTACAGCCCATAACTTTTCTGTTTTGGTTCAGTCTCGAAAAAGTTCTGATAAACCCACTGAATGCTAAATGCCCAGCATGTAATAGCTGGTGAACCAAAACACTCTCAGTTCCAATTTGTCAAATATGGCAGCTTGGTTAGCGGCCCTACGCTTCACTTTTGATGCTGTAGGTACCCCTCTCGCATTGCTTTGTGATGCTCAGGCACAGTGTCTCAATTTCAGCTTGTTGCATGCACAGGGTCTTTTCAAAATAAACTTATATGTTCACAGAAAATGTAGGTTTTGTCACCAAAGCTTTTTAGGTTTAGGGAACAAATCTACTTGGTTAGGTTTACAGAAAAAGGCCACGTTTTCGGTTAAAGTAAGCATGTTTGTTATATAACTTAAGCAAGTTAACGAGTAGACGCGTGATGTCTCCCATGATGATTTGTATGTCACATGACAATAACTACATAACGTAATTTTTTTTTTTTTTAATTTAGCATTTGACAATAGACACAAACACTGGTCTCCTTAGTCAAAGTCCTATGTTTGTTTGACACATCCACCACCTCTTCCTCCCTCATAGAACTTTCTCTTTAAACTACATCATTGCTGTGAATGGGTTTACCTTGGGGTTTGTTGAAAGCCCAGTGCAACTCAGACGGACACTAAAGGGTGCCTTGTGCATTGGAATCTGACGCCAACAGCCACTGACCAAGCTGCTATATTGGTATATCAGTGCTATTCCCTGGGAATGAGAACAGGCTGGGTGAAGATATTGAAGCCTTTAGCTGCTAAAGAGTCAGATATTTCCCTCGAGATGGTGGAGACCAGTACAGTGGTATGAATATTGGACACAGGTTGTCACAAACTTCTGATGATGCTAATGTGGCTCTGTGTCTGCTGGCTGTGTAAATAGGACACGGTTTGGTAACACACTCACCATATCAAATATGTAAGATGGTAATATGTGAAGGATGCTCTCTAAAACTCCCGCACTCTTCTCTCACATCTTATCTGCAGCAATTCTCCAAAAGCTGCAGCTTCTTATCTTTGCACTGACCGACTGCACTGTCTCGAGAACTGCTTGGAAGCTACAACACCAGTTTCCAGGTGTACATCGAGCCGGTCCTGCCGGGTTTTAAATGCAAGCACAGATGCTTCTGGAAACTCACTGGAAAGTCTCACATCCTCATCCATTATTGATAGCGCCTTAAGCCTTCCTGTGCTGGGGATGACAAACTAAAAACCAGAAGTGGCAACTCTGTAGCATATCGAAGGAAGGGTTGTGTTTGAAATTTGAATTTCCCTAGCTTGTCCTGCAGTGAGTCATCCTTTGATGTCCCATCAGTGTGTTTGCAGGGAATAGCAATTAGCTCCTAATAAATGGAGTCAGCAGTGAATCCTGTCCCTGATGGTTAGTGAGGAGCAGGCAGTTAAAGGTTAGGGGTCCAGGGCTACGGCTCTGTGTGTGCATGAGTGTTTGTGTACTTAATTGTAACTTTCAGTGGGTTTAATTCATTTAAAAGCAACATTACCAGCTGAGTGCTGAGGTCAGACAGAGGACTTACATTGGCAGCTCATTTCTCAGAAGCCTCGATCTGAGTAGGAGGAGGTTTCCTGAAAGAGATATGAGGAAAACTGTCAGCCTTTGTGTCTTACCAACCCATACAATTATGTCTTTACTTGTTAACCGACGAGAAATCCTGAGTATCCTTTGCTACAGACACACACCTGCACCCACACACACACACACACAGAGCTGAGGATGAGGCTTTGCAGTCAGGTTAAAATGATCTGATTGAGAGCCAGTGCTTGGGGGCAACTTGTGTTCGGGCTCAGGCCGGCAAAGCTCCACCTTGTTGTCTACTTTACTCCTCTCTGCCCTACTTTTCTCTCTCTTCCTCTTCTCCCACACCTCGGAGGGTAGTACAAAGGCACCGACTCGCTTTAGCTCATTTCAATCACGGTAGTCTCCCACTCATCCATATTCCAGTCGCTTTTATAACACCTGCAGTGTAACAGAAGCTATGACAATGTTGGATCAGGGCTTTTCTCTGCAAACAGTCTCACACTCACCACGTGTCCTGTCTGATAACACTACGGGGTCCACACTGAAGGGTTCTGTCACTGCTCGGACACAAGACTGTGAGTGTGGGTGTCGGTGTGCCTTTGGACACCTACAGTCGTTATATGTGTTGAGTTTGTCACATTTACTTCTTGGTGCCTGTGTTAGGTCACATCACAGCCTCATCAAACACATTACAAAAGTATATTCTTTTTATCATTTCCAGCGTCAGAGAGGGACCCGAAGCTTCTCAGCGCCGACTACAATAGGCCTATACTTTGACAAGCACCATCCTAAATCTGTGGGAGAGAGACTCTGAGGTTATACATCAAACTGCATCCCAGCGCTCTTATTATGCATTATGGATTCCTCTCATCCTGAAAAATTCGGTTAGAAACGCCTTTGTTCATCGGTCTCACAAGCACGCACATATACAGTGTGCTGAAAGGTATAACCTTGATGTTACTATTCAAATGCAGCTCTGTTCAGTGTTTTATGCCACTGTTTTTTTTTCCTTTCTACATACCCAACTCACACAGCATGAAAACTGTTGGATATTCTCTTTGATATTTTTGACATTCATCTGTGATGGTGGCAAACACACAAAGCTTCTCAAGTGCATTCAATGCCAAAGAAGGCATCAACATAGGAACCTGTTCCGGTTTTTTAATGTGTGCGACAAAAGATAAATATCCACGAGGTACAGGATGTTTTTAATTCTACACACAGATCTTATCAGTTCATCTTGAGCAAACACAACCTCAGCTCTCTGCAGATCTATCACTATTCATAGTATGGTAATTATACCGCACCTTTCAATGTTGGTAGGACAAAGTACTTTACAAGTGTCTCGCTTCAACATGTGGACGGAAGGAATCGGATATCAAACCATTAATAGGGGAGACTGGGGATGGTTCTAACAAAGGGATAGTTGTAACACTCTCAGTTTGGCCAATTAGAAACGAGCTGTGGTGACATCATCAACATAGTCCATGCCCATTTACAATTGGAGCTCACTGGTGAAGCCGCATGTCTCTGAGTCCAAATTTGTCTGTTCTAGAGCCAAAAAACAGTTTTTCAGGTGAGAAACCAAACATTTTCATCACAATAGTTTTTTGCATAGTGTCCATTGTGTTGTATGTACAATTGTTTCACTTACATAGCTTCAAGTAGTAGTTTCTCTAGTTTAATTTGATGTGTTTCATTAGTGCTGGCT